>NC_067282.1:41135289-41753789 GCF_020740795.1 Apus apus
CTACTTACTCTTGGATAGAAAAATGCAGGCCAAAATTCAGATATTACGATTAGGTATCACTTTTCTAGTGTTGTGTTTTCCATTAAAGCATGAAGATCAGCAAATACTCAAAATACTAATGATGAACAAGTGTAGTAAATATCTGTACTTGGGGATCTTGTGTCATCACTGTTACTATATGCAAGACATGGCAAAAGATGAAAAATGTTTTATATCCCTGTAGTAGGTAATGAGACTGCAGGACATTGCAAAATAAAAGCACAAATGCCTACCAGTGATTAATTTGGAAATTTTTAGGCCTCTCAGCTAAGCATAGTTTTCTCTCTCTAGGCACCGTGCAGTTTTAACCCAAGACATCCTCTTCACCATTATGGAGTTCCCTTCAGCTATATATTATGCCTTTTAATTCTTTTAAAAGACTTCTGAAAAACACAGCTTGGAGAAGCTCGAGTTCAGCTTTTAATTACACCTAGACTGTTTGTAGGTTTTGTGACCAAGAATGAAGTATCATCTCCTCCAAGTTTCAAAGAATCAGTGTGAATCAGTCTAATGTATACCATTAGCTCACAAGAAACATTACAAATATGACTGATTTCTAAAACCAAAACTAAATAAGTTTATACCAGAACAAATTGAAGGAGAAGCAGACATGAAGGCAGAATTTTCCTAACTCAGACCATTGGGAACCTAACCAAACTTTTCAAAGCCAAAGACAGACATGTCTTAGAGTCATAAATCTGTGACAGTTTATTTTATTTACTTATTTATTTATTTTATTTGCAAAGTAACTTCCCAAGTAGCATAGAGAGAAAATTGTTGTAAATCATCCAGGCATTAAATGCATCATCAAAGTGGAGAAGCTTTTTCAATGAAAGAAAGCTGAAAGGTAGGAACAAATCGCAACTACTTCTAGTTGAACGGTGACATTACTGGTCCATCACAGAGCAAAAACCCAAAAATCCGCTGCACTCAAGAGAAAGAAGTACCTCTGAGAATTCATTGTGACCATACATTACATGTAATGATAGCAGAATCCATAATAACCACATTATTACACAGAACAAAAAGCTGAACAAGATTATGATAGCATAAAAAAATGAAGTTGCATAGAGTTAATTTTTTAAAAAAAAAAAAAAAAGAGAAAAAAATTGTAATAGTTACATACAAATTATTTGCAATGAAAATCTATGTCCAGGTTGCAATTCACAGGCTCTTAAAAATTGATTATTTGGGGTTTTGGGTTTTTTTTGCATTTGAGCAACTTAGAGAAAACTTGAAACTGATTGCACAGCAGGTTATTAGGACTTTTGAAAAAGTTCCTTCAAATGGTCTCAAGTGGCAGTTGTTTTTAAAATTTTGCTATAAGCTACTTTTCTGTAACAGTAACCGTAAGAGTGAAGTGGAACAAATAAAGTCTAGGAGACAAATGATTTCTGCCATTAAAGCCAGGGCACTCACTTACTTGTGTTTTCAGGAAGAATATGTATGACTTTATGGTCCCTTTAAATTCACAAAACTTTGTGCTTCTCAGTGTCTTCAGAATTCAAGAGCAGCCAGACATATAATGTTTTGAGTTTTTTTCTTCTGCCAATGCATTTTTTTAACTAGCAAAATGGAAACCTAAAAACTACCTTAGAGCAATAGAACCATATTTGTCTGGTCATCCTCATGGTTCTACGGAACATATCCTCCCTTAGTGGGAGCAGGCATAACTTCATTAACTTAATTCCCTATACCATAACTTTCCTAGCAGCAAACAGAAAGGAAACTAATGATTTAAAAACCTGCAATGTGCTAGCATGATAATAATAATTTTTAAAATCCTTTCTAACATCAATTACAATCACATCCTTCGTTTAACAATTCATTTAAAAAAATGAAAATAAGCATGCAAGCTATTTCGAAGGGTTTTTTAGCTCCCCTCCCCTCTATATGTAATAAATACCATAAAAGACTATAGAGACTATTCTAAGGCCTATTGCATGAAGGACTCATACTGACCATTGACAAGAAAGATTAAAAAACAAACAAACAAAAAAGAAAGAACTGTTTGGGACACAAGGAACAGAGGAATTGTACATGCAGAGTTGTTTTTTTAGATTGAGAATGCATCAGATCTTTTGTGCACATGTAGATCATTTGAGCATATCTAGAAAGCCAGATATATTCAAGAAGCATTTGTGTCACTTAAAATACAGAATATCTGGTATGCATATGTGCAATTGAGTTGCAATGTCCAGTTCACCTGAGATGTTTTGGAACTGATGTGCACATATCCATCAAGTGAAAACTGTACAGTAGATCTCTCATAAATTGTCTCAAAACTCCTGGTACCCTAGAAGAATAAAGTGGCAAACAAGTCAGCAGAAGTGCCTTGTTGGGAATGGCTTACTGAGAGTCTCTAGAAATACTTTCATCCAATTTTTTCCTAAAAAAAAACAGCCTTCAAAAGTTTGCACTACCTTTGCACTCCTTCCTGCATAAACATACCATTCATACCTATTCAATAATATGAAAGGCTTCTGTGTTTTCTGTGCAACAAAAATAGATGTTTTATGGCTTCTTAGTAAATAACAACCCATTAAGGAAAAACTTGCAATATCATTTTTCACCTTTGTAGTCCATTAACTGTAATAGCTTTTAATGTACTTTAAGCACTCTTGAGCCTCTTGGGCTGAGTGAAAAGTCACACCAACAATGAGAATATCTAAAGGTTATTTTGGTGATACTGGCTTTCTCAAACCTTTCACTTAGTGGATCTTTATTCTACCTGTCATAGGTTACAAATTTGACTACTATCTGTTCAGGGTTTGAGGAGAATATAAAGCTCAAATCCAGATAAATTTTACAATGTGCTAGATGATATATAAATACATAGCCTGAACTCAGTATCTTAAGGAATTACAAACTAATGTATTAAGATTTAATAGGTAACATTTAAGAAGTCAAATGAGAATTCAGACTTGAAACGTGTTAACTGTAAATGTATTTGCATATAGATACCCATCAAGGTCTGTTCATATTATTCCTGTTACACTCAAATGCAATATTCAGTAAACTAAATATACTGTATCTCAGTAGCCATGTATGTATAGAAAAATGAAAATGTACACATAGAGAATGTTTACACAAGCAGTTGGAGAGCAAAATTGTGAATGAAAACTCATCTGTAGGTCAGCTGGTTACAACTCTCTTTAAGAAAGGGCTTTCTTAGAGAACTAAAGTCCTAACACAGACCAAAACCAGAATTTAAGCAAAGTTCGGGATAATTTGTTTGCTGACTTTGCTAGAGGACAGCTCAGGTTGAGGAGAAACTTTGTTGATGCTAAAACTTCCTTTGAGTCTTTCATACTTAAAATTAAAACTTACTCATATATGTTTCTGTATTTATGAATGTGAATAAACATGCTGGATATATACTTGCACTATATATATTATAAAAGAATTTACTGCTGATATTGCAGAATGAATATCTACATAGGATGACATATTTGTTATTAGTTCCCTTTTTGATGTATGACTGCTAACAGGAAGCTAAAATTCTAATTATAACTTTGGAATCTTTAAATTATTTTCCATTTTCCATTAAGGATATTTTTTAATTTTAATATTCTGTCTTATAAGAGATTACCCAGAGGTCCAAGACTGCTCACATCGCTACAGGGGGATATAAAAAGAGAAAGAAAGACTGGGACTTTTTAAAATGTGGATTTGATAAAGTTATACCTTAATTGCTGCTATCATAGTAGTCAAGAAGCAGTAATTGTTGATTATCTGAAAATTAATGAAGAAATTTCCAGCAACATTAAAGTTAAAAAGGTTTTCTGAAAGAAACAGTTTCGTTTCTTTTGTGACCATGGTGAATGTTTTATATTTTGTTATAGAAAACACCATGCACATTTTCAACAAGAGAGTGTCCTTCCCATAACACTTCAAATAACATATTCAATTTAAAATGTAAGCATGACATTCAGGCTTCATTTGCTGTTGGTGTCAATCTAAAAAAATATAAATTGATGCAGACAGAAAATTTTAATCTGATGCCCTAGGGCCAGATCCAATAAAACACTCAGGCATTTACAATTGGTGTTAAAGCAACTAACTTTTAGGTGTTTGTCCCCTAGAACAGTATCTGGGGCTAAAGTGAGCTGGGTCTTACATTTCTATATACTGCATAGGTTAGGTATTGCTAGGCAGGTACCAGGTAGGGAGTGTTATGACTGGCCACTGCCTCCATCATGACTTAATATTACCCAAACCAGCTACTTGAAACTAGGATCTATCGACATTGACAAGTAAAACTACAGTCTGCCTAAAATCAACATAAATGATATGCAGCTATCTGGAGCTAGTAAACAGAGAAACTCTGGGAAGAGCACTGAGCTATAAATTCCACCTTGCAGACCCTATATGAACAGAGTCTGGGTCATAAGGGCAAATGGCCAATGATAAAATACACTTTCCTATTTTACACAAAGCACAGTGATTAGAGATACTGCCCAGGAAATGTGTCACAACTTCAATTATCTCTTCTGCCTATGAGGAATCAGAATGTTTAACTTTCAAGCCATTGATTATTCTGAACTCCTCAGATAAATAAGCAAGAAGGGGATAAGTTTTCAGCAGTCTAGTCCTGAGGTCCTCCTCTAGTTCCTCCTTCCTATGCTACTTCCAGATTTAACAGACAAAACCAGTGAAGAGCTGAATGAGTACTCAGCTCCAAAGAAGACACGAAAAATATACTTATCACAACTTCAGGCTGGGAGACCTGTAGGACCTTTGATAACAGCTGTGCAGGATAACTGATAAAATATATCTCACCAAAATTGAGGGAACACCTAGAGCAAACTCTTTGAGCCACAGAAATCTATTTTACCTGAAAAGACTCTGAGCCTTAATTTTAATATAACTCAATGGGGTTTTTTTATATCATAACTCCTATATCTCATGTAAGTCCTTCTTCTGAAATCTGATCTAATAAAACCACATGTGCATCATCGAATAGTCCATAATTACAGCTTACAAAATTAGATACTTGGTTTTGATGATGGCTGTCAAGTACTTGAGCCAACATCATGCACTTGAACTTATCTCCTTATTTCCAGGATCATTTGCAGTTCTACAGCCTGCTTTCAGTAAATTTGGAAAATCTGCTATCCTCTAATAAAGAAAAATCCTGGAAGTCTAGGGTAATTTACTTATCTGGTTACACATATAATAGACATGTGGAATTACGTGGGGCAGATATGCTTTACAGTGTCTCCTGCAGTCCCCACTAGTCCAGACCAGGAACCTGGCTGGATCAGAACATAACCCTTAGGAAATCTAAGTTTTCTTCTCATGAAACCCAGAGAGTTGGTGGAACTTCAGACATGTGCATGGGGTCTTGCCCCAGCATGAAGCCAGAACATGGCCAAGATGCGCATCCAGGCAGCAGCTGGAAAACATTCTCAACACCCACAGTTTATACATAGTCTTTGAGAACAGAAACTCTTCCTGTTTTCCTGCAACAAATACTGACCCAGAGCCTGATGTAAACTTTTCTGTTTTCATAGGCAGTCAATCAGAACCCAATTTGATTCTTGGTGGGATAATCACAATCTGACTCCAATGGCAGCTGAGGTCACTCAAGGCTGTGCACACTAAAACCTGAGAAGAGATTCTGAACACAGTGTAAGAGCAAATGAAAAAAACCACAAAACACAAACAACACAGCACAAGAGGCTTTCTGCTAGTTTAAAACACCCCATAAAATAAAGTCATTTTTGCCACCAATCACAATCCTGGCTGAATTCTGAATAGGAAGGCATATGGTCTTCAAAACACTGAATACCCTCAAACCGGTACTCAGTTTGAAAGTGGCAAAGTACTGCTTCTAAATATACTATGCTATGTTGTGTGGACTGGGTGAATTAGCTCCTTTGGTTTTATGTTTATAACCGATAAACAGTATTTAATCTCCTGTATCCAAGTCATAGATCAGATTAGACAAATTATTTACCTCTCTAACATATGCCAAGTCTTCTGAAAATCTAGTATGTTGATCAGTTGTCCCTGTTACAACTTTCCTCCTTTGAATTATCCCTGAGCTCAGATCACTTCAGAGGCTTTTGGTCTTTTCTTTTTTTTTTTTGAAAGGAAGAGGGGATAAGAGGGGATAAGAAGACAAAAGACAGGCCCTTCTTTACAAGGTTTTTCAGGTTCTCCCAGATTCAGTTAAAAGCCATTTTAATATGCTTTCTGCCAACAAAAGTGACTTAAAAGAAAAAAACTAATCAAACACTAATGTTTAAATGCTTCCTAATACTTATTCAGAACTTCCATTTTCCTCTCTTTCTTTTTCGTTTGAATCAGATGATGAAGCTTATGGGGTTTCAACAGTAAGAAAACCACCACTACTTACACCTTTTTTGCATTTTCAAATGTGATTGCATTCTGACTGATCTGCAGTGGTAAGCAACAGTTTGGAAATCTGATTGCAAGCTCACAGTGAAAGAAGTAGATAATTACTATCTCCACAAATATCTATAAGTTAAATCACTTGTTTTAATACAGATTAGATTAGTATTAAAGTTACAAGATTGGTATGAGAGACATGATAAATGCAGTCATGACAGAAACCGATTTTTAATTTAGTATACCCTATCAATCTAGATAGCCCATGAATATTTACCATTAATTCAGTAGGCTGGAACAGAGAGGGGGAAAAGAAGAAAAAAACAGAAGGTTTGACCTAAACAAGGACTGAGGAAAAAACAGAATTCTCAGCAGTTTTACTAAGAACAAATCTTCTGATGTGAAAAAAAAATCCTGTGAAATGTGAAATGGCAACAGATTGGAAAAGACTTTTGGGGTAGCATTGTAAACAAAGTCTTTAAAAAACCTGAATGAGATGCAAAAATAGTAGCAATTCTTAGTATCTACTTCTCTTCACAGGATTTACCAGTCTGATTACACTTAAATGAGCAACTTGAAAGGCCGAAATAAAATCACTTATGGAAATTCAAAACAAACCTATTTGATCACATCATACTTCACAGCAGGGATACAATTTGCAGGGGCTGAGTGAGGGCACAGTATAAGCTAAAACAGGTTGTGTGTGCAATGAACCAAACTAAATGGTTTATATAAAAGAAATGTTGTTTCCATTAATTTTTCTGGTAATCCTATTAAAAATGCCACCTGTCCAGAATAGAATTATCCAGATTTTAATTCTTTTTCTTATTTCAGTGTTCAAACACAAGACAGAGAAGGTATCATAACTATTAAAGTACGGAACAAAATGTCTTATTCTGAAAACTTAATTACTGCAGCCATTTCTCTGGCTCTGCTTCAATGTCTGGCTATTATACCATTTACTTTTGCTCTCATTGTGCTCAAAGAACTGATTTTTTTTATAAGCTCCAAGAATATTTTTTTCAAAGATTTGTCATATTTCTAACCTCTTTTTAACCAAAAGATTTCTAGCCTATAATACTAAAAAGTCACACATTTTAAGTGAATACAACATGAAATACACCTTTCAAAATTCTACCACTACCCCTCCAAATCCCCTGTAAGAACCCAGAACAGGAACTTCGCTTTCAATACCAACAGAGATGAAATGGTGTCATAATCAGCATAAGTGCATGTGGACTATTCACCTAGATCAAACACTTTGGTCATATACTCAATTAAATTTAAATCCCATTATATAATGTGTACCAGCCTCATTTTATGCAATTCCCTAATTTAATGGCTTAGTATTAGCTTTTTTCCTTTTTGCACACATGGACTAATTTTCACGGTGCTCAGTCCCTTTGGGAAGTAGGTCATTAAAGTCAACTGGATGGAGAGAGAAACTTAATACCTAAACAGTGTAGTGGAAGGGTCAGACACACAACAGTAATATAAAACTGTTTTTCACTCTTCCTTCTTTGTAATATTTATGAAATTCCTCCCTCATACAAGTATTGTTCATCAATCTCAAGGACCACAAAGTAGAAGAACCATGAAAGGTACCATCCTGTTACAATTTAATGTGTGCAACAATAAGAAATAAAAAATCTCCACTAAAAAAATAAAAATCACAGTTATGATATCATTTAGCTGTTGAGGCAGCACTTGTTT
The DNA here is from genome assembly GCF_020740795.1 of Apus apus. NCBI lineage: Eukaryota > Metazoa > Chordata > Aves > Apodiformes > Apodidae > Apus > Apus apus. The sequence continues at coordinate 41,143,399 of NC_067282.1, forward strand.
TATGCTGAAACTGTAGAATCATAATATTAATATTACCTTTCTCAATGTGTATTCTTTTTGTCTCATGTCCCACGTCATGACCAGCCAGATCACCCTCCTTAGGTCCAGGCAGGACATTAGGTGACAAACCCATCAGCATTTGGTTCATAGATAGCCCATTCTGATGGACAGCTGCTAGACACAAGCACAGGCAGAAAGAAAATGAGCTGTCATATTAACAATACACTTTTGTACTTATTTTATATGGTTTTCCTCTTAATTATACGAGAACTCTAACAATCACAAAGTTGCTTGTGCCATCAGTATCCACAGAGTGGGACAGCTTCTTCTGGTTTAAAATTATTAATTTTAAAAATGAGAGTTCAGTATCTTTGTACGAAGTTGGATATTTGCAAACCTTTTCTTGTTTATTTAAGAAGAACTGAAATGTAAAATGAAGCAAACAAGCAAAAGATACTTACTGATTTATTTCTTTTTAGTTAGCTGTACAACACCTCTTCTATATTAGCATTCCCAATATGCAGTCCCTAACTTCCTTCAAATTAAGCACTGTGGCTTTCCAGGTGATAAACACTGTTTTTCAAAATATACTGTGCAACAGAAGAATTGCTTATTTTCTCATCAGATAGACTGAAAAGCTCTTTCCAACAGTTCTCAATCAGACCTTCAGGAGTTTCAAACATACTTCAGAACCTATATAAGATTTTATCCTAAAAAAATGTATTTGCAAGAAGCTTAGGCCAGTCTCAGTAAAGCACTTTTTGATATGTAACCCATATTTCTGTAGGAGTCATCTTACTCTTGCAGGCACCATAAAAGCAGATGTACTTAAGAATCAGGTGTGATGTTAATAAATCAGGACAGAGACAAAAGAATTATTTTACAAATAAACAAGTTACTGAAGAGATCTGGTATATAAGGAACTCTGTTATGTTCACATTGGAAGAAACAATGTGCAAAGGTCCCACTTCTTTCTGCTGGGAAGTAAGCAGAGTAAGATGAATTGTGCCATTTATTTTAAAAAAGGTATCATTCCTGAATAAAAACAGTAAGTTTCTCTCCATTTGAATTACTTGAGAAAAATGGAAAAGCGTTGTAATTAGATCAATTTTTAAAAATAAACTAAAAATCCAGGGTTGTTAAGGTTTTTTTCCTGAGCTTTACTTATGAACTCATAAAAACCTGGTGAAATAGATGGGTCACAGTATATGGGATGCCAGTTTAATCTGCACTCTGAATCGTCCGAGTGATAAGAAAACAGAATATTCAGCTTGTCATGGTCAGGCCTCACTTATTTTCTTTGGTAAGTCATTTTTCATCACATAGTAATGAAAGACCTTTCATTTGATGGTCAATGAAGAGTCAGCTTCCTGAGTCTGCAGAGAGCCTGAAAGGAAGCAGTCTAAAAGACATGTGCTGCATCTAATTAACTCAACTACATAGTTCACATAGCTACTACATGGCCTCCTATTGCATGCTAAACCCTCAAGTTTTACCTATTGACAAATTCCAATGTGGAAAATGTCTTAAAACCAAAAAAACTTACAATGTGCAATAATAAAAGGAATGGACAAGTGTAACATGAATTAAAGTAAAAATCCATAAAATAATATGTGTTTAAAATCTCAATTTCCAGGCTGTTGCACTGGAATATCATAGTATTCAAGATCTTTGCCATGTAACTTGCATCCTGTACACGCCTTGATAAAAACAGTATGACTCTGAGAAACAATGGTTTAATTTCACCCTGCCCCTTGTGAGCTAGGAGGTGATAATACTCTCGGTATCATACTTCTCACCATTACAAATTTCTAAATTTAGAAAATTTACCACGTGTGCGTACATTTTAATTGATTTAACATAATTCTTCTCTTTGCCAAGCATTTCTACCATGTAAAATGTTGCTTTTGAAGTCAGATTCAATTTAGAAATCAAACCAGATTAACCATATTAAATAAAACTCAATTTCTTTTAAAAATGTTTACACTATATGTTCAGTTCTAAAACTAATCTAGCAAATTGCTTCCCGGCTGAAATTCTGTATTTCATAGCTCATATTTTTATGTTTAATATGACATGATGGCAGTTTATATCAGTACCCGTTAATGTAGCATCAGACATTATGATACTGTAAACTGGGGAACATAATGTTGGGAGATAGTTATTGCAGCTGAACTTCCAAACATGATACATATGAGATCTATTTAAGACGAGGGCATTTTGATTAGAAAAAACAGCTGCACCTAATCAAATTTAAAGTGGCGACAAGGAGAAGAATGTGACCTACGGATTCTGTCTGAAGAGCTCTCGGTCCGTGCAGGAGAGCTGGACACACTGCTGCTTCGATGAGAGGATGGATGGCTGCCAGGTCTTCGGCCCTCTTCAAGAGACGGAGCAGGAGAAGGGCTGTCTGGAACACGTTCCTAGATGCCACAAAAAATAATTGCAAAAAAAGGCAATGTTAAACTAAACCCCCGTTTCCAAAAATTACTTTAAAAGAATGTATCTCCCTCCTAAATCAGGGCCTATTCTTTCTTCTATTGAGGTGTTCAGGATTCGCAGAGTATTCTCAAAGGAAACTTTGCAATTTTAGGACACTAGACTTAGATTTTAGGATGCAACGTGAACACTGCTCATCATGTCAAGCTTCTAAAGTGCCTTCTGGACTCCTTATAAAAATAAGGATTTTGTTTTGCTTTGGGGCTTTTTTCTCCCTCATTTTTATTGGCATGCTGTTGAATTAGAAATACTCGCTTGTAGACCTTAGCCTTCCAGGATGAGGAATTTTTTCTAAGAGTGTTTTTATCTTTGGCCATATCACTACTTCAAAATAGGAAGAAACACCTACCCAGATTCTCATATCCAGGGGAAACGTCGGCATGGTAGCCAGGAGGAAATACAACGCACCTGAAGATGTTCCTTGATTTTGAAATTGAGGGCATGAGGACTGTGATGATTTCAACTGCACTTCTATTATACGAAAACAGTCAGTATGTAGCAGGTAGACATATCTCATACTTACACAGAACTTTGACGGAAATAATAAAAGAAAAAAAAGGAAGCTGAGTGAAAAACAGTCCTTTCTAAAAATTTTTGTCTTTCCCTGCAGTTTCCTCTTTATTGCTAATAGTTCCCAAGACTCTATGCCATTGCTAAAATAGATGTGAGTTAGGTTGCTTTGGTCAAATAGTGATAAATAGAAATAGTTTCTACAAGGGAAATCTATGGGGGGCACTGCAAATTTTAAACTATGGGGGGTTTTGCTGCTTATTTTTTCACAGAATCACAGAACAGTAGGGTTGGAAGGGACCTCGAAAGATCATCTAGTCCATCCCTCCTGACAGAGCAGGATCACCTAGAGTAGGTCCCACAGGAGCATGCCCAGATGGGTTTTGAATGTCTCCAGCGAGGGAGACTCCACAACCTCTCTGGGCAGCCTGTTCCAGTGCTCTGTCACTCTCACAGTGAAAAAGTTTTTCCTTATATTTACGTGGAACCACCTATGCTCCAGCTTGCACCTGTTGCCCCTTGTCCTATCACTGGACATCACTGAGAAGAGCATGACTCTCTCCTCCTAACACTCGCCCTTTACATATTTATAAACATTATTGTGGTTATCCTGCAGTCTCTTCTTCAAGCTAAAGAAACCCAGCTCCCTCAGCCTTTCCTCATAAGGGAGATGTTCCACTCCCTTAATCATCTTTGTGGCCCTGCGCTTGACTTTTTCAAGCAGTTCCCTTTTGATAACTGAAATCCTGACTCCTAAGGAAAAAAACAAACACCTGCAAACCAAAAAACAACAAACAAGTGTGTACATTCAAATCACTACAAGATTTCAGTAATTAAATCATACAATTAGTATGTGTTTAGTAACACATATGATAGAATCATAGAATGGTTAGGGCTGGAAGGGATATTAAAGATCATCTAGGTCCAACTTGCTGCTGCAAATGCCTGAAAGATTTCCTGAAAAGAGCATCACATTTCTCACAGAGCAAACTGCTTATGTAGCAGTTGTTATTTTTCATTCACAGTAGCTAGATGAATATTTATTTCTCTGAATTCATTCCTATGAAATTTAGCAATGTGACCATCTATAGTAATCAATATATTTGTTCCAGATAAGCTTCATATAAAATATTTGCTGAACTTGAGACTCTGATTGCAAAGGGATTCAATTGGCCCATCAAGAGAGTCGGAGAAGATCTTTCAGAGCAATGCTTCAAGACATTTAAGTGGATTCCACTTTAATATTCTCCGTTTTTTAAGTCAAAAACATTGATGAGGACAGTTTAACTGCATCATAGCTCTAGGCTTATTATGACTTTGATTATGTTTCTATGTCCATGAACTCAGTATTCAAGAGGAGGATTATAATGCAGATGGTTTTCAGAATTTAGATTTATTTCTTTAGATTTAGGGGGATTTAAGCATGCACAGTGTACAGATTTGGTATAAATTGGAACACCATATATTTAATAATTCATTTAAAATATAATTTCACTGTTCGGCAAACAATGTATTGTTCTTAGAAGGGTTTCATTAAAATGAAATCCAGTGAGCATATAAGATTTGAATATAGAGCTGCAGAGTAAATTAATTTATTTAAACAGCTTAATTTGTTTATCCTATTTATTTATGTGTGCTTTTACAGCACGTATTATGAGATGGAGAGAGCAAAAGGACTGCACAGGACAACAAAATATAATTACTGCACAAACAAAACATAATGAGTTTTATTCACATATAATATGACACCACGGACAAACTCTTTGAGAAAACTATATATACTGGCTTTATCAATTCATTTGCAAAACACTGCTTAACCCTAACAAAACACAGGGTTAAACAGAAATGGAAAACAAATTAATAACACCTTCACTCATTTTTTACATCCTTGCTTTGCAATTCCACAGTCAATAATTTCGTCTATAGCGATTTTTTGTCTTTATTACAACTAGCTACAATACTAAATTGGAATGTTACTAATAATGAATTAAATACTCTGTGGCCCAAGTGCAGGACCTGACCTTATTGAAACTCATACAATCAGCCTCAGTCCATCGATCAAGCTTGTCCAGATCCCTCTGCAAAGCCTCTCTAAAAATCACCAATCCTAGAAATCACCTATCATAAAAATCACCTAGGGTGCTGTTCACTGTCCTGTATTCTTCCTAAAACTTGTCTACTCCCAGGACACAATTCCACTTGTGGAACATATCTCTAGAGAATCTGGTGTTGGCTTGTACTGTAAATAGGCTCATTGTCTCCCAACAAATACATAAATAAACAAGTAAATAAATTAAATCTGAGTTGCTTTGGTTTGCTAAAAGTAAGTGTGAGGACGAAACTGTGCAGGGTTCTGCTTGAAATCAACACATCTGACTGTAAGTATCGAAATGCAGTTTTGACACATGAGCTGGAGATGAAACTTTAGAGACACTTGTCTAGGAAGCTACATGAAGGGGCCCACATTGAAGGTAAATTGTCTCCCACTTAGTCAATTGTGATGTAAACAATAAAGTCAATGGAGCCTCCTCCAAAGTCAGATACTTACAGCACAGTTCAGCTGCTGGTATTTGAGCCATTTGAGCCACTGAAGGGTTTTGAGATAGCCACATCAAGTTGAGAGATAAGACCTATGAAAGATCTGCTGCCTTTTGGCATGACAGCAGGCTGCCAAAATTGTCTCTTTTTCTCCAACTTTTTTCTCCATTTTTTACTTCTCTATTTGTTTCTACAGGTAATCAGAAGTAAAAAGTAGCGTGAACAATTTGGGGCATATGTAGAAATTTAACATATGGTCAACCAACTTTTCAAAATTGGTAAGGGTCTCAATTAGGTATTGGAACTGGAGGCTTCTCTGCATGGAGAACATACTCATGGACCAAATCTGGAGCATTCCTTATCTTGCTGCTCTTTATAATCTGATACTAATAAATAATCCTAAGCAGTTAAGAATATAACATTTAAGTCCTACCATAAATGAAACTTCTGCTTCAGGGAGCTGCAGTGCTCTCTCTCATGCTCTCACTTCACTGATATTACAAGTTTCACACCCTCAATACCAAGTCCATTTCATAAATAACAGAATTGTTCTTGTGACACTATGGTTTTTTGTGTGGTTTTAGTTTTGGTTTTGGTTTAATTTTGGGTTTTTTTAATCTTGTAAAGGATGAGTAAAATATTTTAACTGTCAGAGGTTTTAACTTACGAGATTGAAGCTGTCTCTAGAATTCAAAATTACTCTTAATTTTGTTTCAGATACCACAATGCCACGTATCATCCACAACATAACACTGTCTCAGTATCTTCAAGTAAAACAGAAGTGTCTTGATGTACTTATCAACTTTCTCAAACAGCTCTTCGTATATATTCAAAGACCATACGTGAAAATCTAATTCCAAAAGTTCCTTTAAAGTAACTTCCTATTAAGATTTATCTTAATGTAACAGTAATGGTATCCAGAAGACCATTAATACTTCTTCCCTATATCATATGTCTTTTTCTTCTTACCATGTCACAAAGTTAGCTATTAGATATTAATATATTTTTTTCTTCTTTTCTTTCTGCTCCAGCAGCATGTTTTCATTGTTTGAGAAGTACCTCTTTACCAAAAGTCTTCCTCAAAAATATATCAAAATGCAAAGTTGATGGAGTTCACCTGTTGGTTCCTATATCACTATCAAAGAGAGGAAATTTCAGGCAATATATGTAGGATCAATATTTCTGCTCCTAAGAAGACATAACAAGGAAGTAATATCTTCTAGGTTCTCATCACCTTGGTCTTTCCACAAACATTCTTCATTCTTTGCCATCCCTGCTACTTAGTGACGAAAGTCTACAATCTTTCTGATAAATTTTCAGTATGCCCACTTCCAATAACCAACCAGTTTTGCATGCACAGCCTTTATCTCCTCCATATTTCTCTCCTAGAGATATTTACACTCAGCTTCTTCCTTTGTTCTAGTTTGCGTCTCTGTAAGAATCATCTCTTGGGCTTAGTCATCCTTTAATTTTAGTCATGAACTGAGTTCTAGACATGCAACTAAGTATAGCTGTAGAGGTATATCGCTTTTAAAACTATTCAGCTCTCTTGATGTTCTTCAGTATTGAACAAAATCCTTTAAGGACATTTGTGCTTAATTTAAGTCACTGAAGTACAGAGGATAAAGTAACTTATTTTCAGTGTCACACTTTTCAATAGTTTAGGTAACTTCATACTGGGGAAATGATATATGACACACACCAGAAAAAAAAAAAATTAAAAGCTTTTAATCAGGAATAGTTTATAATATTCTGACCATTCTGGAAAGGTACCAGGCTTCCAAGCTTCTTCGTAGTAAAATTATAATCTCTTTCACAATGACCAAAACACAGACTTCTCACTCTTTAGTTCTTTACTGACCTATTTTGATCTTGTGTGAGAAGTATTTCAGCAATGGCTTTCTTGTAAAATTGCATACTTCTCTGACATTGTTTTAGGTGAATGAAATAAATTAATTCCTTTTGTATCTTCTGTATTCCCTGAAAACAGGATATTTTGCGTTTCCATTTTTCCTTCAGCTTTAGCCTAAGAGACTCCAAATTAACGCATTCCTGTATTTCCTAATATTAGCCTAATGTCTTTGGAAATTCAGTGATGTAATTTTACTCAGTGCATGACGACAGCCACATCTAAACATTTTTACAGCAACATCTGATACATTGACAATTCTGGCAGTTTTCTTAAGTTTCCAGGACAGGAAAATTCTGCTTTGTTGATAATAGCAGCCGAGAGAAAGCATTTTTTATCCAGGTTGTCTAATGGTACTTCTAAGGTGCTTCCTACGGCCCTGTCTCTACAGGACAGTGTGCCAGCCAAATTTGAGTCATACTTTATCAAATTGCATTTAAAAAGCCATCATATCTGTAACTGAAAAATAGGTTATCAGTAAATTCTTCTACACTGAAATATTGTATGATGGCCAGTATCTTTTGGCATTAAAATTCTGCACTAAACTCAAGGCTGCTCACACATCAGCTCCAGAAGACAAACTGAAGCTTCTATAGCCCCTTTGCTGTCCACCCCCTCCATGAAGTGAACTTCAACATTTTATGCAGTAGAAAACAACTGTGCCACTGGTCATTTTCAACTGAAGGTATTGGACTCTTCTGCCTTAATTCTTTCTGAAGTATTAGTAACATCATATGGATAAAATGCATTTTTTTATTCTGGCATGCTGCTCTGTTGTAGCTTTTACAATGCAGAATTATTTTAGGTTGCTGTTAATATGAGGTATGTCCTTTATATTTTCATATATCCTTCTGCTGAGTGAAAAAAATGGATGTAGTGAAACTGTTAACGAGCTGAGCCTTTGAAACCATGGGCAGGTGATGAAAGCCACCTCATATCTAAAGCATCCCCAGGTCACAGCTGCCACAATCGTTGCAATTCATTGCTGTCACAATCTGCTGTCCCTGCTTGTTGTTGCTCTTTTCTTATTCATCCAACTCATATATCTAAACATTCCATTACAAAAAGACATCTAATGTTTGTCTCATGTTCAAAAGGGCACAAGACGCTTCTGAAATATAATTCTGAAGATTTTAGAGCTCAGAGTTCACTGTCAAATCTAAGGTGTTGCTTTGTAAGGCTTCCCTTTAATTTTGTCTTTGTCTCATCTCCTGAACACAGCAGGAAAAAATGTTTGGTTAGTACATAATGTCAGCTTTATTCCAACTTCTTATCATGAGGAAATGAAATATTGCCCAGTAATAGAAAGGCATTTGAAGCTTGTGAGTTTAAAGATAACAGCACTAACTGTGAACTCAGTGAATTGGAAGGAAAGGTCAGCAAGTCATCTGCTGTGGCACTGTTCACAACAGAAATTTTTCTATCCAATGAACCACGTAGTTTATAATCTGAAGATGATTGTTCTTTGTTATTTAATTGGATAAGGTAACTATTGATTTACTTTTCAAAGTAGAAAATTCTCACTGGTCTTCTAACTTCCAAGCAGAGTTTAAAGTTGTAAACACCTTGTACTCTAATGTCAAATCTATGCTGTCATTTCAGGTTATGACAACAAACCCCAAGATGAGCAATTCACAAACTTTTCAAATCAACTTGTGGAGACATTGTTACTGAAGAAAAACATTCAAGGAAAATTAGGTTTAAAAAAATGAGCCAAAATATCATAAAAACAAAACAAAAACATCTAAAAATGAAGCAGTAAAAAAAAAGTTACTATTCTAATAACAAACAGTTTTGTGAAAGAGAGCAACTGCACTATTTATCCGTTTCTGTGAAAATAAAGAAAAAAGAGGTTTGACCTTCTCACTTACATTTATTCTCTAAGGTATTTATTTTTATTGTAGTGCAAGTTATTATTCATAAACTTTACATTGCCAGTGCAAGGTTCAAAAAGTATGCTGATTAGAGAGTTTCCTGCTCAACTACTCAGTGCATATAACTCAACGGACACTAAAATTACAGTCTCTGACTATACCTAGTGAGAAACAGGTAAATTGCCAGTGACATTATGTCCATGCTTATGGGAAGAATATCCCCCTAACAATGACCTCATGCTTTTATGATGCTGGGGTTTATATTTCAACCCTTTTCAGTATTAAAAAATTGGAACATAATTACTTGGCCATGCTATCTCTGTCCACATGACCATACTGTCTGACAGACAAAAACAGGGATGGAAATCTAGATCTCTATTGTACAACAAATGGGCTGAAGGAAAGAGCAGGGAAGTCCTGCAACAGTAAGTTCCTTAGCCATTACAATATTCTTTAATTAATTATGTGCAGCAAGCTCTTACATTTAGAAGGGAGTTTTGGATGGTAAAACTTCTGTTTAAGTATTTACCTGTAGTACAAATGCACTGTGGGCAATATGCCACGGGCCTTGACTGAAGAAATCACAGCAGCACTTACATAATGTCTCCATCAGATGCTACGTAAATATCCCAAAACTCTAACTTAATTATGAAAAAAAAAAAAAATCACTTAAAAAAAAAAAAAAGTGTATTTCACCCTTGAGTGACCACACTTTTCTAAACAGAACTTGGGTTAATTTGGGCATTTAAAAACACTTCATTGTAAATCCACAACTTTTTAATTTATGGTTATGTGCAAACCAGATGGGAGCACAAAACCTGGTTTGTTAAATAACTTGCACAAGATGTTATGCCAGGATGCTGTGCAAAAGTTGGCAGCTTTGATGAAGATTTTATTAGCATGAATACAGGATAGTTGAATTTTCAGAAATTATAGAGATAAATAGTGTGGCTTATTAATACAAACAAATGCTTACATAAGTAAGATTCTGGGAGGAAAAAAATCCAGTTAAAAAAGTTTTTTAAACAGAGAACCAGCATTTCTAGGTATTTTCAAAATCTTCACCTACATTACAATTAATCTGTCTTTCCAACTGGATGAGCTACAAGCATAAACTTGTGAATAAGTTAAGGAATTCTGGGAAACGGCAAATTTTCTGGTATGGGGCTGCCTATGGTTAAAATAATATACATAGTCACATGATGACAGTCTCCCTTTCAGAGACTTCTGAGTAGAGCAAAGTTCCTATAATGGGGTGAGATCTATGAACACACCAGGACCTCCTTTCCACAAAAGAAAATCTGTTTTAAATAGTTGTACTTTGAAAGTACCTGGTTTTGTTAACTTAGGTAACTTTAATAGCTAGAACTAGTTTGTAAATCAGCTTTACAAGCTAAAGTCAGCCTTTCAAAGTTTAGAAACAGGTTACCAATGCTAAGAAGGTCAAATTTTTATACTCTTACAAATGAAATCAAATAGCTCATAAAAAATGAAAGAAGGCAAAATACTAGGAAAAATGGTGAAAACAAAGTTTTGTTGCCATAGTAATTCATAATTGTCAGGTGTTATTTAGCATGCGTTCCATCCCAATTTTCATTATTTAGATACCTCTGTGATACCCCTACTCACTGTTCCAATAAAGAAATTAAATTTAGAATTAAATGGAGCACCATGTTATGTTCCAGAGAACTTTAGTATCATGTAACTCTCACTAAATACTGCTCAAGTGAAAACAGAAAAACAAAAGTGCAGAAATCACCATGTAATTGAACAATTAGTTAACAGCAGAGTGTTTATATTCCCAAGATATGGGCAAGATGGACAGTAGGGGTGTAATCCAGCCTTGCTGACGTAACACATAAAGAAACATCTTCTCTATGTGTTAAATGCCCATGTCTTTGAATGTGTGAAAGGGATGCCACTGAAGGCCTCCAAAGGCAATCCTACATTTGAAAGTGCAGGTACTTAAATTAGGTTATCAGACCATATTTTTCTAGGTCAATAGAAAAACAGATTTTTCAGCTTTTAGTGGAATGGTTCTTTATGATTCTGGGTTGTTAGGTTAAGGAGGACGGGAGCACAAGCATGTTGAAAATCTCAATAAAGTCAGATCTCTTCACGCTACTTAAGTCATCTCAAACTTCAAAACTTTTACAACTCTTGACTTGAAGGTCCAAGAGATTTTAAGTTCACTCATTTTTTGTCAAAGCAATGTCATTGATGGACAGACTTCCAATGCAGCCCTGAAATAGCCTTACCTTCTTCACATGCTTATTTCTAACATAGGAATGCTTAAAAAAATCCACTAAAGTTTGTGTACTTACTGTACTCCCTTATTAGAACTAAAGAGGGATAAAAGGTAAAATGTTCATATCTGAATAAATGTCAAATCGAATTTTAAGTATCTAGTGCTAAGGCAGAAACACCTTTATAAATGAAAACGGATCATCTTCAGTCAAAATGAGACTATGTCTCTGCTAAATACCTCTATAACCAGGTTAACTTAGTTACATGTAGCAAACAGAACCTAAAATGGGTAGACAGTTTCAGATATCTGATATTTTTTAGATATCTCTACAATACTACAGCTCTGGCCTGCAGATTATGGGGTCTGTTCTATGCAACTTCATTCCATTCTCTTCTGAGATTTGGCAATTTATGTTTTGCAGAGGCAAAGTATCAAGCCTTTCAGCCTTCTTCAGATAATTTGCACCAATCCAATTAAAATGGTTAGATTTAAAAGTTGGAAGAACAGTCCCTTCTAACTGAAGAAAAGAGTAATTTCTTCCTTGATATCTTGAGGAATGTTGCCATTAGATTACAGACTATGAAATGTGAGAAAACAGAAAGCTGTGTGTTTTGTATCAAAATGCTACAACTTGAGCACAGTTTTAGTACTGATTTAGAGAGGGGGAGAACTGAGAAGGAAACACTGGCCACCAACAGCCTCCTATGTTCCCAGAGACAGAACAGTTGGGTTTCTCATATATATTGACTTTAAGGCTTACCTTATAAAATCTGACACCTAGCCACCTTTATAATGTTTATTGCAGTTGTGAGTAGAATTATTTATCTGTTTATTTTTTTATATAGTTACCTTAATAACAGATGTCTCAACTCTGGATGGAGGACTCTGCACTTGTGCTGCTGCTGCCATGTTGGCGATGGTACTAAGGTGATTCATCTGGCTCATTGCCATGGTGACAGATGCTGGAGGTAGGCTCACAGGAATTAACGGGTGGGGCATCATCATAAAAGGAAGTTCCAGCCCTGTTGGGGGATTAAAAAAAAAAAAGGGGAAATAAGTTTACACATCTTTTTAAACCTTTTTTTTATTCTCCCGATGGACAATATTCAAGTGATGGGTGATAAGATGGTTCACACTGCAGGTCAAAGCAGTTATGTGTCAGCTCTCTTCTGGGATATTATCTTTTTATAATTTTTAATATCTGCTGTAAGGTGCCCTAACAATGCAATATTATGCCACCTATGCACAGCTTAGCAGTTATTTTAAGTATCAATTTTATTGCATATGCATTTGTTTTTTACTGTCTCTGCTTCCCCTGCTTGATGTTTTAAAGGAAGAATTCCAATATTACTCACATCTTTGATTTTTCATAGCCTATTTATATAGACACAAAATAAAGACAGGAATGGGAAAACTACTGATGTTAGTGCTGAAAGATGTCAACCCGTACCATTTGGCAGAAGGTGGTTCTGTTGAAGAGGGTTGAGAGGATGGCTAACTGGAACATTATGCTGTCCAGGCAAGTTGGGGTGGTTAACAGAGGCCTGTGATCCTTGGGTGGGGGGAGACTGAAGTTTTTCTTTATCCCAAGAACCATCACTGCTGCCTGTGGGGAATGAATATATATTATTGGGATGAAGGAAGACTCCAAATTTTCAGTGTCTGAATTTGCAAGCAAGGCCAGCAATCTCACCTTTTTTGCAAGTGATATGTTTTTCTATTTTATTTTATTTCTAATATGTGGGCTGGGGGAAGGACTTTTGTGGATTTGATTTTTTTCCCACCCTCTGAAAGAGACATGTAGGGATGACTTTTTAAAGAGTCAGAACACAAATCTAGAAGTTTTATAGTTGTGCTCATTCACATGAAGTTTGTGTTTGATGTGTATTTTACACACACACTTGCCATTCTTAGCAAGAAAACTATGTATGGGATTTGTTTTATACATGAGAGAATATTTTTGCCTGCAAAATCTCTAAAACAAAGAGTATTGCCAGTTATGCCAATCAAAATTTAAACTACACTCACATTTCTTCTTATACTTGTGAATAAATAAACATTATAGGAAGTGTCTAAAAATTTAATTTATTGAGGGCACCAACATGTGTGTATATGCACTGGGCTGACAATACAATTTCATATATTTAAATTTTATTTCACATTGTTAATTAAAATATAAAAGATTATTAATTGAGTCCTGCAGTCTTCTGTTAGTGGAATGGACTAAGAGCAAGGAAGAATGTGGACAAGTAAGTGCTGAGACAAACAGTAATCCATATATTTAAGAAATACCCTTTTTCACTATTGCAGATCTCCTCCACAAAATTAAACAGAAGGATACAATTAAAAGAAAACCCTAAAAATTCATATAACATTATTAATCTGAACATTTATATATAATGAAAAGTTTTACATCTTCCAATCTAGCAAATTATATTATTCATGGTGCATATTTATGTGTAATGCTGAGACTGAGTATATGTATGTTTATGTATACAAAGTAATCTATACACTCAATGTGTAAGTCTATTTACCATACACAATCAATAAACAATGTTTGAATATATTAATAAATATGTATATATGCATGCTTTCTCAGCAGTATTAATATACACATTAGCAATATATGATTGCTTCCTTTTTCATGTAGAGCAAAATTTCAACCCCTGACTTTGAAACATTCTACTGTTTTCATGTGAATTTCTCTTGATAAGGACTTGATAATCTATACTCAATTTCTATTTAGCATTAGGGATTACAGTGAATGTTTTTCTATATGTATCTTACTACTAATTAACAACAGGGCCTAAAAAATAACAGGACTAACACCACCTCCTCCTTACTTCAGTAGGAACAGGATTAGCACATTGGTTTTGACATTTTTTAAGATCATTTTCATGGGATAAAAAAAGCACAAAAGTTGGTAGAATTCCAATTTAATTTCTCTAGATCTATTAAAAACCTGATTGTAAAAGCTGTACAACATAGTTTATAATGAAAAATACTCCATTATTGCTGTGATTTTCTTTCCCTAGTTACTTCACGAAGACAGTTAAGACTCAATATAAATTCTAACTCATTAGCTCAATACTGTCTCAGTCCCAGTGTAAATTGTTCAGAAGTAGGTAATGAAAATTCAGTCCAAAGTCTCCCGCAATGAAACAAAGCAATTTTATGAAAGAGTGAAAAGAATCAATTATATGAGATACTTTTATTATTTTAGAAGAAATTGTCATAACCTCTACGCAGTGTATCTAGTTGAGCTGGTTAATACATTATTTGAATCTCATTATCTCTGATAAGTGAGTATGTTTTCTTGTATTTTGAGAACTCAGATGCTCTCAAAAAAACATGAACCTATTTTCAAACACATAAATACTTGAAAGAGTTAAATCTTAGCTGGAAACTTCTTTTTCATGTCTCCAATTTTCTGCTTTTTGCCACTGTGACATATAAAATTCACTTATTTTGATTAGGCTTCCATTAAAAAATATGACCATTAAAAAACATGTCCCTGGAAATGAGAGCTAAACACAAAAAATGAGTTAATCTCGTTTAATTTTACCCAAAATTTGGGTGTCGATATAGAGGAAAACAGGTAGTTCCAAGTGGTCATTCATTCCATCCTAAGGCATGTGTCCATAAATTAAAAAAGTTGTTATGATGATACTTAGGGTTTCATTAAAAAACAGCCGCCGAAAAATCTGACTACACATGGCCAAATCCTAAATAGGAACAAGGCCAGTCTCAGTTTCTGCATCTGTTAAGAAAAGCTGAAGAGAGAACTTTGTTCTGGCCAGTCTTGCAGTGAAGCACATACTGCCTGTCGATCCTGCTGGTTTCACGCTGAATGTGGTACTGTCTGTCCTGCTGTGGCTCACACAAAGGCAGCAAAGGCCCTCTACACTGGCTAGCTTAGCACAAATTGATTGCACTGTGATTCAGATGAAGTCAGCACTGCCTGGTGATCAGGCAATGGCCAGATGAAACTAAGAGGGAAAGACCACAAGAGACAAATGGAATGCATGGCCTCTGGGCATGCCTTCATCTGAACAGTAACTGCAGAGGAAGACTGTACAAATGGCTTAAGACTTAGATGGCATAAGTAAAATGAATTTGGGCCAGAATGTCTTGGTTTTGAAGCTACAAATTCTCCTGTATTCATCCACTAAAAAATATTTTGGGGACTTTTTTTTTTTTTTTTTTTCCTGAATATGTTAGGGAAAAGCATTTCAGAATTGGAGCAAATTTCTCTAATTTACATGTGATGTTACAAGGTCACCATTTTACAAACCCTTTAAGTTTATTGTTTGGTACTTTCCTGTCAAAGTATGATGACATCCATAAGTGTATATAAAGGGATACAAATAATAGATAAATGTGTATTACTAAATACATTAATATTTGTTAATATTTTAAGAAATGAAGACTTTTTGCATTTTATAGGGCTGGTGAATGCCCAGTAATAAGATATTTTTCCTATTTATTAGCAAGATGTTCTGCAGTACAGTTAATTTCATGTTAGACACTGATGTTCAATATGGAGATGGAGTCAGTTCTGCTACAACCCTTCCTAACCTGGTCACAGCATTTTGCACAGTCAGTCATAGATTGCCAATTATGGCACTGCTTCTGTGGCTCAGAAATTAAGAGCTTTTCTAAATCAGCACTCCCTTCTGCCTCAAAATTACAGTGTCTATTGTTTTAGAGTGATATCAAACCCACTAATAAATTGGAAGAGAGAAGACAAGCTTCAGAAAGCAAAGCATCGAGGCCAGAGTTTAGTCAGTGACAGATTCTTTAATACTTGTAGTCTGGCATCGTCTGTCAAGATTTGTTTACAAGGAAAGTAATTCATAGACAGAATCCAATCCATAACATTAGAAACCACTTTCAAACTACAGGCTGTTGGACTCCTGAACACTTTAAGTAGACAGACACAGATACAAATAGTCTGGGCCATTTGCTGCGTTTTTCTTATGTTAGTTAAGAGGAACAATTTTCCTCTTAGAGGAAACAGTTATTTTCATTAATGTCAACGCGAAGTAAGTGTTATTCCTTAGACACTACTCACTGTCTGCACAACTAAGTGCAAGCTACCACTCCTGTCACTTTTTACATTTGATTTTGATTTAATGCGTACAGTGGTTTCAAAGAGTATTAAAAATCTGTTCCCTTCTTCCTCTTCACTTGTTGCCCTGCTGGAGGCTTATGTTCTTCCAGTTTCCATCAGTGGTTGTCAAGTCTTTGTAATAGGATTAAAAGCTTGGACACCTGATATCCCTGGGTGCTGCAGTTCACCCTCATAAAAGCTGTTTGCTTTAAATTGAGAGAAAATCAGGTTTTAGTGGCATAATTAATTAAATTATGCAAAGTGTTCCAGATTCAGCATAACACTTTCTGAAGCAGCAATTGGAAGCTCTACATTGCATTCAAACTGCATTTCAATTGATGCTGCACTAGGCTGACCATCGAGCAGCATTTTCAAGGCTTTCAAGCACAAGAGATCCAATTTTCAAATGCAGATGCTTAATGTTGAGTGCTCAGCCCCCATACATGTGCACTTGAATAGGCAATTTGATAGCCAACTATGTATTTCATGTGCTATAGTGCCTATACGAGCACTCAAAATTTAAAACTGCAATTCCAAATATAAGTACATGTGCTTCAAAACTGGGCTCAGATGCTCTCATATTTACTCATCAAAGACAATCTGATGAAACAAAAATGATTCTATAGTTTCATAATGTAAATGATAGACTGCAGAATTCAGTGGTTTCCCCATTACCAACATTTCAGCACATATTTTCCATAATCTGAGTTACCTTCTCCCATAATCAGCAGTTACACAACAAACCATTATTTGTACGCTGAAGTGGGTCTGTAAAAGCTTTATGCCTGGATTATTTGTATTCATTAGTAGCACAATTAGGTAGCTAAAGATGGTAATAATAAACTAAAACAATTCTGAACCAGAAGGTAATGCAGCCAAGAAAAAGAAAATTAAGCAGAAAACTAGACTGTACAATGTCAGCCTCACAAACTAACTCTGATCTAAACATACCAGATTAATTTTTAGTCATATCTCTTATTTGCTTACTCCTTTTCCTTTATCATTCTGTCCCCATTAGGATTCAGCTTTCCTAAATTTTGGTTCCTAAAATGTGAGCTGAGCATTTTAGTTCCCATGATAGTAAAGAGGGATCTAGCCAACAGGCTTTGGAGAACTGTTGAGTTCCCTTTGTGGGAGACAGACCTATCTCTGGTCAGTCCAAACCCAACTCAATTGGCTCAACACATACCCCTTGAGGTGGTCAAAAGAATCACAGAATCACAGGGTATTAGGGATTAGAAGGAACCTTCGATGATTATCAAGTCCAACCCCCTGCCTGAGCAGGACCAAAATAAACCTAGGGCAGATCACTCAGAAAGGAAACCAGACAGGTCTTGAAAGTCTCCAGAGAAGGAGACTCCACAATCTCTCTAGGGAGCCTGTTCCAGTGTTCTGTAACCCTCACAGTAAAGAAGTTCTTCCTCATGTTGAGGTGGAACTTCCTGTGCTCGAGTTTGAATCCATTGTCCCTCGTTCTATCACAGGGCACAAGTGAAAAGAGGTTGTCCCTGCCTTCTCGATGCCCAGCTCTCATGTATTTATAGACAATAATTAGATCCCCCCTCAGCTTTCTCCCCTCTAGACTGAACAGCCCCAGGTCTCTCAGCCTTTCCTTGTGAGACAGGTGTTCCAGTCCCTTAATCATACTCGTAGCCCTCCACTGGACTCTCTCAAGTAGATCCCTGCTCCTCTTGAACTGGGGAGCCCAGAACTGGGCACAATAGTCCAAGTGAGGTCTCACTAGGGCTGAGTAGAGGGGGAGGAGAACCTCCCTCGATCTGCTGGAGACACTCCTCTTAATGCACCCCAAGGTACCATTGGCCTTCTTGGCCGCAAGGGCACATTGTTGTCCCATGGATAACTTGTTGTCTACCAGGACTCCAAGGTCCTTCTCCACGGAGCTGCTCTCTAGATCACCTCCTAGCCTGTACTGGTGCATTTTGGTGTTCCTTCCCAGGTGCAGGACTCTGCATTTGCTCTTGTTAAACCTCATTAGGTTCCTCTTTGCCCAGAGATACTAGTTTGATTTTTTTGATTTTTGATTTGATGAATGTAAGACATGTCTTACAGGGTGGGTGAGTACAACACAGCACCTCACAGCAAACTCCATGGCTATCTGGAGATGGACATCAGGCAGCACACTTGAGGATATCTCAGATAGTAGTACACACTCATGCCTAGGGAGCTGAACCAAACCTTTCTTAACTGTAGGTGGATTTTACAAATTAAAATTAGGCTATATGCCAGGCCCTCAGGTCTTTCCCTTCCTTTCATGTGGAAAATTTAGATATTTTCTGGCATGCCAGAGAACACTTCACGACTGTCTTTAGGCAAGTGAATCCTAGCCCTGGCTCAGGAATGGTTTCAGGTAAATACACAAGCAATCTCACATGGCAAAACCACAAAAGAGGCTGAACTCCTACTAAAAACATAAACCACTATTTCTTTTTTTCTTTTTGTGTACTACTGATCTTCTTTCAGCCCTCTTAATCTTGCTGTTATCTTTTGTGTTTGCTGAAACAATTTGTATCTCAGCAACAATTACCAAACAAAGCATCAGCATCAGCTGTGTTGGCTTTCTTTTCAGAAGTGGACTGTTCACTATCTAAGCTATTTATGTCCCCTGGAAAATATGCATAATCAGTGTGCTAAAAGTTGGTAATCTCAGCATCCTGACAGTGAGAAAACCTCTTCATAAAACTGTCCAAATAAAATTCTGCTTCTTTAGACTTTGAATTGATATAAATTTGTGATTCCAATTCAGTCTCATGTTGTGAGACTGTACAAAGGACAGACCTCTATAGATATACACAGATTACTGCTGTACTATTAAAAGCAAAAATTTGCCATCTTTAAACAGTATCTGTTTCTTCTGAGATCACAAAGTGATGAGGAGAGCAAGTACTGTGACAAAGGGAAACAGTACGTTTCCTAAGACTTCTCTGGAACACTTTGTATTCGGCTCTAGATACACGGGTTTTTAAGTTGTTTTTTTTCCTTGCCTTGTTATTTTATGGTTCTATAATCATGCTTATGCTCTTAAATTGACTGTGAGCAACACGGCCTGATAATTGAAATGTTTATCATTTTCTCTAACATAGTGGTCTTATGGGTCTGGTGTTTGTAGTTCAGCTGCTATCACTACAGAGCATAAATAGGTAGAGCAGCAAATTCTGCGAGGGGGGGTGGGAAGGACTATTGTTTGTTAAAGATTTTTCTACAGAAACATAGAAAGGAGATGCCAAGACAATCTTTAAAATAAGATAAAGTTTCTTCTTTGCAGACAACAGTAGCAATCTGTAAAACAGGTTTTAGGCTTAATCATGTCAAGTGCTTCATTCACTGTCTTAATTTTATTGTATAGATTTTCCTTGGAAATCACAGAGAAATGATAACTGCACTTTGCACTGCAATCCAGGTGTGTACCTACTTTACTCACTCTTTCCCTATTTAGTTTCTGATAAATAAAAACTACAGTACAAACCAGTAATTCCAGGATATAATATGGTATTCTACATGCTGAGTATTACAGTATATGCTTAATCGTGAATAACAAAATAGTTAATTTATATAAATTAGTAAGTGAAATATTTTTTTTACAGTGACAATGAATCCTATGCAATATATATGTTACACTAATCCTTCATTATTTCACCAAAAGATTAACACAGGAGAAGCTCTTTAAAAATCCAATTTAATGAATAATGAAACTGACCAACACAAGTGAAAGCTCAGCAACTCAGTACAGGCTCTGTGGCATTTACCTAAAAATAGATTTTCCATTTGTCTGCTTTCACAAATGCTTGCCTTGTCCTCATTTTTTAGATAATATATAGTTTATTTTTATGGATGCTATAAGAGTGCAATTTAGACATGTATATTTTTGACATAATCAAGAAATAAAAAAAAAAATATATGCAGATGTACCCATTTTATTCAGGAAAAAAATAACTGGACAATATTTTACTCTCAGATACACCTAAGCAAACATGTTAACTTCAGAGTAAAAAGCTAGAATTACAGCTAGTCCCTTGATGAAGAGTTTTATAATGTGCAGACTAATGAACTATCTGAAGTCAACCAAAATTAGAAAAAAAAATACATTTAATCTCTTTCAACATGATAAACATAAAAAATTCTTCAGTGAGTATCTCAATTATAACTCTATGTGCTTATTTATTTTAAAAATCCCATTTAATATTTACTATACTGCTATATATTCTCATTGCATGTAATTGTGTAGATAGCATTTTTTGAATTCTTAAGAAAAAGGTGAGACAGAATTCTCTCGATTGAGTAGTGTAGAACTTTGTTTTTAGAACATTTTCTGGGAAATATGGATATAAGTTGTTTCAGCACAAGATTCCCTGTTGCTTCAGTTTAAAAAGAGATAAGTTATCCTCATTCAACTTTTTGCTCTGTATAATAAAAGGCTCAGTAGAAAAAGCTGCATTTTTAAAGAGCAGAAAGAAAAACAGACCAGTCTGGAAACTTGTCCAAGGAGAAAGATACAGGTTTGGGCTTCTGAGCGATATAGCACTCTTATTCAGGCCTACAGGCAAGCACCTAAGCTTTACTGACAATATTAATTTGGATGGGAGCTTGAGCTACCATCTGCACTGGTCTGATGTAGGCAATTCCTCAGATGATGCAGACCATGATTTCTGACCCTTACTACTTCTGGTTTGAGTTTTACAGCATGTAATTCTATTTTAGCAGTGCTCAAAACTGAAAAAAAAAAGCAAACCAAAGCAATAAAATGTATATCCATTTGGTAACTTGGCCTTCCCCCTTTTATCTTTACTAAAAAATTACCACAAATTACCCAAAAAGTTTTTAAAGATAATAAGCTAATTACTGTCCCGTTAACTCAAAAAGAAAAATCCTGTCTATTTTTAGGTCGTCTAAATACAGCTGATGGTTCTATAATATAATAAACTAAAAGAAAAAAAAATTGTGCAAAATCCTCAGTAAATATGCTGAAACACAAGAACTACACATAGATCAAGAGCATAAAGTGAGAAATCCAAGTTTCCTGATGTCTTCTATAGCCACAAAGATACATACCACTAGTATGAACACACTTTGCCCTGCCTGTTTCAGCTGTGCTATGATCCAGAAAAATAAGAGATGCAAGATATATTGGACTTAAGTACTGAAACTAACAGCAAGCAGACCTCTGATGCACCAGGGATGAAAATGCAAAGCAGGGAGGTTGATATATTGCAGGTAATTGTGTTTACTATGATTTTTAAAAAATAAAAATAAAAAATTGCTGAACTAACAGGAATACTTAAATGTCCAGCACAAACTCTTAAGTACATAAGCTCTAAAAGGCTGCACACAGAACAACTTCTTAAAACTTATTCTTCAGATTTTTAATCACTGACATTTTTAGTAGTTTTCTTAGAAAACAAGTCTAAATGTTCAACAATCAGTCCTTATTAACAAACAGATTAATTCCTAGTCTTAAGCAAACTTGTTAGCAAGGTCTCATAGCAATTACATCCCTGTTCTCTCTTGGAAAATAACCACAAGTTGGTAACCACAAGTTGGCTGCATGAAAACCCACCAGTTGCAACATGGTACAGACTCATGGCTCCATTTCTGTTTCAGGGAAAAGGAGATTTCTGTTTGCCCAAACCTTGGCTTGATGTGAAATAGGGGGCTGGACACATGCTGCCCCAGGAACAGAGGTCTGGTAATCAATGTTGTCTTCTCCACTAGCAAACTACTGCAGTAAAGCCAGAAGACCACACGAGCCCTGAGGCTCCTTCCTTAGAAGCATGTGCTTACTCGTCTACACAGCTTTGATTTAGCTCTCTCATGACTGTTCTGATATAGTGCATAATTCTCAGCTCTTGTATAGACTTATTGTAAATTTGCAACATGTAATAGTTTCACATCTTGAAGGAAGCCAGTGATGATGATTATAAATACATAATTGCTTTCTTCTTAGCTTTTAAATGCACAGCTTCACAATGTAGTGTTATTTGCACACATATTTATGAATCTGTGTATACTTCTCTGCCTTTATGTCACACACACACAAACCATACATACATGAATGATACAATAAATTTTCAGTTACAAATGCACTAAAAAATATCCTCTATCTATACAATTGGGTTTGTATACGGAGCCTATATGTCAACCATCTGAAATTCAGTACACTCGACCTAGAAAACAAAATCATACCATGAATCATGCTTCCTTCATGGAGGATTAATACATATACTATCTGCTTGCTGCAGACTAAGAATTATTATTACATCTCAGCTGTTATTCAGTACTTCATTGTGCTACAGTAACTTCATTGTGCACTTAAGCCTTTAGGGTTTTTTTCTGTATTTCCATGTCCCAAGACAGATGACCATGCCATTATGTTAAGAAAGAAATGTTAGCTAAGAGTTCATGGATCCTGAGTCTTGTTTCTGGACTCCCAAAACAGTGTGAAAATACTGTAAGAAACAGTACATATACACAGACAACAGACTACAAGTAATTTCAGAATTAGAAAGAAGATCCATATATAAATGCATACCTGTTAAAATTGCTTGTCACAGTTGCTGCTGTTTATGCAAAAAGGATAATTGTCTCTTTGAGATTTAGTCCACCAATATTGTCCTATTTATTTACATATTGATCCCCTATCCCATTTACAAACTATGATGTTTTTTCTAACCAAAGCCTTATGAAAATCCTCAAAGGTACAATCTTAATTTGAGATTGGATTAAGGCGGTAGGAATATTAAAGTTGTATATGTTTAAACAGTAAATTTCTTAGATATTTTCTTGAATTTTCTCGATTTGTTGAGGGGGGGTAACTACTTCCTAATTTATTATTTTTTGTTTTATTTTTCAAATGGAAAGGCATTGCTATCTTAAAGTTATTTAGAACAAAATATTAATTTTTCATTACTTCTGAAGAGGTTTGAACCACTGTTACCAAGAGCCATCCCCCACGACAAAAATTTTCATGTACTGTAGGAGAGACAAAAGAGCCAAGCCAGTGTTTGACACAAAAGTCTATTTTCCTTAAATTATAGCATGTTATTATAATTTATTCAATACTAGCTTTAGACTTGTCTCTTCTTTTTCTGTAGTAGTTCTAGGACAAGAAAGTTCTCCTAAGCTATTATACCAAGATTTAGTACTCTGAACTTTACTAACCCTATGTGAAGGTATAGTCATTCTAGTATCTTATATCAAACTAATTAGTGCAGAACACACACACCTTTTAATTACATTTTAAACAATATGTCTATCTGTGTCTCAGAATTTCTAGCAAGTGATTCACATCTACATCCATTTAATCTAGTAAAAACAGGGACTGACAGGGATAAGTGGTCAGGAAAAGACAGAAATGTGTCTTAGTCTTCTTCCTAGTTCCATCAATCTTTCTTCATAACCAGGAATTCAGATGGTCAGAGATGAGAGGAGATACATAACAAAAGAGACAATAGGTACGCATATAGACAAAAAAATACTTCACCCTGTCTTGACTCAATAAACAATAATATTCTTCAGTTCAGAGTTGTAGGTACAATATTGACAAAGAACCTCTGTTCCCAGGTCTCTTACTTTACGGACAAGTTCCTTCACCAGTGTATAAGTGGTGGCGACTATAGAATAAAAAGATGGGCTGGATGCCTTCTCAGCGGCCTGTGTTCAGTCCTAAGTAGACCAAATGGATAAAGATGTTTGTCCACGTTAAGTCTCTCAGACTTAAGCCCTACAACCAAGGAGATGTTACCATGCATTAGCATTTTACATTGTCCAGCTCAGTACCCTATGTTTGTAGATCATCATTCATCCTAAGCTTCTTCACCTGTGACTAGTGGAGTCCCTCAGGGGTCAGTACTGGGACCGGTGTTGTTCAACATCTTCATCAACGACCTGGATGAGGGTACAGAATGTACCCTCAGCAAGTTTGCTGATGACACCAAGCTGGGAGGAGTGGCTGACACACCAGAAGGCTGTGCTGCCATTCAGAGAGACTTAGACAGGCTGGAGACTTGGGCGGGGAAAAACCTGATTAAGTTTAACAAGGGCAAGTGTAGAGTTTTGCATTTGAGGAAGAAAAATGTCATGCACCAGTACAGGTTGGGGGCTGACCTGCTGGAGAGCAGGGTAGGTGAAAGGGATCTGGGTGTCCTGGTAGACAGGAGGATGACCATGAGCCAGCAATGTGCCCTTGTGGCTAAGAAGGCCAATGGCATCCTGGGGTGTATTAGAAAGGGTGTGGTTAGTAGGTCAAGAGAGGTTCTCCTCCCCCTCTATTCTGCATTGGTGAGGCCGCATCTGGAGTATTGTGTCCAGTTCTGGGCCCCTCAGTTCAAGAAGGACAGGCAACTGCTGGAAAGAGTCCAGCGCAGAGCCACAAAGATGATTAAGGGAGTGGAACATCTCCCTTATGAGGAAAGACTGAGAGAGCTTGGTCTCTTTAGTTTGGAGAAAAGGAGACTGAGGGGTGACCTCATCAATGTTTACAAATACGTAAAGGGTGAGTGTCAAGAAGATGGAGTTAAGCTTTTTTCAGTGATGACCAGTGATAGGACAAGGAGTAATGGATACAAATTGGAGCATAGGAGGTTTAAGGTGAATATCAGAAAATTTTTTTTTACTGTGAGAGTGACAGAGCACTGGAACAGGCTGCCCAGAGAGGTTGTGGAGTCTCCTCTGGAGACATTCAAAACCCACCTGGACGCCTTCCTGTGTGATGTGCTCTAGGTGACCCTGCTCTGGCAGGGGGGTTGGACTAGATGATCTTTCGAGGTCCCTTCCAACCCCTAGGATTCTATGATTCTATGATTCTATGATTCTTGAAACCAGATGAAAAGACCTCAGTTGGTTATCTAGTTTCCATTATGGCGGCCAGGCACCTGAAAGTTGCTTGAAATTGTTCTACCACACTAGACCTGTATGCTGGTTTGGTTTAGCACCAGTTTGGTAGCAGGGGAAGGGTCCCAGGGATGGCTCCACAGAGAAGCTGAAAAGCTCCCCCAGCTACAAAAAACGCGGCCACAGCTCTGGCCAAGGCTCAGCCATCAGAGACAATGGATGCATCTCTGCAAATAACATATGAAAGAAGGAGAAACAAACTGATAGAACACCTGTGAGAAAGGAGAGTGAGGGGGGAGAGCAGAGCTACCAATGTCAGTGAGCAAGGAGGGGGAGGAGGTGCCTAAGCAGAGGTTCCCCTGCAGCCCATGGAGGGCCATGGTGGAGCAGCCCATGAAGGACTGTGGTGGAGCACATATAGGCCTGCAGCCTGTGATGGACTACAGCCGAGCACATGGGGACTTGCAGCTGTGAAGGACCCTGTGCCAGGAGAGGTGACTGTTCCCAAACCAGGTCATGAATCTGTGGGAAGCCCAACTGGAGCAGTCTGTTCCTGATGGACTGCACCTCGTGGGGGGGACTCATATCAGAGGGGTTTGTGAAGGACTCTCTCCTATGGGAGGGACTGTGTGGAGAGGCAGGGGAAGACAGTGAGGAAACCCTCTCCCTGCAGAGAAAGGAGTGGCAGAAAACAACATGTGATGACCTGACTCTAAATCCCATTCCCTGTTCCCCTGTGCCACTGGGGAGAAGGAGGTAGAGAAATTGAGAACAAAGTAATTTGGGTGTGGGAAGAAGGGAGGGGTGGGGTATTTAAGCTCTGGGGTTTTTTTTTGTGTTTGTCCTGTTTGCATCTGATTAAAGATAAACTGGTATTTTTTTCCAAGTTGAGTCTGTTTTGTCCATGACTATAGTTGGGTGCGTGAACCCTCCTTCTCTTTGTTTAAACCCAGGAGCTTCTAGTTGTTTTTTGTCCTCCCCATCCCACAGTGTGGGGGGCAGGGGCTGTGAATGAGCAGCCACAGGGTTCTTTGTTGTCTATTAGGCCCAAACCATGAGAAGCTGGCAGTGCTTTGTACTGCATACAACCCATCATTACAGAACATTATGGACTACAGAGAAATCTGGACTGCTAATTTTTAGTTATCTCATGTCAGATGAGATGGATCTGGAGATAAATCTTTGTTTAGTGTTTTCTTTAATGCTCAGTGCTAGGCATGTTGTTGAACAGGGAATTCTAAAAACCAAATTATTCTACCATGAAGCGTTTTCTTGGTGTAATGCAAGGAACCATGATGCTGTCTGGTCAACGGCAGGGGAGCATGTTATGTCATGTCCCTGTTACAGTGCTGTGAATAGGTTTCCAGGTTTGTACCTTCACTTTGATCAAGACAAAATCAGACAAAGCAGAGTCCCAAATATATTTTAAGGCTTGTTGGGGCAGGCTGTTGTTCTGGGACTGGTATTCTGGGATGATCACTGATAAATAAAAAATGTCATCGTAACCACTGTATCTATCTAACTTCAGCATAACCCAACCGTCACTTTGTCCATCACAGCATAAAGACAAGTCACAGAAGATTCTTCTGAATTGGAAGACAAACCCATGTAATTTTCTTGTATACAATACTCATTTGAGAATGCTCTCATGAATGTCATTTAAGTGCTTCTCAACAGGACCTGAGGCCTCTTTCTCTGTCAGACACAATTAATATACATGTGCTAAGAGAAAAAAATTGTGCATCATATATTTTCAAATTTGTCATTACTCTTGCATGTAAGAAAATGTAAATGAAATGTCTGCATTATATGCTCCTTAAGTAAAGAAAAGAAACAATGTTAACTTTAGATTGAAATATCTTTCACTGATAAATTAAAGAGCCAGAAGTTTTCCTGATGCTCAAGGAAAAATTCTACAAAAATCATGTCGGCTTTTCTAAATTCTACAACCATTTTTATTCTGATTTAAGATTTCTGTCTCTTTAAACTGAACTGGAACATTTTTTCAAAAGCTGTTTTTGTAAGCGATCTGTCTAGTATATAGTCAGTATAGATTTCTGACAAAAATAAATGTAATGACTACTGGTTTATAATAAAAGCTGTATTTCTCACTTTAAAGCCCTGAGACATAAATGTACAGACAAATCATTAACAGGCAACAATAATCCTAGAAATAAAATCCTAGAAATCCAATTTGCCCTAAAGGCCAGAATATTTTAGTGTGGTATTCCTAGAAATTGAATTATAAGTAGTGCTACCTGACCTTTGGCATACAGATGTGGCATACAGCTGACATGCCCTGCAAGATACAGACTGCATAATTCTGCAATTATACTCCATGACAGGAAAGCATCTAAAAATAATTTTAAAGTCTCTTTCCCTTTGAAAGATTAGGACTAAAAACCAGTCTTCCAATGAGACTTGACTGGGGCCCAAATTTCATTCTGGTTTCTCTGATATGGAGCACAGCTGAGTTCAAGTTCTAATTCAAACTAGTGCCAAGGCATGATAGCTCAAGGGATGTACAGATACTAAAAACAGTTTAAAAACTTTACTATCTTGTGGTTTATCTATCAAGGGATTACGCATGTTATTTGAATGTGAGATAAATGATAGCAGAGTATTTGTGATTCACTAAAGAAGGAAATTTAAAAACCAGCACTACCCTCAGTTTCCACAGGGATTTCTTCGCTGTCTTCAGGACTGGTACTGTGTTAAAGTATTAGTAAAGTTTTTCAAGCAGATTACTCTAAACATAATGCTTTGAAAAATTTAAAAAAGGAGAACAAGCAGCAAATGTGATTTCTTTCATAGCTACAAAATGCAAACTCCAAGTATTTTAACCTAATGAATAAATGAGTTTGTCCTTTATGTATAAAATATAGTTTGTGTTTGTTGCACAAGTTTTTTAATAATAGATGAATTTTAGGTTTCCTTCAACATATTCAATAAAGTGTGATTAATTTGGTTTTTCAAAAATGCAAACTAGACATTACTATATTACTCTGCAAAATGCACAGCTTGCAACATTATTGTCTCTGTGGGATCTTAAATTGAATTGTAAAATGTGTCTTATTTCCAGTTTGATTTATGTAAGAAATTTCAGTGGATAATGCCTTTTTTGAAGTTTCAGTGCTTTCCGCAAAGAAAAAAATACATAACTAAAAATCATGACAGAGCTTATTATAAATCACAGCAAAGTTTTATCCTTACATGTTCCTCTTAAAAATCACATATTGATGCCACATACTATGTTCAATTCAGTGAATTAACTTTTTTTGGAAGTTTCATATTATGACAGATTATATAACGCATTTTTGACATGTTCTGTGATTTTACTGTGATATTCTAAGTAATTACCAAATCTCTTTTTCTCTAAAAAAGCTTTCCTGTGCCCTCAGAATTAATCTATGATACCATTTAACTTGGCTTTTTGAAGTAAATATCACTAGATAAAAAGCCAGCTGGTTCTGAATAATGGGATACTTGAATGAATGTATTAGTGTTTGAAAATGAGAGTACAAATCTTTTAAAAAGATTAATTTCCATAAGAAAGATAGCTCACAGATCTACAAAAGAATAAATTCAAAACATAATAAACTGGCAGAAAGAGAGGGTAGATTAAAGTAAAGGCAGCAGCACCTTGTTATTGCAGCTGTTGTATAGCAATGATTCTGTATCAATTACAACATTTGGTAGGTACGGGCAGCCTCTTCAAAGGTTTCACTATAAAGCTTGAGCCTGGAATACACAGCACACCCTACGTAATAACTTGAGTGATTAATTTTTTTTCTTAACAGGACATAACTTTTGTTCCTAACAATTGAATGTCTGGGAAGAGTTACAAAGACACTTGTGACTTTAATGTGAAAAGCTAACATCAGTTTTGTTTGTTATTAAAGATTTGAATATGAATTTATCTTTATCATGAAAAGAGCTTGGCTTTATCACCACACACAAATGCTGACATCAGCATGCAAACTGACTTTTGTTGTCCTATGGACTTTATTTTCAATATCCTGTTTCAAAATATATTTCCTTGAATGGGTCTAGGATTCTGTTCACACAATTACTGTGGCCAAATATTAATGAAAATGAAGTTTGCTGATGCCACTAAGTACCATGGGTTTGTATAAAGCAAATTCTAAGACTCAAGGAAATAAAACTATATTAATAAACTTTAATTTTTGAGTGTTTGTTTGGGGTTTTTTTTAGGGGGGTTGTTTGTTTTCTAATGATGGGATTAACCTAGCTTCCATCAGATCTACACAAAGCTTTTCACTGGTATGTGTGGAAGTCAAACTGATCATAGTAACCTATTCTGGGTAACCAAGTGAGTTAGTAAAGAAATACAGTATCCTTAAAGGATTTTATAAAGCATTACATTAGTAAAGTGCAGGAAATTACAATCACCAAATAAAAAAATAATAATAATAATTTAAAAAAAAGGTGTGACTTTCTTCTAAGGGAAAAGCCATGAAATCCTGAAAATGCCACACAATTTAGACAACAAAAGTCAGAAGTTCCAAAATAATGCTCTTCCCTTGCAAAACTGCTGCAGCGCAGGTTCAGCGGGACCATGGAGACCCATGTGACTGGATCATAGCAGTTCAGCTGCAAGAGAGCAGC
Source organism: Apus apus (assembly GCF_020740795.1). NCBI lineage: Eukaryota > Metazoa > Chordata > Aves > Apodiformes > Apodidae > Apus > Apus apus. The sequence continues at coordinate 41,173,563 of NC_067282.1, forward strand.
AAGTTTCTAAACGACACCAATTATAAAACATAATAGCAGAAATTTCTATTCTTAGCCAGGCTCAGACTGGTTTTCAAGTAATTAGAACCAGGTAATCTAGTGTCATTGTAATGATAATTTTTAACTCCATCCTCCAAAGCTGAGAAGCATGAAACCAAATGAAAATATTTGAATATTGAAGGATATTCCTATTTCTCTCCTGACTTTTCTCAGTTGAAGCTGAATCATTGCTGCTGTTGAACCTTAGAACTAAAAATAATGGACTGACAGCAGACATGAAAGCAAGGTATTTTAGATTAAAAATTCATCTTAAAATTTTACAAGGTTGTAAGAGTGACTACTGAAGACACAGCCCATACATAAACTGTATTATGTATACATACATGCATATTCACATAGATGCATGTAAAAGACAAGATCCAACATAATTTTCAAAAGTATCCTAACAGAAAAGTTATTAGGAACATTGCAATTTAAATAACAATTTTAACATTAAAGTTAAAAAAACATTCAGAACTGCACTTAAGTACCTTGTCCTGAACTTCCATTGTGTGCTAGTATTTTTTTAGTTCCTTTAACATACTTTGGCTTATTTCTTGTCTTATACTATAAATTTATAGGTTTATTAGATATATATTACACGGTTTTCTACATATGTATACTTTCCACATCACTAAAACAAAGCATTTCTAATACCAGTGCTTTCAAAGGAACATATATAAATATATTTTTTGTATTCCATATTTTGCAATTTTGGTGTAACACCACAAGTGGAGAAGAAGTAGGTCCTGAAATGTCAACATTACACATGGAATGGATATTCATGTGTTTCTAACATGCAGTGGGTTCACAGTGACTATAACTAGACAGTGATGCAGACTAAAGTGAATTGCTTATATGAATGCTATTTAAAGCAATAGCTGCAGAATGACACTGAAAGCCAAAGTTTAAGCTATAGCCAGATGATCAAAGGCAATACTTGGTTAATGATTTGAATTAATAATTAGTCCCTAATAGTTGAGCCAAAGTAAGTGGCAACACACCCTGTTACCCTAAACTTCACCTATGCCAAGAACACACTGCACAGTCAGCAAAACTCCGTAAGACACAAATTACTAAGCCATGATAACTCACAGATTTTCATTCATATGCTCACCCCTCTTGTCAGGGATCATTAGAGAAATATTATACTGAATATGCAAACACACATGACACTTGTGGGCACAAAAAATACCAACTATACTGGGCTTTCTCTACTACCGAGTTCTATTGCAAGGCACAGAAATGCTTGCTGCCCTGCTGGATAATGATGATGCCAAGCTTCAGTGAAAGAAGCCCCAAGTCAAAAGACTAGAATTAGATCTGTGCAACAGCTGCAATGACTCATCTCAAAGACCATACTTTCCTCCATTATTTTAATTTGCTAAGTCAAATAAACCACCAGACTCCCTTGTACACTTTGAGAACATTGCAGACCTCCACACAGGAACGAGCTTTCAGTGATTAAGAATAATTTGAAGCAAGTAAATGAAACTAAAAACAAATCAGGGAAGTATCTGAAGATTAAGGCAAATGCCTATTGCAATGCAACTGGAAGTTTAGACATTACAAATAATTCATCTTAGAATTCAGTGACATTTACTATGAAAAGATGTTTCTTTTTACTATTTGTTAAAACTGACTACAAGATGTTTACAGCAATTTTCTGAAAGCAACTCCAGGTTCTTTTTTAATCATGCTACTTCAGGAAAGCTGCTTTTAGTTAAAATATAAAAATCGTAGTTACAAGGTTTCTGCTAACATAACTGCCATTCCATTAAGGAAATGGCACAGCAAACAGTAAATAGTGACCCCAAGGGAAATGTAAGTATTGATTTTATTACTATGTTGGTTGGATTGTATTTGCAATTGTCAACTCTAATTTTAGGCTGTGTATTAAGTATCCTTATAATAGCTTAAGGAAAAGAGCAAATATTAATTAGAACATATTGATAATGTTTTTTCAAGTCTCAGATTTAGTGCTTACCAAGCACATATTTAAAAAAAATACAAACCTACTTCTTGCTTGTAAACGCAGCTAATAAATGAATAGGCAGAAACTATAATTACATGGATTATACGATACTTTAGTGCATTAAGGCATCTGCTGGATGCAATTACTTAAAATTAAAACTAAAATGAAGTGCAAAGATATTTATTATTGCATATGGTTACAGTATGGCAAATAAGACTGAAGTCACTATCAAATACAAAATGATCAGTATACAGATTGATTGTACCTTTGATCCCAACAATTGCTTTTCATACTCAGACACTTATTCACCATTTAGTCTCCAAGTATAAATGTCTGCTACACACAGAAACTGCAGAATAGGTTATATTTGCAGAAAACACTGAAGGTAATTAATGTCCTTTTTTTCTGCTTCTTCATTCATTTAAAACAGCACTTGCATAAACCCAACCTTAAAACACATTATCATTTGTTTCCAATAATAATTCCAGAAAAGTCATGACTCACTTTGGTAATGAACTGCAAAAAGGAAATATTAGTAGACAGATACAATTATCTATTAGAAAATAAAGATTTGAGAGCTGCTTCAAAGTTGCACAATCTTCCTACACGAAATGAAAAGATGGTAAGTGTGGAGCAGTGGTAAATACAAACAACGCATGGCCGATTTGACAATTTTCAGGAAAAGGATTTCCTACCCTTCTGTACTTCACATTTCATCTTACAGTGTGACTTGCACTAAAAACTACACTACAAATGCCAGCTGATGTAGCTGACACTTCAGAAAAATCTATTCCTGACTAATTTCTTGTTTAATGTGTAAAATTTCTAGAGGTAGCTAAAAATAATTGTTTATGTCACCTACAGCATTGTAAACTCTGGCAATTCTATGACCAATCCTGGTATCACTCATACTTCTTAAAAATCGCTGCTAGAAATACATGAGTTTTACATTGTTGTGAAGCTTTATACTAAACCTTAAGAAAGCAGCAGATCACAAGCACAGTAAAGTCAAAACATTTAATTTTCAGACAAATTTCTTGCAACTGTTCTGTCTCCACCCTGGTCTCCATACAAATATGCTGACTGCTGAGGTAGTTAAGGGGGTTCAAAAGGTTTTTCTCCTGTTTCCTGACAAATGACAGATGAAAGGAATACCTTGCTGGATTTTTTCCTGATCTTCCCCACACTACCTGTACAAGGAGGAGCATGCCCAGGGACAGATATCCTGCAAGGGGTGCAGAAAGGGCATTTCTGAAGCTCAGTGAGCTTCTCTTCTCTCATAGCCAGAGAAAGCCAAGCTCAAAAGACAGCACCTGCACTTTGCTCTCCACCGAAGCACAGCCTCTTGCAGTGCTGGTCTGGGAGCTGGGCAAGCAAAGGCTCTCCATGCATGTCCTCTGCATATTAAAGAAACTGACAACCTCTGCAGGGGCTGCAGGTGAATAAACTGAAATATGTTATATTTGGCAGGTATTAATGCACACAGATGTATAAAAGTTCAAGGACCACATTTGTTATGCATGTATTTATACCTTATTTCCTCCCAGGGGACATCAAGATCTTAATCAAAAGTCTAACTAATACTTAGGTGGTGCAGAGTGGATTGTTCGTGGGTCATGTGCTAAAAGTAAATTTCACTATTCGTGCTGGATACTACAATTTGCACCTCTTGATTTTACTGAGCTGTTATTTATATTATAAAGCTATATCTTTGCTACCAAACCTTTAAAGTAAATCTTAAAAATACACAAATAAAATACTAAATCTCGAGCTTCAGCAATGTAAGTAAAGAATGTGTGTAAGAAAAATAAAATGCAAACTTCTTAATTCTCTAAATCTGAGTATAATGAGCCTAGTTAAACCATTTTATTGTGCAAGATTTTAATCTTTACGCAAATGTAAGATTCTTAACATAATCATTTTTGGAATTTAGATATAACAATCAATACTAATGCTTCCTAGACAGGCACTGGAATATAGCTAAAATGGTTTATTTCAGTATTATTTCAATCCTGCTTTTTAAAATAACTCAGTTGTGTAAATTATGACATTATGTGGTTATCTGAAATCCTTGGTTAAAAAAGAAAAAAATGTTTCTGTTATTATTATCTAACAAGACCACCACATTGCATCATTTAACAGGCCAGAGAAGGCAGGCAATAGAAAGGAAAAAAAAATTAAAAAAAAATCTCTTTTGCTGCAGATCTCTATGTATTAAGCAACCAAAACCATGAAACTTCATGTTTCCTCTGAAGTGTTTAAGCAATAATAACTGTATACTGTTCCTCAAAGGAAAATTCTCTCTGCCTGTTTCAGTTATGCCAGATGTCATTATCAATATTCATTCTTCTTTGAAAGTGGAATTATAGTGGGACATTCTGTAATCTCATTTTTTATATTTCAGAATAGGATAGAATCATTTTAAGGGAGGTTATTTTTTTTATTTATTTACTATAATGAGAAGAAAGGTAAGTAAATTCCAATAGTGCTGAGAAAAAAATACAATCAAAAAGAAAGAAACCTGCGTTATATTTTACTGACCTAGCATTAAAAAAAATAATAATTGAAAATGTTAAACAGGGCAAATGCTTTGTTTTTTTAAATAGTCAGAAATAAGTCTCAGAGAGATCTCTATCATGGTCATGGGGAATGCATTGCCACTAAAAGCTTCAGATCTTTTCCTTGTAGACCCTGCCAAAATAACAGGGGTTATCTGCTGCTCACAGCTACATAAACAAATCTACATTCTACCTCTGCTAACACACCTTTTTGCCAATACAAGACAGGATTGATGAAGCAGCTAGTTTTAACCAGGGAAACTGGAATATATTCTTGCAAAGAGATGAAATTAAAGGGAATTGTTAATTCAAGTGAGGCGGTTAAAGCATTTCACAATACAAACAGCTCATATTTGGCATGTCCTACCTAAATAGCTCTAGTTGGTGACCATTTTCTATGCCTAAAGAAGCTGCTTAGGAAGAGGGTTCATGCTGAGACTTAGAACCAGCAGTAAATTAAACATCTTCAAACAGGGAGGAAAAAGAAGTTTACTACTTGATTAACACAAGATCCTAGAAGGAAGTTTAAAAATAATACAAAACAAAATCTCTGTTGCATGGAGGAAAAAAAAATTCTGTGTGATATCGTATGATGCTCTAATTTTCTTTCAGAACATAAACAAAATACTCTGAACAGAGAAGTGAATATGTAGGAGTCAGAAGAGTTTGACAGGCAAATCTTCCAAAAGAAACTCTGATTTTCTCTTTTGTGAATCCGTTTATCCTATCACAGATGGCAGCCCAGGAGGGGAAATGAGTTCTACAGACTCACCACCCACCAGTAGGGGAAGGGAGGGAGCAGACACTGAGGCCAGTTTTGACCCTACCCCCTAGAATACCAGACAGAATCGCTTCAAGTCACAATTTCCTTCCTATGCTGCTCCCAGGGCAGCATGCAATTATGTACTGCAACTGGCTTAGGGCAGGCTGGGTCCACAATTAGTCCCTTGACCTTGCCGAGACTAACAGTGTGAGTAAGGTGAGCATGACATATCTAGCTCTCAAAATTCTCAATTATTTAATGCAACTAATGTAACAATAAAGATGTAGTAATTTCCCTGCATCTTTAAAAAAAATAAATTAAAAAAATATATATTGCTCATGATCATAAAAAAGGGCTTGCCCATAAACTCAACTAAGAGGTCAAAATGATAGTTTTAATTCAAAGTTTACATAGAAAAAAATATTTCTCAATAGAAGAAGTATGAATATAGATTGTCTCTTTACTTCTACTTTCTATTAAAAAGCATAGGAGTTTCTTCTACTTTCTGTAATAGTTTTATTAGTTATAGCTCTATTACAACAATAGTCAAGAAAGTTCCAGTCATGTCATAGACAATTACCTGTGATAAAGCTCATGGCAGAAACTGTAGACGGAGTAAATGCTGACATGGGTACATTAATGCACATGCCACTCACATTGTGTCAGGTACCCCTTAGTTTTGAAGATACAAATACTCCTTTCAGCACTTTGGCATATCTGAAGTAATTAGAAGCCATCTGCTGAAATCTTCTACATTCAGTCTCAAACAGCCATCTTGAAATGGTCGGGGCTTTATGTCATGCTGGAGGGCATACCTTTCCCTCCATGTTCAAGCTGAAAGAGGCCTCAGACAGTGAGTAAGAATGAGATCATGCAGAGAAAAAAACACTGCCAGGAGTTTGACCTAGGCCATCCAATTAATTGTCAGTGAGCTTAAAACTATGCAAATTCATTGAAAAGATAAATACAAATCCAAACTTCTAAATAAAAGATGAAACAAGGGTCAGTTTGGGACTCAATCATAACTTAAATCATCCATAGTAGACAATTAAAATAGAATATCAGGAAGAAGTGAGGCAGGGAGAGATAGCACAGTTAACCACACAACAAGCAGAATGAATTTCTACTCATCTTGTAGCCAAGATGCAGCATAAACCTACTGCATACAACTAATGGGCACAGAACAAGGTATCCTTGGTTGCAGAAGAAGACTTTCCAGGGCAACATTTAAATACCATTGCAAACCAGAACTCCATGAAAAGTCCCTATTCCAATCTTCCAGTCAGAGATACCACATAAGTGGGGTGGAAACCTTTCTATAATATCTGCCTTCTGCGAGTAGTAGAAAAAACTGATTGCTTCTCACTATCTAAGAGGACACTTTATGAGACAGACATAAACATAAGGAATAAAAGATGTCAGAGTAACATACTTTGAATTATTAAACATATTGAAAGGTAAACCTGTTTTGACCAGGTGATCAGTTCAGTGATTTTTTGTATAATATGTACACAGTGTGATACAGTGAGGGAGTTATTTTGATAGAACAGGAGCATACAATAAATTACAAATTGAGAAAATCCCCAATCATAAAGTTGAAGAACATTACAGAGTGCACAATATTAATGGAGATCAAAAAGGCTACTAACCCATGTGTAATACATGAGTAGCGAGAAGTAACCTCCAGAACTTCCATGTAAATCAGTTAGTTATATAGCACACTGGGTCAAGGTTTAGTGAAGCAACTTCACAAAACCATAAAAATCACTTACTGGAACAGCTGACTATAGCATGTTTGATGAGAAGATGCTCTGTAGTAATCCTAAGTAATTCAAGACACTCTTTGGCCAGCGACTAGAGTTGACTTATCAAGAACAAACACAAAAACATAACTTAGAGAGCTCTCATAAGACAGGAGTCATAGTGTGGCCCTAAAAGAAAATATTGTAAAGTCCCTGAATCTACTTTATTTTGAAAGCAAAAGTGAGTTGTGCCAGTCTCATAAAGCTTAGATCCCTTTCTACACCCTCTCTGCTACTCTGAGCACAACACTGAAAAGCAGAGTCAATGTAATGCCTGCGCCCAAGGATCACACATGGTATGGAGAACAGAAATGCTTCAGAAGCTGATCCAAAGAGTTTTGCTTAAGAATTGAAGCATGTATATTGCAAATACCAACATACAGATTATTTAGTGTAATGAAAAATGAAAATATTCAAGACTATGCCAGTTGTTTTTCACTTAGGATGATGCAAATTCATCACTTACAAAATGTGAAAGGAAAAAACAGTAAAAATACTGAGCAATACATATTGCAATTTTGTATATAATTTTGTGGATAAATTTCTCAGAAATATAAAATATTATAAATAGAATTTGGGAGATATTGCAAATGGTTATTGGGTTAAATTCATCTCTTACAATAGAATTTATGATTGTAAAAAACGGTGCTTAGTTATCAATATTTACTACATTTATCTAGAAGTCCTTAGTCCATGCAGCTTTGTGCAGATATCCTTGCGTAGAAATCCTTCAGGCACACAGTTTTCAAACTGGCCAAGATTAATTACTTAACTATATACAGAACCCTACAGAAGGTGCACTTTCACTTTCTCAACTCACTGCAGGCATACCCAGTGTCCATGGTATCATTATTTTTGGCTGACGTACCACCAAAATCCACCTAACTATTAAACACTTAGTATGTCAAGTTGAAGTAATATGACAATACTGTTTTGTGAAGCCAGTAATATATCTGTTTTTTTCATGACAGAACAATTAAACATATGTTAAAGGTGGTTTCTCTGGGTAGTGCAAATTTGCTGCTTGTGATCACAAAAGTATCCAGTCAAGCCCTGGCTCAGTCTCCTCCAGCTCTCCTCATTTTTGCCCATACTGCATAAGCATAACTTCTCCTCATTAATAAAGGCCTAGAAGAACCTCTTATAATGTGAGAAACCTAAAGACACTCAGAGGGTGACAGAAAAGCCAGAGGTGTTAAACTCTTTCTGTACCTCCCCTATATCCACCAGAGCTGACATCAGGAGCCACTGAGTTGAAGCTTGCTGGCTGGAGAACACAAAAGCCAGGAAGCCTCAGGAGACATGCTTTCAAAAGGCAAGCGGGATCCATCGTTAGACAGCAGTATCCAAAGTCCCAAAAAAAGAGCACAAACACACTCTCAGTGCCTCTGGAATTGGTCAGCAGCTTCAACCACAATAAAGGAAAAACTAAAGATCTACTAAAATTGCCTTAACTATGAAGTTCTGTAATTAAAAGTGAAATCAAATAGAGAAATGAGGAGCAGATGTTGGTTTTATTTCTGTATGTTGACTTTATTAAGGAAACATTTCCCTATTCCTCTCCCCCAAGACATCCTTTTCTTTCATTTATTTGCTATGTTTCCTATTATTTGCTTTTCCCACTAAACAACCATAACCTTCATCAGTACAATGAAGTCGTTTATGTCTAAATTCTTGTTGCACTTGGGATTTTTCTTTATGTATTTTGCAATTGTGGCAATTGATTTATAACTTTTATGTCTCAGATGTAAAAGGGAAGTAGAATACAACTTTTTTTACTCTACTCTGATTAACACCTGTAAGAACACAAGAGATATACAAAAATAATCTATCTAATTTTTTTCATAAAAGAACTCCTTCTCTAATTACTTTGTTTTAGAAAGCTACTGAAGATCTCCCCTGATAGGAATTAAACCAGCACCCAGTTGGTGCTTTATTATCTCTTCAACAAAATGATTTATTGTTTGTAGTCTGAAAGCAAAAGAGGAGGAAAATTACATTTTCTGTATCAGTAACAGTAGCCCTGTCCCTTGCTCTGTACTATTCTTTGATGATTACAATGACCAATATTGTAATGATCCAAGAAATATCTAAGTCTAACAAAGCTGCTTATACAAAAGCAGTGACAACTGAGATCATTGTACCTCTTGATGATTTAACCTTAGATGTTAAACCTTATGTTTCTTACCTCAGCATGACCTGCTATAGTGTTCAAATTTCAATTTACCTCCTACCCCTGAGCCCAGACATAATGGAATATTTTTTTTTAAGGTTTCAAATGACGAAAGTTTAATTAAGTAGGAATATGCAAAAAAAATACAAGAAAAAAAGTGTCAAGAAGAGAAAGTCACAATTACTTTATGTGTGTGTCTAAACTATAAATCATAAACCAATTTTAATATTATTTATGTTGTATATCAATGAGAATTCAGTGCTTTGCTTTTATAGATTGATTAAAGAGGCAAGACTACTACTGCTTATATAAGAAGTGTTGTCAATGGGCAAAAGAAGTTTCTATCAAGATGCATATATGCACAGCAGATAAAAAATTGAAAATACAAAATATCTTTGTTGAAAAAGAGACAGACTGTAGGAGTGATTGTGCTGCGAGTGCAGAAAGTTATCTTCCAAACTCAAGGCACCTTGGTAGCACCACTAAATCCTTCAACATGCAGTAAGAAACCATGAAGTTTCCTCCAACAGCGAAGCTAGTAGGGTATGCTGAAAATGAAGCCAAGTATAGCTCTTTTCCTATATTCTCCAGTGATTCCAAGGAAGCTAGATGAAAATCAGTATTAGCAGAAGACAACTGCAACACACCCATGAAGTTCCAGACAAACATTTTTGTGAAGGTGGCTGGGCTACCTCCTGTGAGGAATTGCTTAACAACTGGGATTTCTTTTGAAAGTTTCCAGTATTTCATAAGAGAGACAAAGAAGAAAGATGGATCACATTGTTAACAGAGATCACAGAATCACAGAATGGTTAAGGCTGGAAGTGACCTTAAAGATCATCAGGTTCCAGCCCCCTGCTATGAGCAGGGACACCTCACATTAGACCAGGCTGCACAAAGCCTCATCCAACCTGGCCTTAAACACCTCTAGGGAGGGGGCTTCCACAGCCTCCCTGGGCAAACTATTCCAGCACCAGGTGTATGTTTGTTGGTACAAACTTGGACTGATCTGTATCATGGACAGAGCACAACCTGTCATGAGTATTGGTAGAAAAATCTTTTCTGCCAAGCCACAACCATCATGATTTATTTTCTTTCTCATCATAAATTGTTTCTATTTAGACAAGGCTGGTAACAATGACTAAAATAACTTTAAAACACATGAGACATCACACAGTTAAATCACTATCCAAATACTGATTATTAGTTGCACCAATCGCATTATTAACTCTGAATATTACAGAAGGTAAAACCTTTTAAGGTAGCATATATACATGCATACATTAAGGCAAGCAAGGAATTTTTACATATTAGCTTTGTTCTGGAAAACATCCCTTTTTTACTATTTTTTTAGTGATACTGTTGTTTCCTGAGATAGGGAAACTTGAACAGGTAACTGAAAGAAGCACTGGAGGTCTGCTCAGCTGCCTGCATGTAGGATTCTGCTGTGGTATCTGATGTATTCCCACAGGGCTTCCAAATCTGACAGAACACCTAGCTGCATATGATCTCTGCCATTCACGAGTGGAAGCTGGAAGCCCAGCAAGATGCCCGAGGACATTCCAAATGGTACAAGGTACCTGTACTGAATCAAGTTGCCAGTGTCTTTCTTGCTGGAAGCACACTCATAAGTGAATTGTCAGAGAGTAAAAATCTGCTCAGCAATCTGCATAAAGCCCACCCAAAAAGGCTGAGTGAAAAAGCACTTCTCTCTTGCAATCTTTAGATAAGATGCAAAGCATTGTCCAGAAAAGTGTGATGTGTACCCTGTAATCTTAAGCTGATAAAAGAATCATACCTTATTCTATGCTCATTCAAGCTTACACATAATATAGGACTTTTAAATGCATACATCCTAGAATAAGCTTTCTATTATTAAAACACCCTTTTTAGCAAAACTAGGAAGAGTTAAAGAAGATTATATACTTCAGATGTGAGAAACTGGAGTATAATAAAATATAATTTTAAAAATGGTATGTCCTAAAATGAGTTGACCTTCTGTTCTCCTTAACCCTTTTTTTCATCAAAGCCACCTACACCCACTTTGCCTTCTGTTTCTCTAATCTGCAATTATTTATGTTTTCTTCATGCTGTTCTATCTGCCATGGGAGCAAAATTTTAGTTGGTGAAATATAGAGCTAATTATACCATGAACCCAACAACAAAAAGACAGAGCAGATGTTACTTCAGACGTGCTAACAGTCCCTACGCTTAATGCACACATAGTAAAGGACTGAACGCAGTATTTGAAAAAAAATGTGATGGGTTTAAACATGTGGAAAGAAATTAGCACAATATTCAAACAGAATGACATACTTAATAGGCTCTAAAACATTTATTCAGTGCTTGTATTCAGCATTGATTCTACTTTAATTCAATACATATTTGTGGCTATATGAGGGGTCAAATGTAGCATATTTGGTAATTATGCTCAATTTCTTCTGATCTCAAAACCCAATTTCTTCTTCAATTTCCCTTCTGCCTGTCCAGCAGCACCTTCAGTTCTAGGATTAAATTTGTCCATCTCTTTACCTACCTGAACATTTCTCAAAACACCAGAACTAGATCTAAGAATACCTGTAGAAAAAAAAAAACACCACCATCAAAACAAAACAGTGCTTTCTGGTAGTGTTTTTAACCTTTTTCCCCTATGTGAGTAAGCAAAAGCTAGGAAACAGACCTTAACAATGAAGAAATATCTGACACTACTTAAAGATACGGGTTGTTTCATTTTGTTTTAAATTATCTGCTGATTATTTGAAATGCAGGAACAGTATGAGTGACTTTACAGCAGCCCTCAAGTCCATGCACAGGTCCTGCTGCATTTAATAGTACAGCTGTAGCTTAAAACCACAACTGAATATAGAGATGACACAAACACAGCCTTCTCATACTTTAAAGCGCCAATCAACATACCAGACTCCTACCTAGAGTAACTGGGAGACAGTTTGGTGTTTATTGCAAAGGATTTACAAGGATTAGAGTGGGATATCTTAGCAGCCTACAGAGTAGCCTCTGCAAGTAGAGGCCCACCTAGGGCATGCCTTCCCCCTCCCTTAATACCAAATTTCCACAAGGCTATTAGTTCTCTTTCCCTACGTCAAACAAACAACTTCAAAACTAAAAATGAGCCCAAAGATCATGGAACTGAACAGAAAATTGCAGTATTTCCCCTTTCTTTATTGCCTACCTTTACCACTTTCCTAAGAAGAACAGCCACAGAAGTTGGAAGTGACTTAGGAAAACTTGTAAACCTTTGCGTCACGCAGAACTCCCATCATTCCAATTATTTTGTGTACACAAATGCAATATAAATTGGCCATGTACCTTCTCACCTCACTGAAGAGGAGTCTAGTGACTCCTCTGAGTAGCTAAAGTGTTCTGTAATAAAAGTAAAATACATTACATTAAGTGATACTTTACAGTAAGATACAAAGATAGTCTATTGTCTATCATGATAAATCAATTCTCACAGATGTGTAGTACCAAATCTAAAAGAGCACTTTCCACTTCACTAAAATACACATTATTACCACACCACTAGCTGAAATCCACTACAAACAGAGGGGATAAAAAGTATTATAAAGGTGTGCTCTTAAATTCAACTTTGAAGGGATAAATGTATCTGCCCAATTATATATTTTGAGAAAATAACTCTCATAAGAGATATCTATTATAATACAGAATTTCAAATAACTGGTTAAAAACATGCATAACCAGACTAATCACAGTACTCTGGAAAGCAACATGTCTTTAACAGCAATCATCACAGTATGAAATCAACCCCGAGCTTATTGCATTTCGCTGAATAATCTAAAATTGTAGAATTAAAAATAATTATTGATAAAAGGTAAGACATAAAACCTCCCTAGCTGTTTTATTCTAAGAATATCAGGGGATGGAATGAATGTTGAATTTATGTTGTGGAAAATTGGTCCCAAGTTGGTTTTACACTTCATCAGAAAGCACTTTTGTCTTGTATGCAAACAGTTAATGAAGCATACCAAAACTGCAACTTTTTTGCTAGCTCTCCTGTGGTAAGACATACAGCGTATTCCATAGCTTGCAGAATATGTTAAAAAATATTATAGATTTTTTTTTTCTCCTATACTGCAGAATGCTATAATTTTAAGTCAGATTCCTTCTTGCATTTTTAAAGTATTGTTATAAATAGCTTTCAGTTGCAGATATAGTATAGCCTTTCTTATCTAAATAATTCATTTTTTGTTCCTTAACAGAATATTTTCAAGAAAAGATGGCACCACATAAATAACTAATAAATTCTAAGAATGTACAGATTCTTAACTACTTCTCATGCTGGATACATGGCTGGTTTTAAAACTTTATAGTTAAACATTTCTCTTTTTTTTTTTTCTTTTTTTTTTTCAGCTATTCTCATTGTTGAAAGCAAGAAACTAATTATTCCAAGTGGATTATAGTTACACTACCATAAGTTCTCAAGAGAAAATGGGTAGGACAGCCTCTTTTATACCAAATATAGACATATAGAACAAGAAAGACTTTACAATATGCTGAAAACTTGCCTTGAAAAGGCCTGCCTTTCACAGTGCAGTTTCCTGACTTTTGGATCAATAATTTGTCTTCAGCGTTATATCTGAGTATGGCAACCAGCTCCATTATCTCAACCATACACACTGTTATGATTAACTTTGGGAAATTAGTGGGGCTTACACAGCTGAACAAATGATTGGTGAACTCCAGTCAATCACCACATCAAAAAGAAAGTCCCAACTGCAAAGACAAACTGCATTAATGCTCTGCAGGAGGGGAACAAGCTGCCTAAAAGTGGTGTAATGCAGGAACTGAGTGTATTTATTTACTGAAGAATCACAAAAGCAGTTTTATCTGTGGAATCCAGCCTTTGACCACTTGTTCAATAAAGCAGCTCCCATCAGCAGACCCACACAGTAAAAGCTACTAATACAGATTATGTTGGATGCTGTAACTTCAGTCAGTGGATGTACATTGTATTCTGTCACACATCCTCATTAATTAAACCCATCAATTAAGGGCACAGAGTACAAACATGAGTGGCCCTTGATAAAAATAAAAATTAAAAAAATTATCTGCCCTTAAAATCCTACAGGAAGATGAATCCACCAAGTCCCAGATTGATGGGACAGGCTGGGATACATTTCAACAATCACTGGCATGAAACCTATCCAATTTATTGATATAATAGATGTTTTGAACACTCCAGTTACAGTTAGAACTGCAAAAGTACATAACATTTAAATTAAAAAGTTTCAGATAAGGTTGTAATGCCTGTTCTTAGGCTTGGGTGCCACTGAAGTAGATTTGAAAGAAATACATTGAATACATAATAGACTTAAACCATCTTTCGTAACAGATTCCTCATATTTTTACAAAATATCATAGCTGACATATAGCTTCGTCATTTCTACTTTTAAATTATTTATCATGCTATAATACACTGATACAAAAAGTCCTCTTAAGATTTTGCTAAACTTGTCTTTTTACTACACGCTCACACTATTTCACTTCAAGTAAAACTTTTACACTGATCAGAGGTTCTCCAAAGGTGGCCAGCCCAAAAGGATAACACAATCAACTCCAAAGAATTGACTGGTAAAGCGTCATGTTACAGCAAGACACTTCTGGCAGAGGCAATTGTACCCATTTTTTAATCAGGATAGCAAACTTGGTGGACCTTATTAGCTAAGAAGGCTAGGCTTGATTAATGCTTTAGTACAAATCTTTCAAGAAAGCCCAGCTGCAATAAGAAATGAAAGTCATGATCCAGGTGACACCACTCGCTCCCCTTTGAGTCCACACAGAGGAACTGCTCCAGCATGATGTGAAGGGACATCATGCTGGTGATGGTGCTGTCTTTCAGATGAGATGTAAAACTGAGTTCTGACAACTTACAGTCATTAAATATCCCATGGCACTTTTCACAGGAGTACATGTGTTAACCCATATGTCCTGGCTGTATTCCAAATGCATAATTGCATTCTGCCTACCTAAATTCCCCACACAGATCCAGTACAGTAGCATGCAGCACTATTTATTCTCTTTCTCTCTTCTCTCCAACATTGCTTTTTGGTATTTATGCTCTGGTTCAAGAAAAGGCACAGATATGCCACACTCTCTAACTTGTAGCTGGCTGACATAGAAGAATTGAAGGCAACTCAGATCTACAATTCAAGGCACAGGAAGAAATAGGGTCCCCAGAATTCAAGGCAAAAAAAACCCCATAAGCATAGAACTGCCTAAGCTAGAGCAGAAATACCAAGGACAAGAAAATCTCAGAACTTTTATCTTTCTCAGCCTGGGTCTTAAGTACCCAGCAGTTTTTAGAAGTACCTCTATTCCTCTAGGCTGTGCAATCCCAGACTTGTAAAGGGATTGGCAGGATTTTAAGACTGTACTCTGGGACTTAGATACTTAAATTACCCTTAAACTCCCCATAAATTCCACTTTTGAAGAAAGGCATCTACTCTGTCAAGTTAAAAACAAAGATAATTTAAGGTGTATTTCTACAATTCACATTTTAAATAGCATGTATATAAAACATTCATAAAAGACAGAAAGAGGCATCCTAATTATTGCACCAAACAATCACTCCCATTTTCTTTACTACTGAATCTTGTACTCACTTCAACACAGTGATTTTGATGCAGAAAGAGTGAAAAATACTTAGCACACAGAATAATTACTACACTACCAAGGAAGGGAGGAAGGGAGGAAGGGAGGGAGGAAAGAAAACTAAAACTGCTCTATACAGATATATTTATTCTTCTAAAATATATTTATTGACCTTTTTTCTTATATATTTTATTTCTGACAAAGAATAAATAGTGTAGGTACCAACTAAATCAGTCCTGCCCAATCCTCTTCCTAGTACAGGACACACAACTCAGCTATAAAGTGTTTCAAACTAGATACACTTAAGTGAAATTTTCAGTTGAAGTGACCAGCTGCCTCACATTCCCTGTATAGTCAAACTACAGGCACTCAGCTGTACATAGGTTTTAAATATTCATTGTTACTAACTGTCCATCAGGGATATCTATCTTTTTTTCAGCCTTGGACAATTGGATTCCAAACGTTAGCACCAAATGAAGTTAAATGGGTTAAACATGACTGATTCCAAAGACTTTTTCCCCTCCCCCCCCCCTTTTTTTTTTTAATAATAACCATTATATTCTGATTATAAAAGCAGTACAATCAGTTTTGCAGAAGGAAAATTTAAGTGTATTTATGGTTTTTAGTGAAATTTTCTATACAATCATGCATAGTCTTATTCTGATAATTAACTCTACATGCTTTTCAGTGGCATACACAGTGAATCAAACATATTTTCTTGTAGCCAGAACTACTGATTATAATTGTATCAGGTAGCAGAGTCAAATGAGAGAGATGTCACCTTAGCATGAAGTTGTACTTTACTCACATCTTTTCTGAACGAACCTACTGCCAGCTTTCTTCACTGTTAAATTCACTGAATCTTGTTTTGTTTGGGTGTTTTTTATTACATTATATTGATAAGCTCTCAAAAAACCCAAAAGAAGCCCAAAACAACTTCCATATACTTTGTGAGCACGGCAGCATGAAATAATGGCAGGTCTGATGGATGTTGAATTAATGTAAATGACATTTTGTAATATATGGCCCTGATTCTTCTTTCACTTATGCTGTTGTAAATCTGGGGAAAAAAAGCTTCAATGGATTTTCTTAAACTTAATCAGTTCAAAAGCTGATATAGCTGAGAAAAAAATCAAATGTTCTTTATTTAAATATTGATTGTGCACTTAGGAAGTTCAAATAGTTGTGATTAATATACTGAAAATAAATACATTTTTTAATATATATTTACTTCTGCAAACTTATAGGCTTAGAGATTATTTTAAGTAACTAGCTAGTCTGAAATGAATAAATGAATATCCCTAACAAAAGGGTTTTGTACTTGAGGGGATTAGAGAGCAGCAAGTAGCTCAGAAGCTTTTGGAATACCCTGGATAAATACAGGTCACTTTTAATATATATATTTAAAAAAAATACAAAACAAAGCAACTTTAATATAGAACAACAGATTGTGCTAAACTCACAATCCCCTTTCTTCTCCCTCTGACATGCAAACACCTGACACACAAAGGGAGTCACATTCAGAAGGAGATTATGATGCAATGATCTCGTTGTGAATGTTGCATTATGGTTTCAGCATCGCTGTAAGAGGTCCCCTGGCACTTGTGCTTACAGCAATTTGAATTTCTCTGGCAGCTAGGTATGATTTGTGACAGATATCAGCCTTGCTCTTCATTGAGGGAGTACACTGGCAATTGCTTGAGGTATTTACAATGGAGATTGAAAGGAAGAAAATGTAAAGAGGAGTATTTGAGGTAGCTTTTTTTTCCCTTTTTTTTTTCTTTTTTAATATTGATTAATTTTTTAGTTAAATTACCCAAACCACTTCTTTTCAATGGCATCATTTTGTGCTTCTTAGGAATAGCTGTCTCACTACACTGTTCTGTTTGAAGGATTATTCCATTTGCCATGGTTGTAAAACCCTGTTAATTTTAATGACTATTATAAATGCATATATCACTAACCAAAGGCTCCATGCAGAGTACAGAGAATCTTTCAATTGATTGTACTGTAGTTTGTGGAATGAGGGGAAAGAAGTTTGCTTATACATGCGATTTACACACCTAAACTTGTTTACATGGTTTGCAAAAACTGAAGCTTACAAAGCCCAACTATCTTTTTATCCTGGAAAATACCTTAAACTCTTCTGAAAAAAGTAGGGTCAGTTGCTAGGTTACATGTTTGGCACTGGATCCCCCAAATGTTCAGGGAGCCAAAGCCTCTACATTTAGGGCAGACTAACCGGTTCCCAAAGCTGACCTGCAAAAATTGTTCTCAGTATCTCTTCTGCCATAAAAGCAGTAATAACCATCCCTATGCAAAGTTTCCCTTAAACTTTCTCCATCACCAGAATAAATCCTATCTTGATTCCTTCCTCATTCCCATATGTAAGTACTGGCAGTAATCCCCAAGGAATACAGACAGATCCACAGCAAAGACACTTTGAGCACAAGCATTGAGGGAACAATGACAGCACACTGGCTGGCTTTGGTATGAACTGATGAATGAGAAATTTAATAGGGAGATATTGCACATACTACAAAGAGAAAACCTTCATTCAACGAAGGATTGAGGTTGACTGGGTTTAGGCTAATAAAGTTTGTACCTCGTCCAGTAGAATGGATCCAAAATTCCATTCACATTTAAAAATAGCCTATCGATTAAAGCATATTTCTTCCTCTTTGGCCCTGCTTTTCAATTATTTTACTTTGGACAATAAGTTTGGCAAGTTCTTTTGTCAACACAGTTCCTGTTATTTTAAAAGCAACAGATTTTATGACCCATGGTTATCTTTTGATACTTAAAATATGTACATTAAAGAATGCATAGGAGGTGTCAGGTGCACCCTTGGGAGGATAAGAATGTACACGTGGTCCCAGGTCTTCTACAAGTAAAAGTTTCTGTATGAATGGGTGAGAAATGTTCCTTCTAATTTGCAGATGCTCTGTATTCAAAGGATTAACCCTCTGATCTGTCAAGCATCCTCAACTCAGGGTTCCAAATGAGCATCAGATCTTCAAAATAATTTTAAAAATAATACATATACTTAAGCTATAGTATTTATGTGGAAAGATGAAATTTTAAGTCTGTTTTTGTAACTATGCAAAAATACATACTTCAACTACATTGTTAATAAACAGTTAAAAAAATCACACAGAATCACAGAATCTTAGGGGTTGGAAGGGACCTTGAAAGATCATCTAGTCCAACCCCCTTGCCAGAGCAGGATCACCTAGAGCACATCACACAGGAATGTGTCCAGGTGGGTTTTGAATGTCTTCAGTGAAGGAGACTCCATAACCTCTCTGGGCAGCCTGTTCCAGTGCTCTGTCACTCTCACAGTAAAGAAGTTTTTTCTGATGTTTACGTGGAACCTCCTATGTTCTAGTTTGCACCCATTGCCCCTAGTCCTATCACTAGACATCACTGAAAAAAGCCTGGCTAAAAATAAGACAATGCAATAACAAAATCCAGCATATTTGAATATTAAATTGAATTAAACAGAATATATGGTTTTATCTGACCTATCAACTGATTACTCTTTCATTTTTTAGCATGACTGTATCTCCTAAAAAAATGCATGTCATAGACACAGGCTATTGAGGAACTGTTCAGTGTAAAGGCAGAGTAAAGAAAATTAAAAGTCATAGGAAGGAGTAGAAATATAGTTTTTGAAAATACACTACTAGTGCCTTTTCTAAATTAAGATCACCAGTCTATGTAGAGAGAAGGAAGTGAAAAAGATCATTATTATTATTATTATATGAGAATACATAACAGTAAATTTGGCACAACTGTTAGTCCTTCTCACTACACAGGAATGTGAAAATATTCCATAAAACTGAGATACAACATATCAGCACATATCCCTTTCTGGAAGAAACAGAATTACTTGTTTTAAAAATATTTATAATCATACAGATGGAAATAACTGAGAACAACAGTTTGTTTAAACCAGAACTTATCACTTAGTGTAGTAGAGGAGAAAAGCTCTCAATACATAATATATAAGAAATGACTACGTGAGATTAAAATCTCATTTCAGATTATAAATACTTGCTGCCTAGTCAGGAACTATTCATGGACAGAAGATGTCCATGAATATATCTATATCTGCCCATTGTCAGTTTCTTGAACTTTTTTCTAATGGCTGCTGTGACTGATAGGGTACTATGACAAAATCACCACATGACAGAAAAAATAAAATAAAGTAGAAACCTTTTCTGTATATAGGGTACTAATTAAGCCAGAGTATTTAAGTGTAATAATTGTACTCTCTTTCTCTCACTCTCTCCTGTCTTTTTTCTTCAAGCTTTTGCAGAGAAGGAGAGATTCATTTCAGTTAGCAAGGAATTTCTCAACTTCCTTGACTGTTGAAGTGCAAGAATATTTTAGACCCCATCTTTGCATATTACTTTATCTTTCAGTGGTAATTAACAGAGTCTTAATCTGGCTAATGTTAATGACCACTGTTCTTTCTTTAAATCCCAGTTAAACCAAGCTTATTAAGGGCCAATTAAAGGAAGTCTTATGTGATCTGAATAACACTAACACCAATTTTTAACAACTATAACTCTTTATTTTGTATTATGACTGTGGAGAAAAAAAAAAAAGCCTTCTCATTACGGCCTTTGTCTGTTTTAACATGAACTGTCAATGGCTGTTCGTAAGGAGGGGGAATCTTAGAAAAAGTCAAAGATACAGCTGAGTTTATTAAAATACTTAATAAAAAAAAAAAAGCTATACACTACTATTTTCACTCCTTCACACAGAGAAAAGATAACATTTTACTAATTTCCACTTCATTTTTTATAATTTTGCAGCACAAAAATGGAATGACACTGCAATAACTTTCCAAGTGGTAACAAAAGAACCTAAACCTATATTAACTGAGTACAACAGACAAAATAAATAAGAACTCACTCATCATTTGAATAGGAAATTAAACATTCTACCTAAATATGTGGGAGTTAATGGGGCTTTTTTGGTTTGGGGACAGTCAGGTAGTTTTCTTACTGCTTAATTGAATACAATTTTTAACTCCAGACTTTTGAAAAGCTTGTTGGTTACACTTATGTCTACAGTGATGCCTTTACAGCCCCGTTGTTATAAATTACATTCTACTATTTCTATGTATCTAAGATTTCACTCATAGCTTAACTTCACCATTACTTCCCTTTCGTCTGGATGGAAGTAGTAATGCAACCTGACTATTGCCTCCAACTATTAATCAAAAAATTACTCCTACCACTACTACCTAAAGTCCGAACACCCTAGAGCTAACATCCACTGCAGCAAGTCACCACAAGACAGGTCTTTTGCGTACTCTGCAGCACACAACAGCCCTAACTCCATAGTGACAACTCTTGAATTCCACAGCAGCAGCCACAAAATCCATGGCAACATTAATTCATTATTGTCTCTAAAATACTCTTCATCCCTTCTTTACCACTCCTGCACAAACATATTCAACCATGACTCATAGCAGAGAATATCACTGATGAAAAATTCAGGGCTATTTTTAACAGTAAGTCTTGCATTATTTTTCTCTGTGCTCCCCAGATAATTTGGCTATAACAGTCCTCAAACTCTAAAAGAGCTTTGCACAAATCATTTTTCTATCTTGATATCAGCATAGAAGAAAACTTGCATGTGGACTCTTCAGCTTTCAGTGTCCCACTTGCTTCATTCTTTGTCAGGCTATCAAGCTCACTTGAATTGCATTCAGCTTTCCATCTATCTAGTTATAAGATGGACATCAGCTTTAACTTTTTGTTTCCTTGTTCCTGGCTGCAACGAGACAAGACAGCTGTATTGCAGTTTTGAACAAAAATATAAAAACAAAACAAAAGCTCTTTCAAAGTCCAAAGCAGAATTTAGCAGAAAATGATGTGGCTACAAGAGTAGCTGGCTTTGTTCTACACAACTCATCTGATAAACCGACAGCTGTCAGAAACAGCTACTGCTATAGGAAAGCATATTATTTTTTCCAAAATAATTATCAAGGGATGATGGGAAGAGTCAGAGGGATAAGAGAACACTGCAAAAACTGTGTCACTGAGAAAAACAGGAAGAGGGTGGTGACATCATAAAGGAGTATTCCAGAACTGAAACAGGTTTGGCATGTCATAGCAAAAAATTCAGTTCTAGTTGTGGTTACACCTGTAAGTGCTGCCCACAGAAAAAAAATGGAAATACAAATAAAGTAAGTTTAACGTCATCTCCAGTCATTCACATCTGTTAATTTGGCAAATTAGTTTTTCCATTTAAAGATAAACAAAAGACAGACGACCCAGGGTCTTAGCCTGTCCTATGTACATCTCTATGTGAGCCCTGCTGCAACAGCAATATGACAGAAGAGCATGCAGTCACTAAACAAAAGGAGAAGCATATTCAGAAATATCTTTAACTAACCAGCACTTTAGCACCCTGATCTTTCTTTCCCTCTTAAGTCTCTTTTGCCCTTAGATCTCCTCTGCCACCATAACCTACCACTACCACTGTCACTAATCATTAAATAGCACTTCTGCATTTCAAGAAAGAGCTCTCTTCATGCCTCTTTCTCCAGTTAAAGCTTCAACTTACACCAAAGAGTTCAATTCTGAATCAGAGAAGGTGAGGTGAGCCTGGCTGCCATACCGGTACAGCAGCAGTTCTGTCTGCCACATGACTCCTCTGGTATGTGTGAGGATTAACAGTAAGGCCTGCAAAAAAACTCAGTTTTACTGGCCCCTAGCTTATATCCATATGCACATATACATGTATGTGTGTGTATACATATATATATATGTATACACACATATACACACACAAAAAACCCCAAAATGAGACATAAACCGTCTCATCCGCTTTGGCAGAAGTAACTGAGAATACAATAGAATCATTAAGGTTGGAAAAGACCTTCAAGATCAGTTAGTCCAACCAGCAGCCCTACACCCCCGTGACCTCTAAACCAGCTCCCGAAGCACCACGTCTACCCGTTTTTTGAACACTTCCAGGGATGGTGCCTCCACCTACCTCCCCAGGTAGCCTGTTCCAATGCCTCACCACTCTTTCAACACACTCCAGGGACCTCTGTGACTATTCCCTCTCTGTTGTGTTCTATTTCCAGCATATATATGGAAAGTTGAAGTCCCCCATGAGAACAAGGGCTAGCAATTGCTTATAGAATATTTCATCAGCTTCTACATCCTGGCTGGGGGATCTTAAACAAACTCCCACCATGATGTCTGCCTTATTGGCCTGGTTGGGTGTTCTATGACAGACTCCAACCACAGTATCAGCCTTATTACCCTTCCCTCTAATTCTTACCCATAAGGACTCAACCCTATCATCACCCTCATTAATTTGCATGCATTCATATGTCTCCCTAATAAAGAGGGCCACCCCACCACCTCTCCTTCCTTGCCTATTCTTTCTGAAAACTTGGTAGCCATCAATCACAGCACTCCCGTTGTGCAAGTCTTCCCACCACGTTTCTGTGATGGCAACTATGTCACAGTTTTCCTGCTGTACAATGGCCTCCAGCTCTACCTGTTTGTTGCTCACGGTGTGTGCATTGGTGTAGATGCACTTCAGCTGAACTAATGATTCTGCCACCATTTTGGAGGGAGAAGCCTTAATACCTGCCTGACCATTCTTGGCCATTTCCACAGTTACTAACCTGTCAATGAGCCTTGTATTTTTGCCACCGCATGGATCATCAGTTGTGATCACGGAGATTAGAAAGTTACAAAGACAGGCTAGGCTCTCTTGCAAACTCAGACCTGATGTCTAAGTAAGTGAGTTATCTCTTCTGTTCCCTCCAATATTATTTTTTTTATTATTTTATATTTTTGTAAATGAAAGCTCTATTAAAAAACACATCTTCAGAACTAAAATATTTAAGAAGCTAGTGCAAAGCATTATTAATTGCCATGTTTGTGACATCTGGCTTGAACTGCTGTACCAACCACTAACAAGTCCAGTCACACTTAAGTTGATTCCTGCAGTGTCACTTACCTGTATTCTGTAAGATGATCCTCAGCATCTACTCAATATCAGAACTAAGGTAGGTCCTTAGCCAGTCCTAGTTCAGCTCTGGTCATCCAGACTAGCTTTGTGCAGAACCAGAAATTAACAAAACTGTTGGTAATAGGGACTCTGGCACACAAGCACCTTGCTGGGGTCTGCATGTAGCCAGGGTGGTCTCATAAAAGTTTACTGGTTAAGCTCTATGTCATCATAAATTGACTACACTATTTTCCAGTCCTTGAAGTAGCAAGGAATCCATATGGCCTAATACTTTGCCCAAAAGTGACTAAGCATGTTTGGAGGAGAAACACACACAAAAAAAAAATTCTGCTGTTGGCATCCATGGCATCATTATTCCATAAACCACATTCATGAATTAATAAAAAATTACCCGCCTTATCTTTCATACGAAGAAAATACTGCTAATTCTGATCTACATACAAAAACAACAGCTGAAAAAGCCTGTACATTTGCAACAATCCTGATGTGGTATGTCCCTGGAAACAAAGTGAACAAGGACTCCTAAGCCAGAATGAACCATAGAAACATTACATGGATTCCAGAAAGACTGATAGTGCTTTGCCAGTCATTAAGGAAATACTGAAACTGATGCAATACAAGACTGCATAGGAGAAAAGAACCATGCAATTCAAGGGAGGAGAAGAGAGATTTAATAAAATTATGCTGGATGAAAGGCTTAAAAATTGCCTTAAAGTGATGTCTAATTAATGTTTTGGTGAGTTTTGCAGAGTTCACAGAAGATATGTTATCCATAAGAGCACTGGTTTTCACCCCATGGGGTGAAAAACTAGATTAGACCTTCAGTCTTCTGGTGGACAAGACATGGATTTTTCCTTCAAAAAGCCTCCATCTCTTACTGTTCCTGACTTCCCACTTGCTAATTTAGACTTCTGGACAGACCTTTTTCTGTCCAGATCTTTTATCTGTCTGCTTCATCACGCTCCCTCCATGTAATTGGGGCATTGGAACTAGAGGCTGGGTTTTTTTTTTCCTAGGGATGCCTCAGGACTGACTGAACAATTACTGTTGGAGTCATGAAAGATTGTTTTCCCTTTGGAGTCTAATGGATTTTAAAGTATCTTGGAGTTTTAGTTCAATTTAAAGGAAAATTTACAAGTAATGCAAAGTCTTAGCTAGTCTTTTGGAAGACTACTAATAAGCTTATCACAACAATAAATGAAACACAGAATTTTGCTGACAAACTTCTGCATCTCAAAAAGGCACACAGGTCTCCCTTTCATAACTTTTGCATTGCTTTGGGAAGAAGGAAAGATAGAAACATAGTCAAAGACCTTGAAAAAACTTAATCTTACAACAAATCAAATCCTACAAACTTTATCCGCCCTCTGGTAGATTTGTTTAGCGGGGGAGTCTGCAAAGATTTTCGGTGTTTCAGAAGCTTTTCAGTGTTAAGTTAATAAAACTGCAGCCTGCTGCTTAAATCCATTTCTGTGTCTGTCTTCATTCACTTGAGCATCCTAATCAAGTGTCCATTTAAATAGACTGGTGGCATTTTGAGATGCCAGAGGCTCACACTAAAATGAAATCTCCCATTGTGGAGTAAAACCAGCTGCATAGATAGAATATTCATGTATGAGAAACAGTACCAGCTGAATACCTATGTATGACTCATTTCAAGCTTAGTATACTTCTTAGCAGAAGATGAATGATAGTGCTTCATAGAGATAATCAGATGGGGGGGAGGAACAAACCACATAATAAACAAATGCTTAACATGTAATTTTTAAGGCCCGATCTTTCGTCATTTAATTGTAAATACCAGCTTTAGAGAAGGACACATGCTAGAAAATTAATATCATAGGTAATCCTATAGACCACTTTTGGCTAATTTAAAGCTCAAATGTGTATTTGTTTTCTGTATAAATTTCTTTCTTATTACTCTCAATAAGATACTCTCAGCACGATAAAAAGAAGGACATTACCAGCAGCGTTTTCAATCATGGGGGCTATATATTCAAGAGCAATCAATAAAAACCACACAGGGCCTGACAAACAACTAGTCAAAGGAATCATTTTTCTCAGATACTTAGCAGTATCCTTTTAAAGTAATTGCTTTTGGTCAATGTTAGCCGTTATCATTTCGTCTGCTCTTTTTCCAAAATAGAATGGATGTAATTTCCATTAATATTTCAGCTGTCTATGTAGGTTTTCAAAGTGCATACTCCACAAAAAAGGAGGATTTTTGTTTCAAATTCAGCCAACTAACAAAGAAATCTAAAATATTATAGAGTTGGCAGTGTCACATTGTCCAAGCTAAAAGGTAATTTTAAAGAAAATTATGACAGAATATAAGAAACCACCAGCCCTCATTTTTTGCTCCACACGAAACTGTTAACTGTAATGAAGACAAATAGAAACTACAGACTTTGGCCAGTTGATCCATGCTGGAAAATAATATTAGCAGACAAATACGCCCAAAATGCATCCTAAAATAATGAAATTAACCTTGATTCATAATTATAGCTTCTTTTAGGAAATAAAAAGAGAATCTCAGTACTGAAAAACTGTTGTGATGCCTAACCCTGCCTATGACAGCAGGGAAGTTGTTGCCTTGTGCCAACTGATCATTTAAAGATGTCCACAAGATACTGAAAATACCCAGCATAATCTGTAAGTGTGCAGCTGGGATACCAAATTAGACTAAGAAAGGCAAAGAACATATCTTTTCGGTTGTAGTAAGGCCTCAGAAACTGTCTGGTTATGCATTGTACTAAATGTTCTGGCATGCTGCCAAAGCACTTCCAAACATTTCTGAGTTCACTTTTCTACAGAACTCTTTTAAAAATCAATTAGTAGTGAAAGTCTTTCAAATGTGAGTGTTTTAAAATGTCAAGCTTGTATTTCTTTCTTTTTCTTTTCCTCTCCCACCCCCCTTGTTGTGCATCAATGGCGGTATTTTGAAACCTTTACATTAAATTGATCATATTCTCTAATTAGGCCTGTAAAGAGAACAATATGTGCAGGCAGTTTAAAATGCATATAACAAAAGGTTCATTCTTCAGAAAAAAAAAATAAATAAGGTTGAGAGAGATGCTGTAATTTTCTTAAACAAGGATGCCCAAGACATCTGTATTGATTTCAGGGTGATAAATGTTTTCATCATTACAAGGCAACTGTAGAAGAAATGAATACTCTTATTTAGAAATTCCTGGATTGGGATATTTTAAAAGAATACTGCATGAGCGTTTCAGAAGTTCAGTTTTAAGTGCTGAAAAGCACAAACAAATGAAATAGAGGCTACTTTAAGTATTCACCAAAATTCAAAAGTAAGGTAAAAGATAAAATGAAGAACACCATCAGCAAAGTTTTCTGATTATCAGAAAAAGATAAACCTTAGGAACTGTAACTTCTCAGTGAACTTTGTAGCACAATGAAGCATATATTTTGGTCTTCCTGTTGTGTTACATATATTTTGGACGATAACTCTACTAAATAACAGATGAGTTAAAAGTATATTTTGTCCCTATGTCACATAATCTATTTGCTCTATTTTCATTCAGCTAAGTGCCCAAAGGTTTACATAGATAGCAATTGATTGAAATAAGTTCTTTATTTTTAACACATTTATATTAATTGGTTTGTCCTTTCAAGTTGTGTTTATCTCTTAATTTCCATCGCAGTTTCAAAGGTCACTCAGTTCCATTTATAAATCCAACATGACAGAGATTAGTAAAAGAAAAAAAAGAACAAGTAAATGAATGCATCATCACACAATCATACATCTCACAATTCATTTATCATATTAATAAATAATGCTGTCAAATGCTTACTGCTAAGTTTGTTTGCTATCATCAAAATATTTCTGTCAAGATAACTTAATCAGCCCTGTTTATGTATTGAGCTAAAAATGAGCTAGATAATATTGAGGATATTAAGCATATTAAACATTTGTTCCCTTGATCCAAGACAGCAACCTGAAAGCTTTTTGTTTGTGGGATTTTTTTCAACCTCCATAGTTCTCTAACAATAAAGTTAATACATTAAGAACTCTACCAAGGCAATGCCCTCTCTTCTGATTGCTGAGATAAGGCAATATTATGAAATCTGAGATGAGATTTGAGACTGCAGTTGCTAACACGGTTTTCTAACTACTAGGAAGGCTCTGGAGGGGGGAAATCTGCAGTGACAGAGAAACTCTTTGTTTGTTTTAAAATATAGTGTTAGAAACTACATGGCACCCCAAAGTTCAAAATCCCTTAGCTATTAACATCAAAGCTCTTCTGGAGCAGGCCTCTCTCATCTTCTAAAATGCAAGCTTCACTCTGAAGTGAAGCAGAATTAAATTTAAAATGGTAATTTTTCTTTCTGTGAATAGGACTTGTAGTCCCCTTATAGTGCAAGTGGAGAAATAAATTAGAAAACATTAACATGTAATCTAAAACTAAATGATTACAAGTCACAGAAAGGGCTGTTACTTTACGAAGAAAGTGTTCTCTAAAATCTCCCAAGAGGAAATTTTTTGCTAGGAACTCAATGGCCAAAGAGCCTGTGCCCCACTCTGGTAAAGCAATGTCTGCAGTTTGGATCTTGAGCTTAGGTGAAACTCAATGGCAGTGGCAGCATCAAGGTCTGCAGCACTCCACATTCATATGAAAGTTCTTCAACATAAAAAAAAAATAAATAAAATAAAATAAAAAAGGAAAGAAAAAGCACTGTGGGGCCTTTCTAAAGAGACAGTTGTATCACAGACTTTATCACTGACAAACACATCAGAGAGCAAGAAAGAGCAAGAAAGTCACAACAAACAGGGAAAACTCAGAGTTTTCAGCAGTCAGGAGATCAAAAGAGGTTACTTCTCCCTGCTGCTGTCCCAGGAATCTCTGTGGACAGCTGATCCCTGCCCCCCAACTTGAAATACCTGCCTCCTTCACAACAGCCTACAAAATCTCATGCTGGGAAATGCCAAAGCATTCTTTCTTACTGCAAAGGTTGCCTTTCTCTTCTTTGATCAGCCGAAAGACATGGGAGATTATCACTTCATCACTAGGAACAGCCACAGAAGCACCAAATATTGTCATTTATTAGGATTTTTGGCAGAGTGACAGGGACGGAAAGACCAGAAGAAGATGTGCATTTGATTCCTCAGGGGCCTGAAGCAAAGTCAATAGCATGACCAGGTTTTCTTTATATAAATATTTCTAGGCATGTTAGGTGATTTTTGTAAGCACCTTGCAATGGAAATATAAGGGACAAAAAAAAAAACCCACCATAGTGCAATACTGTTATTTTATAAAACTGGTAGCATTTTTTCAGTATGAACAAATTAATCTCCATTTTGTACAGAACATTGTTTTCTAAAAATATATTGATGACCCAATACGATATGTAGTGTTCTCAAAATGGTCACAATGTTAAAATACGACTAAACCCTTTCTTCAAATCCAAATAAAGCAATTCTTCAGTCTCAGAGAAAAAATATTTTTAAGAAATTCAGTATGTTGGAAAGCTCAGCAGCATAGTGTGCCTTGATTCCTTGAAGAGAAAACCACTATCTGTGGTCTTTCTCTTGTGCTGGTTTTTTTTCCCCCCCTATGCAGATTACAGCCCCCTAGCCCACAAATGACCCCAAGGAAGTAAGTACACTTCTTGGCTGAACAATTTATCAACAGCTTGAAGTGACAGGAATAGTGATTCAATCCTGCATTTCAACATATCAGATGTAGGCCACATTCTTCAGTCTGCAGAACCAGAGAGGAAAAAAAGTCCCTGCCGCATTTGTCCTTTCATAGAGATGGAAATATTATTAGAAAGGACATAAACAGACTAATTAAATCACAGCAGTATGGCTGAGATGACAGCTGGTACAGCGTGTGACTGAGCCGATCCATATCTGTGAGCAGGAGGCACTTCACTTCCAATCCATTCGCTATTAGGTGCTCTCAGGCTTGCTGTGCAGACATTAAATAATAACGTATCATTTCCAAGGCTAAAATGATTCAAAGAAATAAAAAAAGGATTCTAACCAAGAAACCTTTTGTGTAGCAGAAAAAAAAAAAAAAAGAAGAAAAAAAAGAAGAAAAAAAAAAGAAGGGGCATGGGGGAGAAAAAAAAAATCATTTACCATGCAGTTCTGTTTTTGAGATAAAGATGTAATAATGCCATTACCTTTCATCAGCAGGATCCTTGAAAATCAACACTCTTTGCTTATCATGCTGTGAAATACAAATAGAGCTAAAGGCATGGTCCACAAGGCACTGCTGCAGCTATATTAACTAACAGATCTGCCCTTTGTGAAAGAAACCGTATCCGTTTCATTAGTGCAGACTCTAATTCAAAACTGTTGAAAATGAACTGCACATACTGTTTTAATAACAACATTCCTAGTCGTTATCAAACTAGTAATTCTCTCAGCACTGAATAAATGCAAGGGTCTGCATCTCGATTATGGCCTGCTGTTAAAGAAAACCATGTTAAAATCCTGTCCCCTCCTGTCTGGTCCATCAAGTATTCCTATTGTCTCCATCTTCACTGTCAAAAATACACAGAGGTTTTTCAAGGTACTGCAGATTGTGTTTTATGTTATTCAGCTTTATTTTTTCAAGCACCTTGACCAGTTAGTGTGCAATTAAGATTAAGGGTCAGTTGTGCAACAGCTGTCTCCTCTCACCTCACCAGAGGCACAGAGCTGCACTTCACAGGAGTGTTGACTCCAGATGCTTTTGTTTTTAATGCAAAAAGAGAAAGGGACACGTTCAATGCAATGGCTAAATTGCTTCTGCAACGTAAAACAGTGCAGGAGGCTGTGCAAAAGGTGGATTTATAGGAGGTCATGAAGCTTCCTCCTTGACTTGAGCAGAAAAGTTACAGAGATCTTCAAGTACTTTCTCCTCTCCATAGCCTTAATTCTACATTTTAAAAAATATCAAATAATACCCTATCAAGTAAACTAAGAAGAAGTCAATATACCTCACCAAAAAAAAAAAAAAAATAAAAATTTCAAAAGACTAAGAGCTGGTTTTCTACAGAAGTATTAGTCCTGTGGTTCCAGCATTTGAATAATCAGATACAAACTGGACTGGCAGTCAAGATGGGGCAGCAAATAGACAACTTCATGTCTGTATCTGAGAGACATAGCCTAAGAGCACGCTCAGTGCCTTACCTGTATTGTCACATGATGAACTTAAGGAAAATAAAAAGAAATTCTAACCTCTAGAATAAACTGCCTAGCTCTTCACAGGACTGTATCATTCCCTTCCTTGCCTGTCCCCTCTCTCTGCTGCACACATTACTTTCTTTCATATAAAAGATGTAGTAATTTCACATGCTGATTTTTGTAGCCATAGGGCCTTCATTTATCTGCTTTATCTGGTCATAAAAAGTTGAACCTCTAAGACTTGAATGCAAACTTTGAGACAAGGGCAATGTATCTCCATGTAGATCCTGCTGACATTATTGATGAGAAAAGGCCTATAAGTAGGTGTCTTGAAAAATTGCCACAGTATGCAATTTTTTACATGCACAGACTTGATTTAAGAAATTTTCTTACAGTGGATGCCTGACTTTGGCACTGCAGTTGCCTTTCCCCATTACCTGGAGAAACTTCAGAAATGCTCCCTTGAACACAGACAACATAGCATAGGCTATGGCTTTTTGTTTGTTTGTTTGTTTTCCCCCCAGAATATCCTGATTAAACAAAACCCTTCGGGATTTATCTTTATCAAGTTACCTTTAAGTCCAAAATGAGATGTTGCCTAGTTCACATAATTCTGGAACAGACCTGCTACAGTAAGAAAAGGATGTACTTTTTCAATTCTCTTCTGAAAATGAAAGCAGCTTTTTTTGGTCCTTTGTGCTATATAGGAATGAAAACAGTAATTCTGTATTTCTTCAATGTCTACATAACTACACAGAAAGTATTTTAATGCATAATATAGCATATTTATATGTCTATAAGAGAAAACAAGCATACTTTTATGATGATTCAATTCACATGTGAGAGAGAGGTTCATCTGTCACACATTATGCCATAGAAATTATTTTCTAAAATGGAACTAATAATAATCAAGTTTAGTGTTTTCTTTTAAAAATGTAACTTCTAATTAATATTTATGAGAGATGATCCTATAGACTAGCATAACTACTTAGAAAAATAAGGTGTGTACTAAGCTTACATTTAGTAATTTACCACATCCACAGCATCACGTTTAAGTATATTTACTGGTAATAACAAATAACAATGAAGAAAAGCTGAGTACAAGCTTAACAATTTCATTATTTTCATACAAGGCACTACTAAAAAAGAAAAATGACCCTAACAATAAAGCATGGATTTTGAAAAGAAAAAAAATCACACCGAAGATTAAATTATCTGACTATTTATCCAATTAGGATTATCTTGTCTGGAACAGGAAATAAAGTAAATGTGATCAAACAATATAAATAGCCTTTTTTATTTTTTTTAATCTTGCTGACAAGATAGACTTAATAATTTAGATTTTTCCATGAACTTAACAGCTTCATAGCAGGCCCAAGCACAAATGTCATGGAGGAAGCTTTTGCTTCTGCAGTTTTAGAAGCCTGTTCTCTCAGTATGTCTCACAAATACCTGAACTTCTCACCTGCTGTTTCTGAGGAGTAAATTTTTTTGTTTTGCTTTTCCATTTCACTCTGTCTCTGGCACTACTTTGCCATTACTGCATCACTGTCTAGGAAAAGACCTGTTAACTCCTTCAAATCCTATTCCAGAAAATATTAATTACACACATAGAGAGTGAGATACACTCATTTAACTAAGCACCTGTAAGTTGCAATTTATCTGACCTACTTTTTAAATCTACTTTAGGATGAGATGGATCACCCCCTGCAATTGCCTGTTTCTGTCTGTTGAGTCTAAGGTGACTAACTCGGATGCAAATTTCTACAGTTGTTACAATGAATCCCACAGCGAGAGTTTAATGTAGACAAGGGACTCTTTGTTATAACTCAACAAACTGTCCAACCTGAAATGCTGAATCTTTGCTAATAATTCCCTTAATTTACTAACAGTGTTTAGATCATGACATCCAATTCATTGCCTTGTTTAGCAAATTTAACAATCACATCAAAGGCTAGGGAAGCAGATCAGGGGAAACTAAATTCTTGGTCAATAGACTTCAAGATATTTTTTTCCCCATGCCATCATGAAGACAAGTAAAATTCCAAAACAAAGTTTAGTGACCTATTACAAAATTATTTGTGTCTGATAGTCTGTGCATTCCCAAAGAACAGGTTTATGAAAGCATTCTTTTAGTTTTAAATATGATGTGCTCAACATAGCACGTTTGTCCTTAGGGCCTTTGTTAGCACCTAGACAACACTTTTCATCCATAGGTCTCAAAGAAGTTTACAAAAGTAGATATATGTCACTGGCAAGCATTTGTCTTCTGTCCCATGATGTCAAAGTTGCATTAAGTCTTGTCATTAACAGAAGTGTTACATATCATTCAATAAACACTGAAATACTGCCAATAATCTTTCTGGTCTGAAGCTATTGTTTATCTTATTTTCTTTTTTTTTGCAAGTGAACATTTTTAGAAGGCACATCCATCTAGGAATATACACGTTCAGTTTATGCTAAGAGAAAAATACATACTAATAAAACTACTAAAGTGAAAAAAACCCTGGTGTTTAATCTGTTAAACAATAGAAAAATTCTTATGAACTAGTGATACTGTTATTGAACTGGAGAGAGTTTGAGAACAAGCTTGCTCTGGCTTTTTCACCCTATGATTTGGAATCTGCTCACAGTACTGCCAGCTTAACCAAAAAGGATTAACTCTCATATCCAACTGAGAACACAGATAATTCTCAGTAATTGGTAAAAAATGAAGATGAATGGGGCTGAGAGATAAGGAGCAATTAGCTCATCAGCAGTTACAGCTGTGCACTCAATCCGGATACCTCTCTTGAGTCTCGGCCCCTTTTAAAGAACCCAAGCAGAATAAGCACAGGACACCCCCTCCCAAAAATTGTTGTACCTGCCCATCATTCCTCTCACTTTCATTTTATTTCTTTGCTACACTAACACACCTGTCATAGCATTCTGTGTAAATTACTACCTCTCCCAGGACCTGTATCTACAGCAAATCTTCTTTTTACAGTTTAAAATAATAAAAAAAAAATGAAAATAAAAAGAAGAAACAAAAAACCCAGACCCAGAAACCAAATTACTACTGTACTGTAGACAGTCTTAAGTTCCCTGTCAATCGTTTCATTATAGCAGCATCATCTGTTTGAAAATATAAGCAATTCCCTCATCTAATTATAGGGAGGATTTGAGGTTCATTAACATTGCCAAGGCAGAGAATCAGATGTGCAACTGCAGAGCTGTGCTCAGTGGCCTGCATTCTCTGTTTCCTTTTATTTGCTTTTTCAAGGTCTCCAAGACTTTTTCCTGAAACCATAAAAGTAATTCTTTCCTTCAAAATAGACATGTGTGTTTAGAAAAAGGAAATTACTGCATTTTGTACTGTTCTATTATTGGGCAAGGTCACTGGAGAAAAATAATTTCACCTAAATAATTTTATCTCTGATTCTGGATATAAAAAAAAAAAAAAAAGAAAAAAAAAAGAAAAAAAGAATAATAGTATGCAAGCAACTGTTACTTTTGAACAACAGATCACAGGAAACCTTGTGTTTGTCTCATAATTTTAAATATTGCAAGGTAATGCAGATGAACAGGAAATCTAACATGCCAAGAAAACCTCTTAATTTTCAACACATTTTGTGGTTGTTTATGGATTAACATGCTAGCCAAGTGTAAAATGTTGCCTTGTGTTCCTAACTGTGTTTAGAAACAGAGAACACCAAAGTCTTCATGATTGCTTCACTTCCTTAAAGAAATAATAGCGCTTTTTTTTTGTATGAATGTAGTTTAAACAATGACATTTTCTTGGGACATCTGTTTTGAGATCACATTTTGAATAGATATGAACTCATTTCCTACTAAGCAAGTAATTTACTATTGTTGATAGTTGTTTACAAGTTTTATGAGTCAGATTTTAGCAAGTGCCAAAGGTCTTTACAAATCCTTTGAGTATTCCCTAAAGTGTGTGCATAGTGTTTTCATTTTATAAAACGTTTGGGAAGCAAAAGTATAGGGACTGTTCTTCACTTCCTACCAAGTTATAGATAGCAAAGCCTAGCTCACAGAAATAGCTATAAACATATTTATTGTCAAAGGCTTCTATCTTTTGCTGCTGCAGGTTAATGAAGTATGATAGCAGGGCAATAAGTACTTCAGCAGCAGGGAAATAATTGAACTACTCTGACTAAAACTTTGGAGTATTAGATGGTAAATACACAACTGATCGTAATATCATCCTGAAGTGTTAATATGACAAAGAGCAGAACATCTTAAATGAAAAATAAAGTTTGACCTTGTAACTCTCTTTCTTTTAATTCTGCAATTAGATTGAAAAGAACAACACACAGCATAATCTTTTTTTGTTTGCTGCCATACAGAATTCATTTTTTAAACAAACAAACAACAACAACAACAACAACAATTTCTCTATCCTGCATGTGGTATGTAGAATTGCCACTAAAAAGAACCCAGGACATTTTTCCTTCTTATCTGCAATGTAGCTCATATCAGCCAAACTGTCACAAGACAGTACTTGATATAAACAAGAGATTGCAAAGACATCTCAGTAATCAATATTAGGATGGCTACAGTATGGAAGCCCCAACCACTGCATATCATTTGTCTCAGCATCTATTTCTATGACCAAATGAAGCATTAATTCAAATCATAAATCTATGGTGATTTAAATCTGGGAATGAGCACCTGCCTGCTTTAATGATTTATTTTGTACATTTCAGTAAGCAGGAGATTTGTCCATATGAACTGACAGGTCACCTTCAGATGCCAGTAGCAGACTGTTTATCACCATGCAGACTAGCATCTCATCTTAGCAAGTAAATATTAAACTAAAAGAATCCAATTGATTGTAGATGGGGGAGAAAGGCATTGCAGCCATATATTTTACTCAGTGCGCTAATACCTCACTCTGATTCCTCTGTAATCTTTTTTTTTTTTTTTCCTTTTTTTCCCCCTTCTTAAATGATAATTCTGGTGGGAGGATGCAAGCTCAAGGTTACCATATCAAACTGTGGGATATAAAATAATTACTTATTGGTATCATTGGCTTCCTTTAACTCCCTTCACTCACTAACCTTTTAGCCATTGCTTCCAAGGACCAAGTTAATAAATTTCTGTAGTGCTCTGTATAATAATATGATGTTCATCTACAAAAATGACTTCTATAATTCCCATTAAGCATTTGATTAAAACTAAAAAGCAAGACAAATCAGAAGCAAACCTGACAATTCAACTCAAGAACCCATATTTTGTTTCTCTTCTTTTACATTGGTGTTGGAACCGCCCAAGACACAGTACAATCAATCCATGCCCACTAATACACCATAATGCCTGTTACATATGGGAAAAAGATGTACCAATTAAGTTTTTAGCCTGGTTTGATAGTTTGTTTATTTCTTTTCAGTTTGGTCAGGCACATCATATAATTTAAAATATAAGCCAAGATCAGGTTCTTTTCTTTTGTTTTATTCCTTCCTCCTGTCAAGATTCAGTAATGTAACATTTCAAATTCATGGCTAACAGGACATAATTTAAATCATTAATGATACATGGACTTGATAGTGCTTACCTGAAAATACATTAAAAACTCTGAAAAAAATATGAGGAAAAATAAATTCACACACCTACTACAAAGCAACATTTTTTAAATATGGGTTCATGCCAGGACAATAAAATATGCAAATTTTAAAAAATGCAGCTAATAACTACAGACTTAACTCTTAATGAACCTAATAATACCCTGGGATTAGTAGTAGTGGGAATCACTTCTGTGATTCAATAGGCATAACTGATAAAGGACACTAGATAGGACTTAATTAAAAACAAAACAAAACAAAACAAAACAAAAAAAACAACAAACATAAATGCAAACTGGTTTTGCTAAAAACATAGGAAGAGTATAGCTCAAAACTGGATGCACAGACAAGCACACTGCAATTCCAGAGCTGTTCCTCATGGAACAGAGACTATTGGAATGCTATTCACTCTACTCAGAAGAGCCATTTTTTTTTCTCAACAGAATTAGCTGAATTCTTCATTCAGCTAAATCAGGAAATTAACTGAAGTTAACATGTGGGCTAAGGCTCTGAGAGGAAATTTTGACAATGACAATAAATAATCTCGTTTCGCTAACTTTACCCTACTAAAATAGCTAGAATATTTCATGTTTCTTAAACATGAAAACTGATTAAGCTGTATAAGAGCAAATCAGCTATCTAAATGATGCCTCAAACAATGATTTGAAAGTAGATATTTTTTAAGTCAATGGAATTTCAGATATTCCCTCCATTCACTCTTTTACAAATACTTCACGCAGTTTACATGTTTACCTATTAACTTTTATATTTCCATGGACGTACAAGTGATTTCACACTAGAAATGCTAAGCAGAATAACAGTCCCATAATCCAAAATTTGAACATTTTATTTGACATAATGCGTTCAGCTAAGTCTGAAATGCAAATCAAAACTAGCTTCTAGTTCTAGTATAGACTTTTTATCCTCCCAGTTTGTACTGACATTTTTAACTCTTATTATTTCACTTTTCCTCCAGTATGTTAGGGGCCACATGGTCCTTCCACTTCAATTGTAGCTCTCTCCTCCCCCCAGATTTCAAAGACACCTGCTCTCTACCTGGTCTTGTCTTGTCTCCAAGAAGACAATCTTTCCACTAATATTCTAGTGGTTGCACACATTGAGTGCTAACACAACTATTTGAAGGCTATTTTCTTTGCCATCACAGAAGCATTTCAAAGCCTTTCTTTAAAAGGAAAACAAAAAATCTGGTTGTCTCCTTAAGCAGTAATGGATACTTATTGTTGTTATTTAAAATAGCGTGTGCCTAGGAGAACTCGTTCTTTGAACTGCAATTCACATTATTTCTAAATAATAGCTGTCCAATGCCTACCAAACTGCACAGAAATGCTGTTCACAAACACATTTATTTATGCTGAGGCTAGTACATAAGTCTCTAAGATTTGCTTCAAATATACTAGGAGATGAAAAACTAAAAAATAAATAAAACTAAAGAGCCAAAATAAAAACCAACAAAAAATCCCTATCTTGAGCCATTTTTCTCCAATATGCACCATCTTCCCTGCAGTCTTCTGAACATGCCTCTTTGTCATTGAATTTCTGTTGTTAATACTGTCTCAACATGATAAAAGGAGCCAATACAATGAAATGGCATAACAAAACATTTTACAGCAGACACACACAGATGATTAAAGATTTAATCAACAACAACAAAAAGTTACTCTAGCTTTGAAGTATGTTTTAGCAAAACAAATTGTCCAAACAAATGCATAAAGTATACTGAAACAATTCTTTTCTGAGAAAGAACAAGAGTGGCTGATGGCTGCTTAAGAAATGGAAAAAACCTGTTAACTACATTTTAAGAATGTGTTCATTAAAATAAAATATGATAGGAACTGCAGAGCATGGCAATAATTTATTGTGTATGTATGTTTTCCTTTTGTCACAGGGCACATGAAAGTATGAAATATTTTGCTTTCAAGCTTGTGTTCTGAATTACCTAAAGTCGATACCCAGCACACTGAGCAGGAGACATTGTTAAATTTCGCTTTGACACCATCATCTGTCACCCCACCTGTACTTTGAAAAATGAACTCTAAGCAATCAAACCACTTTCTTTCATGGAAAATATTAACTGGAGTCTGCAGAAGTAACCTGCAAAGGAAAGAAT
Source organism: Apus apus (assembly GCF_020740795.1). Classification (NCBI taxonomy): domain Eukaryota; kingdom Metazoa; phylum Chordata; class Aves; order Apodiformes; family Apodidae; genus Apus; species Apus apus. Next base: position 41,212,343 of record NC_067282.1, read on the forward strand.
ATTTTTGTAATAGTAACAACGCTGAACGCTGGTGTAAAGGTCAGATACTAAATAGAGCTAAAAGCAGTAAGGAAAGGAAAACAAATATGCAACTTTTTACACCAAATCAAGGACTTCAGCAGGAACTTCAGAAAAATCAGCATTACAATAAAATATCGGAGCATTACGGACATACAATAACACAATGTCTGAGACTTACCAACACTTGAATTCAGATCTCCATTTTCAGAGTCCGCTCCATGCTGGTTATTATTTGCATGATAGTTGGACATAGCTTCCAATTTAATTTTTTTCACTTTCATTGCTTCTGCTATGGCGGCATTGGTGGCAGCTGCTGCCGCTGCAGCTGCTGCTGTCAGGCCTGCAAAGAAGTATAAACAAAATTTAATATACTTAATTCTATGATTCTTCATTATTGTAGGGACTAAGACTGTTGCTCTTTCTTTATGCATGCTATGTAGTGAATAGAGAACACTGCAAAGTATTACTCCTCTTGTTGGACTTGAAGTTTATCAACTTTTTCAAGCAAAATGTTTCTGATGCTATCTAGAGAACTACTTCTGTATGTCTGCCCTATGTATGTATGTACCTAGTAAGTCACAACACAATCATAACTAACTGGAGACAGAAGTACCTGCTTTCAGAATTCTAACATGCCTTTGAAATAGTGTCTTAAGTGCCCAGCTCCTAATAGGTGAACATGTACATAACTGTACTTATCAAGGAAAAAAACCAAAACCTTTAGATCTCATATGCTAGCCATGCTAAAGAAAACAGAAAAAAAACAGGTCTATAATTTCTATTTATTGCTAACAGATGAAAGAACTCAAACATTTCTTTTTCATTTCACACCTAGCAGCAAGGAGATGTAGTCATTCTAGGAAGCATTTTTACAAAAAAGGTTAGTAATACAGAACATCAGTAAAACACTTATTTTGCTTTCTCAAAACTTCAAGGCATATCAATGAGAAGAAGAATTACTAAAACCCAATTAATCTCAATCCCAAAGCTACCTTCAAGAAAACCAAATGCTCTTCTACTAAACCAAATTTCTGCCATCCAGCCATTTACAAGAATGTTGGACAAAACCAGGAAAATTCCTTTGACAAAAGCAATTAGAGAAACAGTCCAGTAACTCCCACAAAACTCAAAATTAAATACGGTCTTTAATCAAAGCCTAAATTTTTGCCCTCTTCCCCAAGGCAAGACAACTCTTTCACGACGCCCAAACCAGGCTGTTGCTACCCACTCACATCTCTTTGCCCCAACCTGGGTGGTGACAGAGAGAAGTCAGTGTCAAACTTCATGAGAGCTGCCTATGACTGATCTAAGAAGCAGAGATGGAAATTAAGGAGAATTAAATACAAGAAATTAAAGAGAAGGCATTAAACCTGGTATCTTTCAGGCAATTATGCAATCTCAGTCCTCAGCCTGTGATGCCACTGTGAGAATAGACCCTCAGTCATTTTGAATCAAGATTCTTGCCCTGACTGTGGAGAAGACTTGAAAAACTCAGTGTAATTAGTTTAAAGGTGCCTGCTTGCCTGATTTTCAGCTGCTCTGAGAGGTGTGAAGTGTCTTATGGATCTCAAGAGGAATTAACTGCACAACTTACTATTCTAGTGGGCCCAGACTGCTGCCCAGCACATGAGGAGTGCAATTTAGCAGGAAAGACCAAATAAGCAAATAATCCCAGGCTGCTGAGGTAAATACTGCTACCACCTTTGCATCCAAGGGCCTCTTCTTATCTCCCTTGCCTCCTTAAATGGAAAATAAATTCACTCTTGACATGTTTTCGGCCAGCAATGGGGACAGACAGAAGGCAAAATCCAGCGGGAAGAAGGCAGAAGGTGAACAGACATGAGGAATCTCTTGTCATCCTGGGGAAAGCAATGAGGTGGCAAAAGAGGTGCCTTTGAATATATTGTGGCTTGACTCAAGGTTGCTTTCCCTCATTTCTTCGCATGACCGCATAAATATTAGCAAACATTTCCAGCCTCCTGACCGTCCTCACAGGCTGATTTCTAACACCTCCAAGTGCAATGAGGATTAGCGAGTAAGTGATAATTGCATTCTGCACAGGCAGCTTGATATTACTTAGAAAACTGCTATTTAAGGTAGAAGAAGATGTACCAAAAACCAAACACTAAATCAGAAGGTGGATAAATACAAGGGTTTAATTTTATTTTAGCTTCTTCTACTATTACTAATTGGTCACGTTTTGATCTTAAGAAGGTATTGACAATAACGTGGATTGCTTCCAATGGTATTTTTACCTTAGAGGAAGGATATGAAGCTATACATTACACAAATTTGGTTATAGTCCCTAAATTAGGCCACAGAAAAGGCAATGGTGCACCTCTGAACTTCAGTTTGCATCCTGTGCTCATTAAACAATACAATAACCTACACTTCCTTTTTTTAATATACATCACTGACAAGCTAAAACTAGCATCTTTAAAGAACAATCCTTCGGAGGAATAGTTAAATATGATACAACTAATGAATACAACAGCAGGCCTCAAATTTTTGGCTGTGACTGCACTTCCAGATCAGCAGTTTTTAAGTGCTTCCAAAAATATCATATTAAACAGACACTGGATGTTGGGCTTTTGAGCCCACCTGTAAATATTATGTCTCACTGGGGTAATGACCCGGTCACAGAACTGCTATAATACAAACTCTCTTCTGCTACAAAATTTGCAAGAAAGTATACTTCAGTGCTTCTCTCCAAAGCAGGTCATAATACTTCCCTCTAGAGGAAGCCATAACCTTTGGATGGGGTCCGGGAAACTAAAATACAGATCACTTAGTTCTGTGGTACAATTTTTGCAAGATAAGGTTTGTGATAATAAATGTTACTTTAAAAAAAATAATCAGAAATTAAACTTCTAATTTCATTCCTTCTCTCATATGACTGCATAAATGATTGAAATTATTACCTTGGCATTTCATTTAAACTCTAGACTCACAGCAATTCCAGCCTACAGCACAGTTTCTGCTTTACTGTTCCTTTTCTAACCCCTTGGCTGCCACAATGTAGCAAAGCAAGTGACAAGGAAGGTCCTGAGCCTTTTACTAGAGCCCTTTGCATTACAATTACTGGTGCACTGTGGCATACTGTGGCACTGTACAAGGCAAAGCTTCCTCTTTAGCAGAGAGCCTGACTTACCTCATTTGATTTACAAGCAAAAGCAGTCAAATTATAAACAGAGGAGATGAATAAGCTGCTATGTATCTATGTGTATATTTCAAAATTCTAAACTTTAAAGTTCAGGTGTGGGTATTTAATTGGGTAAATGTTATCAAAATTTGTTGAAAAGCCTTTTGACCTAAACATTATTTGCTGTTATCACTTTACTCTTACAAGTAGCTAAGGAATTTCTGAGGTGCACACTTTTCTACACTACAGAAATTTTATCTTCAAGTACAATCAGAAGTTGATACAGGCAACTGAAATGAGAGAAATAAGGATCACAATGAATGGCCACTTAGATATTTGTTATTCTTTACAAATATATATCTGAACAGTTAAAAAGTATCCAGGCCAAAATATTCAATGGATGAAAGTCAATGGCAGTTGTCATTAATATTCTGAAATTGATAAGTTGTTTATGTCTGGCATTCTTCCTGCTGATTATGCAGTAAGACAGGCAGCTTTATAAATATCTCATCACTCCATCGTCACACAAATTTCATCGACAGTGCTCATGCACAGCTATTAGCAATATGAATCTAACCATTACAAGGGGAAAGAAAATCGAACATGTGGCATTAATACGCAGTCCTGGTTCCTAACCATCTGATAGGCAGATGGTGTAAAGCGGATTCTCCAGCTGAAATGAAGGGGCACATCATTTAAAACCTTGTTTGCATTCTAACTGATATCAGTGCCATATTGATATACATGATACATCATGGCAGTATTTGAACAATCTAGTTTGTTTCAGTCATAAATGTTTACAGCCTTGTTTTTTATCTTTAGAAGCATGTTCTGAAGAGCGTATTTTTAATTTATGAAAGCTATTGTTTACTTCTGTTGAACCAGAAGATTAGCGAAGAGCAGGAATATTAAATTACCACAACCACAGCAGTATAACTAAGATGGATGAATAAAGTATGTTTTTTCAATAAAAGATGTTAGTAAAGGAATTAAAAAATTAGCCTAGACATTTTATGCATTAAATACATTTATTCATTTAAACCTTACAGCTTTTTTCCCATGTGACGTACTTAGAACTTTAATGCTTTATAAAGCTATTCATTTAAATCTCTTACTGCGTGCAATTAATCTTGTCCAACAATTTAATTCAAAAAGCAAAACATCTGAAAGTAAAGTTCAATTCAACCACCACGCTTCTGAAGTAATCTCCGTATTGCTGACAGTTCCTATAGACTCATCAGCAAAAGTCTGTTCAAGGTGTCTTGTAGGAGCCGTATGAATTTGAATTACAGCTCAATTGAAAGCTCTCCAAGCCTTAGTAGGAACTCAGGAACAAGAAGCAGAACACCAAAAAAAGGCGTGAATGATCCTTTCCTACAAAGACCTCTCTTCTGTCACTAGATTACTTTGGCCTGTTGGGTGTGTTTGTAGCTGTTAATTATGTTAATAAAGTTGCAGTCTGCTGCCTCTGCCAAATATAATCATAAGCTTTCTCCTGCCAAGTTCTAGTCTAATTTACACCCGTGCAACTCTACTGAAGTCAAAATTTCGTGGGTGAGAATGAGACCAGAAGTATGCCCAGTATGTGTGGTCTCTAAACACTGAATGATGAGTGAATGAATCAGAAAACAATGACAAAACTCAGCATATTCAGAAAATAATTCTGTTTTAAATACAAGATGCCTGAGAGACCTGTCATATATTGTGGCAGATTTTCAAAATGTGTATGAATTACTGGTGGGCACTAAATCACATCAAGGGTTTCTGCCTTCCAATACTATTCCCTGTCTTAAAAGAGAGCTCCTAAAACTTTTCAGTTTTGATGGCACAAGCAGCTTACAGCACACCCTATTTTTGAAGGAAAACAGAAAGGGAACTACAAGTGTAATTTTTTCAGTCACAAAAATGTCTCAAAATGCACATTTTTTAATTGTATGTCTAAACTTGTTCCTGGAACAACTTTAAAAACTATTTCTTTTTCTTAATTCAGTTTTAACTTCCTTCGCATGGCTATCCCTAATAGTAACTATAATTCCTAATAGTTATTCCAATAAATAATTAAAAAATCCCTTAATATATTAACTTCCTTTATATATGCCATATATACACACATATGCATATGTATGGGTACATTAAGAAGCCAGTGACACATGTAAGTATTTTCACAATCTCTTTTCTTTGGACTTTGAGAATATTTTCAAGATACCTTACCTTTGCCATCACAGAACAGACAGAAAAACAAAACACAGCTGTCAGCAATGTGTTACATTTAATTTCATTTACTTGCTGGGAAGTTCATTCTGCAGAAATGCTTTATTCATTGTGTGGGAGGAGGTCCAAATCTCATCTTAAGTTCTGAAAGAATGCCTTTCATTATTTCAAATTAATGCTTAATCCTTTTTCCTATATTTTATTTCAGTGGTACTGACTTGAAAACAATTAATGTCTTTTCTTGACTTAATTCCAGATTTCATATTGAGGTTCTCACTGGCAAAATTCCTACTAAAATGTGAAAAACTCTGCCTGAGAAAGAAAGGCAGGGTTACCTCCTAGGACTTGACCCCGATCACTGTAGATTATTGCACTGGTTTCACGGTTTGCAGCAGTTCAGATACAAGTTTTTGGTAGCTTATTACGCTGCTGCCCAGTTATTTCAAACGAAACAGGATCCTAACTTTAGCCTCTGATCTAATGGGTGTTTTATATAGTGTGATACATAAAACAAGAAGAGGAAAGCAATCTGCAGGAGGACAGAGGTCTGATTACATAGACCAGATCGCAGGAAGGGGAACTTCAGACTACTCCATAATGTTCCATTAAAATATACAGAGTTTTATTAGCAGCATTCTTTATGTATAATGTAGGCTTGGAATCTCACAGATATCCAGAAGCCTTATTTCTGCTAACATGCCTGGATTAATCAAATACAGCTATGTTGGTGTACCCTAAATATTTCATTACACCTTATTACCTGGGATAATAAAGAAATTCTTGTCTGGCCCCTCTAGCTGTATTTTGCTGCTCAAATTGTGTGGTTCAGCATAAACTATTCATCCACATAATTTTTTAACATCTTTAAAAGGGCTATTGTTAAAGGAATCATGTTAAAAAAAAAAAAAAAAAAAAAAAAGGTTAAATAACTACTTGCACTTTAAATCTTGTTAAAGAAGGAATACTTAGAAAAATTCAGATGTGTGATCTGGTTTAGACTGGAGCATCTGAAATGAAATTGCCAGTCTTGCACTGGGAGAAAACTAGTGTATGTGAAGCTCAAACCATCTGTTGTTCATCAGACTAATCAGACCTTTTTCCTGTAACTATTCCTAAGTTGCAATATGAATTTTGAGGTCTGGGTATTGCATTTAAAACAAACAAGTAAAAGAGCTACATTTCCACAGCAATTTTCAAATCTGAAGGTCTTTTTACTTACACTGTGTCACCACAATTAATAACACAGTTGCAGGAATCAGATGTTGGCCTAGAAGGAAGTATTGTTCTCTTTATTTGTTCTGTTCAAAGTAAATGAAACTTAATATTAAAACTGTGTACTGGCAGGTTCAATGATGTTGCAAAAAAAAATCAAAAAAAGTGTAATTATTTTATCACTAAGATTTTCCACTTCTGAAACTGATGGACTTACATTCCATGAAGTTACTCTATTGTGGATTTATTCCTCTGTACTGAAGAGTAAAAAGTGAAATTAGAAAGTGCATTTCAAATACCACAACAAATTACTAACTGTCACAGCTTAATGGGGTTTTGTAATCTGTGAATTTATTATTGGCTTAGTGCATTTGTGACAGAACTAAAAAAAGTATATTCCATAATTGCCTGTCTATATTGTACTTTAAGCAACAGTTTAAAATTCTACTGGAATGCACACAGCATCAGTACAATACAATTAAGAGAGAACATTCTTTCTTAAACAACAGTCATCTTTTCAAAAGCAATAGATTCTAAGATCTCATTCAGTCTGTTGCATTATTCATTTCATGTGCAACCTCATGCTGGACCATAAATTGTTACTTTATCTAATCAAAGGCGACTTAACTCCACAGAAGGTCAAAGGTTTAATTTTGTGAAGTATTATCTTACACTATGAGTTTAACAGAAAAATAGAAGAAGAAAAACAGCCAAGAAACTGGTAATAAATGAACCTTTATTGCCTCAGGCATTGGCCTAGTTAATAAACTTTCATTGAAGGTTTCTTTCAACTGTTATGGACAATGAGGTAAAAAAAAATCTTAAATTACAGCCATGTGTGACTTTTAAAGCAGGCATTCTTTTTTATCTCAACCTCCCCAGCTTAGGAAAAAGACAAAGAGATTGTCTTCAATTTCTTAACCAAAAATGTATGCTTCTAAACAGATGAAAAAGTGCAGATCAAGCCTTTTAAAAAGCAGAGGTCAGCTTTGAAAGATATAAAAAAAAATAAAAAATACTTTTCCTTAAGTGTTGAATCTTGATCCGTAATCTCTTTAACCAAATAGTGCAAAATTCCCCAAAAAAATTATGTGGGAAAGGAAAATACATAAACCAACAATATATTATGCTAACAATGATGTGTTTGGTTCCTTTCTGTTTTACATTTGCATTGCTAGAGTGCAATAATGGCTCTTGTTTAATAGAATGACTTATTATGGGAACAACTTCCCTGCACTTTTTGCAAACAGAAGTTCCTTTCTTCTTTTTGTGTGTATTATCTCATTTTCTCACAACACTATTCTCACTGTTATGAGAAATTAAAAGGTTTAACATAATAGCAGTTACTGGTAGTTATTGGTGTTCCAGGAATTTTCTTAATTTAACATTCTTAGATTTTACTTACTACAATGGATTTTATTTACATATTCTTTGAGTTCAGTTCCGTAAAGTGTATTTCAGCTTAACTTCTACAGTCAAAAAAGTAAGAAAATCAGTAGTACTTAATAAAACCTTAGCCTTTAACTTTAGTTTAATTTATAACTAGACAGACACAATTAATTAATTGTAACACTGCTACAATTCAAAAATACTGAAAGGACGTGTTCATGCCTGTAACAGCTGTAATGTAGCTAAATACTCATAATCTTTCAACCAGCAGGAGCTTTTGTAGGTTTTTTTATAAACCTAATCCACAGCTTGACACAGATTCTAGGGTAATGGCAAACAGTTCTTTGATTAAACTAAGACCTAACCACTGTTGAGGCAGTCTGATGGCCCCATGGAAGTATGTCTCTCTACAACTTCCGAGCTCAGCTTTGCAAACAGCATTGCCAAATTCTTTCCAATAGACACACTGTAGTTCAAATGCCTGATTGTACATGTGAAATTTAACTTGCTCATGTGTATAAGTATTTGTGGCAACAGAACAAGTTCAGAATAAAACACAATTTTAGCTGTGGATCACAGTGGTGCAGTTTTAACTTTCATAGCCTTCTGGTGAGATGGACGGGCCTGAAGAGAAACCTGTTCTTTGCTCTGGGCCCACACACTGAAGAAACAACCCACCGATATTTACTCAGTGTGGTATCAAAACATCTGTGGCCTTTATGGCTTTAAAATGAAAACAACATTATTCCTACTCATGAAAAGAAAAGGAAAGGAATGCAGGGTTTTAGCTTCAAACAACTTAACTAAGACAAAATATCATAGCTCCTCATTAGTGTATTTTCAGTAGATCTTTGAAGTATAAACTACTATTTCAAGACATTTTAAAGAAAGTTTTCATAGGATTGCTCACTAACAACATAAGTATATGCTACATAAATAAACCTTAAAATATATGTAAAGAACAATTCTGACTCTCCTTTGTTATAGTTAACTTTAAAGTAGATATTATTTGCCACTCCACAAAAAAGAAATAGAAACCTTTGTATGAATATATATACTGACAAATTCTATAATATTTTTCTGGTTGCCTTTCTCTATTTGCAGAGTGCAAAGCAGGCTGCACCAAGCATTATAATGACAGAAGTCAGTATAATGCTGGGGAAAAAATCCAGAAATCCATTCGTTATTTCAAGGCATATATGTCATTTTTTTAATGCATCAAGTCGAGTAAGAGAACTTTCATGTTTCAAATGTACAGAATTCACCTGTAAGGGTCAGAAGACTCCTCTCTCCTCCTCCACCACTCTGTTCACTTGAAGTGTTTTAACTTCAAGAGCTGCACTGTGGCTTTGGGGCTCTTTTTAATTTTTTTTCTTTTTTTTTTTCTTCTTTTCTTTTTTAAGTTTTGTCAGATCCATTATGCATTATGCTGTGCCAGAGGCAAGGCAGGGGGCTAAACGTACTATTACAGCACAGTGATAGCAGAGTATTGTACTGCGATGCAGGACTGTGATACTGTTCAAAGTAGCTGTGATAATGACTTTGAGGGAACACTGCATAGTCCTGCCCTCAGATGAAAAGACAGTCAACTCTTAGGCAGCCTTCTCACACCTGTATCTTCTACTTGTTGCATCGGGTAACAGGACCCTGAATTCCACAGGCAGCACCCTGAGTGCTGAACAAGGCACTAGACAAATCACACCCTGGTGGCATCTTACATTTGAAGGGACTCATATCTCTTTGTGTTACAAACTGTGGCATGGAAATATGAGGTGGGCACTTCTGTCTTGTCCCAGTGCTCACTCAAAGCATCACCAAATTATGGCCCCAAATCAAGGGACTTCTCTCCAGCCCGTGGTGTTACCAACCACAGAGTGACATATCTCGATACTTTTGTTTTGTATCTCAGAATTGCACGGTACTGAAAAAGTAAACATCTGAAGACTGTTAATAATGTTAAATAGGAAAACATGCCATTTATAATGCATACATAGTTTTTGTATTTGGTTATAACACGAATACAAACATGAATTAACTTCTATACAGTCCCTAACATATCAAAGTAATTGCAGTATATATTATGAAAAACTGAAGCCTTTTGTAAATTCAGATTTACATAAGTGATTACACATGCTTCCAAAAGGCATTATCACTGAAATCAAGAGCTGACTGGTACCACTGTCTACCTCGTTATTGACAAATATTCAAAGCTCACTGAACATTTAAGCATAAGAGGGTCCCAAGATTGTCTTTGGCAGAACCTCGAGAAATCCTCATGATATCATATATAATTGAGACATTATATGTACATTGCTAAAAAGACTTGGAGAAAACAAAATTTTATGTTACCATGTTCCTCTCATGTTAGTGGCATCAATCAACAGACAAAATATTATCATAACTGTATTCCACAGATTCTCTATTTTGTAAGGAGAACTAGATTATAATTTGCAGCAGATGATTTAATTAATCTTTTATTCAGCCACTAATGAACAGGCTACCAATAGATTAGGATTTTCAGAAATCTATCTGTTACTGGAAATCACTTCCCTACACCTTGTCAACATTTGTGCAACACTGAGATGGGACATGCATTTTATAATTTCTCTTTCCTCTAGGTTATGACCTTCCTTATTATTTCTAAATTCCAAGATTCAGACTTCACTGGCAAGACTGCACATTCAGCACAAAGTGAGTCATAAAAATAATAGACAAAAAAGTTAAATAGTACCTAGATAACAGTTCATATTTTTATCCCAATCACTAGTAACCTGACTTCAACAAAATGCAGGATGAAATCTCAGTACTGAGGAATGAGAGTATCAATACTGGAGATGAAGCACATGAAGATAATGTAGTTATTTTTTTTCAAATAAAAATATGCATAGCCAGTTTCTGGTAAGTAGTGTACATGCATTTATTTGGTATTTTCTAGACATTACTGTTTTTCAACACTATAGCTTCTAGACTAAGATTTTCCATGTGAATCAGTTGGAAAATGGAACAGAATCATTAGTATTGCTTTATCCCAAAAATCAGAACAACATGCACATTCTAATGATTCGATACTAAAGTTTACTTGAAGTAATTTTGGAAGCCATACAGATGGTTAGTAAGATTTCAAGTCTAACTTGTTGATCATCATTTACAGCATTTGTTGCTACACAGCCCATTGAGTTTGGTGGTCACTTTCTAAAGTGAACTCAAGAACACATGAGCTCTGAAACATGCCACGTGGATTGCTCACATACAGAACTCCAAGTATTCTTCGCATGCATAAGTTTCAGATGAATCAAGGGGAAATTACTGGTTTGTTTGCAATTCCTTACATTGAATGGTTGAGTTTCTTTAAAATTGAATTATTAATCAGTAGTTAAGACATGTTAAAAAATATGCTCAGTTTTGGAAACACAGGAATTACTTTTTAAAAAGACACAGATCCATTCTTGAATTTAATTTTGTAATACACATACAGCCCATAAAATTAAGGATTGTTTTTCTGCCACTAGTTCAGTAAGTTTATTTGACATTTGTAGCATTCTCTTTGTTTGTTCTGTTCTATAATTGGATATAGTAGTCACATGCTGTATTTCTTTGACAAGCTTGAAAAAGAGTAGTTCTTTCATCTATTAAAACAGATTTTCAATGGCAATAACAGGTCACAAGAGAACTGTGTTTTTCTAAGCTGCATGCTAACCAGTGGGTGGTATCCAGTGAGGTTTCATATAATAGAGGCATATGAATCAACATGATTCTGTTCCTCCAGCAACAATATTTAATAAAGATGCCATCTCATCTGTGGAGACCTTCATATATGCACAAAATAGTATCGTGATCAAATGTGAAGAGTGTACATGCATTTATATTAACATTTTTCTCGTTGTGCTGTTGACACTATACCCTTCTCAACTACAGAAAACACATTTCAAAAGTGGCAATAAAGCATTGTCTCAACTGACCATGTCTGTGAAGAAAAATATTTACAATAGGTTTTTTCCATTCTCACGTTTGTTGTAAGAAAGCTTACATTGCAGGAAAACTTCTGTGAAATTTAGTGAAACGTTCTGCTTTCATTGGAAACTGCTACCATTCAAGCATAAGTGATTGATATTCCTCTTATGAAAGAAAACGAAATATAAAACTAGTTATAAAATGGCTTCAGTGCATGGAAAAAAGATTGCCTCCTATGATGTTGATAGTATACAGGTATTTTGGATGGATTTCCAATCTCCTAAATTAAAGGTTTGTTGACACATCTACACCTAACTAATGCAACAGCAGAAAGCTAACCATATCCTGGGCTGCATCAAAAGAAGTGTGGCCAGCACATCAAGGGGGGTGATTCTGCCCCTCTGCTCCATTTGTGTGAGTACCTGGAGTACTGTGTCCAGCTCTGGGTTCCCCAGCACAAGACAGACCAAGACATATTAGAGCAGGTCCAGAGGAGGGCCACAAAAATGATCAGAGGGATGGAATACCTCTCCTACCAAGAAAGGTTGACAGAGCTAGAGTTGCTCAGCACAGAGAAGAGAAGGCTGCCGGGAGACCTTATCGGCCTTTCAGTACTTAAAGGGGGCTTTTAAGAAGAGAGGCTTTTTACCAAGGCCTGTAATACAAGAAGCAACAGTTTTAAACTGAAAGAGGGTAGGCTTAGATTGTATATAAGGAAGAGATTCTTTAGAATGAGAGTGGTGAGACACTGGAACAGGTTGCCCAGAGAAGCTGTGGATGCCCCCTTCTTGCAGACTTTGAGCAACTTGACCTAATGAAAGATATCCCTGCCTATGGCAGAGAGGATGAACTAGATGATCTTTAAAGGTCCCTTCCAAACCAAACCATTCTATGACGTATCAACTATCAACAGTCAAAATATATTTTGCATCCAATTACAGCATCAGCTCGCCTTAATCTTACCCTTTTCACAAAAAAATATCTTACCCAACTTTTTTATTACAAGCTACCATATCAGCACCAAAAAATTAAACTTTAGTCCAATTCAAAGCTGCTACCTCTGTGCTCTCTCCCCAGATCAGCTCTCTACTAGCATGAAGTGCTTAACACAAGTGTTAACAGAAGCAATAATATCTGCAGGATGCATTAGCACAAAATACTTCACCATGTATTTACTTTCTTTTTCTCATCCAGTGTGTTCATACAAAAGGCCCAGATGCAAAATTACAGAAGTTTTTTTTTTTTCCCCTAGCACTAGGATTTGGCTTTTGACAGATTCTATAAACAGTTATTTTGGCAGCTTTAGAGATGCCCCTAGGTCAGTCACTTGGTTAGACGGCTGATGGCCTGTCTGATTTTCCTGTCTGCCATTTTCTGATGATTTATCTTCAGTTAGTTGTAAATTAAATCCAAACAGACCATTACTCCACACCTACAAGACCTCTGCATAACCACATGTGCCAAGCACCCCTTCCACAGAAATCCTTAGTGTGTGAAGAATGTGAAAAGAGACGCCAACAGAAAATATCTGTATAATACCAAAATTGCTTCTGAAGCAGTTCACCCTTTTAGTTAAAAATATGATTGCTCTAACAAAAGAAGACAAAATTAGAGGCTCTTGAATTTTAATTCTGATATTACCAGAAGGTATCAGATGTCATCTACATCTTAATTTTATTCCTATCTACCTATTACATGAAGATAATACTTCCTTACATTACAGAAGGATTATTAATATAAACCCGCCAAGAATTGTACAAAGCTATAAAAATAAAGTGCCAAGCATGTATTAATATTGTTATCAGCCCTGGTTCTAAATCTGTAAAGTCAAACAAAGTCCATAAAATGCAAAGAAAACTTGCCTAAGAAGCTAGGGCTAGGGCAGCAGTTCAGTGTGAAGTGTACCTGGGTAAAAATCCACAAAGGAACTATGAAAGTGAAGCATTGCTTTCAGATTTACTATGCACCTTAGAAGGTCAAAAACATTTTTGAGCCCAGGAGGCATTAATGAAGAACAGGAAATAAACACTTGGGATTACTGTTAGTTTAGCTGGATTTTTTTTTTTCTTAAAACCATCAATTTAACAGATACAAGATTTTTTACTGGTTTGAAATTGAAGTTATTATATGATCAATTGAAATGTTGAGGCAGGGAGGCAATAAGATCAAGGGTTTAGCAATTTTTTTATATATGAAGTCTGTATTTGTGATGATTTGTCAAAAAAATCTTAATTCCCTGAAAGCTACTTAGGGCTTTATGAAAATAAAATTATTTTCGTAAATCCCCATCCTTCTGTTATTACCTGGGCTAGTTAAATGTGAAATGTACTGTTCCTAAATCAGTGACAATAATAGCAAGGAAAATAATTATTTTTCCTTATGTTTGTAAAATATGGCTAGTTATTTTTTTGTTGACTGTACAGGAAGTCGTATTCTGAAAAACAGGATATTAAGGATTAAAAAATATACTTCTAATCTACCCGCACCATAAAGACATCAGATATTTTAAAAAATGGCCTGAAAAGGAACAGAATTATAATCTAATAATATTTCCATCCTTTACGGACAGGAAAAAAACAGGTGTATATTTGATAACTACTACAGCAGGTTACCTGTTCAAGGATACAGTAGGAAAATACATCATTCTTTAGCTCTACATTCCGTTAGAGTTTAGAACATATTTCATAAAATTTCCATTTTCAGCTTTCTTTCTAATCCAAAATTAAGTATACACACAAAAAAAAGAGAAAATTGCTATTTGTTTTAAACAGAGAAGTATTAAAGTTGGGCAAAATTCTCATGCAAAGATCCATCTACCATAAATTAATGCATTGAAGCCTCATATGAATAACAGCCTTTTCTGTTTCTGATGTGTTTTTCCAGATTGATTGTTTTGGTCGATCTTGGCACTGACTTTGTCCCTCTAAAATACCTTTCTGTATAATACCTGATTACTATAAAAACTGTCTCTAATTAAATTAGAAATCTATTTTTATTTGTTCAAATGAATTTTTCCAAGCAGTTCCAGAACTGAAGACCACACAGTAACACCAAATAATATTTTTTTTTAAAATACTACTGCTTCATTGAAATCTGCAGTATCTTTCCATTTTTTAAAGCTTCACTGGTAGCCAAACACACACTTAAGGTAGATTTGCTATTGCCTTAGAGGAGAGGTTTTTTTATAGACATAGGATTATTTCTATTTCAAATAGTTAAAATATGGCTACAAGAAGTAATTAAAAAATTCAATATATTAGTTTTAGTTTCCAGTGTGTCATCTGTAGATATATTTTGGAATCCTGAACAAATAATTATCATTAAGCAGCACACACTATCCTCAACAGCCCTGGAGAAGAAAGAAATTATTATTAATTTAGTGGGTCATGGTTGGCAAATACGGGCAGCTCTGACTGGGATGAGAGGTGAAGCCATGAAGTATAGCAGCAGTACTCTAATTCCTAAAACATGAAATTTCTTGTGTGTACCTAATCTGGTAAACATACGGTCTATGAGTTCTCTTGTTTTGATTTGGTTTGGAGTTTTTTTGCTGGCTTATTGTTGTTGTGTTTTTTTAAATAATATACTATGTATCTATGTATTTATAATGTGTGGGGTTTTAAAATAATATGTATCTTGCAGTTTCAGTACATGCTATTTTATCATGTCTGCACTGATAGTACCCTATCTTATGTATTTGGAAGCATTATCTTCTTTATTTTTGTGGTTGTTACTCTTAGTTGCACTTTCCGTTTTCCTATGAATTCTTAACTTTATCAAATAAGATTATATTTTAAATAATTTGAAATTATTAAGATAAAATCTCCAAAATGTATTTTTGTAATATCAGTATATTTTAACTAATATTCAAACTTTGCTTTCAGCAACCTTGCAGTTTCAAAGGTAACTGTTTTGCAGGTGCTCGAATTTCATACTGATTTGTATTTTAAAAAGAAAATTCTACCAAATAAACCAATTCTTATACTAAGCATTTTGTTTAGTTACATGGTACACTCCTGTGCAGCTCTAGAAATTAATATAAATCCAATGCAGTAGAGAGAGATATTTGAATTTGTAGTTCAGAAGCTGCTGACATTAGGCATTAGACCGTAAGTGGGTCAGAATAAACACTTAACATTCAAATTTAAATATAATATTGTGTAATACAAGAAGATCTATAGAGTCATAATGTCGGAATATATTAGGTATGATGAGAATACTTCTATTGATTTCAGTCTGTTAAAATAATGAAACTGGATTACACAAATCAATTCTTGGAATAGAACACAAAAGCATAAATTATTTCACTTACACTTTCAAAAGAGGCTTTTCAAGTGAGATTGACTGTAACTATTTTAGACTGTAACTAAAAAAAAGTGTTAATTTTCTCAACCTTACCTAAAAAAAGGCTTACAGTTGTCAAGCTTACCAGTCTTTTAACCATCTTACAAACAGCTTTCTCCATATGATCAATTATTTAAGACTTTCGCTCTTACATCATTACATCTGCAAGGAGGGGAGGTGTTGCAAGAGGAGGATTTACCATTAGGGACAATTAGAGAGAGGTCCATTTCCTTCCGCGGAGGGAGGACACTCATAGAATGCTGTAAAACATTCAAGAATGCATAATTTCCAGTAATGTCTTCACAGTTAGATAAACCTAAATATTTCATGACTTCTCCAAGTCTAACAAAAAATCAGGCATTGGCTTTTCAGGCTGTCAGGCATGGTGTTTTATTTTCAGACACAGAAAAGTGCTTTTCTGTATGTTTTAAATTAATTCTACTCCAGATGGGAGTCAAGACTATAGTCTTGAAATTACATTGCTATGAAAACATTTAAAATATTACCTTTGTCCAGTATCACTGTGACAGCCACTAAAATGAATAAAAAATAAGGCATTTTTGAGAACCTATGTTACAAAGTGAGTGGCGATCCAGAACACAGAATGTGATCAAATCTGCACATCTTGTATTCAAACCTGAAGTGTGAAGCAAAGAGGAATTTGCATTGCGACTGCAATAAAAACTGTAAATCAGTTATTTAAAAGCAGAAGACAACAGTCTGAGCTAAGGCTGCAGGCATTACATCCTAACCAGGTATGCAGAATACTACAGATTTCCATCCTGGCATAGCAAGTTACAGATCTGCGGTGGAGATTCACACTCCACTGTTGTTACCAGGAGGTAATTATACAACAGTATTTCTAATGATGGAGTCCCAAAGCAATACTTCTTCTCTTCCCAGTGGAAAATATCTTTTGAAGCAAAGAGTGGCTGTGGGATTCAAGAGGAGGGAAAACACATACCATAAAATATAATTAAAAATCGTGGAGGCTGCCTATGACAAGAATAACCATAAAAAACAGATACAAACCAGCTGGCTGTTAACAACTCCTGAGTTATAAAAATCTTAAACCTGCTGTAAAGCACTCAATTCGATTTACATAACCACAGAGATGACATTCCTTTTAGGCTCCTCTGCTGGGGATTATTTTGACATGCTTTAAGGCAGCATAAAAAGCAACTGTGAAAGGAAGACATGTATCATCTTACATAAAAATTCATTCTTGCCTTAAGACTGGACTTACACACTTTAATCCCAGCATCTTTACTTAAACTGGAAAATATCTTCAATGGCTACTGGTGATTCAGTTTTATAACATTATCCCTTTGGTGCTCATATTTTTGATAAAGTTGATAGTGTGTGTATACACAGAAACAAACAGAAAAAAATCTATACAATCACAGAAGCTGAAGTTTGAGTATTACTGCAGAAAATATCAGCTCCATGAGAACCCACTACAAAGTGCAGCATCTCTAGTCTTAGATAGATGAGGTTGCTTAAGATTGTGATCGGCCTTTGCTAAACAAGAAAAGCGTTTCTTAGTAACGTAATGATGCAGACAGCATTTTACACAACTAACACAGCTTGCTGTAGGGAATTAAAATAAACAAAATAAAACAAAATCAATCTTACATTGAGTGAAGTTTTGATGTATAAGTGCTGGCAGCTTACATTGCCCAGAGCACAGAATGAGTTTTGCCATTTGATAATTTGCTTGATTCACTGTGCTGCCTCATGCAGGGCATTTTATGCCTGATTTATGTCTAATCGAGTCACCTGCTTAATGTTAAGGAGGGTCACAGTTAGATAGAAGGGTTATGACCAAATAGGGCTTTCAACATCTCCCAGTTTGACATAAGAAATGGGTGTAAGTGGTAGAGGTCAACCTTTTTCTTTTATTTTTATTTAATGTTCTCTATGGAATATTGCATAAAACATTAATGTACCACAAAACCAATTTGATTCCCTCTTGAAACACAGTAAGCAAATATGGGCTAGGAGACTCAAAACACTGATAAAATAAAATAAAAGCAATCTGTAGTCTAAGAAGTGACCATCTAGATGTGAATTTTTTTAAGGATTATAAGGTACACCCTTATTAACACAAAAAATAAGAAAAATTTTCCCTTTAATAGATATGCAGAAAAATTCAGTCTGGTGTCTATGGAAAAAATAAGCATTATAAAAACAAAAGGACAATAAACTTTTGATATAATTAAGGTGTCCAGTTTTTCAATTCAGACCGAACGTTCATCCTTTTAGACATATATCTGGACGTCAGGCATATCAGCATTTTCTTTCCAATAGTGCCATGAAAAATTTCATCTATATTTAATAAATAAAACTAGATGTGGACAACTACTACAGATTGGAGAGCTCAGACACATCTGAACTTCATAAATATTTCTGATTTTCCCTGTGTTTCAAGATGCTGAAAATTACTGCAGGACATTATGTATTTTGAGATTAAAGTCCTTCCATAGAGCACTGAAAAAACAGACATTGTGCCAAATAAGATATTTAAAGATAATTTTTTTAAGGAGGAACTACCACAGTTAGCAAGGGAATGGGAAATTTAGCACTTACCAGTTTGGACAGCTGCATTTCCAAGTTCACTTAATTCTGATTCAGACTTTAAAAATAAAGTATTTGGGATTTTTTGTTATTTTTAGAATACTGTATATCTTTTAGAGGGAACAATGTAGAGTTACTCGTATCAGTGCAGATGTAAATTCTAAAAGATTCTGGCATTATAGCCTTAGTAAATTGCAGGGAGCAGGATGACAGTCGTAAGCCTACTCCAGAAAACTCTGGTAGTATTAGTATTAGTTTATTGGAACATTCTAAATAAGAAAAATACTTGTACTGATTTATTCTTGTTTACAGCACTGGGTAACTTTTATGCTAAAACTAAAACTAGTGATTCTATTGACATTAACATCAAGAAATACCATATCTTTAGTTGTTTAAATAAAAAAATAAATAATTATCACATAAGAAGATCTATCAGTCTTTAAACTGCACTTTAAAGTATGCACCTTACGTCATGAACCCAGCCACCAGAACCCAGTAACAAGAGAGAATTCACAGTGAATCCAGAGGGTTATCACAAGTTTCAGTCCTAGACTAACATGTGATTTGACTGCCTGCTACATTGCATGTGTGTGATATACATTTTGTGCAAATGATAAAATAGAAATGTTCTTATTTCTTTTTATTAGTATGCCCTGAACATCCTAAGCTTCTTCAAATACTTTAAACATACTGATCATTTCCACAGATTCATCTAATGGACACATAACAGACACAGTTCTGTATCCACACTTCTAAAAGTATTTTACCTACACTGACAGCTTCGGTCACCTAATTTAACATTAACCTTCTAAAATTTCAGCATGCAGTCCAAACTCTACATCTAGGTTGCCTGTAGTCAACAGAGAGACACAGACATCTCCACAGGTTGATTCATGTAGTCTGTCTTATACTGAGACGCATCACTCTCCAGAGATGTCTGCTGCTTTCCACTGGCTGTGAAAGGAAATGACTTGCTAAGATGTCAACAGCTACACTTCAGGCATTAACCTCTGGGAGATGAATCCCCTCCTTGATAGCTAGCTTCTAAGGTGGGTAAAACAAGGGAAATTATTAATTTTTCCTCATATAGTGAAAATATAGTGAAAATAACTACCTGTGTGCTTGCCATTCTAAGGAAATGTAATAAATGTATTGCCTTGGAATTCTATTTCCAGGCATACATTTTCTTTACAATTACTTCTGTGCTCCTAAAGAGCTACCACAAAATTTTCTCAACATCCTTTAAACGTACTTGATTATAAAAACCTCCTTTATACAACTTCAACACACTTTAGACACAAACATCTCAGCAAAGTACACTGCAAAAGTATACATACTTCATATACTTTCAAAAAGACTATTTCCTTTCTTTCTTTCTTTCTTTCTTTCTTTCTTTCTTTCTTTCTTTCTTTCTTTCTTTCTTTCTTTCTTTCTTTCTTTCTTTCTTTCTTTCTTTCTTCCTTCCTTCCTTCCTTCCTTCCTTCCTTCCTTCCTTTCTTCCTTTCTTTCTTTCTTTCTTTTTCTTTCTTTCTTTCTTTCTTTCTTTCTTTCTTTCTTTCTTTCTTTCTTTCTTTCTTTCTTTCTTTCTTTCTTTCTTTCTTTCTTTCTTTCTTTCTTTCTTTCTTTCTTTCTTTCTTTCTTTCTTTCTTTCTTTCTTTCTTTCTTTCTTTCTTTCTTTCTTTCTTTCTTTCTTTCTTTCTTTCTTTCTTTCTTTCTTTCTTTCTTTCTTTCTTTCTTTCTTCTGTCTCATTCTGTCTCATTCTCTCTCTTTCTGTCTCTCTCTCTTTCTGTCTCTCTGTCTCTCTCTCTCTCTTTCTCTCTTTCCTTTCTCTTTCTCTCTTTCCTTTCTGTCGCTGTTTCTCTTTCTCTCTTTCTCTCTCTTTCTCTCTCTCTCTTTGAATGACTTTTTACACAAAACAAGACAGAATAAAAATCACTTAGAATTCTATTAGTTCTCTTTCCTTCTATATAGTTTCTGTGAAATATTTTGCCAAGTTGTGTTTGTCTTTGGCTTTTTTTTCCCCTTGTTCCACTTTCTATTAAAATCAAATTAGGGAGGCAAACTGATTTGACAATATAAACATTAAACTTTTAATAAAAAAACTAGATTACATATTGCTAAAGAACACAAAGCATCTACTGGATAGAGTCCTTCCCAGCTAGATTACTGATAAAATCTGTCCAACATCAGCATTATCAATGTTAGCAGTAATAAGTCTACCAAATAAGACATTCAGTATTTGGTCCCAAAAGTAGAGTCGGACATCAGCAAGTGTTCAAGCCACTTTCATAAAAAACCAGCATCGACTGTTGTGCTTTTGTTTTGCTGTATAGAAAAACTTGAAAATATTAATCCATCCAAGCATACAGAGAATCTCAAACATGCTCAGAAAGATGTAGTTCTCTTCACTTGAATAAACTTAAAGGGATGATAATCACTGATGATTACAGGCCTGAGATATCTGAATTAGCATGTTCACATGGTATATACACCACACAGAGGTACTAACTCAAGAAAGGAAGTTCTTTTGTCATGTCATAATAGTGATGCACCCAAGCTGACAATGACGGATCTACTTTGTATTGTAAATATGCTCTTAATTTGACACTCTTTAAGGCAGTGACATATCAAAGAGAGGCAAGCATCTGAAACTACTTCCAACTCTGAAAAGAACTCAAGAAAATCTACCAAGTGTTCACCCTGTTTCTGCCTTTCAGGGCAGACTGAAATTGTTTTAACATCTGTGCCCAGAAAGCTCTGTTCTCATTGGCACTCTCTTTTGCTCTCTAAATAAAGTGCTGTTACCTAGAATATTTCACATGAAAAAAACTAGATAGTAACAGCAAAACATGAAGTGAACTAGGATCCTGGAAGCCTCATGATCAAAAAGATGCCCATTGTGCATGGCAGTGAAAATTACAGAATTCCAGCACTATAAATCAGATGGGAAACTTATATTAAGAAGAAAAACTAAGCAAGAAAAAAATGGCAAAGTTTTAATTGTAATAACAATTCTAAAAGAACTGTGAAAATTCTCTTTATGGATGATCTTTAATGGGATAGTAAACAGTTGCCTTGACCCTGTCCAGCACAAATAATATTTTCATGCTATGATGAAATAATGACTTTTCATTTAGCAGGCATTTTTTCAACAATTTGTTATTGCAGACACTCCATGAAAAGGCAGCATGAGAAGATGTATTTGCCAAAATAGTCTTTATATGTTGTTTGGGGGGGGGGTTGGCACTTATACAAAGCTAAAGATTTCTCATCAAGTAACCCTTTTCTCAGGCAATGAGTTTTTTTTCTAGAAGTTAACATTGCAATTCAGAATTATTATGTTGTCTGAAAAATTTCCCAGAAGCTGCTGAGAAACAGGAGGAAGCTGAAAAAAAGGGGCAAGAATTCAAGTCCATATTTGCTCCAGCCCTTTGGCAAAATGGACGAGATGCACCCTGGAGAAATAATGAGCAGTATTAGCACTGGAAATCCCTTTTCATTTGCAACTGATAAATATGTATCAGTGTTTAGTCTCTCATTTTTTTCTTTAAAGAACATTACCTAATGGCATTCCTCTCAGATCTACTGGACTAACCAGGCTGGTGAGATGAGGGATTCATGGCTGCTCAAAATGCTAAGAATAAGGGCATTAATAATTTTTTCGAGCTTGAAGTAACAGCGTTAAGGTGTCTACAGTGAAAGTATTAATTTTGCAAAATATAGTAACATAACATGTTTTAATTCTTCATCCACCCTGAAGTGGTCAGGCAGTTGGACTAGACTACCAATGTAGGTCCCTTCCAAAGGAAATATTCTAGTCTAGTCTAGTCTAGTCTATTTTATTTCATTCCATTTTATGCACATTAAAGTCTTAAAAGCAAAAACAAGTCAAATTAAACTGGGCCTCTTTGCTTTAATTATGCTTTGTGAAACTACACCTATTGAAAAAACTGCAGTGTAGAAGTAATCTCAAAATCACTTAGTTTTGAAAGATGGAAGAAGTCTATACAGAGACAGAGAACTGGACAAAATTTAGTGGCCTAATCCAAACTATCCAAAGAAATGAGGAGGCATTACACTACACACCATCAACACCCCCCCACCCCACAGAAAAAATGTTAATTAGGATATAATCTAGCTCAAAATAATTCATATATATGAAAAAGATCTTGAGTTCTAGAAGACAGCTTAGCATGTAAGATAAAGTGACTTTTGAATATAGGCATAAAGTCAGGGCAGCAAAAGCCATACCAAAGCAACAAATAAAAAGTGAATCAACTATGTTGTAAACTCTGATAGAAATAATCATTTCAACTAACCATACAAACAAAACTGTAGGCATTTAGCGAGTAAGGATGAAATCAGGAGCCTTCCACTGGGAGCAGGCCAGGGATAGACCTGTGTTAAGTGAACAAATACAATAAAAATATGAACAAGTCTAGAAGAAGCAATGAAGCAGATTCAAATACAACTCCAAAAGACAGTGTTATCTCAGAGGTTAAAACACCAGAAAATTTTTACAAAAAGAATAAAGGACTTTCCAAGGGCAGACCAAATACATTTTCTGTGGCTACACTAAATTAAAACAGTCTAAGATGTGTGATAGAAATTACATTAAATCCATTGGCAATAACTTTCACTCAACTTGATCACAAGTTACATAAGGGCTACATTAAATATCCTTCTGTTTTGCCTATGTCCTACTTTATATCTGGGCTACTTCCCGAGTCTATTAACTTACTTGATGACTTAATAAAAACTACAGTCTGAAAAATAAATAAAAGCTCTGAAAAAGTACATAATTTTTTCTAATACAAAATCCTGGCACTCTTTTTAACTTTTAAACTACCGTTTCACTGGTTTAAGGAAGTTCTGTGAAACTCTTGCCTGGTCAGCTAAAGAGGACTACAGGATTAAAGATTTGAAATTAATAGTAAGAGAAAACATCCCAGGGAAAATCTTGTTAGGATTTACTGTTATTCTTGATTTATTGTTGCCTTTTACAAAAGTATTTCTTTCCACTATTAAAGATTAAATAAACTGGAATATCAAATAAAGACAAAGTAGATTTGACAAAGGAGTTGAGAAAAGGAAGATGATCAATTAGAAAACTCACTCCTGCCACAGTTCTATGAATTTATACAGCAGAGTTTATACAGTTCAAAATTCATGTCAAAGCTAAATCTAATCTGGAACCAGAGAAATTTCCAGTGTTCATTAAGGAAAATGTGTCAAATTACCGTGGATGAAAAATTACATATACTAGTCCTTCTATAATTTTTCAGGGGAGAGGAAAAACTAGCTATGTGGCATTCAGGGTGTATAGTGCTTGTCTCAAATAATCTAAGAGATAAGTGATGGACTTCGGCACTCAGGATGTATGTTACCTGTCTTGTGGCATCTGAGAGTTGAACAACATTTGCTGATAGACTAAAGAGATGTCTCAGCAACCCACCCAACCGTTTTGCTTTCCCTCCTGCAACGAGTACCTGAGAACTGGGGAGTTTAGTGTGGGACATGCTGAGATTGGAGACAAAGGAGTTCTACAGCTGGCACTGGGAGCAGAATACCCAGTGATAACCAGGCCTTGATATGAAAACCACTGACTTAGCAGGACAAGACAAAGAATGCTGGTCTCAAGCCACTTCCTAGGACCAAAACTCCACTGCAACAAACTAATCCTGTGGTGCCAGTTGTCTCAACCTCCTCTTTTGTAATGGCTGATCTCATCCATTAGCCAAACAAAGACTACATAGCCCCTGGCATCATAGCTGCCCCCTGCTATCTCTGACAAGCATGGAGAAGACAGAAGGATTTTCTCCCTTATTCAGGGAGAAAAGTGGGGGTGCAGTGGGCAAGAACTGTATAAAAATCTAAGACTCTATGGGTGCATTTGAAGCACTTCACCAGGAACCACTTCCCCACCGACGACATCGCTGAACCGTGGTGGTAACTATGCTGTCGCTTGCTGTCCTCTGTATCTCTGCTTTCTGCTTTCTTTTCTGTCTCTGTTTTCCTCCCTGTCCTATCCGCTCTAGGGACTTTGCTGTGTTACTCTAATAAAAGCTTGTTGTGTGTGTGACATCTGACCTCGTTTGCATCTTAATTTCACCATTTGGGATCACCTTTAAACTTCTCAGGTCCTGCTGGGCAACAAAAGGTGCAGCTGCCGTGCAGCTTATCCCAGGAGACTTAAGGCAGAATCCAGCCACACCAGCCTCCCACTGTGGTGAGGAGTGTTGGAAAGCAAGGGGGTTCTGCCCCATCTCTCGTAAGACCGCACGCCAGCCCCGGTGCCTCTTTGTGCACCCGATGTTGTGTTATCTTTGTTTTGTCCTGGCAAGATCGTAAAAAATTGCCGCGTATCCGAATACCGGATTGTGACAAGCTGAAAATAAGAAAACACAAAGGTGACACCACAGACCACCTGTACAAAATTGTAAAATGCTTGCTCAGATAGAGTAAGAGTAAACATTTGCTCAGAGCATGTAACTCAGAACTCAAGATATTTTGAGATTATACAGCATCTCCATACCAAACTTAATTCTTTGACTGATATCAACAAATTCCTGGTAATGTAAGTGGAGAGTCTAAATAAATGAGTAACACTAAGT
Source organism: Apus apus (assembly GCF_020740795.1). Classification (NCBI taxonomy): domain Eukaryota; kingdom Metazoa; phylum Chordata; class Aves; order Apodiformes; family Apodidae; genus Apus; species Apus apus. The sequence goes on from NC_067282.1 coordinate 41,237,805, forward strand.
AAGACTAAAACCAAAACACCACCAAGTCATGTAATAAAACAGTATAATAATAGTAATAATAAAAACTTTACTGACACTATAAAACCAGCAAATAATAATTATGAAGTAAATTTAAAGTAAATATTTTTCTTTACAAAATTATTCAGACAGAATTCTGTTAGAAAAGAAATCAAAGTGAATAATTATCCATAACTTAAAGACTTGGATAGTAGCAGTTACAGGGCATGTTGGTGTAACTGCTGTTTCATGATGACCTTAAATTTTCCATTACAAATATTAAAATATTTGTTTCCAAGTATAAAATCAGCTAACACTTCCTTGATTTTCTGACTGTATGTGGGTATGGTAATTATCCCATGTTTGGACCAAATGCTTCTTTTTGTGCATGGGCTAAGAGTACTCTATATATTAAAAAATGCATGTATTTTTTTACTTCTTCAGCATCAGGAAGTTAACCTGAGGCCTCCGGAACAAGAGGAAAGATAAATGCAGATCAAAAAGACATTCAAAAGATAAAACTTTTTTCCTCAAGTAAAGATGAAAACAATTAAAGAATTAAAAAAAAAACAACAAAGTATACCACAAGATATTTTAATTTAAAAAGTCCTCTTTAGCACTCACTGGACAAATGATATCCAGCTATCAAGCAGAAGGTGGAGAAACAAAGTTGCTTTTCCATATAAGCATTTTAAATTGCTTTCAGATGCTTTTAGATCTTAGCAGTGATTAACTTCATTCAGCAGACACAAGTGCTTGTTTTCCAAAAGCCTGTACATTTTTGGCACTTGGTCGAATAAAAGATAAAACTTCCATGCAAACTTTCCCTCTACTTTCTTTAAACAAAAAACAGTAAAAAATCCACGAGTGAAATATTCATCCAAATAGTAATTTTGTAGTAAAGCTACAAAACATGTTCTGTAATTGGCTATGGACAGTACAGAATGGGCCAGGAACTCTTCCTTGGGAAAGATACAGATTATTTTATTTAATATTTTTGTTTAGTGTTGGAAAAGAGTGTGATAAGAAATAAAACAGCACAACAGCTCTGATTTATTTATTGGTACAGATGCAGCCCTAAAAGTCATTATTTACAGAAATAGTAGCCTCAATAGCAGCACCTCTTGCTTAGGCCATCCTGGGATGTAAATATTACAGATTTTTTTCATTTAACTTAAAACTAATCTATCACAACAATACTTACTTATTTTGGTTCTACATACATGTCACCTCCTCATAAAAGACTTTCCATATAAAATTTCAGCCCTGGTGATAAAAGAAATAAATCTAAAGAGAAATCTAACTCATTTACATTTTATATAAACTTATTTTATTAATATATTTAAATAAAACTGTAAAAAAGCTAAATCCTATTTCATCAATTCCACATTCCATAAACCAGAAGCTCCCTTTTTATATACTGTAGAGGCAAGAGTGCTATATTTTTTGCCATTCACCTCTAGGAGTATGTTGCCCTCAGTGTGTTCAATGTCTGCATACTGGAGACTTCAAAGGCTGAATATAATTTGAGCTTTCCGTAGAGAAAAAAAATTACTTTAAAAATTGTTTTGTCACACAGTGACTGAGTGCACAGGAATCACTCTTTCCTTCCACTTGAATGAAATATTAATCTACTAGAATCTTTTGAGATACTTTTCAAAACAAATTTACTGATTCACAAGAAATCACCTTTCCTTTCTCAAATATTTGCACTGAATACTGATGAGATGCTGGATTTGAAGGGGTTTTTTTCTTTTTGCAGGTAGTCTGGTACTTACAAAAATAATGTACTGTTGTGATGCAGTAAGTTACCCAGTTACTCAATTGCCCAAGTAGCATAGTCCTTCCTATATTCACACATATTTATGAAGAAAGGGTACAGGGAAAACCTATGATTGCTTGCACTGTGCCGAGCAGCTTCGCTCATAATCTGAAGTTCAAGCTTCAATAACATTACAGAGTCAGTACCCTAATACAGTAATTATAGCTAGGTCTCTGTGTATTGGATTGATGCATCATAGCATGTGAATTAAGGAATTAGTTTACTGTGAAGAGAAAACATAAAAAATTCATCATTCTTTTTGGTAGTGATATTGTTTAGTTAAGAGCCTACTCCTGATTTTCATGGTTCCTAGCAAAGCAGCTCCAGTAACCTGACGTAATGATAAAGAGATTATTGGAATATGCAGCTGACACCAGCTTGTGTTTTGAATTCTGTATTTCCACAATAAGTCCCAGAACCATTCTTCTAAAAAAGTATAGTCTGCAGAAAGCAATGCTACTCTATTAACTTTCTTCTCAATAAGGACTACTGAATTTTTCAAGCCATATGGATGTGATATCAGATGGCATAATGAATACAGAGAAAAGGAAATTTAGCAGATGCATCTGCCCTTTTAAAACACTCCCTGCAACTTGTTCTGCTTCCCCCATGTCATCAAAATCTCAGCCACCACCTAATGAAAAGGTAATGTTGACAAAACCTTACTTTTCAGTAAAACTTGTCAGTACACTATCTGCTATTGCTATGGACTTCAATGAGCTAAAATGACTCGATAACATTACTAATTTTGTCTTGAGTAGGTGAAGTTTTCCTTTCTACAGCATACTCATTCCCAGCATGTTACTGTTTTCCTAGGCAGGAACTAATACATCATTAATTGATGACCTCATCAAAGCAATGTAATAGCAGTAATATTCTCCTCAATCTAAGTTTTTTTCCTAAATGTCCATAGTAGTCACGTCTCTACAGCTAGTAGCAGTAACAGTTTATTCTTTGCTGAGAGCTTGAACATAGTATCTCATTGCAATTAAGACTGGATTGAAAGGAAATGATTTAAGAGTTAGTTCATAACTAAAAACATTTCAGAAAGACAAAACAGAGCCTCACCTATGCATGCACTGTTGAAAGAGGACAATCCCTGAAAGCAATTATTCAAATACCGTAACAACATAGCTTCGTAAGCTCTTAATAGTCATGACTTAATAGACAACTGCAAACACATGAACCTCTACTAAATGCAATAAGTTGGTTATACCAACTCATAAATAAGTTTCTATCTTTCCTCTCCCTTTTTCTATCATAAGGACAACTCACACTAACTGGTTGTCCTTGAAAAACAAAGTCCATTTTATGTTCAACAAGCTCAATTCCCGAAAGGTTACATACATGATCATTAGATGTGTAACCCTTCCAAGCTGTTATCAAAAACAGATAACTTAAAACAAATATTAAAAAATCAATTCATATATTACTCAAATTATTTATTTTTTTGCTTGAGTTGTAGTCTTCTAAAGCTGCCCAGATACAATATGCTTGCTTGCATACTTTTCTTGAAGATCATTTACTTGAGTAAATTCAGAAGTTCACCTACATCCTATATCATGTATCAAAAATACCTGTACTACCTGGCATAATTTCTGGATGTTCCCTTCATATTTAAGTCCTTAAATGAGATATGGAAAACTCCACAGCACATGTTGTTCTAAACCCAGAGACAACCATGCAAAAAAATTATACTTGTCAAGGTCCCACCAAAACCAAAACCAAACAAAAAAACAACCAACAAAACAAACAAAAAACCCACAACAAAAAAAAACAACCCAAAGCCCAAAACAACCCCCCTACTTAAATAGATTAAGCTGCAGTTTCTTTCTGTACTTCAGAGAATCCACAAATCCATGATAATGAGATCATGGACCATAACTCTGAAATAAATTCGAAGTCATCTTTTATTGAATGCAGTACGTACCACTGGTAGCAGATCAAATATAAAATGAAGAGGAAAAAAAATCTTTCATCTGTCATTGATCATGTCACAAAAGGACATGGGTAGTCTAATTCTGTAGGAAAGGAGATAGGCATTTTGATAGCATCCAAGAACTTCATGTCATCGTGATGATGCAGAACCACAGTTAGCAATGTGATGATACTGAGCTTTGTACCAGATCTTGCTATGCTCACTCTAAGAAGTACCATCTCACTACACTGCTATAGCAATCAAAATTATTCAGATAAGAGACCATCATGCTTGTAAAACTTAAATTATTCCAAATTCAGCAGCTCATGTTCATTTCTAGTGGCAGTGTTTAATAAAACAATAACCCGTATTTGATGTTCAAAATGTCAGTGCATTATTTGCTCTATAAGAGCTTAGTCTTGAACTAATTAGAAATGAAAGTATTTGGTATCAAATTATTTTAGCTAAACATTCTCATTAAAAAGCAAGAGTTTGGTTGGAAAAATATCAGGTTTACTATACCAAAAAAACTGCAAACACAGGAGCATCATTATCTCAATTTTTTTTTATATATTCAAGGTTCTGCCTGAAATCTAAGCTACCAAGATTAATTTACCACAATTGGTAAGCTTCCATTTTGAATAATTTAGTTTTATGAAACAATTAGTGTACTCTGCAATGTGTATCTTTTCAATTTATTTCTTTTTTTTTCCAATTACAAATAATAGTATACTGGAATTTAGAAAGCTATACTAATCACTAGTAAGCACTTTCCATTATCAGGTCCAAATTTAGTCATTGACAACTCTGCCACATACCTTTAAGAGTAAGATTTGAATGGATTTATTTTTTATCATGAGTTTGGTGTTTTATTTTGCAAGTTATTTGTTTCATAGGAAACAGTGATGATAGAACACCTTCTTTTGAAAAATTGAGAGTTTCTATCTTTAATATAATTTTATTATTTGAAAAAAACCCCAACACTGGAATTTGGGTGAAGGTCATTTCTAAAGGCAGAGACATGGGTTTTGGTTGGAGTTTTTTTTATCACGCTAAATCTACTCTGACTTAGCAAAGCCATATGTCTCTGAAAACTAACACATATCTTTAGAGACTTTACTATTATATTCTAATAGTTCCTCTTCACAGGATATGACCCTTCAACTGGGATCCCACATAACTGGTACAGAAAGATCACTCTTATGGAGAAATCCACAAATCAGTACCATTACACATTATGTGATCCAGGAAGAAACAATATTTTCTCATCTCGTTATTTGGCAGTGTTTTCTTCTCAAGTACCAAAATAAATTTGATTTTAACACATTTAAAATGCAGGTTGAGGAGTAAAATATCAAAAGTCAGAAAATAATGAATCTGCACATGCCTAAGACAGTACAGCTAAGCACTCATGTTCTCACTGTGTTTTGCTTTCTTACTCTAAGAGTTGCTGAAATAATTATTTGATTTGGGGATTTTTATAAAATTTGTGGCTACATGGAAAATCAACTTAATTATTAACTTAACTAGCAAAGGTAAGGGACTCACTGGAACTTAAACCTTGGTGAGCTTCCAGACCTGGTTTTCCATGACAAAGCCTCTTTTGATAAAGTAGAAAGTAGGCATTCAACAGGATGATAACATGGCAAAATTATGGCAGTGCTTTCAGAAGAGGACAGATATCCTGAATTACACCTTAATTATTATTTTTAAAACTGTGAAACAATATATTTACAGAGTTAAGTCAGTGTATCTTTCCACTGATTCATCAAGTAGTGAACATGATAGAAGCTATCACATTGATTATACTGACTACTCCTTAATGAAGTGCAAAAATGTTTCTGTAATCTGATTCAGTTTTTTGAATTAGGTTGTGGCTTATCATTCTGAAACCAAGTTTTTGTTGCTTATTTTTACAATAAGTTCATTCTGCCCCAACAGATAAACAACATATCATCCTATAACACCAATCAAAAGCAATGCTAACATTAAAAGTGATTAAACATTAATAAAAAAAATAATAATCCAAACACTGTGCTAAGATGATATGCATTTTGAAAGAACCAAGCAATAGCCACTCAATCTTATTGTATATCTTTTTAACAAACACAGGATCACAAAATGTGTGCACTACCTAAAGTAAATCACAGAACAATAGATTTCGTTCTCAAAATTACTGAGCATGTAACTAAAACTTTAAATTTCTAGCCTCTGCAGATAACTTTACCCACTTAGATATGTTACATACATTCATAAGCCCTTATAGGACTGAAATTACCAGAAGCAAATACTTGCAACTACAGATTTTCTTTCTTGGTAACATCCAATATGATACAGATACAATAACATTTATAATTACATTTTATCCATTCTTTCCATTCTGCCTAATACAATATTAATAATTGTGAGCCCGAGAAAATGAAATTATTCAATTATGTGATTAATCTTTTTTTAAAGATCAAATAATGCCATCTTCTACTTTAGCAGAGACATTGCCACTTTATTAACAGCTGCATCTGTGAACTCCATTTGTCCTCCAAGCTGAAATAACCGATACAAAACATTTCAACTCTCTCCTTACTCTAACTCCCCATAAGAATGCTTTGTTGCTCAGAGATTTTTGTACAGGATGAAAACTAGAATGCACTCTTGTTGATTCAGGCACACAGTAACAGAGATAATAAGGCTGAGATTAGAAATTAAATCTTCAGATTATCACTTAAGAAAACACAGAACAGAAGTTTAATACAGGAAAGTAGTTATAATTTGTACACATGAAACATTTCAGAGGAAGCTTAATATCTTTACACTGGAAAAGAAGAGTCTGGTTATCAGATGTGGAAGGTTCCAAGGAGATCTCATAGCAGCTTTCCAGTAGCTGAAGGGGGCCTACGAGAAAGCTGGGGAGGGACTGTTTCTGTTTACAAGGGCATAAGGGCAATGGCTCAAGATTTGAAGCAGGGAGATTTAGATTAGACATTAGGAGGAAATTTCTTTAGTGTGAGGGTGGTGAGACACTGGAACAAGTTGCCCAGGGAAGTTGTGGAAGCCCCATCCCTGGAAGAGTTCAAGGGCAGGTTGGATGGGGCTTTGAGCAACCTAATGTAGTGGAAGGTGTCCCTGCCCATGCAGGGAGGTTGGAACTACATGATCTTTAAGGTCCCTTCCAACCCTAGCCATTGTATGTTTCTATGAAAATTAATGTAATAAATTAAGCATGTAAAGTGCTTTGATTTTTTTTTAATTAAGATATTTATCTATATGTGTGCAGATATATGCATATGTATGTGTGTATGTATATGTATAGTCTATCTACATGCATATATATACTTATATCTAGATACATGAAGCAATAATCTTATCATGTCCTCTAACAGTGCTTTCCAGAAGTATATTACAGACTCAGGAGGCCAAGCTGCTGCATGATTGAGTCAGGAGCTTTACAAAACAGTTTGAAAACCTGAAATATTAAGAATAATTTAAAAAAACAAACAAACAAACAAACAAAAAACCAACAATTGCTTTTCAAAGGTTATATGAGAAATAATGGAAATATCCTTTTATACATTATATAGCAACTACAGACATAAAAATACAGAGCACGATATATAGCGTATATTCTACTCAGGAATTACAGAACTGTTTTTCTGATCAACTACAATTATCTTTCATTTCAGCTTTAGACAACTTCTGAAGCCAAGAAAAGATCTGCGGTACACAGAGATATGTGGATCAAAGTTAACTAGGATGAGCCATCTAGTTTTGGAAGGGCTTCAAGGCGTTATTCAGACAAGTCTGAAAAGTCAGTACACCTGTCTGAATCTACACAAAATTTCTTTCTCTGGTTACTTTATTCATAACATACGCAGAGATCTTAATTCTCCAGACAATTAAAGAAGCATTTCGTTTCCTGTTATTAAACATTTCTCATTTTGTCACATCTTCAGAGGTCCTGCATTTATTTTAATAAACATAAGACTGTCTTTTGTCAGCTGACTAGTCTTTTCTAAAGTTAGGAACATTATGTAAGTTGATCCTAATGAAAGACAGTGGTTCGATCAGCAACTGGGGGCAACAGTTAGGAATCTTGTGATAAAAATGGACAGAATATCACCCAAGAGGTCATCCTCACTTCTCCAACTTATGTTTCCTAAACAAAACGTGGAATATTATTATTTTTTTCCCTTTTATTCTCCTTCTCAATATAGTCCCTAAATCTCAGCTTAGCCCCTAAATACTCTTCTAAAATACATACATTCTATATGATGCTGCAAAGTTCTCAGACCAGGCTTTCACATTGGATACAATACATGTTCAAGGAATCCTCAACTCAGCTTCCTAGAAAAATATATAATCATGACATTTCACAACAAGTCTCAGCATTCATTTTTGTGCCAATATTATTGGCACACATAAACAATGGATGCAGAAACAGCCCCTTCAGAAACAACAATATCCACCTTTAAATGTATTTTTTTTGTATTATGCAGGTTTCAGAAAAAGGAAATTTTTCAAGTAAAAATCACGTGTTAAATCATAGTGTTGTGTATCCTAGATAGACCTAATAATTGCAGATCTCTGTTACTTAAAGAGCACTAAATAGCACAGAATTGTTTGTGTGATCATTTATATTCTTTTGTAGGCAGGAAGGAAACAAGTTATTATACTCAGATTATTAAATCAATCAGAAGGCTTAAAGAATTTGTTAAAACAAATCAAATAAAAAAGAGAGAAAGAAAGAGATGGGGAAGCACTTATCAATCTGGTACTTTGATTTTTTTCTTAGAAATCCTAACAGGAAATCCAAACTTCATAAACTTCTCAAGCAAGGAATCATCTTATGGCCACAAAAATGATCAAGGGGTTGGAGCACCTGACATATGAAGAGAGGCTGAAAGTGGTTGGACTGGTCAGCCTGCAAAAGGCTCAGGGGGGATCTTATCAATGTACATGAATAACTGATGGGAGTGTAGGGAGTAAAGAAGATGGAGCCAGACTCTTCTCAGTGTTGCCCAATGAACAGAAATTGAAATACAGGAAAAGTAAGAAAAAATCTTCTGAGAGTAGAACGGGTTGCAAAAAGAAGTGGAGGCTCCATCCTTTAAGATACTCAGTCCCCAACTGGACACAACCCTGAACAACATGCTCTGTGACACCCTACGTTGACCAGAGGGGGTTATCCTAGATGACCTCCAGCAGTGCCTGCCAGACCCACCTATTCTGTGGTTCTGTGAGCATACAGTAAAAATATGCAGGAAAATGTTCACAAGCAGAAAGAATTTTCTAACATGGTAGCACGTAACAGTTGCATCATGTCATCTATTGAAGATATGGAAGTCCTTTCTTTGTAGGGTTTTTACAGTGGTTTTGGTATTAATTCACAATGTAGATACACAAATATTCATTGATTTGCACTCTCAAAATCAGATCGTAAGGCTATTTTACACTTGCCTGTCTATAAAATACTGAGATGGCTGTCATGTAGCACTGCTGTCATGATGTTCTTTACCTTTGTTGAGTCATACTCCATGCAACATTATACACCAGAATACACTGCTAACAGTGTCAGTGTTTGCATTTTTTGAGCTATTTCAGACTCAACACCACCACAATGGGAAAAAATCATGTTCACCCCTTCTGTTGTGGTAAGCTATGTAATGTGAAACCATTTCAAACTTAACAGTGATTTCATTTAACCCTTTCCTCTTTGTAAGACTCAGAAAGTACTACCATCCTAAAAGGATTCAATGAATTATGATCTTACATATGCCTATTTACTTTAATGTTTAATTATTTTCTTTTTTTTTTTAATCATCATTTTAAAAAGGTCTACATCTGGTTTTGTGGGCTGACATTCATATCTTTGTTTTTAGTACCTTGTATTTGTATCATTAACTTGCTATGACGAGCTTTAAAGGACTAGAGAGGAACTGGATACTTTAGGCATGAGCTGTGGTTTTAAGCTGCTTTCTTAGAACAAAAACAAAAAAGAGCAAAAAATTCCAACCCAGAAGATATTATATCAAGAGGCAATCTGCTCTTATATATTAACTGTAATACAAAACCCCAAATGACACTGTTGACAAGGGGTTTTTTCCTGTCTCTCTCTTTTCAGCTTGCTTATTTGTCTCTGACTTCTTTCATGTCATCTCCTTCCTACTTTTCACACGCATTTTTTTCTTTGATATTTTCCTGCCTTACTTCCCCTAAATAATTTTCCTGTCCTTCTGCAATTTTTGATCTCTCTCTCATAAAAACAAATGCTTCTGCCCTATAAAAGCTTTAATTCTTTCCCCACATAGACCCTTTCTATTATTTTTATGCTGCATTCACTCTGCACCAACTCTTATTTTGTTTACTAAATTTTATCCTGTAACCCCTTTTGAATCAAATATTTTAATTCCAATTCATTTTTTTTGCTGGTCACACCTGCCTATACAACCACTGAGAGTCCTATTTGCCTGACACCCTCACATTTACCTGCACTCAGTTTCATCCCTCCTTCCCTCTGCTTACTTTAAAAAACTCCCTCTTAACCAACCTTAGTTGTCTGACTTCTCTTCATTTTGTCACTCCTCTTAATCTTTAGCCTTTTGAAAAGCTGTAAATTCCTAATTAAACATTTCTGGCTATGTGTCTATCTCACTATGTAAAGTAGCTCTGAAGCCCTAAGGCAAAGAGACACAGCTCCACTTTTGTCCACAGAGCTAAACTCTCTTCACTTTCCTCCCTCCTCCAGACAAGACACTTGCATCCAAACTGCCAGCAGTTTCTGGCATGTGATATTTCCTAAACTGTGCATTTTTTTTTTTAGAATGTTAGTCAGCTATGACCAAAATCATGCTCATACTCAAATGTCCACCTATCTATCCAGTCTCCAAGACCCAGCAACCTTCCTCTCTATTTGGATCCATCTAGTTTATTATCTTCCCTCTGCCTTGAAGAAAATCAGTGCTAGAGGTTGAGCAGTGCAACCAAATAGGGAAGAAGTGGAAGTTCAGGTGAGCTTTGCTGAAGCAAGGGTGAGAATTCAACTCATCTGTAACATGAAGAGAGAGAATGTGGCACCACCACTAACAGCTCAACTGTTGGGCATTTCCATTTTCAGGTGGCTCTGTTCATCTCCTTCCTGCAACACAGCCTTTCTTAATTTAACTATGTCTAAGAGCAAGGCACTGCTAGATGTTATAATAAATTTCAAAAGAAAATAGTAGTTTGAGAAACATATTGTTACAGGACTTTACATTAGTATAAGGCCTCAGGAGACGTATTAAAATAGAATTTCAGGATGAAAAATTAAGAAAGACGTCTGTGCAGCACGGAGTTATTTTAACTAACTTGGTTTCTTCAGGCAACTATATTCATGATGACATTATCTAATCAAGCAAAGCAGCAAAAAATCAGATTATATCTGATCTATTAAAAATGAATAGGAAGATTATTGTCTAATGATAGGTAATTCATGCTTTGAAAAGGTTTTTGTTTATAAAGAAAAAGAACAGAGGGAAAACATTATAAAGGATTATTATTTGCACAGTTATTTGTATTTAAAGTAGTGAGCTGCCACAATTTCTATTACACACCATACATTTGTGTAGCAATAATGTCACATTACAGGAACTCTGTTGTGATACCTGGATGCTGGCTTCCTAGAGTCTCAGTTTATTAACAAGTGTATACAAGCCATGAATTCAAAAGATTGTCCATGTGAAGGTGTTTCTAGTGCTCCTACCTGTTGGCGGGATGATTCCAGGAGACATTAGGCCTGGGACAGAATGTGGCATGATATGAGAATTCTCTGGGGATGTGACACTCTGAGTCCTCTTAGGAGGCCTTCCAGGTCTAGAACTGAAACAAAGAAAAAAAATTTTTACAATTAAGCTGTTGTCTTACACATCATTTCAAAGTTGTTTCAAGTGGTAACATGGACTGTAAATAAATTTGTTTCAAGGACGGTTGCCTTTGCAGTTAGATGTAATAGACTTCCATCACTAATTAGATTACATGCTGAATTCATTTTCCTCATTGAAGATCAGCCGCTCTTGATGCATAATTCATAGCCTGCACCTCGTTACCTGCTTCTTCATATTAATATCTATACACAGTTTGAATTGCCTCGTTTGCATATGCTAAAGTTCTGCATGCAGCCTTCAGCACGAAAATTATGCACTAACTTGTAATAATTATTACAGTCAGCCTGCTATTGATTTATGAGACTTTTAAAAACCAAATATGTGTAGTACTTGTAATGAATGATATTTTAAGGTTCTTCAGGAAATTAAAAGGCAATGGCTGCCTAAGGAAATGTTCTGCTTGTTTGATTTAATACTACAGTTAGCTGGGAGGTGGAATGAAAGAGTGATTCAGACCTATAGCACATTTTTCGATGATATGTTTTATTACTTCGCACTGCTAGCCTGATATCTAGATGATAAATGACAATACATATCTAATGTGTGAAAAGGTCTTGCAATTTCTTTATTTTTTGTCATTTAAAAGATAAGTCAAGTTATCATTTAACCCTTATTCTATTTCAAGTGAAAATCTCACTAAGGCACCTTACTTTAAATATACTACTTTATGTCAGAAAGGACTCAGAATTATTTGTACAATACTGCTGATCAAGTGCCATCATTGCTGCTCTACATTTGTCCAGTATGAAAAAATAAAGGCCTTCAGGTTTAAGAACTCACTGTCTGTTAAATGCTCACATACACAACTTTCCATCTCCTGGACTCTCTAAGTAGCATACAAATTAGATATGGATTACAATGAAAATACTTATTACCTACTTACATGCCAGTATGTACTTGTAATATACAATGCATATCCAAAGGCCTGTATCCTTCTGTACAGCTCATAGCACTGCACTACTGCAATACCCTGCAACCACTTATTTAGGGGACATGGAGGAATAACTTCACAGAAAAGGATATATGCATGTCCAACACCGGGGTATTAACCTTTGCTTTGCCAGATATTTCAGGTTCTTCATTTGTTTCAGAACAAAAAAGAAAAGAAAGGTAGCTACGGAAGGCTTTGCTCCTTAGTTCCTCACACTAAAAAAACTCTTTGCAAGAATGAGGGCATTTTTAGCTATGGTGGGACTACAGAAGGAGGCAGATAAAAAATGCCTCTATTTTCTATTCAGATTCCCCTTGTGTTTGGAAATACCTTTTTTTTTTCAACTTCTACAACCTACCTTTAATAAACCAAAACCAATCAAACTACAGGGCCTTTTCTTGGAATTTAATGACTCAAGGCATTGTGTCATTAACCTTAACTGATCATTAATTCCTAACTTAATGTCCTGAGCTGAGGTCATTATAAAAATTATAAGCTTGATAATTTCTTTGACTCGTTTGAGATTTTTAATTTTTTTAATTACAAACAGAATCATCATATGTTCACAACTACATCAAAAACAGTTGTAGAAAAAGAACATTATCTTATTCCAGCTCACAGAACCAAATCAAGTGTCTTCCGTTTATCTTTGAAATTTCCTTTGTGATTTACAATAAAGATAAACATACCATGAATACACATAAAACCTATAAAAACATTATAGACAAAAATGATCTGATTTAAATGAAGTGTTTCTAATATATTCACCCACCAAAAAAATGCCACTGTGTAAGGAAACTTTAATGGCTTAATTTAAATACCTATGATGATGCACTCTTTTCAAATGACTGCTGTGATATGATTATGGAAGGGTCTGACAACAGAATAAAAAACACAAGCAGGATGCATGGCATAATACACAACCTACCAGTAACTTACAAGACTAAAAAACCAGCAGGTTCACTCCTACAAAGACACTGATGCTTACTACAAATACAGCCACGGCAAAGTCTAAGTCTTTGACTTTGACGAATAAAACCACCCCTCTTTGGAGCCTAAGAGTTTACCAATGGACCAAATCTGTAACTGAAGGTTACAGGTGAGTGATATTGAAATATCTAAGGCCAAACTCTCCATTTGGTCACGTTCTACAATCAAGTTGATAGAGCTACTCTATAGAAAAGTTGTAACAATCAAAACCATAAATGTTCTCAGTAAACCAACACAGTAACCCAATAATCCAAACTTTACCAAATAAGTATTCTCATGAAGTCCTAAACTCCCAATTCCAATCCCACTAGCAATATTTAAATAAAATTTCTGAGAGCTAAACCTCTTTAATCCTGATATAATTTTTAAGTGCAAAGAACTCACTCCACTTTACTATGAAAAAGCCTTTATCTAAGAAATGTTTGCTCCTTATGACAAAAATACATGTAAGAACTATTTCTTGAAGTCTGGAAGCTCTGATTTAGAGACACAGCAGACTATGCAATACACAATTAAAATGAGTACATCTCTGAATGCTTAGAGTAAGCACATGCTGATTCTCCCCAATAACTGATTAAGTAACAATAAATGTCTTAATTCGTTATCTATACTATCTACTTGTTCCATTAACTGAATTCCTAATGTGAAATACTACCATTTTATAAGATCTGTTTTCAAACAATAAAAATTGCAAGAATTTTGTATTAAGTATTACCAAAACTGTGAAAATATGGTATGTAAAAAATACTTTTAAAAAAAGTTGATTCTATTTCGAAAATGTTGCATGTTGCTTTGTAGTTCATTATCATTTTTATAGCTCTATGATAAAGTCTTAAGAAAAACAAACAAACAAACAAAAAACACATAAAAAGCATAGCAAATTAGTTTAGTTATCATAAACAGAATGATAAAAATATCTTAATGAATCATTTTGTTGGTATTTTTCCTAAACTTGTGCATAGTAAAGACCTACTTATTTTTACATTAGGACAAGTTCACTTTCATTACAAGATAAGAAGTCTGCTTCAAAGTACTCACATTCCTATTTTGTATCAAAATCAGTGAATTTGTCTTCAGTATGAAAATAAAATATAATTTAAATAGCTAAGAGCTGATCTGTTATGCAAAAGACATATTGAAATGCCGGAGCAATGTACATTACTTTTCTAGTTGATGTCACTGAGATACCAAACATTTAAAAACTGTTGATAATACTCAAATTTAGATTTTATATTAAAGTTTTTATAAAGATACAAAAGATACTGTAAGATTTTGTCTTTTATCTGAATAAAATATTTCTAAGAATGTCACCAGTTCTTCTGAATATGTTTGACTTCTTAAGGTAATGCTAATTATCTCAGTTGGTAAACTACTCAAAGCTGACCCATTTTGATTTTGAAGATGATACAGTTTTAATTTTTTAGAACTAAAATAAGCAAGCTGAAGTGCCAAATTCCAAAAAGCCAACAAAAATCTTGTGAATACCTGGCATCATAGTATGGAGAAGTCAAGGAGTCTTTTAGGACTCAGCGAGAAGACAGTAGAAGAAACAGACCTCCATCTGTTAAGTCATAGCTGGTCTTCCTCTCAACTATTTCATTTTTTGAAGATTAAGTTAGAGAGACCAGAAATCAGATAATTTCAACAAAGATTCAAGGAAGCCACAACGATTACATGTTTTCAAGACCTGAGGAGAGGTCAAAAGAAATTAGCAGTTCCTTCGTTACCCACTAAAAAGAAGATATAATAGAAACATTGTCACTCTGCTTTTATAAATATAACTCTGTTAGATTTTTTTCTCTAGAACTAAAGTTTTAATGTGTGAGATATCTTAATATATGATGAAGAAGAAAATGAAAGTTTTATCCAGAACCACATATTACTAACTTACTACTCAGTTTTTAAAGTGAAGTACCTAAAATGCATTTAATTCCCTTAAAACTCGTCTGCCTTATATAGCCTTGTGTGAGCTTTGTATCAAAATTTTCAGACTTTTTCAGGGCTCAGAAGACATTCCCAGAGACCACTGATTTTTATGTTTGTAGACAACTACTATAATTTACAATCTCAGGATACCACTATGTGACAGGGGAACTAATTTACAAACTGAAACTCTCAAAGAGACAGGCTAATATTTTCTTCATTAGCATCAGCGAATTAGATATTCAGAATATTTTCTAGAACCACTGAAAATAAATCCACCATTTTCTGGTCAGATTTGTATTTCATCCCTCCAACTTTCCCAAGTATAGCTCTAGCATTTTTGCCTTTCAAGGAAAGGGTGTATACCTCTTCTGCACTGTGACTGGCATGGAAGTTACAAAATAAGAGAAGCAACTGAAGAGTTTATTGTCCCAAATTACAGCAAGTTCTCTGAAGTAGTTCTTTATTTGCCTTTAAATCAACATGGTACTTTTACATCCTTCCTGTGTTACTGAATCTAGACACCTACAGATGGCTGAATTAAAGAAAAAAATAATGGAAGAATCAGTGGTCATTAGCAGCTAAAATGTTGTGCTTTGATTATACTTTTAAAGGTTTATACACCTCCAATTGTATTATCAAAGTATGAGCTTGCTCCTAGAAATCACACTGACATCAAAAGGAGACATAATCAGCCGAAGATCTTGCAGGGAAAGAGACAACCGGTTTATCTGCAGGCTTTAAAAGTAGGCAGACTTTTCATTCAGCTGTTTTCACTCCTGCCAGAAGACAGCCATGGCTTTAAAACTTTAGGGTCTCATCCTTGAAACCCTTAGACACATAGACCTCCCACTGATTTCTGATAGAGTTCTGAGAATCCAGGAAGCTATTGGTTCCAAACCAGTTGATACTCTTCAGCAGTAGCATGTACCTCTCAGAGTATGCAACTAGCATTTTATAGATGGCTGATTGCATGGCAAAACACGTGCTCTAAAATGAAAGGTCACAACAAAGTTGAGACAATGCTGTGATTTCTTTTTCTCATGTTCTCACTTTGAGAAATAATTGTGTAAAGTTAACTCTAGATGAACAAAGTTTCACTCTTTCAAATTACTTTTATTCAGTATGTGAAGTATCCCTAAAGAATACAGCAAATCTGACCAGCTGTAAGAAGGCAAACTACCTTTCTAACGAAAAATAATTATTTTCAGGATCAGTTTTCTACATTTACAGTTTTATTTTTAACCTTGTCTGTGAGCAAGTTTAGTGCAGAGAAATATTGTCCTTATTTGAAACAGAGCAAACATGATGCAGTGGAGCTGCCATCAGCCAGGCATTTTTATAATCAGTAATACTGGGGGGTGGCAGGGAGAGTTACACTCCGGAGGTGATAGGCAGCAAATCTGTAACCAGTATTTGGTGTATGTATTTAATGTATTTTTTATGTTCTTAGAACTGCTTAGAACAGCTTTGAATATCAATATCAATTTTAGCTACATCAGCATTTATGCATCTCATTTAGATACATACTGAAAATCTAGGCTTTCTTTCTCAGTTGTTCTACCTTCCCTCAGTGTTTCAAAGCCTGACATAGAATTTCTGACCTCAGAGAAGCTGGTTGAATGAAATTTAAGGAACAGCCACTGGGAGTGGTTATTCTGTGCTCCCAACGTGATGTGACGGTGTCTGCAAAAAGGCTGAGGATGTCACAGGCTGAGGCTACTTGCTAACTTAATGCAAAGTCAGGGATGCCCTGTGACACCCTGTAACCAAAGAGTGGACTCTTCCCACCTGGTATACATGGTACTTCTAGGTTTTGGGAGAGTTTCCATGCTGCTCTCAGTGTCATACGTGCAGCCTTCATGCTAATAAGACTTGAGCCAAGGGCGTGTCAATTCTGAAAAATAAGGTCTAGGAAGACGGACTAAACCTTTTGTGTAATTTAACTCCTTTGGTTGGAAAACGCTTGCCAAGGTAACCTTCATAAATATTACTAATGCACTGAAGTAGCATTTTAAAGGCAAAAGAAATGACAACATACATCAATCTAAATCTTATACTTCACTATTTTAAGTTTTCCCCTCCTACTCCCACTCCAGAACAATGCAAAAGAATGCAGTTCTAAGTCTGGGCATATATTTATTTTGACAGTTAGTAAAACAAACATTAGAAATCACACCATGTCCTTTTTACTTGCAGCAGTCATATAAAACAATGAAACTCTCAGTGCAATTACCTGAAATTTATTTTCTTCTCACAGTTAAATAGAAAATGTTCTCACGCAGTAATTAGTGCTGAACTCATGATATATTAGAAGGAATTACTGAGACAGCAAACAACGCTGATAAAAATAAATACAAAGATCTGATTTTAAATCTTCATGAAGAAGTATAGGAATGACCTTCAAATGAGTTAGATTGTGTTATAGCACTGAGCAGTGGAGAAAGCATACTGATAAAACACTACTTCATTTCAGTAACAGAAGACTCTACTGCTATTTTAAAACCAAAAGGGCTAAAAATCAGTATTTGGTCAGAAATCCAGCACCAGTTACTAGCAATCCAAATAATTAAGCTAAATGGAAGAAAATGTATTGTTCTCCAGATTCCATTTCAAAGCCATTTACTGCAGTAGTAGATGACCACTAGATACTAAGCTTTTTGGGGGTTAGAGAAGACCCTGTTGATTTTATTTTTTTTCCTAACAGACCAGTCACATAAACATCATGCCACTTCTGTCTCCCTCAGCCCATGTCACTCTGCTTTTCAGCAAGATGAGGAATATTCTTGACACAAGAGTACAAGATGCAAGGCACACAACTGCAATATGTAGAATATATATTACAACACCACCTGTCAGCTCTTACTTGATGCTTGAAGTCCCACTACAAGCACAATGAAAGCATCTAAAGAAAAGATTCTGTTTGACTGACCACACTACTTGCATGTACGAATGGCCCAAAGGGCAAGAAAGGAAATAAAACCAGTTAGAAGTCTGAGCACTACTGGAGTAAATTACAGTACCAGCTTTGAATACAGCTGTGATTGTACATAAGTTTAAAATATTACTGAAATGTGACTGTTCTCTTAATGAAATTGAGATCTGTATGTCATCTATTGGAAAGTAAAAAAAATAGATAACAAATTAATCTAATTATGTTGGGTGGCAGAATTATTATGTCAGAAGTAAATTAAGCCCAAAAGTTCATTGCTTCATCTAATTAGCTGAAACACTAGATCTGCCTGAAAGTTCTTAGAACATTTAAGTAAGTTGGCTCTCGTGATTATGTAATAACTGTGAAACACAAGCCTTTGATGACAGCCATACAAGCCAGAGCAGAAAATAAGGAAAATAAGTCTGATTGAACAATGAAATGCAATTATTAAACAAAACTCATATACTAATTCAAACCATGTTGATGTATTTTTAATCGATATAAACATTGCTTTACAAAGAGTACTCAAATTGCCCAACAGACTGACAGAAATCACAGAACTGGAGATCCCAGAACAAATTATTTGGGAATACTGGAAACAGCAACAACAAAAGCTAGCAAAATTGTATTTATTTCCTCTATTTACACTGCTCTTTTCAGAATAATTTTTGCAAGTACCAAAAAGAACCAAACCAAACAAAAAAAAACAAAATGAAACATTGTACAAATGCAGTGATCTAAAGTGTATGCTTCCCACAAAGGCTCTTTCTCTCAAGTTGTAACAGATGCCTTTCCCAATTTACTCAACTTTACAGCTTAAACCGCACCCATAATTTAAATATGCAAGCTAAATTATTCCTTCTAACAGTGTTATTCACCCACATGAAACCCCAAACC
The DNA here is from genome assembly GCF_020740795.1 of Apus apus. NCBI lineage: Eukaryota > Metazoa > Chordata > Aves > Apodiformes > Apodidae > Apus > Apus apus. The sequence goes on from NC_067282.1 coordinate 41,257,131, forward strand.
ATAACAGATGCAAAGCTTATTTTTTCCTCAACTGTTTTCATCTTTTCTTAGGCTTTTAATTCTAAGAAACATCCCCTCAAAACAACATCTACTATGTATATTATAAAAATGTCAAGCATGGAGCTAATAGGCCAGGAAATGTTTTGATCCATGAATGACACAATCTAAAATAATTTAAAGCTTTCATTTTAAAAAAAGTTTCTACTTTGAGTTTCTGAGATGATTCCTAATGTGAAGCAAGTGTAAGTGATGTGGTTATGTCTGTTAAGAGTCTGCAGATGGCCTGAAACAATGATTTAAATGTATGAACTTTAGTTGGAATGAACAGTCCTGCTTCAAGGCTTGTTTTCTAACCATCTGCATTCATCTTTGCATATAACTTGCACATGTAATTACAAATTTGTGAACATAAATCAGATAATCACATGTACAAATAACCAATTAGACTCAAAGCAGAATTAGGCCATGTAACAGCACATTCTTCTTTTGAACACATATATGACCATACATATGTAATACAAGTGAATATCTTAATTTAAGAACTCTAACTCATTTAGAAAAATAACATCTGATTTGTTTTCCAGCAGGACACACTGGGTAGCAGCTGCCATTTTGAGCTGCATTAAAAAAAATTAAAAAGAAAGAAACACAAGAAAGAACACCTACATAATAAACAAGTCCACAGTTGCTCAAGTGTTCACAGAGCTGGTGTTCATTACCACCTATACTAAATTAAAGATGCATAAGCATTTCAGTGCTGATTTAAGCTCAAGTAAGAAAGAAAAAATACCTTGTACTAGTCAAGTTAGGCATTTTGTGAAAATACTCTGGCTCTCCTAGCAGTTTGTTAATTAACATGCTATTCTTACTCATAATAGTTTATATGATAATAGTTTATAATGGAGTTCTATCCAATAAGTGTATCCACTGTAATATCTGAATGCATTCATCACTTAATTGGCCACAATTCTTTGCATGAAATGCTGGAACAAGTGAACTGTCACCTTTTTAATGAAGCTGCCTATATCTTAAACCCTTTGCCCTTTAAAAAACTATTTATACTGAAAATGAAAAATTTTATTCTAGCTTCTGCCAGTGACTGTGGTTAATGTTCACTGCCCTTTATTCACCTTATTTTTAATTCTGAAAACCCACACTCATTAACCGTATGCTTCCAAAGAATTGCTGGAACCACCTAAAAAAAAAAAAAAGCTTAGAAATTACTTTTATTGTACATTGGAGAGTAACAGCAGTGATATGAAATACTGAAAAGACTCTCTGTTAGTCTGTATAGCTGTAACAGCACAGATTATGTAACACATAATTGATGGTAACAAAGCAGTATTCATTAAAATCAAGACTTTAAACCTTTAACAAGATGTTCTGTATTTGCATACACAAGTACAAACCTAGAAATGAATCTATTAGATGAGTACTAAGCATTAAAATGACAGGTTGCTTCGAACAAGTAATATTCGAGGGCCACAATGAGATCTCTATCTCAGGTAGCATAGTACAAGTGACAGTGGCAAAACGAGTCTACTCTCTTAGTGTACTTCTCGCTGACATCAGTAAGCAAGTCCTAAAAGGAAAGTTAATGAGTATACACATAATTAGTCTCATGTTTGTCATTCAGACTTCAAATTGGTTGAGACAAAAACCAGCTATCAGTATAGCAATGGGTTTGTGCAACACCGTACATGATGCTCATCACTTAAACTCCATGTGCACCAAGAGATACAAAAGGCCTGGCTACCCTTGTAGGCACCCTTCAGTAAATCTTCGTGTGTACTCTAGTTGCACTTCCAAAACATACCAGAAAATAAACTCATAGGGGGAAAAAACAATACATTCCAGGTAAAAACCCTGATTTATGTAGCAGTACCCCAAAATCACCTAAAACTGAGATCCCAGCTGTGTTACATTGCTCCAACCTTGTGAGCCTCAACATAGCCTTGCTTGACCTTTATATTCTACTATGGAACTTCACAAATAAATTTGCATTTTATTTTTCTTGCGCAAGGCAAGGAACAGAAACAATCACCCAAATCTAACCTTCCGTTTTCTTTGCAGAGCAGCATCTATAACCATATGAATAGAAGCAGAGGTTTCCCTCCTAAGCAGTAGTTCTACAGTGATTTAGGCAATACAGAACATCAATGCAAGACACCCAAGGCCTAAAAAAAATGAAATTTAAAAAAATAGACAGTACTATAGGTCCAAGTGGAAATATTGAAGTGATCCAACAAAGGATACTTTTGTTATCTTTCAATATAAAAGTAATTTTGAATAAGCTACAGAGGATCAAATCTGCTGATGGTAAAGAGTAACACCCTAACCCTCTAGTCAGTGTTTGTAGACATGTTATTTCCAGGTCTGAAATGCAGCCAGTGCTCAAAGCTACCCCATAACCATCTCATGTAAAGTTTGCCCTACCAGAAATGACAGCCTCCTACTACTGCGTTATCCTAGGGAAACACTAAAAAGTTAATCAGCCATTTATGTGAAGTGATACAAGTAGTATGTTTTCAGGTAACAGAGCTGACAAATTTATCACTTCTGGTAAGATTTTATTATTATTTGTATTTCTGTCTAATTCCGGCAATTCCATTTGAGTGAAGCTTCATACAATCAAGTTACAAAGAAAGATATCAAAGCATCTGTTTTAAGAAAAGACAGAAATCAATTCCTGATAAGTATATCTTCATATGTAATTTAACATGCCTAACCATGTATCTGCTCTGTTTTTACTCTGTGATGGGACAGGTCACACTTGCTTTAGTCTCTTTACTTCCCATCTCCAAAGTACATTAGGAGAGAAGGACATTAGACTTTGAAATTAATCTAAATTACTCCTGCGCTAGGTCTGAAAAGATCTGTGTGTTTCTCAAAAACATCTCTCGCTAGCCAAAATAAAGAAGCCCCAAAATAAAAGACTAGATTTGTCTTACAATTTTAATGGTTGTAAATGCATTCTCATTATGAATTATGGTTGAGACACCTTCAATTCATCCTTCCTTTTATGAACTTCATATCTTCAGTAGCATGTGATACATATGACAGAATTTCACATAAGAGAATTTCTTACAGAAGTTCAACTCTCATGATGGTCAAAATGGCACTAGATACTTGGAGCACACTCTCCTGGGGTAAACTACAGCTGGCCACTATATACATTCATATGATGTTAGATTGGCATGCTCCGTGCCTGGAACAGCTCCATATATAACATGTCCACATCCTTTGAATCTGTCCATATAGCTCGTAGCACAACAAGCTCAAATCCTGACTGAGCATTAATATCATAGTTAAATGCATATTATTCATAATACTTGGAAAAACATTTCCATGCCCAGAGTCAAGTTAGGTAAAAGTTAAAGCAGGTGCCTATTCACAATTGTATTTTGACTCTTTGTATCTTCTACTTTCCTGAAAGCCTTAGCTTCAAAAACTGAGTAGCTCAGTTATCTTACCAACAAAAAAATTACTTTTCTATCACTCTGTCTTGCTTACATGCAGAAAAAGCTCTGAAAATGCTACACCACATGCAAGGGCTTAGAAATGAGAAATCACCCAAAATCACCAAGTAAACTTATCCAAAAGCTTTTTCTCTAGATTTTGTTCCCATTTATGTTCTTTGAATGGTAGATGTTGTGAACACCGATCGAAGTGTCATGGGCCAAAGTAAGAGGGACGTTTTCATCAATGGCAATGTTTCCCTAATATGTTATCTGCTTGCTTGACACTTCATATAAGCTTTTGCATTTTTAAATTTCACTCCAGTACTAAATATGATACCAGAGACACATCAACTTGACCAAACAACATGCTTTTTATGCTGTGAATCAGTACTTCTGGCAGAACTGGGCAGATTTCTGTGATAATGGATCAAGTTCTTAGGGAAAGAAACAAAAACAAAACAAAACAAAACACAACAACAGAACAGCAGAAGACTACCCCTTTTACAGAACAGGAATTAAATTAGACATTATCCTGTCCAGAAACACGCTTGATTACGTGCTTGGCTGAAGGTCTGAACGATGTCTTCAAGACTTTCTTGACTTGTGTATCAGATATAATCTGTTTTAATAGAACTGAATTAAGTACAAAGTATAATATGCTTGTAATGATGCTTTTTCATTATACTGTCTTTTAAAAGAGATAAAATTTTTACAGTTTTTAAGTATAAAGGCTCAGACACACAAAAGGAGTTTGGCAAGCAGAACAGTAAAGCAGTCATCTGTTCCAGTTTATCTATTTGTTCAATGACTTAAGAAAAAAATTATGACAAGACATGCCTTGGACTCTAGGGCACTAGAGAAATCACAAAAGCTTTCTCTCCCGCACAGTAGCTCTGTGAGATATGTATGTGTGTGTGTGTGTATACACACGCCTTAAAGTATAGGAGGAATCAATCTACACTTCCTCATCTTTAGTAAGTACTAATTGTCATCTTCTCGCCCACTGGGTTGTGAAGCTATGCACTACTCAAGCTAGAGAAATGCATAGTATGCAAACAGGTCAGCTCTGGCTTCTGTGGCTCTTGCCCCAAGTCCTGAAGAGTGAAAGACGAGTATCTCCAGTGTCTTTAGCATGACAGAACCACATTCCTCAAGGCTGATCATTATAACGTCTACATACGCAAACACATATAAACATATACCTGCTCACAGAGAGGTTGGATCCTGATGACCTTTAGGGTCCCTTCCAACCTCACCCATTCTATGATTCTGTGATTCTATGATTCTGTGATTCTAGGACATGTGTATCTCTGTGTGTACTACGTGTGCATACAGACTGCAATCGCTGCAAGTGACTAGCAGGGCACAGTAACATTAACACAATCATTTAAGAAAGAAAATGAGCACCATAGTAAATTGAAAAAACAAATGTCATTTGCTAATGGATATCAAACCTAGAAGTGTAGTCATGGGTAAACAAAGGGTAATAGAGTTTACTTAGCACTCATTTGCACCCTGTAAAGTTTCCTAATGCCCACATGTGCCAAACAACCAAGTATTTCCCTTTTTTTTTCCTTTCCACACGCTATTGTAAAGACTCAAAGGTCTGTTCACTCAGTAGTAGTGGTATAGTGGTATAGTGAGATGATTCTTTCAAATGACCACAGACCTCTCTTGCAAACTTCTTTGGGTAGACAAACCCTGAGAGCACATGCCTTGTGCCATCATATTGGAAGATTTATGATACATACTAGGTCAACAATATTATCTGTATGTTCCCCAAAGATCTTAAATTAAAACACACAGTCATGCTGGCCCAGCTTAGCATATATGAAATTTGTTTTTCTTAATGAGATCACATTTAATAATAATCATAGAGGCAGGAAAGTCTGGAAAATAACAAATATACACTCACCCCTGTAAGCTGGTTTCCATACCTAACGTTTTGAATGTCATTATCTCTTCAACTTGTGTAACAGTCAGATGTACAAACAACTTCACTTATCTAAAAAGTGGCTTATGGGAATTATACATAAAGGCCTTTAGAAAGAAAAACATATTATTGAAGATTATGCTGTGCCACAACCTTCAGAGCTCAGTCAAATTTCATGCAAATCTTCCCATTAAGAGAATGTTTGTGCAACCTTTTGCTTTCCTGAATTTCTTCCTATTGGTAGAGACAGCAATTTTTATTTTATATTACACCCATTACATGATTTAGCTCTTTGAATGAATTAGTCTTCTTTAACACATGTAGAAACTACTTATGCTGTAAGAAGTCCTTTATCCTTTCTCTCCTCGTTCTTACATATGTAACAAACACATTTATCTTAGGATTTAAACCCTTTCATAATGGTACCTCACAAGTGGTTTACAAATTTGCCATAAATTATAAACATGCATGATGATGTTTAAGATCACACTTTTTCATGAAAATGTTTCTTTATTTTCTAACCACAATAAAGAGAAAATGCTTCAGTGGACAGGTTATATTTTAAAGAAAAAGCAAACATTTCAACAGGCTTACTGTGAGTTAATTAAAGTGACAATTATGTAAACAAAAGTCAGTATTATCACAGCCGGTATGGAGTTTTAATTTTTCTACTGACCTAGTAACAAATTTAAACACTAACAGTTTGGGAGATCAAATTAAATGAATACAAACATTTTGTTTAATGACATCAGCAGTCAATGCAGAACATCTGTGTTTTACTTTAAAAGTGATCAGAAAATATTCTTTTGTTTACATTACAGATAATCAGGAGGTTTATATTTCTGTGTTCAATTTAAGAGGAAAAAATGATCATACTACCTTCAGGGCCCAAGGAAGCAATATGTTACAAATGCAGGATTTCTCCCTTTTTTTTCTGTTTTGTAACCATGGTAAAACAATAGAACTGAACTTTCCCTGAACCTTTCTCCTTTAATGGCCCGGGTCCATGTTGACCCAGCAATGCAGGCTGGAACCTGATACTATCAAACTGACTGCTGCTAAAGCAATCAGATTCAGAAGAAACTATACACAGTGCATTATACTACTAATTTCAGCATCCCACAAAGCCAGTGCAAAGGAAAGCCATTAAAGTATTATATTCTATTGTTTAAAAGTGAGATTAATTCAATAGCTTAAATGCACCCAAAAACATTGAACTAAATGGCAGACTGTACAACTATATTGTTATTCTTTTGTAATTATAATATTGTACCAAAGTGAAATTGCAGATAAGGTTCTCCCTTCCCTTCTCCCTTAAAAAAAACCCACACACTATTGGATGAATTATTAGTAAACAGATTATTTGAGCCATTACAGGTTCATATGATCCTGCATTTGAATGAGGCATGTAATTAAATTATTGGGACTTTGTTCTAAATGCTTGCAAGAAGGACAGCATGATAACCACATTTTCAAAAGGTAGAATAACAGTAGAAACTTCTTTTTTTCTTATAGAGGACTACAGGCAACTAATGTATGAAGGCATAATTGATTAATTCCACTAATTAAGATATTTGTTATTCCTGCAATCGTAGCTTGATAAATAATGTATTAGATGTGGCACCATCAGAAAAGACTGTGATGATGTCTCAAATTTATACTGCTGTTTTTTGGAATCTGAATAGCTCACTTCTAGACTTAGGTGTGTAGGCAAAAAAGCAAGTAAAACATACTTTGTAGTTAGGAAGAAGTCAATCTTTAAGTAATAAACGTGTCACTACAAGGTACTGTAGTAACTTTTCATTTACAGGTGTTGATTTAAAAAGGAAAAAAAAAAAAGTTTTAAGAGGGAATATTAACATTAACTAGCCCAAATTTTCCAGAAGTCAGCATTCAGCCAAAGTTAGTAATTTATGATGTTTCTTTGGAAAGCGAGAGACACCCTCCAGGGTCTAGGTCTATTCATCTCCTTCTCTTTTAAGTCACCTATGTTAAGAAGATATAAATAATTTGGGGGATCTCTTTGTGGCTACTGTGCTTATATAGAGTTACCTAAGTATTACACAGCTACAGTTCTCACCTTTAATACAGCTACACAGGAAGAGAAGCAGTCTCCAACTTGTATACAAGCGTCTGAAGTATAGATGTTTATCCAGAATGTGAAATGCATAGACAGAAAGATTTTCTCAATCAGAGGGATAAAACTCTGTTTTCTTAAAAAGAAAGCTAATCATCATCCTGTAGGCAGGTCAGGATAATAATACTGAGACTGAAGAAGAGTGAAAGTTCTACTAAACTAGAAGGGGAGAAAAATAAAATAGTGTAACATTAGTAAGCCTACTCGTCTGGGAAGAGAATTTCTAGCTGGGCTCTACAGATTTTGCTTAGTTTACATTAAAACATTACTTAAGCACAGATTAGTACTCAACTTTTTCATCTTAGAGATGAATACAATTATTATTGTGACACAGACTCAATGCTCACTTCTTTCCTCTTGTCCACAAAAACTTTCATTCCTTTCCATCTATCAGAGTAGCTTCAGAAAGGATGGAGAGAGTCCTACCCTAGAATAAGTGTGGCCTATTTGTGCTATTAGTCTTCTTGCCAACCACCTTTTTCCATTTTCTCAGACAAGCTTACTGCTACCCAGTGGGTGCCCCACATCCCATTTAAGACTCCTAAGCCACTGCAATGGGAGAACAGAGTGCATCCTCTTTACCAAAAGGGCTGTCAGGCACTGGAACAAGCTGCCCGGGGAAGGGGTTGAGTCACCATCCCTGGAAGTATTTAAAAGACCTTGTAGATGTGGCACTTAGAGATGTGGTTTAGTGGTGGACTTGGCAGTGTAATGTTTATGGTTGGACTCTGTGATATGGGGTCTTTTCCAACCTAAATGATTTTATGATTCTCATATTTCTTCTCTTTTTGTAACCATGCTTTTAAGTAAGTTGGTGAGCACTACACTTAGACTGCAGACACTCAGTACAGGAGGGAGGAGTGAAAAGAGATGCTTGGTGAAATGCAGGCTGTGACTACAAGGTTGGAACCTGCCTGTTCCACTGCAATTTCCCAACCTTCGTCTACAATAACTCTCTTCCTCCAAGTGCAGTTTACAACTTTTTTCTCCAGTTGCCCATTTTCCCCCCTTTCTTCAGAAATTCTGAATCAGCTTGGCTGATTTTTGACAATTCATTTCTACATCCAGCTAGCCAAGTTGAACCTATCTCATTTGATCCAGCACTTCAGAGTTTATCTCTTCTTTGGAAAACCGTAACGTGTGGCAGGTGAGCCAGTTCCACGAGGTGGAGGCAGTGAGCAAAGAGAGGAAGAAAACTGAAATGCTTCACTTGGAAGCACAAACTCAGGACCAGGGAAGAGTCTCTCTTGTAGCTTGGAGCAAATGTTGCATAGGAATGTATTAAAACCTCCACTGCCTCAATGTGGCATGAAAGAGGACTTGCTAGATAGGCCTCCAACATCATTACTGTCCTGCTGTTGGCAACATCGTACCCATGATAGTTCACAGAAGATACAGTGAACCAATCTCTGCAAAAACGTGCTTCTCATTTGCAAAACCTTGGTCAATGTCTCTACCATATTGAAGGAATTCGAGTAACCAGAACTGAGCAACACACAATATTTTCTCTTTCCATGCTAGTAAAAATAGGTGTACATTCCATAGCTCTGGAAAGAAAAAAAAAAATGGGCTTCACGAAAATGGAAGAGATAACAGCAGATAGCAGAGCTCTCCGAAAAGAAAAAAGGAAAGACCAGTCGTCATGCAGAGAAAAAGGTGAAGATCCAAAAGAGAAAACTTCTGGGCAATAATACTCCTGTAAAATGACAGAAGTTATCAATAACTACAGATTTAATCTCTTAAAGGTGGATTATTCTGCATATACTAAATGGTACAAAGCCTTGTCCACTTCCAAAAGGTGAAGGCGCTGCTCACTGTGTTACTTTTTCCCAAGCATAGATTAAACCCTCCTGATAATACTTGGAGAAAGACAGATATCCCTATGTGAGTCAATAGATGCGTATGCAAAATACTCATTTTATTATAAGATTGCTTGCAAGTAAACAGAGTTCCATTCCAGACACAGACTTGAAAATTGGGAAGATCTGATATATAAATAAATAGAAAAACAACATTTAAAATGCTGGGGAAAAATAAACTATTACTGTAAGATGTTACGCACAGATTTTACTAAGAATTTTCTTACATTTGGTGTTTACACTCAGAAGAAACTACCTGAAACTAATTTTTAATTAGTGTCAATAAACTAAACTAAATAATACATAATAGACTGTAAGCTACAAATATCCTCTACGAAATCACATATAGCTCAAACCCAACAAAGTTTTTACTTATCTTAGTACATTTTGAAGAACAGGAAATACAAAACATGAAAAATAGGGTTAAAATATGGAAACAATTATTACTGCAGATGCTTTATAGACACAAACAACTTAGTATCCTAGTTTAACTAAATTAGCATGTAAAAATAAAATATAGTTTAAAAAATACTTGTAAGCATGAAGCTGCGATTGATAAATAAAATATTAATGGCAGAAAATACTAATTGAACCAAACAGAATTTTGACTCACTGAAAACTATTCTTTTTAAGAAATCTGTGTAACTGTATTGTCAATCAAGAAACCTAAAATATTAAGTCGTCATTGCCCTTTTAAATCCTTTCAACTAGAATTCCCTAATTGTTCCCGCGCTTTATCTCACTGTACCAGTAAGTAAATAAATTAACAAAATAGCTTTTATCGCACAGAATAACCTTTTAACTGAAGGATTATCTCTGGTTTATTTTTCATTTCTTTCTCTGCAGATAGCAGTTCATGCCTCATTGATTAGTTTGCTGAGGTGGTGACCAGAAATGAAAACAAGGTCTCTCAGATATTGCCAAGACCTGTAAATATTAAAAAAAAAAAAAAAAAAAAAAAAAAAAAAAAAAAAAAAATGCACCAAAGCTAATACATGTTGTGTTTCCAGAATTCAGTTTCTAAGACACTGAGAGTCAATGGTCAGGAAGGGTGCATTTATTCCAATCAGCCTGTGCCAGGATGCAATTCCACTAAACAATTCTAAAATGTCAGCTGTGTGGTTTGGTTTTGGTTTGCTTCTCATTTACACTTCTACGGGATTTTCCTTTTTCTTGCTTTTTTCTTTTTCCTCATCAGGTTTCAGTTTTAAAATGTGCCAGCACTCAAATCATTAGATGTGTTACAGAGGTGTGGATCAGTACTGTTTGAAAACAGGATTTTATGTCTTTCTACAATAAATTATTTCAAGAAGTGGAATTCTATTTTAAAATTAAAAAAACACTTTCTCTGGTACAGAGTTAATTTGGTTTGTTTAGTTTTTTTCTGTTTTGTGTTTCAAACTTTTCTTTTTAGAATACAATTTTAGTTTTCATGGAACATGGAATGTATGATAACATCCTCTATCCCCCCATCTCTTAAGTCTCATTCCTTAATTAAAGGGACCATGTTTTCATGTACAACATAAAATTCAGCTGTTCTGTTTTAGACTTCAGCCTCTTTGTCAAGTCTGCATGTAACAGCAACAGGAATGATGCTTTCTGTGATATGAAAACCTGAATTTAAAAATTTGATATAAATAATAATAATAATAATAATAATAATAATAATGGTGCTATTGAGTTCAGAAAATCAAAACTAAAATGAAACAGAAATATTAAACATGTATTAGAAGGATCAAGATCTCAGAGAAAAAAATAATTTAAATTACGCTTATGCCGGTGTGTTTTAAAGATTGTTGAACAACCTATATAGACAGTCACATAGCTCTCCAGCTATTTGATGCAAGTGAAATTTTACTAGTGGCCTCTGTAGAAGAACAGATAACAGTCATGGGAGGTGGATCATACAGTCATTGCTTTAACATGAAAATTTCACTGACACACTGACACGTACCATCTTGGACAGAGATGGTATTTTTGAAGAAGCAACTCCACATCACCCTCTTTTCCACTTGCCATAAAAAATATGGAGAATTATCTACAGTTGATTTAGCATGCTCAGGAAGTTTTACTTAACTCCACAAAACCGAAGATAATTCAATGTTAATTTTTTCAGACCTCTGTTACCTCAACCTTGCTGTATTCATAAACAGATTAAAAGATAATAATTTGCATACAAGACGTACATGGACTTCTCCAGCACATGAACAACTGATTTCAGACAAGTGCTATATGTAGAACAACATTTCAGGTAAGAAAATCTGTCACTATGGCAAGTAACATAATTAACTCATTTTCAACGGTGGCACAACACGACAAATTAAGAATAGCAGAAAAGCATTCTTCTTAATGTCCTTGAAGAAGGCATCAAGTATTTGTTTTGTTTTAACATTAATTAAGCTAAATCTGATAACATGTTTTAATTACACAGCACAGACTACTGTTCATATGAAGTATCCTCCTGGTAAAAATGCAGGCCTTCATTCAAGAAATTGCTTAATCATGTGCATAAATTCCTTTAAATTTAGGACAGAAAATCTCCTTGATTAAAAATAAAATGTCAAGGTTCTACCAGTGATTTAAAAGGCCACTTTCAGTGTACAGTCAAAGCAGTGAAAAAAGTGGTTCCATAAAACTAACCTCCCCTTATTTTTATTTAAAATAAAACCAAAGTAAATTTAAAAATCAGATTACCACATCTCAGGCAATTTAGCAGGTTCTGATGAGTTGACAGTGAACATGATATTCACATGTACACTTACCCATGCATATGTAACATCAAACTTCTACCATTTAAAGATAATGATGTGAAGTTCACAATTGTTCACAGTGGCAAACATAATTTTTCTTCCCAAGTTTACTTTTTAAATAATAAAGTGGTTAAGAAGTAGCAGAGCTTATCACTATTTTTTAGATTCTATTATTCCCTTTTCTACCTCATTAGCATTGAGCAGTTACAGTTGTAGCCTCAGACACACAAAAAATAAAATAAATGTTTAATTAAAGGACTGTTTAGTAAATCACAAATACTGAACATAAAGGTTCTACTAGAAATATAGAGGACTGGATTTTCTATATTTTTTTACTAAATTAGTCTTAATATTGTCTGAATACATACATTTACACAAACATTTTGAAATAATATCTAACACATGATAAAACACTATGGCTGTCCACCTACTTTCTTTGTGCTTTGATCTATTACATTTTCTTATTAATTAGAATTTTCTTAGCTTTTTTTATTGACCTTATTTCTATGTGAAATTAAATCAACGCATGTCAAAGTAGTAAAGTTCCTGATGTTTATTCCATGATTCTCAACAACTTGCTGACGTAAGATACTATTGCATAATCAAGACAATGATCTATAGAGTCTATAGGATTTCAGATTATTATAGATTTCCATTTATTTTCTTCTTTAAAATAACAGAATACTGTATTAGTAACACTTAAGGGCCAGAACATGTTCACAGAAAACACGTAAATGGAGAAACACTTTTATTTCTACCTTATTAAATGAAGTAATACATTTCACAGCATCGATCTGCTCAAAACTTAGTATCAGAGATGTTAACATGGATATGCCCATAAAAGCTCTGGGAACTGATAAAACAGGAAATAAATGTATTAACTGTTTTTAATTGTGAGCCAATGCTTTTATCTGTCTCCCAATCCATCAAAATCTAAATAGAGTTCTATTTTAAAGAAATAGAGAAAGTATTAATTTTGAATCCTTAGAATAGCGCATTGTTTAAGTTTTTCATGTTATGAACTAGATAGTGTCTCTATTTTAATGAATTATGAGCCCTTTGCCTGTTAAGTTGTCCTTGATCTAAAGATTATGCTCCTGCTAAAGGTATATTATACAAATGTCTATATTCAGTCATCTTTTGTCCATGCTTTACTATCCATTTAAAAGATCAAGATCAACATAAAGGTAATAAAATGATACATAATAGCAGACAGTTATGTTCTCTGTACTTTACTTATCAGTTCTAACTAAGATGTCTTTATCAAAAGGTTCATTTTCATGCAGTAGCGAGTTTATATCAATCAGTTATCCCTTACACCTGTCAGAACGTTTCTACACTCAGATAAATGTGACTGTTATCAGATACTGGTAGAAGGATAATGTAAAACTGCTTTATGAAAACTATTCCTTATTACTGCTCCACAGATGTTTCCTGTTATAAATATCCTCCATTGTAACAAACAATACTAATGGTATTATGTGAATAAAGAACCAAAGAAGAAAAGTCACCTCAAGGTACGGCCCTTCAATGCCAAAAGCAAATTTATCATTACGTTGTCAGCATTTTGCAGTATATATAGAAAGCACCACATATGCAAGGCACCAAATGCATTCTTCATACATTTTTCAAAACAATAAAGAAAATTCATGATAAAAAAGTTCTGTTATCATGGCCAAATCGATTAAGTGGACCTGAGTGAGCTATATTGTACCAGTAATTCTAAAGCAAAGATCCCCATTACCCAAAGGGGTAAAAAGTGAGGGCACAATATCTTCATACAGATTTGCATAAGATAGTTTTTTTTAATGCTTCAATTAAATCCTAATAAATCGATACCTAACCTAAAGGATATTTAATAGATATTTTCTTCTGCTTATGTGAAAATTTAAGAAATTAATATGGATGGAGGTATACTGAAGCAGCCATGATCCAAAAATACAAACTGAGTACGAGAAGGAAATACAAAAAACTAGCACAACCTCAGTCCATTAAAGCCTCAGTGCTGTAAGATTACAAGAGAAAATTCATATTTTTTGGCCTACTCATTCTGGTAATAAATGTGGTTTTCTAAAATTCTGAAATCAAGCTTTCTCCACAGAGTAGCAATATGTATCCAAAATTTTATACTAAGTCTGGTTGACCACACTCTTTCCCATGGATACAAACTTAAAAAATTAGTCTTTCTGCTACTTCATCTTTTCATCGGTGACTGTAAAAGAACAATGCACAAATCTCACATAAAATTCTTAGTAAGTTAATTAACACAGCAGTAGGTTCAAGAAAGCTTCTAACACAATAGTAGGGTGAGAAAAAATTTAGAAAATAGTTCAGCAAACATAAATTAGGAACAGGTGAGGTAAGCAGTACTACATTTTAATTTTGTATTCAGCTGTTCTGGATATATATTTTTAATCTCTTTTGCTCAATTATTGTTTTGTCTGCTTTGAAACAACAGTTACTAGAAGTCTGAAATGTTTTATCATGTCAACTTCATTTATAGGTATCTGTGAACAAATCTTTTAAGGTTAGGTTTCATAACATTTTCTAAGTAAATCATAGCAGGTATCCCTATATTGCCTACAGCAGCAGCAGCATGGTGAGAACAATTTTCTGTCTTTCACCAATGGCAGCTGCACAGCAGCTTCCAGCCTCTGTACCTTTTAAAGCAAAATCTAAAACAAAATTGTTATAATGTACCAGCTAGAGATAGCCACAGTGGGTAATACAATCCACCGTGACACTGCAGGACAACAGTTACCTTAGCAATGTCAGTAATGTATTCTGATTTTTAATAATCTTTGCTTTCCATTTAGATGACCAATGAACAAGCAGGTGATGTTGCGAAATTGAAAATATACCCAAACTGGATAGCAAAAGGGCTAGAACTGTTATAACTTTTGATCTTTACATTCCCTCTGCTTTGTTTGAAAGAGGTCAAGAACTTTTTTCTTCTCAGATAGGTACTAGTATCTCTAGGATCTGCCAACTATTCCCATGACTCACACCTTTCAGAGCTGTTGCCAAGCCTACCTGGCGCCAACCAAGTCCTTCATGATGTAGGCAAGTCAAGAGCCGTTAAAAACACCAAATTGCATGTATAATTACTACATTTTGATTATTCAACAAATGCTTCAAACTTTCTGACCTAACACTTTTGCATATGTGCTGTTTGTCAGCATTACTGAAAACAAAGCTATGTATCAGACCTTCACAAACCTTTTCATTCTACGCAGCAACTAACCACACTGAAAAAGCCGGTCTCCCTTTTAGCCAGCATCTGAAATTATTACCAATGCTGTAGGTTGAACAGGAGAAATTCTAAAATTTCATAAGGCTGAGGGCTTTGGTTTTGTTAGCTAGATCCACTCCTGCAGTATGAATTTTATTTACTGTTTGCTTAATGTAATTACAGCTTATTCTCATTGTTTTAAATGAAAAAAAAAAAATCAGGATCACTAGCTGACTGTTTTTTGATACAAAGAATACAATCATAGAATCATAGAATATACTGAGTTGGAAGGGACCCATCCGGATCATTGAGTCCAACTCCCGTCCCTGTGTAGGGCATCCCAAGAATCACACAATGTGCCTGAGAGCATCATCAAAAGGCTTATTGAACTCAGGCAGACTTGGTGTTTCCCTGGGGAGCTGGTTCCAGTGCTCAGCCACCCTCTGGGTGAAAAACCTTTTCCTGATATCCAACCTAAACCTCCTCTGATTCTGCTTCCTGCCATTTCCCTGAGTCCTGTCACTGGTCACAGGAGTGAAGAGATCCATACCTGCCCCATCTCTTCCCCTCGTGAGGAAGCCATAGACTGCAGTGAGGTCACCCCTCAGCCTCCTCTTCTCCAAGCTGAATAATCCAAGTGACCTCAGCTGCTCCTCATAAGTCATCCCTTCCAGACCCTTCACCATCCTCGTGACTCTCCTTTGGACACTCTCCAATAGCTTGATGTCCTTTTTATATTGTGGTGCCCAAAATGCAGTACTCAAGGTGACAACTTTACTTGTTCTGATTACATTTTCCACCAGTTCATGGAATATTCTGCCCACCAATAAGGTCTAGCAATTCTGCTTTTACTCTTATGAGTATTTGCATTTACTAAAACAGCTGGAAGACTGTAACTATAGCATGAGATAAGATGTGTCCATAACAGGTGAGGTACTTAGTAAAGTTAGTGAAGCTTTGAATAAAGGCTGATTTTTTTTCATTGCACATGCTTCTGCAGCTTGGAGAGAAGCTAAGGAAAAAGAAAGAACTCATGAAAAGTAACATAACTTGGTAGGTATTTGGGATGTGATGACTACAAACCTAACAGTAATTACATTTATTCTGATTCCTTCAGTATTTCCAACACTGCTTAGGCCTGATAGTCAGTTTTGACAATAATACCAATATAATGGTTGGTTTTACAATACAAATATCAGTTGAAAATACTAACCTGGCATTAAGTAAGGAATTAAAAGTAGAGTAGACACTACCACTGGAAGTACATCCAAGCATCACAGCACAGCTAACCAGCAGAATTAAAGTCCAATTCTAATACCAGTCTGTCTTTTCCCAAGCCAAAGGAAACAAGTCAACAAGTTTTATTTTACAAAAGATGTACACAAACGCAGTTAACCACTGAAATGTGTACTGATAGCAAAAAGCAAGTACAACTTAAGTCACCCGCTTCATTGTTTACTAAATTAAATTGCACATGTATGGAAAGACATGGGACACGATGACCTATCTATGAAAACATAATCACTACAAAGACTTGTCAAAAATTCTTTATAACACCTTTCTAAATTGACATACCTTCACACTTCTTTTAATCTCAGGGTTTTTCTACTATTTCCATTAAGAGTTCCCTTTAATTGACAATAACTGCTAAAAATTGTCCAGATAGATTTCAGTTAGATGCTTAAAATGCAACTGCCATATTAATCCATCTTATCATGGTTTTGTAAATATTATAAAAGTATCTCCCATGTCAGTTATGATCAGATTATTAGGTGGCTTATGACACTTTACCACAGAAAGTATCACATACAATAACTTTTAAAAAAACTTTATGTGAATGCAATCCACGTTTGCAATCCCATCAAGGCAAAATCAAATGCTAACTCAAACAATTCAGCAGGACTTAGCTCTTTAAAGGTGAACATACTGAGGCCTAGAGCAAAAGAAATCAGATAATGTACGCAAATCAAGATACTTCCGAAATAATATGTTGCAATGGATATCATTGCATATTGTTGCCCAGCTGAAAGTTGAGCACATCAAAAAATTGCGAAGTTCAACAAAACCGAATTCAATCTTTGCTTGCTGTAACATTAGTTGTTATACACAAAGATGAAACAAGATGGATTCACAAAGTGGCTATAAAGAGACTTTTTAACTCTACATATTAAAAAATACCTCATTGCACTTAAAACTTAACAAAACTACCTTTTATATAACATGAAAAAATACAGAAGTAGAATAAAATGTGAACAGAAATTAGCTGTAAATTCTATGGTTACAGTGAAAGACAAATCTAGGAGTCACAAGGCAGATCTAGTCCTAACTCAGAATCATTGAATATTTTTACTTGAAAGGGATCTCTGCAAATCATCTGGTGCAACCCATGTTCAAAGAAAAATCAGCAAGAGCAGGTTTCTCAGGGCCTTGTCTAGGTGTGCTGTCAACATCTCCAAGTTTGGAGAACCCAAAACCACACTGGGCAAGTGTTTAATGACTCTCACGGTGACTTTATTTTTCCTTTTATCTAGATAGAATTTTCCTTGTTGCAATTTGGGACTTTGGCCCCTTGTCTTTTCTGCAGCACTCCCCTTAGAAAAGTCAGGCTCTGCCTTCTTGATATCCCCTCTTTAGGTAACTGAAGACCTCAACAAAATCCTCCCTTTGTTTTCTGATCTTAACACTGAACAGTCTCAGCTCTCACAGGATGCCCTCACAGGCCATGTGCTCCAGCACCCTGGTAGCCTCCATGGGACTCACTCCACTACATGAATGTCTTTCTCATACCGAGTAGCCCAAAACTCAATGCAGTACTCCAGATGCAGTCTCACTAGTGCTGAAGAAGAGAGGAAGACAATTTGTTCTCTTGACATGCTGTCTACACACTTGCTATCCCATTATAAAGTGGCCGTCTTCACTACAAGAGCATACTCATATTGGCCACTGACTTCAGCTAGTTCTTAGGCTTCCTCTCTGTGAAATCAGTAAAACTTTCAAGCATTTAAGATTTAATCTTTGCCTGAAAAAAAAATATTGTTCCTTTTGACTGGGAAGAGGATGGATTTTTAAAGGAAATGTATCAGGAGGAGTATATGTATCAGGCTAAAACTTCTCTTTATAGTGTAAATTCAGTCACATGGTGAAAAGGCCCACATGTGTGATCTAGAGGCTGAGGGATTCAAGTAGTGTGTTCTGCTCCCTCCACAGCTAAGGATGGGTGCAGCAGAATGGTTCTGCTCCTGTAAGACTGGAAATGGTGGTGGTTCTTCACTCCATGCAAACCAGGGTTGTGGTTCTCCCCCAGATCCAGTCAGCTAAAAGTTAACGTGAGTCTAAAATAACCTGACTTTGTCTTATCTACCAGTAAATAAACCAGGCCATTTTATTTCTCTGGTCAGGATGACAAATGACACAACACATCTAAAATCCTCTTCTTCCCAAAATCACACCAGGTTAACAATTTGATGCTTGCATGAAACCCTGCCCAGTGAGTTTAGCAGTATATATGCAGCCATTTCAACTCTGTTTGTGGGATGAATCTAGTCATGCGGAATTGGCACTGTGCTGAGGATGTCAATTCAAATTCATAAATGCTGAAAGCCAAACCAAGATCTGTAAAAACGTCCTTTTCAAGGAGATCTTATAATTACCTCTCAGAAGTACAGCAGATATATTGGGCCTGATTCCCTTCACAACATGAAATCCATGCTTTGTAGAGAATCCATACATATTTCCACTTTAAAAATGTATTTGTTATAAACTTTATGCAAGTCTTCTTTAAAAAAAAAACCAACAAACTATTAATTGTAGGCAGCGCATCTGATGCAAATCGTAATACACAGCCAAGCTGTGAACTGCAGTTTGTTAAATATGATTACAGAGACATTCTACCTTGTGGAACTCTATTTGGTTCTCATAATTATGAATTCAAAGACTCTCTCTTCTTTCACCTTCATCCATCCTTTTTACTTTTAAGATCAAAATGAGTGTTCGTATTTAGCACAGTAAGAGCAAGCAAATAAAGTCAGTATACAAGGAATAAAAGATATGTGCTATGTATGCACATGTATTCTATCTACAAACCTCAAAGTTCTTGTATAAATTTCTATCATTTCCTTAGGAAGAAATATAGGAAGACAGACAGATGGATAAATATATGAAACTATATATATACACACACACAGCTCTCTATATATAGAGATACAAATCTTCATATAGGAAGAACTTAGAGCTTTCAGTGGCTGAGCAACCTTATTTGTTTATTTCTCTACAGAGGTTACTGGTCTTTCTAATTTATATGCATTCACTAATAAAAATCAATCAAAGTCCATGTTAACTAAGTCAATATAAAAGTTGGGACTTTGTTTTTTCCATTTCTCCCTATCACTTATATTTCACAAAATGAAAGTCACTAGACAGAATGGAGTCTCTAGGCAAATAACAGTAAGCAATCATTTGAAGCTCATTTGTAAAGTCCAGTCTAACTGACATTATAATAGTCTATATTGCAAACACAAAGCCATGACTGAAACAGCTTGTACAGGCTATGTAATGCTGACACTGCTGAATTAAATGTACTTCCTGTAAAGAGCTATGCTCATAAAAATGGGGTCATCTTCCCCTTCAGCCCCCCCTTTTGCCAGTTCATTAACTAATAAACTATTACCACACACAGAGTCAGTACTGAAGCTCCTTGTTTAAGTTCTTCATGGAGCTGAAGGGACTCATATGCCCTTATGTTGACACAGTCACCAGTTGAAGTTTGTGAAAAGAAAATGTCAGCATTCAGATAAAATAACTGAAAAAAGATGTCTTCTGACACCTGTCTTTAAAATATAAAAGTGCTGTGAATTACTCACAGTTCTGAAAAGGATGCATATCTATTCACCTTTCTCTCTTCCTTTTTTTCTTGAACTGTCCAAAAATACATGTCATACATACTACAGTTTGGTATCAAATATCCATTCAAACATCCTACTTAAGCATTTGCCAGACCTGTTAACTGTGCCTAGATGATTACAGACAACAATCATCTATATTTGGATAGTGGTCAACAAATATATTCTTACCCAAATACGCTGTTCATCATGCCAATCCCACTTTCTCTTTTTCTTTCCCCATCAAAAAATGTGTGAATACATCTGCTTGTTAGAATTTTGAGAGTGCACGCTCAATTACAATGCTCCCTTCCTTCTCTTTGCATTGCTTGCATGTCTCTAGGGATAGACAAGGGCTGCAACACATACCATGGTCACCAAAGATTATCCATACTGGGTGAAACCAAAGATCTATCTGCCGAGGTCTCCGGTCTCTGATGATGACCGGTACCAGTTGCCAGAGGAAGATTTATAGAAAAAGAAAACCATATAGTGATACAATATCAGGACACCATCCCAACCTGCAGCAATTTGCATCCCAGAGATTTCCTGAACCTTGTGCATTCTTGTTTTACTGTCTTTGACAGATTTTGCCTACCTAAATTTTAACTATAATCTTCTGAATCTGTATCAATTTTTGGCACCTACAATATCCTGTGGTATTTATATCTGGCAACTTAAGTACAATTTATATGAAGCAGTGACTCCATATTTATTTTTTTCATTTGATGACCTCTAGTTCTCCTATTAGAAGAATGCTCCCTTCTGACCTTCTTACTCCACTCCCAATTTTACACACTTCTTCCTTCCTCCCTCTCTCTGCTCCTCAGATCTAGCCATCCTTTTTATTGTCAGAAAAAACTTCTAAAGTTCAATTTTTAATACTCCGTTACTTCCTTTGTGTTACCATATTGTTTATAAAGATAACGAAACACATAGGTCTTACCACAGACCACCATGAGACTTCAGTAGTGATCTTTCTAAACTAGCAAACAAAACAAATAAAAAATTGTTAGTTTCCTACATTTTAACCAGATATTTTCTAAATGGCCCATGGCAGCATAATTCCCTGCAGAAAGCTTTCTGAGAATCAAACTAAGTTTTATCAACTGGATAGCTTTTTCTTGCATATTCATTAATCCTTTCAGAACTTCCATCTAGAGAATGAGTGTGGACTCTTCCCTGGTATACCACATTTATCCAGTGACTACCAGCATTATTATTTCTGGTTATTTTTGTGAAGTATAGATCTAGACTTCCTGGTCTGTAGCTCTCTGTAGGACCCTTTGTAAACACCATAGTTGCCACCATTCCACTGACACCAATGCAGTTTTAAGCAGGAGGCTACATCTTTGCAGTAACTGTTTCACTATTTCATACTTGACCACCCTTCAAACTAGAATGCCATCGGGCCCTTGGGATTCATCTTGTCAAATTGTCCTGCATCTTCTTTACTGACACTCTCATATAGTTGTGTTGTGTTTGTTTTTTTTTTTTATTTATGCTTCCAGTAAGCACTGCTGCACTATGGCAAAGTCTGCATCTCCCAGGGGTTCTCCAGCCCTACCCTGTGTCGGAGGTGAGAGCATGTACAGGACTCTTTAATACCTACTTACTATGAGAAAAGACTAATCCTTCCTTACTCTTCTCCACTTCCTTGATAATACCTCAGCTAAAAGTAAGAACAAGATCACCCCAGTTGCCATCACTGTGGCTGGAATTCAGGCAAAAGCCTTGAAGATCAGCACTCACGAGATACTGAGGAGGAAGAATCCTGACTATTCAAACCCGGAAAAGGAGTTACTGATAAACTGCTGTCATTGGAAGGAAAAATTATGTTTCTGGATGTTTTTTATGTTGTTGAATTTCATAGGGAAGATTGTAATTGTCAGCTGAAAGCAACAACTTCCACAGTTGACAGCGATAAATACCACCAAAAAAAAAGATCATATCTTGACAATTAATGGAGGCCTCTACCTTTTTTCTGATCAAAAGGCAAGAATCACATGTGGGACAGTAGACAATTTACCTGCAGGGACAGCTGGTTTGGCTATGTAAGCACTAAAAAGGTAACACAGACAAACTCAATAAATGAAATAAGGCTGAGGAACCACGTCTGGGACAACTTCAATGCCTGCATTTCTGAAGTTTGCTCAGCTTCCACTTCCAGCTCACGCAGAATCTAGCCACATCCTGGCTAGCATTACAACACTCTAAAACAGGTGCGAGAGGAATAGGATCTACTTATTCCAAAGACAGCTGGGAATAACCGGCACTGATGCAAAACACTTTTATCTTAGTATTCTGCTTGCTAACTGTTATTTACAACCTTCTGTGTTATTTATCATTTTATCTCATTATGTATTGTCTAGAGATGCAATTTTCAAAATGGGGTGGGAACACCTTATTTCAGTGAAATTAGATTTAGCATTTAAAACATTCATATAACCAATCAAACTTTAATGAACTCTTCTGCAGATACTGTTTATTTTTGGAAAAGTTTTAATAACTTTTCCTGTAATTAAAAATAGCATACAATATCAGAAGCCAGCAGCAATTAAAGGTAATCAAATTTGGGAAATTGTGTAGGAAGTACAAAATAGATCTGTAGATATTTTGTTAAATGCTTATTATCAGGTGAAGTACTGTTTGCTTCACAAAACAGAATAATGCTTATCATTAAAACATAAGAACATTTCTACTAAGTCCTTTGCCTGATTTTCTCCTTTCATAATATGCACTGCATGTGAAACAAGTCTTCAAAAAAAACAAGGCCTAAAAAAACCTACTACTCAGGGTGCCTTTGAGGATATTTAATTAAAATCTAATCCTGTATTCATTAAGGCTCACATAAATTAAGCTGTCATTCATAAGATTTATGGATTCTCATTTGCATATTGCATACAATTCATCAATTACTCAAGTATGAAAGGAGCACATTTCCCTTGGAGCTGCATGCTACCCTGCCAACATTTGAAATGAGGGAAAGAGCAAGACTGTCAGGCATTCACACAAACTTTCTTCCAAATGTCTGCTCCTTGATTAATCTAATTTTCTAGCTATTCCTTACAAGATACAACAACAGCCCTTCTGCAAATTTCTATTATTTCTCCTGTCTTCATCATAAAATCTTCTTGTCTTTTAATAATACTTCACGTCTGACTGATTATTATTTGTTTGCTAATGATATGGCATGAATGTTTGCTTTATATAAATGCATAATGCACACATTGGAGTTAAAATAAAATGATTAGTATTTTTTCAGGTTTGTTTTTTCTGTTTAACATCGCTAATTTGCTTAGCTGAGCTTAATAAAAAACTAAGCTATGAGAAAAAAATACCAAATTATAAATCTATCATTTAAAACAGCCATCAGTACTTACTCAAAAAATTTCTCTTAGCGTGTAATGGTAATGTGTGTATAATTAAACCATTAAAATTTAACATTAAAATATAATTAAGAAGAGACAACAAAGGTTTAATGTGAAAAATCAGTTTATTCACAGCGGTTGTAGTATACCTGACTGCACTTTTGAAAGTTGTAGGCAAAGCAATGATACAGGTTAAGTTTGTTTTTGTTGCACATAAAACATGCTGTGTTAATTCCGTTGTCTTCTCTAGGGAGTTACTCTTAATTTCAGTGGCACAACTAGGAAGTAGCAGTCTTTGCTCTCCCAGTCTCTGGATACCTTCCAACATGCATGTGATCAGGTGCTGAATTTAATGTGTAACGCTCATTCATGTCTGGGAGTTTCTAAATTAAAATATATGAATGTATCAGCACTGTCTAAAGTTACTATGAAGGATCTCTCAATTTATTGACTTATTTTATATTGTTAATTATCTAGTAAAAAAAAAACACAAAAAACCCACATAAAAATACCAAAATAAAGTTGCCATTTTCTGCAAGAAATGTTATGTTTCACAAATAAAAGGATGATAAGTTATGAAATAATAAAAATCCAGTACAAAACATTTCTGCTCTTTTTAGAGAGTACATGTGACACTTCGTAGTGCTACGTCCCAGACCAAGTTAACAATTTTTTTATTTATTTATTTCAATTTTAAAAGCATAGGGGGCCTTTAAATACGTACAATATAAAACAAAGAATCTCAGAGCAGATGGTGAGGAAATTAGAAATAAATACTTCAAATATTAGTGATCTAAGGTTTTATTGTTCAAATGTGCTCAGCACCAAGTCTATCTAAAAAGTCATATGCTGCCTCTTGCCACAGAGGGACTGTTGAACATTTGGACTGGATTAATAGTGGCAAACAAATATTTTTTTTCTTCTCTCCTCCCCCAAAATCTGTTTAAAAATGAAGAGAGATTTCATCCTAAACATAATTGCTAACGTAATCCCATGCGAATAAAGTTAACTAATCCTGGAAAAATAAATAGATTACTAACTTTAATCAGAGAAATGAAGTCATCATTATGCTTGGTTTATAAAATAGATTTCCATTGTCAAAGATAACAGAAGAGGGTTTGGGGTTTTTTATTATTTAGGTTTGTTTCTCTTCAGTTAGCTGTTTTACTGTAGACTGTTTAGATCCATCTCTGAATTACCACTGCATTTATTGTCTGTCTTTTTAACTGTTGCATTCTCCGAGTTTCAAATTTCTCAGCATGAGCTGCCTACTTAATTGTATCCAAGCAGTGTGTAATGAGAAAAGAATTTTCCCTGTCTACAATAATATAGCTTATTTTACTTCCTGAACCCAAACCACCTGTTCATTCTATTTAAAGCTTTGTAAGGCAACCCACTACCTCAGGACGTTTGTGCTGAAATGAAAGGCGGTTGGAACGAAGCTGTGACTTCTTTAAACTCTGTCCAATAAAAAGCATCATCACCTGTGGAGTGGCTTCTTGTCTCCAGGGTCAGATAGGATTCACTTCATAGAATTCTCAACAGATCTAACAAGTGACTATCTTATTCATGTGAAATCTACTAAAATTATTTCTAAATTTAATTCTGCAAGAGATTATGAGCAATACATTACTACATAGTACAAAATTTCTATAGAGCCTCTTTTAGTTTGAAATCTCCAGTGGTCAAAATTAACTGAGTCTGACAGTATAAATCTAGGACAAACCCCCTTACCACAGTATTTTCCCAACTAGTCTATCACAAGCATCTACCCCAGTGGTACAAAACAGATAATCTCAAAAACTACATTTCAAAAATATATGAAAGATAAGCAAATATGTCCTGGACCAAATACGGCTCCAAACTTAATATTGGACTTTGTCTACCAAAGTAAACTAGATCATCTTCGCTAATGTTTTTTAATATTTACATTTTACATCATCACAGATCAAATGTGGCTTGAATTCAGTGGAATAAGGGTTTCCTAATCTCGGTTGGTTGTTTTTCAAAATTCCCCTTCTATATTTGTCCACATTTTAATTTTCATTTAAACGTATACCTCAAAGTTCAAGATTTGGTATGATTTTTGGATTGAGGAAAATCCTCATTCAGCCTTTCTTGAATATTTGGGGTAGAGAGATCAGCCTACCCATATGATCAGCCTACCTATCTCCATGATTACAGCAAAGCTTTAAAAAAATCCATCAGTCACAAGGCTTATGCTTCTTAAGGGGATGTTCAACTTCTCATATAAATCCAGAAAAAGATATAAGAAATTCATAGGTATACGGGGTTATGAAAAAATATTTGTAAATAGTTACTTTGCTTCATGTCTCTTCAGCCTACTTAACTGTTGTATTTATCTGTCCCTCTCTCTTCTCTTCCACTTTTTTATAAATAAGAGAGAAAGAGACTGGGGAGGGTAAACATATCATTAAGTATGTGGAAAAGAAGAAATTATTCCTCTTGAACCATCCAGATAGAGCAACAAAGATCATCTTTTCATGTTACACACAAAGGTACTAGACCTAGAATATGTAGACACCTTGACATTAATATAATAAAAAAGCTTTCTCTTTCTCCATTCCTGTTAATTATTTTAAAATCTCTGTAGATACACCACCTTCTTCCTTCCTTTTCATTAGCTCATGAAGCAAGACAGAAGTTCTGGTCTGATAATACCTACTGAAGCACAAAACCCCTCCTGTGGATGCCAATCCCATGCCAGGCAGATTTAAATGCTGGAGCTGGTTCAAATACCTATGAAATTTTCAGATAAAATCTTTATTAAAACAAGTTAGGATTGAAAGTACATTTCATGGGAGTTCCTGTAACCTCACCAAAACATCATTTCCTTGCAAAAACTCTACAAACTCTAACTAAAGAGCTGGAAATTAAGAAACAGATTCTACTGCTTGGTTATCAATGCCACATATTGTTTGGCTATTTATATCTGTTACAATTTACACATAAAGCTAATCCAATCCTCAAATTTTAAAAAATAGATGTACAAAGCTAGAAACTTCTTCAGGGATTACATAATCCTGTTTCCCTTTTGAAGGAAACAATTGACACAGGCTCAATTACAGTCCATATGAAATAATTATTCACAGATTGACCATCTTAACTAAAATTAAAAATACCAGTTGAATGCATCTCCATTCACTCACATGAAATTAAAATACCTAGAAATATACATCTCATTAGAACAGTGATTTCATCTGTATTTGTCAATTGTTCTTCCATGCTATCATAGTCAGCTGCAAAAAAACCCATAATTTAGAATAATTCAAGACTCCATGTTTTCCAAGTACTAGATTGAAAAAAAAAGAAAAACTAAATTATTATGCTAAATTCATGGTGGAAAAAAAAATAAAATACAGCCTTAAACTTCCTTTGTACATTAAAAAAGCCCAAGGCTGACTGGATGCATCTTGCATAAGAAGAATGACTATTTTTTTAACATACTTCAGGGAAGAGCTAAATCACCTCCATCTCAGCCATCTTCTCTTGTCTCTCTTCACAGGCATTTTTGCTGTCCTTACACTGCTGAAGCTTTAACTAAATTGAAATTGAACAGGAAATCAAACTACAGACTGACATTAATTCTTCATTATATATTACTAGTAAACAAGATTCACTCAATATCGCTTATTACTTATAAAATTATAGAGTTTCACTGAAAATGGTGAGGAGACTTAAAAAAAGAAAGGAGACAGCAGTAGTGAAAGATTATTTTTTAGTAGATAAACGAACTATCTCCTTTACAGTTTATGTCAATATACATAAACAGGAAATTCTGAACTTGGGACTTCAGGCAAGTGGGCTATTGGGGTAAAGGAGTTTGCTAATATACAAAACTGTCTTTGGGATGGTTACTTTTTTCAAAGAATAAGAAAACTACATTGTCTTTTATTATTTCAGGAGTAACATCTAATGTCCAAATATGTTGCAAGTATTACTTAGCTCCTCAGATATTAACGTATTGAAACTAAATCCTAACTAATTCACACTAAATCTGTTAGTAATAGATTGAATGAACTATCAATTCATGTCACAATTAGTAAAATCCGACTTTGTTCAAAAAAAGCTTCTTTTTTTCCTGTCAAGCATTAATTAAACTCACTTAAGACCTTATCCACAGCTGCAGAAATGGTAAGTATGTATTACATTGGAAATCAAACAAATGCTGCTGCATGTCACTTTACAACACATGGGCACATACAGTTGCCATGTCTGCGCATTTAGGCAACACGATATGATAAGCACTCTCTGTGGAAGCATGATTACCATTACTGCTAAAATAACAAGCTTTAAGCAGCGTTCCTGGAAATATCCAAAACAGTCTTGAAAAGACAAATGACCTCCTTTCTCTCTCTTCCTAAAACCACAGCAGCTAAACAGATTGTGGAAAAACTTTCGTACCTGTGACTCATATGAGGCCTAAGAAGCTTAGAGCAATAGTTGTAATCGTCATTTCCAAACATGGCAGGTATTATTCATTCAAGTTACCTTTGGGGTATTAAAGACAATTGCATGCATTTTAAAATTATATATGAGGCTACGATGATATATATCATCTGCAGAGAAACCCTGCCAGGTGATGCTCCAGCATAGTACACTATATAGCACTGAAGTTTCATCGTGCCTACCTATGGAATGCCAACAATTGCCACTCTGAAGCAGAAGGTGTCTATCTCCAGAGTAATCTGAACAAGCAGACAGTAAGGAACACAAGGGGCTCAAAAACTCCCCAAGAGCGTCAAACTGTATCCTCTTGACATACAAACATGTTCTACAAATACAGACATATGAGCTATTTAAACCTCTGAAGTCCACATGCATGAGTCAGAACTGCGCACAGCACTGAAAGCAACAGTCTCAAATATTTGAATGAACTCAGTTACAACGAATTGAACAAAATCTGCAGCACAGTTATTAAACTGAAGTCCCTGTTGGGACTTCAAACACAGCACAACTATACTGCACAAGGAAAGCAATTTCATAAATGTAGCATCTTGACCATAACATTTTGAAAAAGATGCTTTGAGCAAAATTGAGTACAGAGATTCTCCATTCACCACCTTGAATTCTTTTGTTCATCTACGCATCCCCCTCAGTCACAGATCTACAGACTTTCCACTACTGCCTTTACTCTCTCAAATATCTTTTCGCTCATGGTTTTAAACTTGTCTCTGTTAAGTCAAGCAACTTTCAGAACCACTAATGCTAATGGTTAGAA
Source organism: Apus apus (assembly GCF_020740795.1). Classification (NCBI taxonomy): domain Eukaryota; kingdom Metazoa; phylum Chordata; class Aves; order Apodiformes; family Apodidae; genus Apus; species Apus apus. The sequence goes on from NC_067282.1 coordinate 41,285,993, forward strand.
AGGTCTATACTTTAGTATATAGTGTACAGTATACTTCTATACTTTAAAATACTAATGTAAATTAAAAAGGAATTTGTAATTTCCTCAGTATCTACAGTTTCAGAAACAGTCAAAATACCATCATCCACAGCAGGACAGACAGTATCATAGTAGAGATTCATGCTACAGATACACACTCAGAAGCAGTGACACGCAACAGATGAATTACTTCAGCCAAAGGAAACGACTGAGCAGAACTTATCAAAAGCACATTCAACAAAAGCACATCCTATCTTTTTCTTTTTTGATTTCTCTTTTTTCTTTTTTTCTTTTTTTTTTTTTAAGGCACTCAGTGCTGTACTTACACTGTGTTTTTCATTAATTCATAGAGCATTAGGAGGGAGTAAGTAAGGTCAAACTCTAATTCTTCACATGAGAAAAGAAGAACACTTGCAAGAACAGGAAAGAAGACTATGTCTTGGAAACAAAACAGATTTGCTTGAAGGGAAGCATTAGTGGTCACACTGTCTGAGACTTTAAGGACTGTTCATCTCTGACTGAGGCAACCTGAGGTGCTAATCATTTTCAAGCTACACTCTTCAACTACAAAGGATAGCCCTTCTTTCTGCTAGCAGTGCTTATAAAAGAGAGCATATAGCCATTTCTATGCTTAAACATACAATTTTTACCTTCATTGGTCATTTAAGTTATTTTTACAACTAATGAGATTTTGACCCTCAGGTTTCTCCTGAAGTGGTATTGCTGCCTACTGCCACAAGCCTGGAGAGCATTTGAAAGCTGTAGTGAGCCCCTTGGTGAAAAGAAAGTATATATATTTCACTGATTACAGAAATTTCATTAATAGAGCTCATGTAAAACTTCTGCTTTGTCTAAGATAATCTACTATGAAACAAAAACTCCACTTACCTACTGAAATACTAACACTTTTGCAAAAACAACTGGTCTTAAGATAATGCTTTTCTAAATGAATTATTACAAATTAAAGAAAAAAACTACTGCAATTTCAGGTAATGAAATAAGGAACAAGTTTTGTGTTCGAGAGCCAGAAGGAGACATACAGCAATAAAAAGTGCTTAAGATCAAAATATGCCAGAAAAGTATCAACCAGTGGAACCACTGACACATAAAAATATTCCAAATGCTTTAGAAAAAGTTTTTGTTTTTCAAAGTGAAGATTAGATATTTTTATAGTGGTTTAGAATACACAGATAATACTTAACATGGATAATGCTTCAAATACAATTTAAAAGTCTGACTTCACATTGTCAACATACAGAAAATTCACAAGCCTTTTAATAAGTATATAGCGTCCAGCTTATTCACAGATAGGTCACTAAAAAGACCTCTCATCTTCCCTATGTGTAGAGACTTTAAATGCAGATGTTGCCATTTGAGTTTGTCACTCTATGATCTTTTTGTAATCCATGTTGAGAAATAAGCACTTCTATGTCACAATTCACTTGACTTATTTTCTGTGCTGGAGGATGATTTGAACTGCTCTGTAAAATTTCTCTCTGCTGAATATATGCAGAGCCTAGATGACAAGCTCAGATGTAGACATTCACACTGTACACTACAGAGATTAAGCAAGTTCAGTCTCACCCTGGCTCTCTAAAAATTGAATTCGCTGATTGTACTTTAGCCTAAAGTCAAGAGGGAGTCTAAAGTGGTGAAATCTGTACTCTGAGCTGCTTTGCTTTGCACAGAGTAGCCTCTCAATCTTACAAATTACTAAGTCTTTTTCTGAGGTGGCAAAGTTCCTGGAGTAAATATCATTCCATTATGTATTTACTTTAAACCAGCTTTGAATCTGTTCCAAGTTAAATGGAGGTGATGGGGGAAAAAACTGCTGCATGTTAAATTAAAGTGAATTTAACTTTTTAACTTTTTTTTTTTTTTTTAAATCAACCTCTAGCTTTTCAGAAGGGCAACAATATCAATTTATACACAATGAGTATAAATAGCTCCAGGAGAATTAAATGAAGCATACAGAGAATATGATAAAAAGGTAAGCAAGTTTATCAGTACATTTTAAATTATCTGCATCTCTTTGAATCACTTGCACACTAAGAAAATATGTAACCTTCATCTCAAAAGCCTGGTGTATCTTCACATCTCACTCAGAGAAAATAAGGCAGACACTGTTCTATTTTTCACACATCTCTGTCAGTATATTCCACTCGTGGGAAGTTTAACATCATCTATGCTTCTGTCAGACACGATCAGTTATGCACAGTTGTAGACATGCACTCTTTTTTTCTCTTGAGATTTTCTTTTTCTTTATTTCATGTGTTTTGACTTGCAATCATGAAATGTGATACAGAAAAGAAGTTTTTAACATATAATGATTTGGGGCCGTATTACAAGAGAATTATCTGAAAATAAACAGAATTTTCCTATATTTCCTTATTTTTCATAAATTATTGTAATTCAGAGTGTATTTTTAAATTAGTAACTTACAAAGTAATGAGATTAAGAAATAAACCAGGCAGTTACTGCACACATACAATAACAACCACAAAACAGCTTGTAACATGGGACAACGGATAGACTATCACAACTTAGAACTTGTTTACAGGCCTAAAAAACTTCAAATAATTTTGTAAAATCTCTCACACAAACACAGGAAAAAAATAAATGTTTTTTTTAGGAGCACTTGAAAGAGGGAAGCTAATGTCAAGTTTTGAAGTGTCTTAAAACATCATATGCAGAGCTTCCAGCTAACACAACTGCAGAAATTTCAGGGTCGAGTTAGTTCACCAAATGTTCCTCTAAATTAACTTTTTGGTTTTTACAGATTCCAGTAAACAAATAAAATTCCATTTGGCTAAACTTGGTTTATTTTTGAACCAACAAAAAACATCTACAAAACATAAAACAAGAAAAAGAATGAGACATTCTTAAGGACAGAAGGTCATTGCAGTACTTAAATTGTACTCTCTGCAAAAATACACAATACAAAACCAAATTAATTACAAAAAAAAACAACACACAACAAACTCCCAGTAAACAAAACTATGATTTTCACAGCATAGTTCCCACACCAAAAAAAAAGGGTAGTTCAGCTAGATCTCCAGCCACTGTACATCTTAAGGCTGTCTTGAAGACAAACGGAACTAGAGAGTGTCTATTAATTATGGCGTGTCATGAATTCTCTTGACTTCTGATTTGAAGTGCCACTAATGTGCATCCAGCCCTTCACCTTTCTGAAGCAGATCCATTCCTTATTAGCCAACATGCTAAGCCAGGTTCCTTTTAGCAATGACTAGTCTTGCCTGCCTCCAAAAGACATAAAGCTTTGTAATCTTTCCTAGTATCTTAACAAATGCTGACATTCATCAATGCTTCTGTTTTGCGAGTACTGGAATCATCCCTTAGCAAGTACTAATGAGTAAGCATGCTATATGACTTAACTGAATATTATATCTGCATAGAAGTATGCATATAAGGTGAAAATCACAGCCATTGTTGATAAACTGACTGCATTCAACAAAGGTGACAAAACAGTAACAGCTTTTTCAAAATTATCTCAGTTTAAAAAAATTATTCCTTCCTATGCTGTCAAATCTGAAAGGTCATTTTGCATTCTAGAAAGTATGGAAAAGATACGTATTCAGCAGTAAAGTATTAATATATTATCTTTAAATGTAAGTAAAGAAAGAATGAAAAGTATCATTTTCTTGGAAAGAGAAAATGTCAGAGTGGAGAGTAAGGAATAGCAGAGTTCCTCAGGAATAAGTTATTGGATCAGCCTTGTTGAATAATTTAACTAATATCCACCACACATGCTGATGACACAAAGTTGGAAGAGGACTGAGCAACATACCTAAAGAACTGGATGGTCTTGAGGAAAGATGATTAATTTTAATGGAGCAAACTGCAAGGTCACTCACTCAGGGACCATAAATAAGAGTAGCTGCTGTAAGCCAAGAACTCAAGGTTGGGAATAACCAAGGCGAAGAAAGATCTGGGTTTATTAGCAGATCCCTGGATGATTATGAACCACCAATGTGACACAGTGACAAAACAGACAAATACCACTCTTGAACACACCAGGCAATATATCTCTGGTAAATCAGAAACTATGGCTGACATATGAGGCATAAGTGGGATATTTTTGCCTATATAACCTTAGCTAACCATCTTCAGAAAAGATAGATTCACTGAGAAACTGGTCTAGAGAAGGACTGCAACCATGATTACACAATGGGGAGGTTTCTAAGACAAGGTTGAAACGGTTTGACTTTTCTAGTACTGCAAAAGCAAAGGCTGAGGTGGAATATAATTCCTCTCTTTTACAACCACAGGAAAGGTCTGATAAATTTATAAGGGAAGATTCAGACACAGAAGAAAACTGCAAGCTGCTCTGAGTCAGTCATGAAGCAGCTCAACACTGAAAACTACTGATTCAATCAGTTCTCTGCCAGCTCTCACAAAACAATCAACCCTGTGGCCATGCACAGAAAAAGATATTAGAACGAACTACAGATTAACCTATAGATTGTTCAAAAAATCTATTTGTTGAGGAACGACTATGCTGCAGAGTTCCCAGAGTATGGCCTATTAAGGAACCACCAGGAAAGGTCTCATGAGTGATACACCTAGTTGCTAGGTTCGGTACAAGGTAACCCTGATTAAGTTGTACTGAAGAAGTAAAAAATAAGGCCTCAAAAAGAACACCATACATCAGCATTTCTTTTTAAATTATTTACCTAGATGCTACCTATTCAGGTTTTATGTTATGCTTACCAAAATGGACTGTGAAAAATTTTTAAGTTAGAAGACGCAGTAGTTCAAGTAAAAGACATTTTTAGAAAACATGTAGAAAGAAGAGCAACTAATGGGATCTATCAATTGTGAGGCTTATTTCCAGTGCTGCAAAATTGAGACAAGCAGTCCAGATACTATACCTTAATTTAATATCACCCATTATGATAGGCAGAAAAAAGCTTTACTTTCATCTGCTCTCCACAACATGTAATTGCTTCAAAAACTCCAGAATATGAGAAAATCTACTGAAAACGCTTCACTTGAAAAAAAAGGTTGGATACCAAAGTATTCCAAGAACAAAAATTTTAAATAGCTGTCATAAGAAATATCAGCCTTAGAGCTCCTTGATTCTAAATAATTTCTAGCCTAAAAGTTACAAAGCACTATTTCTTTCAGTCATATCATGTTACAAAGTTGAATTTTTGCTTAAATTCTAACATAGTTTTGTAAATGTATATTTGATAGGTATGTGACAACATCACACTGTAAATACTTCATAGAACTGTAAGATATTAAACCTTTAAAATGTCAACAGTTTAAGGAATCACAGCTTTGTATCAGCAATCCAAAAAGCATACATCAGTCTTTCTTCTCCCTGAGCTTTTTTGCATTTTACTGGTAGAAAATTTTATTCTAGGTATTAACTTTTTAAAGCAAAAAAAAAATCTTTTAAAAGTATAGGATATTGCAAATTATGGTGAGTAATGCTGAACTATTAATAATGTGTTCTGGTTTATTTACTTATTGTTTTAAATAAAAAAGATGAAGCTTCAATGTTTATTTTAGAAGACTTCGCTGTGAACTTCAGACTTCCAGTCAAAATCTAACTGAAGATTCCGTAATTGCTTAAATAGCAGCTACTTTTACAATTGTCCTTAATTAGGTCCCAATTTAGCAAATCACTTGGCCATATGCTGAGGTCCCACTGGATTTTAGAATGTGCATAGAGTTGTGCACATGCATCAGAGCTTAGCTGATTTCGGCTTTAACATTAGATATTTTTTAATCATTTTCAATTTCTGGAACTGCTGTGGGCTTTTGAATTTTCTTACCTATTTCCTCAGTTCTTGAGGATTCCAGCTATGATTGCTTCTGACTATTGAACAGAGGCAACTAACTTTTTAAAATTATATGTTTATTTCAAATTGCCACAGTTTGATCTAGGACTGAGGGAAGAATTTCACAATACTTAAAAATAAATTAAAACAACTGAGAGACAGATGAAACTAAACCTAGTGCCACCACTTTAAAATAAGACAGGCAGCTTCTTCAATCAACAGGAAATCTCCAACAGACTGGACAGACTCTGATTATCCTAGGAAACTAAATAGCTTAAATTGTTGTGGTTACCAACCTAGTTTTATTTACTACTTCAGCTTTTCAAGTAATTTTGCTTCCCTCCAACAGTCTGACATTTACAGAGCAGAAATTGGGAAACTTTTCCATGGTACAGGAAAGTTTTTTTCCCCGAGGGCATGTTCACTGCTCGCTTCTGTGCAGCTGCAATTGGATATATATTTGTATAGCAATACTTACACTTTGTGCTGAGACAAGAACTGTCCTTTGAGTCCTGTGGAGCCTGTAGCGACAGGTCTCTCTCATCTGGGCATCTTGTCTTGGCAGTATCAAAAAACACTACTTTCCCAAACCCAACCATAAAACCAAATCAGTACAGTAAACTATAGTAACAAAAAGTATATTTGGGGTGTTTCTATTCAGCCCTGGGGGACAATGATTCACTGTGCACTCAGTTCATGTTTGCATGTTTACTTTGGAAAGAACGTTGGGAAAAAAAATTGGGTTTTGCATGAAAAAACCCCTCCATAACCCACATCACTGAGAAACAGGGCTGTCAGACCAATATTGTGGCATTTATTGTGTAAATAAAGCAGGTAACAAGACTACACATCTGCTTTATGCTATTCTGAGTATCCCACCTTTAAAGCAATGTGATGGGACTACAAAAGATGCAAAAAACAGCAGCCAGGTTTCAGAGATGTCTGAATGACGACAGGCAAAAGGTCATAAAATCATGAGTAAAGTGGAAAGGATTACAAGGGAACTATCTTATTCTTTCATAATCTTTCCCAAGAACCTAAGTGTACCTATTGGAAACATCAGGTAACAGGCTTTGAACAAACTAAGGGGGAATACTGTTTTCAGGAACACCTATGCTCTGACAGTCAAACTCTAATTTAGTTCAGAAAGAGATTAGAGCATTTAAATCCAGCTAAGAAAGAGAGTGAAGATACCATTTGTATATTGGAAATTTGTAAATCACTGCTTGTATATTGTGTGTGCAAACCTTAAAGTATCTGTATCCTAAACAGTCTCTACTGATAAACACTGCAGAAAGGGCAATGGATTAGATAAATCTCTGACTTTCCTTTTACAAGATGATAGTGAAAGATAGGATGGCAAAAACTTGGTTGTCCACTCCCAAAATGTTTGATTTCCACTCAATGGAAGTACTGGCTTTTTTATTCAGAGAAGTTTTGTCTGTGAGTGCATGAGGCACTCTAAGGACACAAAGAAGCAGTTTTACGAAGTTTACTAGGCGTGCATGTTTCTAGATTTAGCTTGCACAAGGTTAATCTGTACTATGCCATATTTAAATTTGTATTACCATCTGCTAATTAGATGAATGAGTTAAAGGGTTATTAACATTTGTAAGCAGAAACTCTCATGCAGCTATATGTACTCCCTACATCTTCAAATGAACAAGGTTAAACAAACAGCTCTTCTTTTACTTTTTTTTCCAAACAAAATTGGAAAGTAGTGGCACAGCCTATTCTAAAACCAAGACCAGAATTTTCAATCGAGATATCAAAAAATCATATGATGATACATACAATGGAACAAAACTGATACTTTGGCCTATATAAACGGGGAATTTCCTCCATCAAAAGCTAACAGAAAAAAAACAGTCTTTATGATTGTCTCACATGGAAATGTGATTTTTATTCACTAGCATAACAATATATTAAAATGGTCTAACATGTATATAGAATAATAATGTGCACAAAAATTAAAAATAGATGTTAAGTGCTTATTTTTTAATGGGAACTGAAGTATCTTATTATTGATCTCTGTTGAAATTTAAAAAAAAAAAAAAAACACCACCATTTCTTGATACATGCAGGTACTTCTGAGACTGACAAAAGAGACCATAATAACACCAGCTGTCATATTCTATTATCTAAATATGGATTTCTGAAATGATTGAATGTTGCAGTATTTAGTTTCAGAATCATTGCGTTCCAGTATAACATACACACTAACACCTTGTAAAAACTGTTTGTTTAAAAATGGTGCATCACAGAAAAAAGTCACATACATATTTCTAAAATACCTGCATTTTTTCAAGACAGCCTTTCCACTGGTGTAATAAAATTGGTCTAAAACATCTGTCATTGAACGTCCAGAATTGTATGGGTAGTAATCCTGTCATCATTAATATTCGAGGGGGGTAAAGGAGAGTAGAAATGGATCAAATTCATGTGCAGTGCTTCTTTCCATTAACACAAAAAAACCTAAACAAAAATCAAACCAAACCAAAACCAAACCAAAATAAGCAAAACCAAACCAAACCAAAAAATGCAATAAAGAGCTTTTTTTGGGAAAAAAAAAAAAAAAAAAAAAGATACATTTCACTAAAAAGTTGTATCCATTCATGTATCATACAGGATTTTTTTAAATGGGAGATGTTAACGCAGCTGATCACTGATCATCTATCACTAGATCAGTGATAGCTATTTTCATTGATCATAACAACACACTCATTCAATTAATTTTTCTTCTGTTGCAGCCTGAGGCAACTGTTCCCTTCATTGACATCAGGATTGGCATAATTACTAGAAAAAAAATATGGACAGGGTTTTGTTGGGGTTTTTTTCTAAAATACAGCCATCTAAAACTGGGGGAAAAAATGAAAGAAACACATTTTCAGAAAAACAAAGCAAGTATTTCACTATGACTTTCATAAATGCCGGTCTATGTGAGTTGTATCTATACTGGCAATCAAAATTAGACCACAAAATAGCATAATGGACATGGATTTTATTACTTTAATTTGATCATAGATCCAATAATGAAGGAAGGGCAGACAAAACTGACTAACTTAATATTTATGGGAACTTGAACTACTGAAGAGATTAGTACTTTTACTCAGTTAAGCTTCCAACTGTCAGCTGTCATTACAGGATCTGCCAAAAAAAGCAAATGATACCAATGTTGCACTTGTAACATGAGCACTGGACCCTTTTAGTGAGAAACAAAACATGCAAGTTAAACCAGGAAAATGCATTGCTTCCTGGCTTTACATTAAGGACAAATCAATGTCCTGGTCCCGTCGTAATAAATTACCTTGTGCCAGGATAGATCAGCTTGGGTTTCTCCATATGAAATGTCAGTGGAAGGTATTGACAAATGTCAGTAGAAAGCAAAAAAGCAGTCAGTTGAGATTTTTGAAAGGAACCCAAACCATACAAAATTTGGGCATTCTCCACCCCACTTAAGTACAAAAAAAAATCATGTTTCTGTCAACTTTATAGGACTGGCAATACTCACAGTCATCAGACAAAGGGAAAACCTCTCTGGTGATTAAGGAGTCATAAGACCAACAGACTCGCAGTAGCTCTGAAGTTCAACATCAGTCCACTGCTACTGCTGGTAACTGGGATGTCCATACCACCACCAGTTTGAACCCATGTCTGCTACTGCAAGTGGAAGTGCACAATTCTGGGCATTTCCAGTGAATAAGGACTTAAATTTCAGGTGGTGAAACAGTCCATAATTCTTGACAAATTAAGAGGCAGTGAATAGAGCAGGTTAGCAGAAGACTACTAGTCAGCTGAGAATAAAGACTGATGCTCATATGTGAAACTTTTTTTTTTCCAAATGCCCAGAACTGGCCATTTGGTTCCAATATGCTGACATCAATCATATGCATGGAAAAACAGGTTAGTATATAGGATTTCACAACTGAAGGGCTTCTTCAATGTGGAAAGAACAAGTTTCTTGTACACAGCGAGTGCACACATATGTATACATACACACATATAGAGATTTGTGTGTGTGTGTGAGCACATTCACACACCACTTACCAAAAGACTAATTTTAGTACTGATTAAGTAATTTAATATGTAACCTCATATGCTGAAAAAATTATCATAGTACAGAAACTTTAGACACACTATAGCATTACAAAGCAGTCTACAAGACACCTTTTCCCAAATAACTGCATGTGTCTAGACTATAGTAGCCCTCAGCAAACAACTTGGAGGCACCTGTATGATGAATGCTCATAAAAAAAAATAAAATTCCATTTCAGTGTTTCACAAAGTTTGGTCATGAGCCTGGTGAGAAAAATTCAGCATAATACTTCATATCAGGAGCAAAAGGCAGACGCACACTCTAACCAGACATTTTCTGAAGCACTTTTTCTTCCTCCCTTTCAATCTGGATTGCAACTTTTTGATTCATTACTCTGTTTTCACATAATCTTGCAAGACATGCAGTTTTTACATAAACTATATAGTGGATCACAGTCCTAGCAAGTCTATAGACCTACTGCAGTCATTTCCATTAGACTGGCTGGCTTTATTCAGGATTTTGACCATTCCATACACCTCAAAAAAAAGTCGTCTGAAATCTTAAAACATTATTGCTGCCCGCTTAGTCTCTCCTGCTTCAAACTGGATGGATATGTAACTAACTCTGGAGAGATCATTGCTCCTTGGTCAATGAGCTGGCCACAGGCCTGGAAGACATCCATGCTAAAGCTTAGTCTCTAGTGATATCAGAGGGATGGGGCACGGCTTCTTTGTGTGCACCTAGACAGGAGGCTTGAATAGTTTAATCACACCACAGTACCATGCAACCATTTCTATATGTTTATAACTCATCTTTATGCCCCTCGCCTTTCAATAACCAAGCACTAGGAAAAAAAATGTTGTGAAATGCAACAACAGTTGGGAGGCTAGCTCAAATGTTTTCTCATTATTAAAAAGAATATTGTATGTGTAAAACTGCTTTTTGGGGAACGGCTGAAACTAGTTTTGGTAGGAGAAACCCATAAAATGACCATAAAGTTGTGCATAATTATTCTGGGGCAATCTTTGTGTGATTTATAGTGAATCCCATCTTTGACATGAGAAATTATAAAAGAAGCTCAAGTTTCTCAGTGAGTCTCTATGACTATTTTGTAAAAGTCGAAGGACTAGAATAAAAGATTTAAGTAAAATTAATAGAAAACATTACATGTATGTATTTTGGAAGTCACTTATTTCTGCTCCCAGAATAGAGAAGGGTGGGGGGGTGGTTCCAAGAGGGACCTTGCTATAATAAGATGTTAATAAGTAAACAGGATAACTTAACGACTGTTATGAGAGAGCTTCACAGGCACTCTCTGAGGCTCCAGAATGTGTCTTAGTCTAATTTTGGCAATGACAAACTGATGGCAGTCTCTTGCAGCCTCTCAGAACAGAATTTGATGCCACCAGGCTATGAAGTTGGACTCAGCAGTCTCCATCAACAGACTTGTCCACATCACACAACAGTTGAATGAAATCCTCAGCACAGCTTCTACCCACATTCCTCTAAGAGAGACAGTAAGAAACTTTAAATATTTCAAAAGGCTTTGCATAAGGCAGAGTCAAGTATCCATTTAAAACACCCTTGTTTTATTTCTTTCTTGTCCTCTACCTTCTGTTTCCCTCTATTTTAACCATGCTCATTTTTAAAGCACATCTTGTTTGAAGGAAAAAAAAATATCATTATGGAGTAGACAAGCTCAGCTAAAAAGATAGGAAAAAAGGTTTCTGTTGTTTTGGTTTGGATTGTTGAGTTTTTTGTTTTACATTAATGGTCAAATAAATCAAAAGATGACACTGTACAATGTGAAAGTACAATCATGAATAGCTGTTTACATGGATTTTAAATATTTTGGTAATGTGCAGCGTGCAAATTACCAAGATATGAAGAGAAGTTCTTATTTACATTGTGCAAGAATGAGGTTCATACACTATTTATCCTCTGTTTATTTTTACTAATCTAAATTATTACAATAAAAGAATAGCAATATGTGGTCACATAATTAGCTCTTACAATAATTAGAAGGGGAAAAAAGCCCTCACTGAGGCAAACACGCATTTCTGTGCAATTTAAACAGGAAGTCCTCGATGATTAACATTAATTGAGAAAAGGCTTTTCTAGAAAAAAAAAAAAAAAAGAATCCTGTGTGAAACATTAAACAAACTTATCTGATATTTATGGTTTTTTCTTTAATAATTAATGAAATGTAAATAGTCAAGGAAGTCCAGAGTTTTGCTTTGTAACTAGCTACTATTATAAATGGCAGTCAGATGTTTACAGAATACCCAGAACCCTTTTGTGTGGAAGGAGGTTACAAATCTGCCCCTTTTCCCTGTTCAAAGTCAAAAATAATGGTGCCTGATCCCCAGAGCATTCATTGCAAGAACTGTTTGCATATTCAGTTATTGTTTCTGCTGCGTCAGTCATCTGCTGAAGTTCACTCTAATGTGGCCCTGATCAATTCTGCCAGCTGTGCTTAAGTGCTGTTTACTATAATAATATCACACTGCATTCTTATTTGGCAACAACAGCTATGACAGCACCTAAATGCATTGAGAAGCCAAGATTTTTATCATGTACACAGATCAAACTGGAATTGTTTATGGAGGACAGTGTTGTTCTATTTCTGTCCTTTCTAGTGAATACCAATACCGCAATAATGCCTTTGCCAAAAGCATTACTACTCTGCCCTTTCTAATAAGTGAAGGTCTTGTTGATCTAAATACTCTATAGGACATGGAAATTATTTCATTACTGTGGCATGCACATTTTCACTGAATAAGAGAGAGAACTCAGAAGATGGGTAGATGAGACAGAGACATATGAATTGGTATCACTCAAAGAAGTACAGAAATATTTTCTAATAATAATGTAATCATCTGGTGCTTAAAAGGAAAAGAAAAAAACTAAACCAGAGTAATTGAATAACAACAGAAACACTCGCTGTGGCACAAAGGTCTCCAAACACATTTGCAACATTTCAAAGTAGTTTCACATATTTTTCCCAATATGCCAAACAGTTCGCTTGGCCATATGTTAAGTAAATCAAATGTCTTCAATATACAGGCATAGTGAAAAAGCCATAAAGAATGAATCTGATCCTCCTTCTCCTGAAATCAGCTATAAATACAGCAATAGAACCTTGTCTTGGGAGTTATTTTTTACACTGTGATAACACTCTGCAGTATGCTAGATGTTTTCCAAACAGACATGAACACATATCCGGACAGCATACGTATAAAAAGACAATGACAGATGAAGCAGGGGAGGGGGGGAAGAGAATAAGATGTTCACAAAAAGGCTGTAATATAGAGAAGCATAGGTCTTATTAGCCTCGCTATTTTTATTTTGAGGGAGAGGGGCTTTTCCATTATCTTTGAGGTTTATCATGCTAAGCTCCCCTCAGTTCATCCTCCCACAGTTCAGTCTTTCTTTTTAATTCCCTCATCAGTTTCCAATTGCTGCTTAACTGTCCTTTCTTCTCCTCATAGCCAGTATTCAGTTCTCCCCTTCCTATAAAGACAAGTAATTCTTCACACAGACCACTGAAATTAAGAGAGTGTTTCTGGGGAACCAAAAACATGCCCTCACAGGGGGCAGATAAGACTTCACAGGAGCAACACTGGGCTTTGAAGGCCATCCAGGAAAAGGCATTTAGTAGGCATGGAGAGGTGTGAAGACAGTTCTGGAAGACAGTTCTTGAAAACTAAAACTATGGAAGATGTCAGGATAAGAGTTATATAGAGATACAGAGTCAAGTACAGTGAGGTAGCACCTTGAAATAAATGTTTTAAAAACTCAGCTTGATATATTGGATAAGGTGGGTGGTTCAAAGAGAAGACTAGCATGGCTATATCTGCCAGCCATATTCTGAAATACAGCATAAAGCAGACGTCTTCCATGCACTGCAGCAAAAAAAAATGCTTTAACTCTATGAAAATGACTAAAAATGTTGACTGTGTGCTGCCCCAAGAAAACAGAGCAAAACAAGAGAGTCTTCTAGAGAGTTGATCTTGTTACAGCACTTCCCTGAGTCGTACACAAGAAATATTCTAAGTAAGGTACAAGAAGCAGCAAGAAACAGAGGGAAAAGGCAGAGAAGCAACACAGGTTGCACTATGCAATAAAAAGTTTTAAAAAGAAAACACTACTAAGTAATACTGATTAAAAGAGGTGCTACAAAAAAATTCAAAAGGTAAACATTTCTCTCCCTGGTGGCTGCACAGAATTCAAGAGAATATAAAGAAAGCCTGCACACATTCAATGGGAAGGCAATGTAAGAGTGCGTACGAGCTCAATCAATTCTAATTCTACACCCACAGATGCTGTTTAAATCAAAAAGCCACGTATGAAAACCACCTATTTTGAAGTGGCACCCAGCGATAGCTGACATGCCTTAAGAGAGTACTTGCAGCACTAAATTTCATTTCCTTGTGGGCATTTAAGGTAAGTTTTTGTTCTGCTTTGCAAACCTAAAGAACCATTTTTTTAACCAGGAAAAAGGAGTCAATAAATTAGTAAGTAATAGCGATGTGCTTTGAATTCTATGCCTTCCGTTAACTTCTGTCAAGTTATTGGACTTCTTAGGAATATTACACAGAACATGGATAAATCTTAATATGCATTCATGTCGTACATCCTAACAGCACAGAAGGCTCCTTCTGAGCAACTGTAGAGCATGCTGTGGCTCTGTATTAAAAATACTGTACATTTGGCTATTATAGATCCATAATAGTAAGCTTTCCACCAATATCAAAATGCACTCTAAATTCTTGTTAAAAGATGAAAGAACAATGACTACTTAAATTCCAGTAACACAAACATAATTTTATAGCTGAAGGAACTGCAACACTGACAAAGATAATCTACTTTTTCTTTCTTACAATCTTTGAATATAAAAAATGAACAGGTTTTAGGTAGCTATGAAGAATTTGGGGACCAATTCAGAAAACTGATGAATATTCTCAGTTCCAAATATAGCAGACTGGAGTTATGAGTCCCCAGGGAGATGTCCCCCACAAGATGTCCTTTGCACCTTGAAAGATAAAACCAACCTGTAATTTCTACGTTTTTTCTTCATTCTCTTTGTAACTTTTAAAATCAACAAATGACAATTTAATTGCTCTTTTGCTAATCTCTTATACAGTAAATTTAAATTTGGGGTGATTACTTACAGCATCTGTATAAACTATGGGAGCCAGGGGGTTATAGCTGCAAAGCAGGCCTTCACTTTAGTTGGGTTAAAAAGTTATAGTTGCTTGTACGTATAAATGAATCCCTCTTTCATCACGGCCTTAAAGAAAACATGACATCCTTCTAAATTCATCATCAGGTTGCCAGGCAGACTCAAAAACAAAAATAATTCATTCAAACTGTTTAATCTACTCAGTGCAGATTGACAGTATCTTTATATATTTTTGAAAGCTCTTTTAACATTAGCTTATACTTTAGTGTGGGAAGAAACTAAAAGCTTTCTACATATAAAAGTTCATCGTTTACCTTCTCACAGCTATCAGATAAAAGCATAAGGGCAAGGAAGCCACAGCTCTCAGATATATTACTCCCAAAGGACAGAACCCAAATGCATCAGCATCAGTAAAGGCAGCAGGTGTGAGCTTTGACTAAAGAACAAATGTTATACAAGAGAAAGATGCCTAAAAAGAGGTAACCAAGCCAACTACCAACCCTGTGACTGAAACATGAGGATTTTGTGTCTCCAAAGAAGTAAACCAGCTCTCACTAGAGGTAAATAAACAAATAAGTCAGAATACTACTTCAGACATTATAGTGAACTTTCTTATGAATGGATTGCAACACACAATGACAGAACTCCCTCAATTCCGCTTTTCAATAACTCCAAGGCACTAGGGATGTGACAGCATGATGAATACCACAACAGACAGCTCCAATATGGTACCATTTTACCAGATCAATATCTCACTGCAATATAAGAAAAAAAGAAGCTGATATTAGTCTACACAGTGTATTACAGATGAGGTACATTTCTTCTTACTGCACTCATGCTGAACCAAGGCAATAACTCATAGATGCCTTTAAAAGGTTTGCACGCTACTAGCACATGCAAAAAAAAAGGCTAATCTTGGCTTCAGCATCTGTTTGAACATGCAATAGCTTAAAGCAGTAAGTACGTAGGATTCTATGTATGTATCTATTAATCTACCTATGTGTACCACAAACACAATGACAAACTTATCTAGAGACAAGAGAAGCAAAGGGATTTATGTATGCTGCACAGTTCCTTCAGGAATAGCTTTTCTTCAGGAACAGATTATTTTACATATTAATCAAACATTTCTTAGCAAGTCAGCGTGTCCCTTCTCTCCCCTTCTTCTATGAAGACATAGGAACACTTCTAACTGAAGCTACTGCAAGTACCGTTTTAAAAGTCTTCATTTGCCAACAGCAACCACAAGGTTTTTTTTTTCCCTGTACTTCAAATAGGAAATGAGTGGGAGATCTCAGTTACTGCTATGTGATAAGTGCTTGCAAATTTAACCTTTTTATAGCAACTACTGTAGCTTTCAAAATAGAAAACAAATGATGCCTTGGTAAAAATAATATATTTAAGGCTAGCAGAAAGAAACTATAAAATACGACATTATCAGAATATGTGTTTGCTTTCCATCTTCCCCAGCATTCTCCGAGGAAAACTAATAGGGGAAAAAAAAAAAAAAAGTCTCCTGTCTAAATAATAATATTGGCCTTTATTTCACTCTGATAACACCATACTCTACGCTTCTACAAAACCTACTGGCTATAGTTGGACAAGTAAAATAATATAGTTATTTTTACCTCTGAGAATGTGGAAGGTAACAAAAATTATCAAATTAATTAATTAAATTCTTTAACAGCTGTCTTTAATTCCTATTGATTGCTCTCTTTTGCAATATAAACTATAAAATTCAAAATTTAGACTGTTTTAAACTTCTGTTACATTCGAGAATACCTACAGATTTTGTGATATTTTACATGTTTCTCACTTTCTCTTCCTCTTTCCCCTTTGGCTTTTTTTTTGAAAGGTAACATGCTTAAAAGATACAGAGAGCTCGGAAAAACAAGTGGAAGTGACCATGTAATGCAAATTTATTATTTTTTTTAATTAATGATGTATATAGTTAATACCACATCATTTCTAATGTGTTGTTAAAAGGACTACGTAAAAATTAGCTGTGGTATGTTAAGATGAAAGAGAAGCTGAAAATGTTATTACAGCAAGAAAAAACAAGGCCAAACTGTTTAACTCCATTGCTGGCCTATAGATACATAACTATATACCACAGATTATCACCAGGGCAATAATTGTGCCAAACAGTATCAAGTGCCAGAGTTCCCTACAGGAGGATATCACAAATTTAAGATGGATTAAGATGTCTGTAGTTCAGAATTAACCAAAAATTTGAGTTTCAAGACTCAAATTTTTCAGCTGTGTCTCCAGGACAGGAGGATACAAATTGTAACAGAAGTCTCCGCAAGTGAGCTTCACAGGAAAGGATTTGAATCACAATATAATCCACATACCAAAATAAACATGGTAGAACAAAAATACTTCTTGGGCTTCATTTTGGTCTCTGTTGATGTGACTCAAAGCACAGAATTTACCTATAAGTGAATGACATGAAAGTGATTACCTGTTTACAGTGCTGGTCCCTTCTTTCATTAACCTTCTGGACATATAAATGAGGGGGTGATGATTAATTAGGCACCCAAATACTCTATAGGCGTTTTGTGATGCAGTACTTAAAGGGGGAAGAAACAACATTTTAATGCTCTAAGTGGAAACCTTAAATAGGTATGAAACGTAGGACAAAAGAAAGAAGCAGTAGAATGTTTAAAGCAATTAAGTAGAAACAACATATGAACGTAACACCAAAGTATACCAATGAGTAAACGTACTTTAATTGAAAGTGTGATTATTTGATGCCAGACCAAATTGTGTTTGACTGGGCCAACAACCATGTTTCAAGGCACTCACTTTTTCCATGTGTGCTTTTACTTGTAGAATCCAAGAAATCAGGCCTCTAAGAAAGCATAAAAGTTACCACTAATTCCATTTACCAGGCTGTCTAAAATTCTATCTTCCTAATTTGCAATAGAGAATCTACATATTTCAAGGAAACTGCACCCTTGTGGGGACGGAAGCCCTAATGATACAGTTGCTCCTTCTGTTCTACAGTGTTATGTTGCCCAGATTCTGGGTGCTGCTCAAACAGTAAAGTTCTCATCCCAAAGGGGAAAGATGATGGGGCTGACACATACAAGATGAAAAGAATGCCAGACGATCATTTGAGCTGGTACTTTATACATACACACACACACATAGGTATAGCTAAGTCCACTGACCTTGACAAGACTGCTAAAAGTTATATCCATAAACAGTTGAGATCTAACTCAATGAATACTCTACAGTGAGGAAGTGACATGGTAACTGTTGTGTGTTGCACAGTATCATGGTGAAAGCTATCTTTGTTCAACTTCTAAGCTAAACTCCTGATAGTGAATAATTATGTAAAGAAAGTAGAATAAACGTCTGAAGAATTAGAAACTGTTAATAGTGAGCACACGTTTTCCATTTGACCATTCTGAGATCAGTTTCAGATGTATTCAGCTCAAAGACTGAAGAAACTGAGTGAAAAATCTGGACTGGCATTATTTATCCACATAGTTGCAAAACTCCTACTATGAGCTGAGAATTTTGCATTGCATTTAGGAAAATACCTAACCACTTAAGTATGAATTGCACTAGTTTTGTAGCTTTATGGACCCTTAGCTGCTGTAACAGAACCTTACTGGTTTCATTTCTTTTGTTCTATACTGTTCAAAATGCCACAAAACCTATTTTACAAGAAATTAGAGGCACTTTCCCCTAGTCAGTATATGCTGATTAAGCACAGTATGTATGCTAAGTTAACATAGACGTTTCTGAACAAGCAATACTACATGGAAGACTTGCAAATTCTCTGCAACACCAGCAAGAACATAGTGTCAAACATCATAAAGGAAAAAAAGACTTCAATAAATCAGGATTTTACCCTTTTACACTATAAGCTATGGAGGTTTTGTACAGCCCTTAGTACAATGAGGCCTGTGACTATGGCTTTGTGGTGCTCTAATGACAAGTCTGTATTTAACAAATCTGAGCAAACATAGATGACACATTTGTGAAGACTAAACTGTTGAAATTCTTACACGAAATTTCATAGAACATTTTTTCCTAAAATTAACCAACATTTCTGAAAGGCCCTGAACTACAATTATCTGACACAATACGGAATACCAAAAAAAAAAAAAAAATCCAGTTTCTTAAACCTAACTTTTTAAGTAGCTATAGCTCAAAAAAAAAACCCAACAGGTAGTAACATGAACATAGGAAAATACGCATTACAAGATCGAAATCCTAAATCACTTAAATTAATGAGAAGACCTAAAATGTATCAGGAAAAAAAGTAATACTGAAGATCATCGGTCTCCAGTCACAATAAAACCAATTTGAGACAAATGTCCAAGATTTGTTGAAAACCATGACTGCTATTAAGTATTGTTTTGTTGTGAATCATCTTTGTGCCTTTAGTGATTCCTATATGGACAGAGGGAGGTTATCTGCATGTCAGACCGGCAAAACATAATTTCTGCAGAGAAGTACAGAAGATACTTAGGAGAGTTCATTACGTGAGATATCACGTAGTTGCACATAAACTACAATTTTCATCAAAATATCTAGTCATGTATCATTGTACAACTTAAGTGAAAACATCCTTAAGGAGTTCTTCAGTAATACGTAAATCCAAGGGGAAAAGTACCGAAGGG
Source organism: Apus apus (assembly GCF_020740795.1). NCBI lineage: Eukaryota > Metazoa > Chordata > Aves > Apodiformes > Apodidae > Apus > Apus apus. Next base: position 41,305,682 of record NC_067282.1, read on the forward strand.
CATAATTCAGAGAAATCAGAACTAGTTCTAGCTTAAGTTTTAGAACAAGGGTTATACCCGATCAGTGCGTAATTTTTGTTTCAGCCCAAACGCAGCCTCTTCAACTACTACATTTTGGGGGCTCCGTCCCGAGGACCGGCTTCCCCAGCCTGCAGTGAGGTGAACTCCCCCTCACATGCTGCTGTCGGAAGTCTTTGTCTCTGTTCCTGTAGTCCTGTTTAAATTCTCACCTTGCTCTGCCCTTGTCATCAACTCATTCAAGCACAAAGCAGGGAGCACGGGAGTGTTTACTCATTTCCCAAGTCCATTATCTTACACATTAATCACTGGTCTGGAACTTTTGGACAATGCTGAATCTGTTACCTTTTATTTTTTATTTTTTTCTTTCTGGCTGCTTTACTCGGGTCCGATAGTTCACCAGTTCCAAGCTGTACTTACACTTGATGACCTTTACATCTGATTATTTAGCTACTCTTCCTCTTTTTCTTTTTTTTTTTTCTTTTTTTTCTTTTTTATAAACAGACTCCAGAAAGAAACAAATGCATGAAGTTAGCAACAGTGGTTTCCCTCTTTAAAAGTTGCACTTGCTTGAGGAAACCGCAGATTTAATTACTCCAAATCTAAAAGGCATACTCCACGTATGAAGCACAAAGATAAAGATTTGGGATGTGTTTCCAGAAAGGACTGGAGAGAGTTGATTTTCTTTAGAGCAACTAGATTTCTTTGGAAAACCTGAAAGACCACCACACCCGCAGCCCTCGCCCTCCCCTCCCTTTGTTTTTTAAATGAAAAAGCAGTGAGAAGTTGTTTCTGAATGCACGAAGTTTGTTGTTGTAGAAATACATCTTCAGAAATAGTATAGTTTATTTGCAATGATGATTGCAGAAAGGGAAAAAGAAATAGGTGTAAATCTGGACAGCTGGAGGCTCTTGAACTACACTTGTTAAAAGATTTGTTTGTGAAACACGCATTTTATTGCCTTGTATGCATGTTATAATGAGGCATGGACAACTGCAACATTACGCTTAATGATTGCATTTCTTGTTTCAGCCAGCTTCCTTGTCCTCTTGCAATTAACGCTTTCCCAGATCACCCAAGGCTACTTTAGGAGGGGAGGGGGGAAGAAGAAAAGAAAAAAAATCTGAAATTCACATAAATGAGCAATGTCAATAGTTTAGAAAGAGTTTACTTAGAGAACAAAGGGCCCTTATGAGGCACTAGTGAGAAGAAATGGGGAAAAAATGAGTCCTCACAATGTCGGCCTTTTCTCCCCGCGACTTGTTATCAAGCAGCCCGCGCGAGCCCCTCCGATCTGCATGAAAATACCTTTCGTTCCATTCACTCATTTGCATTAATTTCTCCCATTATATCTGCAAATGGCCGCATGTCTCCCCGGCACAATGCGGCGGCCGATGAGGGCCGGCGGCGGCAGCTGCCCCGCTCCCCCCAGCCCCCCCGCCTCAGCCCTGCCGCCTTTCAGGCGGGTGGCGGCCGCTGACAGCCCCGGCTCGCCCCGCCGTCCCGGGGACTCCTCAATTGGATTTGCTGGCGGTGACAAAATTGTCGCCGGCCGGAGAGGCCGGGAGGGGGGGTAGGGGGGGGGCTGGGGGAGGAGGGGGTTGGGGAGGGCTCTTTTGAGCCGGCGTCGATCACGCTGCCATGGGAAAGCGGGAGGCGAATGATTCTCAGTGGCTTCTGATTTCCAGTATTTGTTCAGCGTTAGGCCCACTTATCTCCGGGAGAAAAAGCAACACGTAGAGAGAAAGTGACAGGCAGAAACACGCTGCCTCGCCCCGCCATTCTCCCCGCGCTCTGTATTCAAACAAGGGGGCCCTATTACACTGAAAGCTCCGGATCAGCCTCACTCAATTATCGCCGCTAATCCTTATAGCTCTATAAAGTAAATATTTCATTACAATTTCAAATAAACAGTCACCCAATCTAATGAAGCAAGAACTCAAAGTGGCAATGTCATAGAACTTGTTACCATCATCAAAGGAAAGGACACAGGCCTGTCTGCTAATAACGTTAAAAAAAAAAAAAAGGTTCCCGAGCAGATTCACAAGAAGGAGGTTTTTTTTATTATTACTCACTTTGACCTTTTTTGTCTTTCCAAATATTCTTCAATCACTGCACACCTTTGTATTCTTATTGATTATTCCTTGTGTACTGGCCTCAGTCCCGGCACTTGCTAGGAATTACTTGAGGGACAGTAAATGTTCACAACTCCCAATAAAATTTAGCATCCCGCCAGGACTCCCTGACATCTTTCAAGACCAAGACTTAGTAGTTTCCTAAACTTAACATTATTTTAATAGAACTTTTACTATTTAAACAAACAAACAAACAAACAATACGAATTCACAAAGTTCCAAACCTCCCCAGTGTATTCTTCTAGTCTCACACTTATATTTCTAGTGGATACTTATATGGGAAGATGTCAGCATATTTATAATCTCCTGAGATAGTCATGGTAGGTAACAGGATCTTTTTTTGCAGCAGCAGTTCTTTTAGGACTCTAAACCTTTTCCCAGTTCAGACAAGGTAAAGGTAAGAAACACACTTTGCAGGTACACAGCAGCGCTGTTACTCCCTGCTTTTTTAGGCAAGCACATCATAAAATTCCTTCTGTAGGCTTTGATTAACTTGGGTTACCTTTAAAGTAGCCAGGCTATTTTATCCACAATTTTTACAAGAGGAAGAATGCTAGTCTAAGTTTATGTAGTGCGTCTCTTTTCAGAAAGATTTTTTTAACATGTCCTCCTCCTCCTGCCCTCATCTCCAGGAGGACTTTCCCACTTCCCTCCTCCTTTTCTTCCCCCCTCCCATTCAACTGGGGAGGTGGGGGTGGAGGATACTCTTTGTCATTCTCTCTTTCTGACACAAATAAAATGGGCTTTTCTTCTATCAGCTGTTCACAGAGGAGATACCCAGTGCCTCTCTGAGAAACACAAGAAATACTGAGATCTCAGAGCAAAGAACTATAGGTCAGCATGTAAAATTTAAACCTCCCTAGAGTAAATATTCAGTAAGCAGTCTCTTTAGGTCCTGCTCACATTCCCATGTCATCCACATGTCCCAACACTAACCCGTGGATTAATGCTAAGAATAACCTTACAAGGTACTATTTTGGGCTCTGTGCAGTTGTCCTTCAAACTCTGCAACAGACTAGGAATCAAACTAACTGATTTATGCCTCATAATCACCTACATTTAACTGGTACAAAACCAAAACAAAACAAAACACCAAACCAACCAAAAAAAAAAAAACAAACACCCAAACAAACAAAAAGCCCACCCCCCACCAGATTAAAGCATTTCAGAGATCCCAGTTCAAGAAGGAATTTTTTAAGTATATAAGTTTTACTAAGTCAACTGCTTGAGAACCGTATTGTAAAAAAGCAATTCTTTCTCTCCCAATGTTCCAGTATAGCTCTGTGATAGTTATCTATGCAAGGAGAGATGTAGCAGGTTCCAACTGTGCAATTCTACAGATAAGGAAGCAGAATACCCATCTAGAACTCTTAGAAGTAAATAGTCACAGAAACACTGATAGAATAGCACAATAAAAACATATCTTTGGCCACAATGCTGGTAGATACCACTCCCAATAAAGAGAAAAGAGAGTCACCAGTAAGAAATTACCATATGTATACAGACATCTTTCAAGCACAGTTTTGCGCCTGTCATAAGCGGACCTGATAAAATTAACCCGTACAGAGAAGGCTAACATAAATTCCTATACCAATTTATGCGCTTTAAATAGAATTTCAGTGTTATACTGGAAGGTCTTGAGAATGTTCTTCTGCAAAGTAGTGAAGCTCACCCTCAATTAGTAGCTACCCATTACCCCAAATTACTGCCATTCAGATGTCAATCAGTAAGGATGCACTACAGGAATTAAAGGAAAGAAGTCATTTACCACAAGTATTCCTCAAATATTGCATTGTCTTTATTTCTTCAGTTATTCTGTATACATCTTTATCCCTTCAAAATTGTTTTTCACCTTTTGATTTCCACTTCAATACTTAACTATGATTCTGAAATATACAGCTTCTCCAATGGAAACAAACAAACAAACAAACAAAACAAAACAAACCCAAACCCCAAAGCCAGTTCACTATTTCACATCTGTAAATCACAAGATTTACATTAATAGTCTGATTTTAGTCCAGGCACAGTTCCCTCAACTCTTGTTAATCAATGGTGAAATAAATTTTGAATGCTGTAAAGTGCTAAACCTGATTTCCTTATCTTAAATATGAATATTCAAACATAATAGTAATCATTAGGTCAAGTCTAGGTAAAAGGGCATTTTTAATGGTTTATTTGTTTTTTGACTCCTGACACATTGTTTTAAACAAATGGTGATCTTTCAGATAAAAGTAGAATTTTCACTGGAGAAAAGCATTGGAGTTTGTCAATTGAATGTACTCTTTGCTCAAAAAATATGGGATAATGAGAAAGCCAAGAGTTCTTACTTTCCTTTTCCTACTACTGATTGAAACGGTTATACTAGGAAAAAATAATTTATTACCTATAACAAAACTAAAAACACTTCTAGGTAACTCATTTGTTTAATTTTAAGTTAAGTTATGATTCAAAATTTGGTTTTCTACTATGTACTTTGATATAAATAAAAGACTAATTTAACTTGTTCAAACTAACAAAATTAAGTTGGACATAAAATTATCCAGCAAGATATTTAATAAGACATTTATTCTTCAATAAAATGCATTAAATAAGAATAAAAACTTCACAGTTTTAGACTTCCTAACTACAGAATGCAGATTTCTTAAATCAGCAAATATTCTTCTCTGGTAAATCTAAAATGCTATTTCTCTTTGAAAAATTATAAATTATCATATATGATGTACTGAGAGTCTAAAAAGGAGAACAAAATTAGTAAACAATACTACAAAAAATCAGATTTTAGTAAATAGTTTCGTAAAGCAATAAATACAGGGACGGAAGTGTCACTTCATGTAGAAAAGAATGCTGTTCAGAAACATAGCTGCAACAGACATGGACTCAGCCTGTAGCTACAAAGTCCATGTAGTTGGACAGTATACCAGCTTCAGCCTAGCCCCTTATTTTAAATTTGTCAGCTCTTCTCCAGATGATTCTGATGTTGGTTTTTTTTAAATAAATAAATCTTATAACTTATGCAGAACAAGCAACATATATTATCTTTTCCACTGTAATAGTTTCCATTGCCATAATCCACATATTTGCAGCACTACTGCATATATATATATAGACTGACTTAACATACAAAACTATTTACCAACAAACATACATAGGAGGAAACAAAATAGGATATAAAGCATTGAGAAAAAATAAATTAAAAATAACTATAATATCTTATTACAATTTCACCAACTTAAAAATTTCAAACTGTTTGAAAAATCCAGCTTTGTTTAATTCTCTCTTAATGTCTTTTCTTCAACATAAATTGGACTGGTTATTATACTGCTTTCCAAAATTTTTACATACAAAACAAGAAAAGGAATGCAAAATGTTGCATTTCATAGCTAATCAGTATTTCTTAAAATATGTAAAGAATGCAACTTTTCACATAGTATTCCCCTTATTCTACTCTTAGTTGTAATTATGTGTCTTTAGATAATATTAATATCACGTTGGGGTATGTCAAAGGTATTCTTTCCTTACTTATTGATAACTTGATTTTATGTTTGAACTAAACCATTTAGAGATACACAAGAAGTGACTTGAAGATAAAGATATGGGTCTCCACACAGTCAAATGGTAAACAAGTCCTCAGATCTACAGTCAGGTATTTTAAGGATGAGTGCTTGAATAAGAGTGTTCAGGGTTGGGCAAGTGATACTGGAGCTACACATAATCAATACAATTAAGGAGGTGGAAAAGAGATGAGGTTTGATGTCTTAGAAGCTTCAGTTAAAAGTGATTACACTTTTGAAAACACCTGACATAAAATATTACATTATGTCAGTAGCATTCTCCATCTCTCCATGCTCTCATCCAATCTGTATGTCTCCAGTCTCTAGTTAATACTTGAGCCTCCTCAACCCTGACCTGAAAAGTCCTGAGTGGAGCTTCTCATGATGGCCCAACTCCATCAGTTTCATCCAAGTTGAGCCCACTTTTCCCATCAGAGATAACCAGTACTTTACAAATTCGCACCCTTAGGGCTAGATTCAGCATAGTACCTGTGGACCTGATAGCCAGAAAATAAAACTCATAGGTGTTATGAATAATCAAGACCAAACTTAATGAGAATATTTGCACTACTACAACACAAATGGCTTCCTGACAGCAGCTGAGCAAGGTAGTCAAGTAGGACATTCACCATCATCTCAGTTTTCCTAGGTGCACCAAACCTAGATTATTCAAAGATAAAAATTCGAGCAGTTCAGGTTGTGCAAGGAAAGCACAGTTCAAACTAAAAGACAAGACACACTATTTTCTTCCTAAGGATCTTTGTTTTCACAAAAATCTCTGAAAGCTAGAGCTGATGGGTACATTAATTTTCATTATTCTAATTCATAGTTAAAAGCCTGCTTCATTTGCTTATTAATCAAAACATCTGAGCTGTCCGCATTTATCTTCTGAGAAACACAACTGAAATTATTATGTGTAATCTTAATTTTTAAACAAATATCATCCAATTATAAGGAAAGAGTACCTCAAAAAAGTAACACCTTCTGATGAATCTTTGTTTTCTAAAAAGGTTTTCCTTTAAACTTTTCCCATGTGTCTTGATCTATAGCACAGTTTTTAAGCTTAAAAAAATAATTTGATACAGAGTTAAAGTAAGCATAACATTTGGATAAGGTTGAAAGGTGGTGAAAGGGGTAAGACTTTAAATGCAAATAGAATAATAATTAATTGCTAAGGTGCTTTTGGGAAAAATCATATACTTGACCCAAGCTGAAGGCTGAAATATTAATCTGTTTCTATGACAGAGATCAAGCTTCATAGTCGCTTTTTATCCTCCTCATAATAGAAGCAACAGTTGTAAACCATAATGTTATAGTTCAAACAATGCCCCCCCTAAGACTTCAAATTTATTATAGCATTCATCTCCAAGACAAAAGACCTGGTACAGGAAAAAAGCTCTTTTTAGCAAAAAGCATGGTTGTTATTTATGGCTCAGATGCGAAGAATGAGTTTGGGGAATTTATCAGAGATGAAGGTATGAAATGTTTTAGCTTGTTCTTCTCTCTCTAATCCATAAACCATTTTCTCAGCCACCCAAGTGAATTCTAATGGAACAGGAGTGATGAAATAATATTTTCCTAGCCCTTTAACACTTTGCCTACTGTGTGCATTGTGTGACTTGTTCAGGGAAAACACAGGAGCTTATAGTTACAAATCTTTTAAATCAGAAAGTAAAATGATGTTGTTAATAAATTATGTAAAATGGCCTTGTGGGAAGATTCAACATACCACTGAGTGCATGTGCCCACTATCAAACCATATTCACTCACAACTGTTCTTACAAAGGACTTTTTTATTAATCTTTCGTTTGATAGTAATGTGAATTTCCTGCAGATGCCTTGGAGTTATCCAGTCAGCCCATAACTATCTAATTTGCTTTGGGTAGCAGGAAGGAGAACAAAGGTTACTGAAGAGCCCCTTAGTTTGCTGAACAATAATAAAATAAAAGATGCAGTATTAGACCATGCAGCTGTTATATGCTTTGAGATGTAACTAATGCCTTGCCTGGTTAGATTTTATGGCAAGGAGTATTGCTGTGACAGAGATGTTGAAGTCTCCTGCCTGCACCTCCCAATTGCCACACTACCTTGTTATGCAGATTTCTTTTAAAGATAACACTTACTCCTCTTTCCCTCTCAGTTTTGCTGAGCCTGATGGCTTTGTAAGCTCCCCCAACACCACCATCTCAGATGCTCCTTCCACACAGAACAGATTCATGGAAGAGCATCTGTTTGTCCAAAGCTACAATGGTCCTTTACGGGACATCCCTAAAGCTTCATTACGGTAGCAAACTCATTTTGGTCTTACCCTCTTGAGTATTTTAATTAAGTCTAAATTCTGGGGTTGTAGCCTCAAGTGGTTAAGATGTTCCACTTGCAGACCTTGAACCTAGGTCCCCAAAAAGACTTGAAGATTAAGTTTTCCTATGGAATTCATTAGGTGCAAACAGCAGCTTGGCTTCAGGAATCCCTTAGTACACAGCACAAGAGATAAGCTATTTTTGGATCCATACATATGGACAAAGAAGTTGTGGGCCACTGGTACAAGAGTATGTGCCATTTCACTTGTGGAATGACAGACAGGATTAGACTAAGTTCAACAAGACTTCAGTTGGAAGCCATGTCTGCCATTAGCCATTACTTCATTGTTATGCTGATAACATTTCAACACAGCTAGCCTACTGTTTCTTTAAATTTCTTTCTATATTACCTTTCTTCTACAACATCTACAGCTAACAGCAGATTACTCTTCTGTGACACACTGACTTCTCAATTTAATAATATATGCCTAATTATATTGCCAGGTCCTGTCCTGTTGAAGTTAACTGGAGAGTTGCCAATGACTTTCCTGAATATAGAAACATATATACACATGAGATAGGGGAAATACATGCTTTACAGATAAATTGTTTCTCCTCTAGCTCATTTTACATAATATTTCAAAATAAATATACATTGACTTCAAGACAATGAAACAAAGCTATTCATAAGAACGAGAAACTGCAGAATAGCCAGGAGAAACAAAAAAACTCCACTTAACAAATAAAGTGAGCAAGAGAGAAATAATAGATCATCAAACCTGCACCTTCCCTTCCCCCCTTATTTCTTTCTTTGTGGGGTGGGGTATTCATCTACCTTCCATTTGCACACATTTTTTGCCTTGGATGAAATATAATCAAGTTCTATGACTGTCTTTAGCTTTGCCATGATTCTCATTTATAAAAATATTTTCCCCTTTCTCCCAGTGTGAAAGAATCAACTATAGGAAAATTGCATAACTGCACATCTTCCTCTATGCTTTTTTTCTTCTAAGTGCAATATTATCAACTGTTTTAAGTTCACACTCTGAGTTGGGAGAACAGGCAGGAGCAAAAACTCTTCTATTCATTAAAGTATAAATTGCGCACCCACTCTGCTATGGATCTGTGTTTCTTTTCTTCCATTCCCCATCTAAGAAATGTCATCTAAAGAAAGCCATTGCTTTTTCAATCATCAAAGGCCCATCTCTTCCCTCCAACTCATTCTTTCTGTGGCCCTCCACCAAATTGGGCTGGGGGCCTTGGGGCAGGGGGAAAAGAAGGAGGAAAGAGGAGGGAAAGATATTTTAATCTGGATCCATTACTAATCCAATTCACAGTGCAGACCCACAAAGAGTGGTAGCACATAAAATGGAGCAAACAGCACAGGACTGGGAGTGGTGCAGGCTGGCCACCACTCGTGTGTGTGTGTGTGAGAGTGAAGCTGCTGCCCAGTGCTGCTGGTTGGGCTGGATGCAGTGCTCTAAGCCTGAGACCTATTAAGGGTGAACCTGTGACAGAGGACAATGCTCACTACGTCTTGGCTGTAAAAGCAATCTATTACATTACATATTTATAATCTATTCATGCCAGGAACACACAAAGCAAAAGGCTTTCCTGATTTTTTGAGGCTGCTTTCCTCTCTTGAAGAAGGCAGTGTGACAGTGTAACCCCATCTTCAGCGCAAGGAAAAAAAGCTTTAGTAACAAAACATTTTTCTCTCAATAAATCATTTTTAATGACTTCCAATAAATCATCTTGTAATCACATTCCTTTACCACTTAAGCCAGTCAAAGTATACTTCCACAGTTAAAATATTAATGTATTCACATTTCATGTAAAATTATAATAGCTCGCAGAGAAAGAAACTAACTGGAGAGAAATCAGCTTAATTCATTTGAGAAAGCAAAGGTTACACTCCAAGTTTTTGAAGTTTTTCCAGCAATAAGTAGTCTGTAATTGCCACTCTATATCTTAAGACACCATTTCTGATCAGAATTTCACTACTCCATATGCACATATACACACTCCCTGGACACATCCATTTTCACATACACACACAGACGTAATATACATAAACCACACTGTTTTTTCAGTTTAGTAATATTCTAAGCACTTCTGAAGCAGCAGATTATGCAAAAAGACCTAGCAAAATGAGGTATTTAACACTGTAACTTCCCATCACATATTTTGCATTCCCGATGTCCTGCAGGAATTCTGAAGATACTGATGTTTACTTTTTCTCTCCAGTTTCATCACAGTGATTTCTGAACTACAATTTACATCTGCATCACACTACTTTGCCCTGACACAGAAATGAAAGTTAATTAGTTTCTATGACAACCTGATGCATGAAAGGACCACAGGTTCTTTCACATTTGTAAATACATTCCAACTTAGTATTCAGGCTGCAGTGTGTATCAGCATTAAGTACAAATAGCATGAGTTTGTTCTTAGCAAGGCAGAAAAAAAGGACTTAAGTCAGATGACGTGATTCATCAGTGCATACATTGGTCAATGAACAGATGAGTCCCAATTTATCTCCCTCCTCTTTAAAGAAGTCTCCAAACACCCTCTAGAAAAGAGGATTTAGATGTGAACTGGCATTTCCTTTCAAAGCTTTACCAGAAACTCAAAACCAGAGTTGCCTTTTCACCTAAGTTTTGCACCACAGACTTGAGCATTTTTATTTCTGTAAGAATATGTACATTTTCTAGTGTTTCAAGGTATGCAGCATTATTCACATTAAACAAATCAATGTAAATAATATGCTTAACACAGCAGTCTTTGAGCTAATGCTGTGCTTTGACTCCCACAATATCTGTGCTAGTTTTTTTTCATAAAAGTTCTCCAAAATAGAACTCCAACAGAATGCATATTCCAAAATGTCCTTTCTTTTTAAAACACCACCATGAAATTTAACTGGAGGTGTCCTGCTTTTACTCACGTGTTCAAAGCAACAGACAATTGCTCTTTATTTTACTGAACACTGGAGACCTTTGACCACCAGAACCTCCCCATGACCACAGGCCAGGCCTCCTGCTCCCCATGGTGAGCTGTAAGAGGAGGACTCAGCAACACTTCTCACATCAGGATTGTCCTGCAACATCTCACCCTGTCTTATCTCTGGTATTAATCGGGTGCCAGGCCCAGGACAGCCAGATGAAGAACCAAGAGTCAGGGTGAGTCCATGAAGTGACTCTACGAGGCAGACCTGCAGACATGGTTTCCCAAGCATCAGCTGCCCGTGAACTGCACAGATATGCCAGCTGTGGTAACTCTTGAAATATATTGTATGTTCACAAGTTTTCTTCTAGCAAGGAGACAACATTGGGAAGATGCATAAATGGTAAAGCTGTTCTTCCCCAAAAGAAAACAGGCACACGCCCTTTCTCCAGTACAAACTTGGGTCACGTAAGTGGAGTCTGTTGGGCAGAAGAAAATGGTGTCCTGAAAACATACAGGACAAAATAAGAGAAAAAGTCTTTATACATCAGTGTCAGGTGATCTGCCCCGTACTGCCCATTCTGCCACAAAGCAGTTGCATTATTTTTGTTGCTGTCACCACAAATATTTTCTAAATAATACAGACAGTATGTAATTGAAGTCACACATCTAAGTACTCTGATCAAATCAAGTTAATTATTCTATAACCAGAGAAGCAAAAGAAGTATACAGAAAAGCAGATCATTACTATTATTCGCTGACTTCTTTCAATGTGAGGAAACTAGTGTCACAAGAGCGAGCTAGAGCTGAGATACAAGTGCAGATGTTCCTCCCTCTCTGCCCCCAGAGGTAGAAGAATCCCTCTGAATAATCTCCCAGTAAAATGCTGATGCAAATAATGAGGAGTTATTCCATCTAATGATGGGCTCAAGTACTGACCCCTGTTTGGGCGGACCTCTGAATTTGTAAAGACTTCCAAGACTCCTTTTTTGCACAACTGAAATCTAATTACCAACATTCTCTCAAGCTATTTTCTTCCACCCCAGCTCCAAAGCTTGTAAAACACAGGGCTCCTGGATTCTAATCAGAAACCCAGAAACCTATAAACAATGTGTAACTTACAGATGCCCTTCAGTGCATCAGAATGCTTTTTAGTACGGCTCTAAAATCCTAAATCACTCCATATTATTTATCTCCAAACTTCCTCATATTTTAAATGTCATGGTGTCAGACGAAGTAATAAAAAGTTTAAAAGCTAATAACTGGACTCAACTAGTAACATCTGAACACTGTATGTAGGACTGAAAATACTGATGGGATATTTATATTTTCAAATAAAGGCATAATTATTTCTCTTCTTTACTTTCTGCCAATAAACCAGAATTTAGACTTAAGATTTCAGTCACAATGAAAATGTGACTGTGCAGTCTCCAGTATGTACAGATGCAGCTGCAAGCTAACCAGAAAAAACAGTATTTTAGATGATCACGTTTTTCAGCTTCACCTCATCTTTTAGAGATTTTTCTTAACTATAAATTGAGCACTGAAACTTCATTTGCTTTTCACGCTAAATTGCTTTCAAGATTTTATATTCATTAAAATAAATGCCATAAGGTGGATTTTTACATTGTGGAACTTTATCCTCATAAAATAGCATATTACAGCTAAATCCTCAGGTAAAGTATAAAGACAAATATGAGTTACACTAGCAGATCAAGTACTTTTTCTAGTATCAGGAAACCAGTGGCTCCTTTCACCTTAAAAAGTTAATGAGAAAATGCTTCAGCTCTCAAAAATAACAAAACCCACTTAAATACTAGCAAGTCATGCCTGACATTTGTATAAAAACAAAAATAATCTGCTGTCAGCAAAACGTCCGAGTGCCTCTGTCACTCCTCTCAAACATGAACCATTTCTTGACTACAAGGGTTTTGCTGTTATACTACACTCATTAGAATGGAATTTGTGTTAACTTCCATGTACCACGACTTACTAATAGGATTGCTAGCAATTATTATACTGAAATGAAATCAGCACAAACTATTAGATCTGTTTAAACAAGTTAAAAATAAACCTTGATTAAATGTTCTTTTTAAAGAAACTGCTCATTAGGGCTGCAGGGCCTTCCGATAAATTGGTGTTTCATTAACATCAAAGCATGAATCAAGTTTAAACTCACTTACCAAACAAGTTATACTTAAAAAACAGCTTTAAAAAATAACCTGGATTACAACCATCACATAAGATAGTAACTAAATGGAATACTTATTTACAGAGGTTCAGAGATTTCAAAAGGGAAAATGTTTTCCATAAGGCAGGAGGGAAAGGATATAGAACTGTTGGTATCCACCAGCATGGGATTTTATTCCTGAGCTGGGATGCACATTGTAGTTTGCTAGTACACAGTCAGAAAGGCACTGTGGGTAGTTGCAAAAGAGGACAGAAAGCACAGTTTACATCCATGGTTCTTACCTACAGAGAAATAAAAACAAACATCAAGAAGCAAATGCAGATGGAAGTTGAATAAGACTTAGGCAAGCCATGCATATTTGCTTGAGTATTTTCCATTTTCTGTTTCTAAACCTATTGTCTGTCTTGTAGGCTGAGGATACACGTGCTATGCGAAGTGTAATGAAAGGATGGAGGTTAAAAGTGACAAAAGCTTGCAAAGCTGCCTGAGAGGAAAATCTTGTTTTCCCAAGCAGGCTGCAATGCTGCAGTTTATCCTAAGAACTCAGACTTGGCAATTTTATCACATTGTATTTAAAAAATAGTCTGATTAACAACTGATTAACAACTCCTGCCATCTCTTCATATGTGAAGAAAGACCATGTATGCTTTTTGAAAAGACAATGTTGAACTGGGCAGCTTTTCAATATAAAGATGATTTTACAATGTTGTTATGCAGTCATAAGAATTATTAAAAGAAATGGATTAACAGTAACTCAGTATAAACAAATGTACTCATTGCATTATACCAAGTAGTACATATATTTTGAAAAGCATTTTTAAAATGTTTTTTTGATATCACTATCCTACAGTAATTTGAACTGTAACTTAGTCTGTCCCTTCCTGCTGCTATCTTCTAAAACATACTAGCTACCTTTCCTGCACTAGTATTGCAAAAATGTTCTGGTTTAAAAAGGAACAAACCTCCCAGTTTAAGTAATTAATATTCCTTAATTAAATTCACCAAGCCATAGACAATGAATTCTTTATAAAACTGTGAGCTTGCCTAAAGCAACAAAGTCACACTTTTGTTAAAGCATTTTTAGTGTGTATTTTGCACAATTTTTTTAAGTTTAACCTCTGTGGATCAATGTGCTTCCTTAAAAGACTTTAATAAATTAAAGTGCAGAGAGCTTTTTTTCACCAGGCAGAAAAAGCTGATGAGACAGGTTTAGTTTAATCTCAGGCAATAGAAGTCATTAACCATTCTCTCAGGGATTAAAATATAGCTTGCCCTTTTCTTCTCTCACTTATCATTAGCATCACTTTAATCTCCCAGCGTTTCACACTGCTATTTTAATCATTACTTACTGCCTTTTGACAAGTGCAGAACATGCTTTTTCTCATTGAGGCAATATCCTGGTTTTAGCTGACAAATGTAGGACATAATGTAAAAATATCAAAGTGACATCTCTTAAACACACCTTCATCATAAAAATCTCTAAAGTTACAATATTCCTTTGTCTAATGTTTCTATTGAAATTAACCTTTGAAAGGTTTCTCTCTTCCACAGAGGCAAAAGTTTGCTCTAAATAACACAACAGCTGATTTCATTCGACTGATACAGAGTGTACAAACATTCCAGGGATTTAAAAATATATACCGTAACATTTTTGTATATCCAAGACATATACAATAATGAACTTTCTGATATTTCTTGTAGTGAGAAATATTCTTCCAACATAACCAATCAGAACTCAAATACATCACGTGAAATGCTGACCTGGATTATTTGATATTTTATTTTTCACTAGCCTTGAAAAAAATAAACTAAGTATCTTTCTCTGTCATTTATGTATTTTTCACTTACACGCTCACAGGATTATTTTATTTTTTTGGGGGGGGGAGGGGGGCTGAACTTAACGCCATATATAATATTGTTTTGAGCAAAAGCAAAATAAAAAGCTTTCACTTTTTTATTTAATATTATACTCAAACCTCCTCAGACATATCTTCAATGCAATAATCCTTTCAGTTTTCTAAAACCCTACAAAGTTTACTCACAGCTCTACAACTTTTATTCCAAGTTAACACTAAATACATTATCTAGGGTACAAAGTGTGGCCAAATGATCCATAATACAAACAGAATCCCACAGGATTCATACATTTATTAAGTTTCCTATCATACTCAATAAATGGATAATTAAAATATTTAAAATACTTTCTTTGAAATTCTATTTTTATTCAAAAAGAAAACTAACAAATATAAATTGGTAATGACAGAACTTAAGAAATTATTTTAGTTAGTACTAACACAGCTCCTAATGTTTGGCCCCAAGCTCTTTAATCTAGTCCATCTGTAATGATCTCATAGTACTTTCAACCATTATTTAACTGTTAGAAGAAAAAGAAACTATGTTGC
Organism: Apus apus; assembly: GCF_020740795.1. Classification (NCBI taxonomy): domain Eukaryota; kingdom Metazoa; phylum Chordata; class Aves; order Apodiformes; family Apodidae; genus Apus; species Apus apus. Next base: position 41,321,222 of record NC_067282.1, read on the forward strand.
ACTATATGTTTCAACAATAAAATCCCTTCTTAAGCTTCACAAAGCAGAACAATTCATTATTTGATCTCTTTCCAGGTTCAAAGTCTGTCTTATTGCAATACTTCAAAGAAATATGTAATCAAAGACAAACAGCTGTGAAAACAATCTTTTATTACTTTATTATCATCTAGCATATATCTTTAGGGTAAACCAATGAAAATGCTATACAAATAAAACAAATATTTCTTTTAAATGTCTCCCTAGCTATAAATAGACATGTAGTTATAAGCATTTCAAGGTAGGGCCCAGTCCTAGAAGGTGCAACTGCAACTCCCACCCTGGCATTTCACAAGATCATGCCTTTCCCTAATTAGACCTCAATTCTGCAAAAACCCAAGCATGCAAGTAATTTCATATTTATGAACTGATTTATATCTTTCAGTTGCAATGTTAACAGGAGTAGTTTTTAGCCTCTGCATTGTATTTATAGCTGTGCAGCCATACTTCAATTTCCCATACCATATATTACATTATTCAGAACAATATTCAGGCTGTCAAATCAAGCATTTTGAAATTGAAAAATATCAGAAGATGGCTTCTGATGTAATCTGCCTTCTACCTCTTTGTACATGTTACGTTATGTAATATTTTTTTTTAATTATGTGATCACATGGTATTTTTTCTAAAGTTGCTATGTTTTAGTTCTTGCTCTGGATAAGCTATACTAGGGAAATGGACAGTTATACAGAAATGTTGTTTGCATGATCCAGATAGTGGACAAGACAAGAAATACAGAAATAATTGGCTTCTTGTGCTCTTTTTTAAGATGCCCATTGTCAGCTTCATAGAAACCAAATTAAACAAGGATATTCTTTTCCTAATTTATACCTATACATAGTATTTCACATACAGCATAAAATAACCTTCAGTAGACCAACACAAGGAGGCTTCCTTATCTTGGCAGAGAGAAATCAGTGAGAAAAATGGCACTACGATTCAGGAACTTTCACTTCCCTATGTGCACATTCATCCGCTACACTAACATGCTGGGCAGCCACTACTTCCATTGATTTCAGTGGCTGCAAGGAGAATAACAACTGCTGCAAGTAAGAGCCACATATCTCAAGCTGAGCACCCTGAAAATGAATTATATGCAGTTAGTGGCCATCTGCCAAATGTTTTAATTGAGTTGCTCAGCATCACACAGAAAGCCTGTGACAGAAACAGGGATAAAACTGGGTTTGCCAGAGTGTCTTTCTCTTGACTCAATCACAAAAGCATCCTCTCTCTTTCTGCAGTCCCTGCTTTGCTCCAGTTCCTACAGAAAATGAGCCAAAGTTCCTATAAATAGCCATCCTGTGCACTGAAATGGAATGGGGATGCTAAACAAAAAATAGCATATGATACATAAATTAAAAACCTGTATCCTGATAATAACAAATTAGTGCGAATGCTCCACGGGCAATCGAAGTTGGGTATTCAGGACTTTTCAGGACTTGGCTTTTTAATCTGAATCATATATGCTTGTACTCTGATGTTGCCTCACAGTACATCAGACTTAGCCTTCATTATTTCATCAAATATCAAGTTACTGAACATCATTTTCCAGGACCTGAAGGGGGCCTACAGGAAAGCTGGGGAAGCGCTTTTCATCAGAGAAGTCAATGACAGGATAAGGGGTAATGGTTTTAAACTGAAAGGGGAGATTTAGGTTAGACAGGAAGAAATTCTTCACCATGAGGGCAATAAGGTGCTGCCAAGGGGGGTTTTGTGGAAGGCCCCTCCCTGGAGGTGTTTAAAGCCAAGATTGGATGAGGCTTTGTGCAGCCTGGTCTAGTGGGAAGTGTCCCTGCTCATAGCAGGGAGGTTGAAACCTGGTGGTCTTTATGGTCCCTCCAACCTTAACCATTCTATGTTCTAACTTCAAATAAGCAGCAAAAGGTTGTAGGAGCTGAAATGAGGTATCAGGGCCATAAGATTAGGCCTAGGAGATCAAGGCTATGAAGAGTCCTGTTCATCCTTTCCTCCTCTGCTTCCTTTCACAGGAGATTTCCCCCTGAAAGTTGGCAGAATTGCACCTCCAAGTCCACATACTTACTTTGATTTGCTATGAGGAACCTTTTCCACTTTTCCTCATTTTCCTCACCACCTACCAGCCCTACACTAGGATGGTCAAAAGGAATTATTTGGGCTGGCTGACAGACTTGTATTGAGAAATACAAACGAAAAGAGGAAAGTATAAGTTTCAATAGCATTGTGTGAGCTATCCCACACTGGAGGTCAACACAAACAAGAAAAAGCATTTATTTGATTTCCCATCTGTCTTCCCATAATTTTCAGTTCCTGCCACAATGCTCAAAATGTAATAGGTTCTTAACAATTTCACACAACAGGATTTTCTTAAGAAAAGAGAATTAAGCAGTCTGTAATACATCAAGTATAGTGGTAAAAATCACAGTTATCTGACTGCAAACTAAACCACCTTGTTTTCAAACAAGTTTATATTTAGGATCAGCCTGGTAAACATTATTGAGTTCTCCACAAAGAGCTTGGCTATACTGCCAGTAACACAACGTCAAAAGCTGTTAAGCCCTAAGAATAACTACAGTATGAAACATTTTTGAAAACACCTTCCTGAAAACTGATACCCAACATCCAAGACTTTTTAAGAGAAAAAAAAAAAGTAATGTTCTGAACTGTTGAGCCAACTCTATTCCGATTCAAGATCTCACAGGATACATTCCTGATTTCTTCTCATGATGAAGACAATACCATATCAGACAGTATCAGAAGTACCTATGACTCTAAAGCAACATTATGGTACAAAATACATCTTTCACTAGTTACAGTTAATATCCTCTCCATCACATAATACAATGTAAATAAAATAAATTAACACTTGTAGCAATTTTCCTTTAGCTTCCTAAGGTTATCTGACAGCCCACTCTGGAATGAACTAGTAAGGTAGACTGAAAATTGAATTTAGTTTCACTAACTCCAAATTTCTCACTGCATGATAGAATTAACGAGAAACTGTACAATTACATTAGCGTAAGGGTTATGATGGATGTATTTAAAACAGCAGGACACAAACACATGGTTATCCAAGGAGCCTTTGTCAAGCCAGGGTCAAATAATTACCAAAAGTGAGCATCTCTTTTGCAACAATGATCTCTAGGACCACAAAGTACATCCCAGCAATTTTCTTTGTGTCCTACGAAACCAGCTACAGAATAAGCATTTCACCTAATGCAGACCTCTGCATTTTTAGGTAATAGATGAAATTCATCTATGCAGCGTTTTTATAATATAAAAACAGAAGGAGAAAATATTTCCTTCACACCCACAATCTGAATTCTAAGTCAACTTCCATGTTCTTCTTTTACGTATTTTTATATATGTGGGTCATTTTCTGGAGACCAATTGTAGACTTTCAGAAATCTAACATGTTTTAAAATAGTTCTGCTGTATTGGCTTATATTAAACAGATCACACAAAGATTTTAAAATTACCTAGGAAAGTGAACCACATATTTGGGCAAAGGGTAGACTAAAATAATTACTCTAGGTCCTTTTAGCCATAGATTTTATGATTCACTGTTTAAAGTATAATTCAGCTAGAAAGGCGTTTTACATACTTATGACAAACATTCTCACCTCAAAGACTTGTAATCTACCTATACAAAAGCTGACTAGATGTTAAATCTACTCATAATCCTTGGGAAAAAAATATCGTGCTGGACATAGACAATCAACTCCTATTCCATATTGCTATGTGAATGTGCCATCTTTCCTTAGCTAGATGCAAGGTGCCAAACCAAGCAGAAAAAGAAAAGGGTTGCAAAAATTTCTTTTACAAAAAATGGAAGATGTTGTTTTATACAGTTCAACCAACTGATCAAATTGTTGAGAGTTCTGCCACTGAATTCAATTAGAACAGAACAGTGCCTTTGGTTACATGAGTTTCTGTACACATAAATTTTATAAGCTGGTAGACTGACTCAGCAGAAACAAACAGATGATATCAGCAAAGGTAGTCTTCAAAGGTTAATACTTAAAACAAGAATCAAAATAAGGTAGCACAAAAAAAAAAAAAAGAGGAACAGACATTTGCCCTCAGTCTCAGTTCCACCCACCTTTATGAGGAGCGGTGTCAAGTCACGTCTTTTTTCTCTTCTTACCAAATTATAGCCCTTCCAACAAGCAATTATGTAAAGGGAGAGCGAAACTGAGATGGGGTTAGTCACTTGCTTACAAGTAAACAGGCAATAGTTACTGACTTAAGACATTACTATTATTTTAATTATTATTATAAGCACACTTATCAGATAGCCATATTCACCCAATTGTCCAGGGATTTTTTAAGGAAAAACTGGGGTGGTAAAAAATCAACTTCCACCATTCCCTTAGTGTTGTGTGGGTTACAAAGCCACAGATGAGAAAGGTTTCCGGATCTACATTGCTCAAAATACATGCTCAGCGTTCTGCCAGAGGTTAATTTTAAAGCTACGTTTAAGTGCTGAGCTGCTCACGAAAGCTATCTCATCTTCACTTTTCGGTGCTTCCTAAAATATTATCTCTTTCTATCTGAATGCTTCAGTTAATCTGGAGTATAGTTGCATTTGCTCACAGTAAGGAACCTGAAGACTCATCTACATTTAACAAAAGAATAAAGAAACACAGAAGCTGTAAAATGTTTCAGCACATGGTGAAGAGTTGTTCTCATTGGTATATAGCAGTTCCTTATGCAGCATTTTCCATACCAGCACTGCAGACCTGTGGTTGACCACCCTTTTCATTCCACTATGCTATTCCAGTTAATTTCTTATCTGTAATACTATAATAAATAAAAACCTGAAGCATATCTAAATGGAATAGCAGAAAAACAACTGAATTAAAATGTAAGCAAAGTTAGTATGTCTTTCTAGGATAGGATCACTAAAAGCATCTTTCCAGATGGAAGTAGGGAAAAAACCCACACGTATAATTCAGATTTTCACATCTAATTCAGAGAATGGGCTCTGAACAAAGAAAAAGATGGAAATCACCACTGTGACAGTAGTGGAAGAGATTTCTAGACTCTGATCAGGTGTAGTTTCCATCTCACGAATGAAGGAGCATCTAAGTTGCAGTGTTTGTCGATGTAACAGTAAAATTATAATTGTATCACTCAGATTATCTTTATCTTTTAAAAACCCTAAAAAATAATGTAAATGCACTTGATCCACCTGAAAAATAGGATTTGTTTTATGTCATGCTCTTTTCATACCTCCTTAAGGCCCATTTCTGGGACTTGCCTAAAAAGGACATTGACATTACCAAGAAACTGATTTTATTTTTTTTTTAAATTTTCCTATTTTAAAATGAGTTAAACCAGTAGAGTGAAAAAACATCAAGCTGCTCATTGTCTTCCAAAAGCATAGATGCAAGGAACTTTTTTTTTTTTTTTTAATGTAAGAACCATTAAGAAATACTTCATATAACAGAAACACATCTTCCTTCAGTCAGATCGAAGTTAAGACATTTTAAAATACTTCGTGAAGACAAAGGATCTACATAAGTTATTTGTATTAATATCTTAGAATCTACTTAAAGCCCCAGTGAAAATTTCCAGAACTTTTAAAATCCAACAGTTTTACATGTTCACTAAGGTAAGGTATAAATGCCTCGTATATTGGGAATGGACACAAACATGAAATGATAGGGGAAGAGGAAGGTTGAAGAACTGCATACTCTTTGAGGGGCAAAAGACCTAAGTATTTAATTCTTCTATTATGTGTATATTTAGCAATAGCTGGAATTACTAAAAAAACCTGATTTTTTTCCTAATGTAATGTGAAGCTAATCAGTTGGTCTTTCTGTATGTTCTAAAAACATGGAGCAGACCATGACACACTATTTGAGATCTATTCCAATATATTTTCAGTAAACAGAGCAGACAACTCTCTTAAGCATCCTGAGTACTACATGAAAATCTGTGAGTCATCAAGATGTTTATCAAGTCTTAATATTTGTACTGAGACCTTTATAACAACAGATACCTATGTGAGGAAAAACATGTTTATCTACTCTCTAAGTAGGTTTGTAAGTGAAGGAAAGTGCAGTTATTCTGCCCCTTCCCAAGCTACTTCTGAAGCTGGAATCTTCAGGGATTCTTCTAGGGATCTCTGTAGCAAGATGCCTTTAAAATGCACATCTACGTCATAAACTGACTCCTGTCAAAGCACAGGAGAAATTAACTGTCTCCCATAAAAACTTCAGTAAACAGATGGATCTTGTAAGGTACTCAAAAAATTCTGTGAGACTAATTACAGAAGTGAATTCCAGAGCTTGGCCTTTTTTCCCTCTCCCAAGCTCAGAATCCTTTCAACAGCCTCAGGCTCACACCCGAGAGCTGTTTATCAAAAGCATCCTGGGTGATCACTACTGTCAAGATGTACAGTAAGTGAGATAATTCTTTAAGATAAATCGTCTTTAAGAACGAAACATCTTGGAAAAACAAACGGACAAACAAAAGCCCATCAGTGAAAAGTACAAAGCAAAATGCGTCATTTGTACATCATCAGCAACTTCATTAGCAGGGAGGGGTATTTTGAGCTACCCAAAGTCCAAATTTGCTATTCAAAATTTGAGTAAGTTTTGCTCAAAGGTTTTGCTGATTTGTTGTTAAGTGCAGAATAACTGGCATAAAAAAAAATATAACTATTCATTTTAGTCATTCCAGAATTTAAGTTCTGTAGAATCTAGTCCCAGGGGAAGGAATAGATGGACGTGTGAGTCAAAAACTACTGCCATATAAAAAGGTTTTACAGCTGAACACTAATGGAAAAAAATAATCTCCTACCTATGACATCACTGTTTCACCATTAGCAACCATGCATCAATGAAGAACATGCCAAAATTTCGGGGGGGGGGAATGAAGAGGCTTTTTTTTCCTGTCATAGAAATGTTTTTTTCTGCCTTCTGAAATACAGAATTTTTAAGTGGGACATGTATTCACAGATCAAAGTGCAAAAATCACCAAGCTGTCATAGACACATGCATGCATAAGACTACTAAAAATACACAGGCTTGCTTAGATATTAGCATGCTTCCATCCAGCAGCATGTTCACACAAGTTAAAATGGCATAGCCCTTAATTCTTCACTTTATTTTCAGCTATTCTAGAGGGCCCTGTCCTGTGCACAGAGCAGCACAGCACACGGTGTGTTGGGAAACATTCAGTACAAATGAATCTGCAATTTAAAATCCACTGCAAAGCTTCTCCCGACTTTATCAAAAGTTCTGTCACAACCATGCTTGAATATTAAATATTTATTTGCAACATCTGAAATCTCAAAGATTTTTCCCAGTGTAAATTAAATAGAATTTAAAAATGAATTGGGGACTTTCGCTTTGTTTCAACTCCAGTTAAAGGTTATAAAATATGCATTAGAATGGGCTGGCACAGATTAAGAGAACACAAAGCATTTATAATTTTCTGTTTACCACTTTTCCCAAGAAGTCTAATTTATTTGCCCTAGGGAATTATACTTTCCATAATATTTAACATTCTAAGTATGATGGGATTTCTGTAAAGTAGGTCATACAAAACTTGTAGAGGAATCTCAGAGGGTGGGGAGGAAGGTTAAGCAAGTCTATTGTTTGCTCTGTTTACCACACATACTAAATTGACAATACTTAAACATTATTTTTTTAATTTGTTTTGTTTTGTTTTTTTTTACTTTGTTGTTTCTTTAGGGTTTTTTTTTTAAATCTGAGTCTTTTCTTCTTGGACCAAGGAATTTTCTCCGTCACAGAGTAATAGAGCTTGAAAACTCCAGCATCAGCAGGGAAGGCAGGCACTCCTTAGCCAGCCACTGTGTGAGAGAGAAAATGCAATTAAGGCTCCCACCAGGGACAGAGAACTAAACAAAACCTGCGTCTTCACACAAGAGCCTTTTTCTTCAATGTGAAGTACAAGGCCTCAAATCTTGTTGGTGAGATGCTAGCATTTAGGACAACACACTTTCAGATTTTCTCACAGCGGATCAAAGTAAATAATGCAAGGGCAGCAAACAAAAGGGAAAACTCCAGCGCGCTTACATTAAAAAGAGATTACAGGGGGCTTACAAGTGATTGAAGGAATAGATGACATTTTAAGAAACATAAAACTAAGATCTTTAAGTACAGCTAGCACAGTGATGTGAGTCTAGCTCACTGACGTTTTAGAAGGAGTGACATGCAAGCAAGTTATGTGTTCAAATACACATAACAAAAAAATATTATAATTGCTATCTCACATAATTAATGTGAATGCAACTATTCCTGAATTCGATGAAGTCTTGAGAAGTTTTAACTACTGATCTCAAGCAAAAACAGCATTCTGGCCTACTTTCAGTCCAACTTTTAATTTTTCTTCACCCCATCCTCATTTAAATAAACGCATGTCAATGGCATGGGTAAATAGGATGATATCAAGAAATGCTTGAAACAACCATCCAGCCTTCAGTCCCTCCACTCCCAGTGCAGGCCTACATGATGGTCTGTTAATTCTATCTACAATTTCCTTTGAAGACAAAAATCACATTAGTAGCCCTTCTCTACATCTGGTCTATAGTTAATAATTCTTCTGTACCTCAAAATGAACACATACTACCCACCCTCAAACCTTTGAGGCTTTCCTAGTCTTGATACAGAACTCAGGAAAGTGATGACAATAGCATTGCTTGGCAGTTTTCAAGTGGCTCTTTGTGACAAACATCACCAAAGTCTTATTCACTTTGCTGGGATCTACATGTATTACAGAACTATTGAATATTACCCAGAAGAAAAAAAAAAAAACAAACAAAACAAACCAAAACAAAAAAAACAACCAAACAAAAAAAAACCTTGCATTTTGAGAAAAGAAAGGAAGATAAAGCTTCAGTGAAAGTACTGAAATTAATTAAATGCAGCTGAAGTAATGTGGAAAAGAGCTTTTGAAAAAGAAAAGGTTTTGTTCTTGTGAGAAATCTTGAAGATGTTTGTTGGTTATAACAAATACAACAATTCTTTGTTCATTTCTGACTCCATTAGAAACTTGAAGCTGTGGATAAACACAGAATCACAGAATCTTTTGAGTTGGAAGGGAGCTTAAAGATCATCAGGTTCCAACTTCCCTGCATGGGCAGGGACACCTCCCACTAGAACAGGCTGCTCAGAGCCCCATCCAACCTGCCCTTGAACATCTCCAAGGATGGAGTCCCAAAATATCTCTGGGCAGCCTGTTCCAGTGTTTCACCACCCTTACACTGAAGAATTTACGCCTGATCTCTACCCTAATTCTTCTTTCAGCTTAAAACCATTATCCCTTGTCCTCTCACTGCAAGCCCCTGTAAAAAGACCCTCCCCAGCTTATCTGTAGGCCCCCCTTCAGGTACTGGAAGGCCACTATGAGGTCCCCCCTGAGCCTTCTCTTTTTCAGACTGAACAACCCCAACTCCAACCCCAACACACTCAGTGATAGCCATAGTAATAGTCATTATAACTACTTTCAGAAACTTATCTTGCTGCACTCTCTTTCAACTCAGTGGATGGGCACCCCCAGATGATCATTTATCTCTACTGAGGGAGCCCAGACAGCCAGCTTCCACGAGATACTTAGGGCAGATTCCATGAGAAACCAAAGCATTTTGTCCGAGTAAGTCATCTAAGCTCCATCTACCGTCAACAAATAGAGAGAAGGAGAGGGAGGAGACAGGCATCCCCAGAGAGCAATTAATCACAACTGTCTTACAACACCCTCTAAGAGTGTCTCTCTCCATTAAAGACAGAGTCCATGACCTCAGAGAATCCAGATGACTAGCTGAGACTAGATGACTAATTTCTCGATGACCAAAGTTGGTGCGACAAATCCCACTATCAGACTATTCTGGGTGATACTGAGCAGACTAACTCTCACAAGAGTATTGTCAGGGTCACTACCTATATTTGCTGCCTATTTTGTGGAAACTGGAAGATAACATCGTTTTGGACATTAAAATTAGATTCCATCTAGATGTCTCCTAATGTAATTGGAAAACAATCCATTTAATCAACTGATTCTTTCTTCTTCCCAGTCTCTTCCTCAAAATGCCCCATTTTTTTCAGCTAGTGCCTTGGCACAGCAGAATATACCAAATTCCACTCTTTTTGATTCCTACAACCTCTCTCTTCTCTACTACTTGCAATGATTTTACTTTTTATCAAGAGTACCTTGTGTTTATAAAAAAAAATATTCAGTACCAAAGCAGTGCCACACAATACTGTGTTCTACATCATATCTCTGTTGTTATCCAAGTAACAATCATCAATGACAATAAAGCAAATACAGCAGTTGTTACTTTGGAAAAAATATTTAGGTAAATTGATGTTTCATCTGCAAAAAGACTTGAAACATCTGTAGGATTTTATCTGGCTTCACCTGAAATCCTTTTAAGACAGGCAATACCTCAGGACTGACCTTTTAATATATAACTTATTGACTTTCTATTTACATCAACATACGCAAAACTGAAAAAAAACCAGTTAGGATCTCAATCATTGCAAGTCAGTTATCATTATGAAAGAAAACCGAATTACTTAAAAAACAAATTAAAGCCTGTTTTATATGCATGCATACGAGCTGCATACCTTCTGCAACTTTCTCCCAGAAAAAAACAGCAGCAACATGTCCTGAATGAAAAAGCTGACCAGTAACCATTTAGAGAGAAAATGTATGCTTATTCTTAGCATAGGATAGCATCCCCTCAATCTCTACTGCTAAGCTCTTGCTGGTACTGAGCACTATTTCAAAAAACACTCAAATATTGATTTTAAACATCTCACTTCAGTTAGGTGAAAACCTGCTAAGTAAAGTTAATTTTCAAGGAATTAGACTGGTGCTGGAAAACACAAGTGAATTGCACTAATTTCTGTTTAATGGCACTAATGAAACAAGATAAATATTGCATACTACTTATTATAACTTTGTTTTGAAAATCAAACAGTTGAGAAAATAATCACTAGGCATTCAATCAAGAAGGATTTTATCACGTATATATACACTGAATTAAATTCAATTCCTAACACTTTCTACATTCATTGACTTTTATGTCCTATGTATATTTTTATTCTGTTTCAAGAAGTCTGTATCTAATTTAGAAAGAAACCAAAAAACAAACTATGGAAACTAGCAAATATAAAAAGCCTATTACTCAACCACAGAGGATACTGTCAGGCTTCATTATTTAGATGAGCATGAGTATTATAAGTTATTCTATTGTGCATTCTGTTTAAAATTAGAAATACATAAATTAAAACTCTCATTGAGATTAATTTCAGGAACTAAAATAGAATTTAAAATGTAGTCTTACTGTGATGTCTGGAACTGCTGCATGTGGTGATACTTGATACATACATTTGTATCCCAAAGCAATTGAGATTTAGGATATGTTGTAAATGAGAGGAATAAAAATATTAATAATTATAAGTTTTCAATTAATTTTCAGTAGCTAGGAGGATGCACTGTAATACAGGGAGGTTTTTTGTTTTATATAAAAACAGACATTAGAATATATTATTAAATGACACTTTAACCCATTATTTGTGTTCTCCTTGACATACACTCATGCATGTATATGTGAGTGATTGCTTATGCAATAAGCCTGGGAAAAATGTAAATTGTATTTCCTCATAGCAAATTGCAACTGAATTAGACTACTGGGCAGACATAAACAATGCAATCAAATTCCCTCGCTTTTTATTGAGCTTCTATTTGACTTAGTATACATTTGAAAACAAAAAAATTGTGTTTCTCAGGGTCTGTGACATTGCAGGCCATGAGAGATTCAATGTCAGTGCCAGCATACAAATTTATTAGTCTATAAAATTTGACATTCCCTTATTTATTCACAGAAAGGACAAATAAGATATTTTTTCATACTTACCAGAAATATCTGGGAGTGTTTATATGCTGCTCCATCTGGAGGATGCAAATAGTCGAGGCTGCTTTACAATTCAGCAGGCAAAGGCCTGCTGAAGGATAACAAATGACTTCATGGTGAAACAGCTATTGAAATTCTTTCAGTACGTGATATTAAAAACAACTGAACAAACAGAGATAAGGGACAAATAGGATTTGAAACAGACCTTCTCTTTTTTTTTTTTTTTTTTTTTTTTTTTAAACCAGTGTAAAAGAAAAACAAATGGAGCTGCTAGTTGAGGCTATACCCTTTAGTAATTTCTGAGGGTAGCTTTATTTCATACTTAAGACTTCTCTTAGAATGACAGATGCTGACCAAGTTTACTGTCCCAGATATTAAAATTGTAACAGGACACGTTATCTGGAATCCTGAAGATGAGATAGGAAGGATAACGTCATTGTTCCATAGAAGATTCTTGCTTAAGACATTTTTTTCCAAAGGGGGGGAAACGCTTGCTATGGGTATGAGAGATTCAATGAAGAAAATATAGTAAATATATTAATTTAATCTGAAAAGCCAAAGTTGTGTCAATAGGAAGTTTGGCTGAATGACCGATACAGCAAAATAATTGATGAATCATGAAGATGAAGCTCAATCATGTATTTTGATGACGGAAAAGAAGGAAACAAGAAAGAATGTGTTTTTGCAGACTATGCTCTGGCCTGATTATTTGGAATTTCCATTTCTCACGGCATCATATCATTATCCCCATTATATTACATGCTGGCAAAAAAAACAACAAAAACAACAGCAAAACCCACCACAAACATGCAATTGTAAATTACTTGTATCAGAGAAGACTTCTAGATGTTCTCTGGTCCAACCCCCTACCAGCAGCAGTACTAGCTTACATTGGGGCCAACCTAGAACAAAGAGCAGCTGACACCTGTAGGCAGACGCATAACAGTAGGGGGCTATTGGTCTATCAAACATAGGTACTCTACCAAATCTAACCACACCAAGCTCAGTAAATTCCAGAGGCTCCACGAAATATCAGTAACTCAGGGCACAGTCAGTGTGTACCACCATGCAGCTTGAGAGAAGACAATGGACCAAATCACAGACCTTTGTCCTCTAAGGAGTTGCATGTTTATGTACTTCTATTCGTCCCAAGTCCTACAACCTCTCTTTTCTTTTTCTGGACAAAAGGGAAAAACTGACAATCAAACCAATCTCAAGACAAATGTTCATTCATCAGTTTAAGTTTGTTTCAAGTAAACAAGTGCAACAACTTGGTTACACTTAGAACTTCTACTGTTCCTTACCAAAGTTTTATTAAAAGCCCACTCTATCTGGCACATGTTCAGAATTGATTGTTCTAGCCTTTCTCATTAACATATCTACATGATAGTGCAAGATAACTATTTTTACCTTAACTTTGCACTAAGATAGGAGCATGTACAAGATAAAGACACCCATCTCAATGAGATGTACAAATTCACACTGACAAAGGAACAGTGGTTACCAACGCAAAACTCAGATCATTTAGTCACCTTCAAACCAATACAATTGCATCCATGCAGCACAACAGATTTTTTTCTCCATTTTATTTTGCTTTGCTAAATTATCCTGAAGTAACTAAACTGTCTGAGATAGATGAGCCTTGGTTATCACTACACTACTTCTCCTCCAGACACAGAAACCAACTCTAACAGTACAAACAGTACAACTACATTCCACTCAGTGGGTTGTAAAACTCTTCTTAGTTCAATACATTTCAAGCAGGACAATTCATGTATGAAAACGGGGGTTGGACTAGATGATCTTTCGAGGTCCCTTCGAACCCCTAAGATTCTGTGATTCTGTGGAAAAGCCAGGTGTACTGCCAGAACAGTATCGAAATACGAGACCAAACTTTTAGTGTTTCTTCTTAACTTCCTTTCATATAAAAAAGGGAGATGGACAGATACAACAATTTAACAAAAATGCTATAAAAAACTTCCATTTCAGTATAAACAAATGAAAAATCAGAACTTTTATCTTCAGTAAAATACAGAGAACAAGTCCATTAACTCGCTCTCCTGACATATTAAAAGAAAAAAAAAATTAGAATTACACTATCTCTGTATTTTCTTAACTTGACTGGATGTAAAATACTGTTCAGATTGGTTCATGTCAGATTTAAATCCACTTCTGTAAAGTAGCATTTGGCATTTCAATCAAAAATCCATCAGATGTTCCAGTTTAACAATCTTAATGTTGCTACAATTCCCTCAAGAAAAGATATTTCATATTCCCCAGAGCGCAGGTATTCTAAGAAGTGTCTTGCTTAGCAACAGGACATTCAAGAAATGTTACAATTTCAACCTAATTAGAAAGAAAACTTATTAATTAGATAATCATCTAAAAGGATATTAGATTATTTAGATGGAGGGCAAAACAGCAGAACAAGTCCCCGTCTTTTCCTGCCATTTTAAGTAACTGCTGTTTTGAACATCAGTTTACTTCTTAAATCACTGAGAATTTAACAAGTTAATCACAGTGAAATAAGAAAGCTATCTGTTGAAACAACACACAATGGCAAAGCAATCCTCCCTAATTATCTTATGCATTTGTACACATATATATATAAAATGTTTATAGACAAAGTATTTTATGCCTGCATGTATACTTGCATGCTTAAGTTCATGAAAATGTCGTTTTGTAACTTCTGCAGGAAACATCTGTAATTTTGAAAACTACTCATCCTTCTCAGAATAAAAAATGAGATTTAACATACCACAGACTTTTTTCCAGCCAAGTGATATAATTTTAACAATACTACTTACCAAGCCCTGTTTTATTTTACTTAACCCAGGGCCTCTTCATAACTCTAAAACTCTTCCAGTAACTCCGATTCTTCCAGTAACTTTAATAAATGGACAGAATACACTATACTACATATTCAAGATTCAGTCCATAGAAATAATGTGTTTAAATGCTATTATATACAAACAGCATATACCTGTGAACTGGCTGGGATGCTCCTTGTGGTACTGCCCCAAGCAACGGGGTGCTACGTTTATTATTCCAATTGCTAGAACTTCGTGGATTCTACTTGTAATTCCCAAATAGAGTAACTAATTTCAAAGTTCAAAAGCTAACTTACTTCATTTAGGGAACTTACATATTCCCTTTGACAAACCAAACTGTAAACTTATTTTCCCATTTATTTACCTTCTCTAAGTTAGCATAAAGTTTATCTTCTCTTTTCTACTTGAGAAAGGTGCCTGAACTTCCTCAGCGCTTAAAGGATCAAAATTTATCATTTCAGTTCATCTAATAAGTAATGCTTTTGCCGAACAAAACCAATTCCCAATAAATTCTCACTGTATTTGTGTGCTCTGATTTGATTTAGAGGCCTGTGGGGAGACACCATTTGGTAGCACAGGAACACAGAGGGGTAGGTGGTGCTGAGGAGAAGTAGAGCTCATGTGCCAGAAGTGTTATTGTGTCAGGTTGATTTATTGAGTGAGCTTCACTTCACCGAATGTTCCGAGATATTTATTTCCCTAAAGGCTCTGCAAAGATATGAACAGACCTGCATCCACAGATGTCATCATTGCTCATTTTACCGAGTCATGAAATTTTCTCAACTGCAATTTGTCCATCTAAAATTGCTGCAGCAGAACAATGTCAATAGTAGCTTCCTACTCATACTACTTCCCTCTACTACACACTCTTGCCACATCCACCTCCTAACTCCAGAGACTTGAAAGACACACACCTTGTTCCATCTACAGGTTAACAGTTCCTCAAGTACTTCCTTTTCTTAATACACAAGGTAATACAAATTTTTTAAAAATGCAAAAAAAGGGAGTAATTAGAGGTCAAAAGTAAGAAACTAGTAGTGCTTATGACTTAATAGATGAAATGAAAGAATACCGACAAGTGACATGAAAAATGTCTTAGGTGTACAAGTTAGAGCTAGAATCCCATTTACCGGAATTAAGAGTAATCAACTCCTGTAACTTTTTTGCTATGCTTTTTCACAGTAGCTGCTGCAAGAAGTGAGCAACCATCACAGAATTATTAAGGTTGAAAGGGACCTTAAGGATCATCAGGTTCCAACCTCCCTACTATGAGCAGGGACACCTCACACTAGACCAGGCTGCACAAAGCCTCATCCAGCCTGACCTTGAACACCTCCAGGGAGGGGACATTAACAGCCTCCTTAGGCAACCTCACCCTCACTGTACTCATAATAGAAAAGAAGAAATAGCTCACATTTGGTCCTGATTTGATTTTACAGCCACATGGAAAGGAAGAAATAGCTACACAAATATAGTTATGCTCCCACATGTTCAAAATATATTAATTTTCCTAGAAATAATAAAGAATTTAAGGCATATAAGTGATAGAAAAAGCAAGTATCACAGGCAGTGAAAACAAAATAGTTTATTGATTAATTATAATAATTAAGATTTATAAAAATTAGTATTTTCTTAAATAACTACAAATAAAAAAAATCAACATATGAGTTTTAACTTTTAAGTGCTCCTTTAAGGTTTCAGAAAGATAATGTCTTCTTACACAAAGATACAGTTTAAGGTGTTAGCTGGATTTAAATAATACAAAATATATACAGGATATTACAAATAACATAAGCTCTTTTATGAACTTTATCCAAAATGCTTTTCCTGTGCTATAGAAGATCTATTTAAATACACATGTAAAAGTGAGCGCTTGTGGCCTATGTTAGAATACAGTGGTTTATTTAAATATGTTAATATTTCTCATTATGCCATTAACAATAACCTTCATCCATTTGTGAAAAACATTTTGCCAAGCATGCATATAAAAAATTAGCAAGTGAAGCAAAATCACCTTAATTTGCTTTGGACCAGCAAATAACCAACTAATTTGCAGAAATCCCTGCCAAGCACTCATATTAAATGCTTCATGCTTATTTTATGACCTCTGCTGCTCCTCTCCTTCCCAGGCCCTGAATCATATGATCATTAACATATTGCAAGGTCTGAAACTTTATTTTTTACATTCTTTAATTAATGCCTGTTTATAGAAGGCCATAGGACTTCAGATCCAGTTAATGAAACTTCGCTCCCCCAGGCCCCTGGAGCCCAATAGAGAGCTTTCTCCTCTGTTGTTTTAGTAGCTTTTTTCCAACTGTTTGTTTATACACACTTAATTGATCTCTTTAGTCCCAGAAGCATTCCAGAGACACAACCTGTTCTGAGGCAAGCTAAAGTTTTTTTTCCCCTTCTTTATAAAAGCCCTGATTGCCCAAGGTTATCAGTTTTAATTTGAAAGTTGAAGATTCAGCTTTATTTACACTGTCTAAAAGACAAAATTGATACGGGCCCTGAAGTGTTCATTTTTACATTCATACGCAGCAGAGTGGATTGCAAACACATACTGTATATAATTATTTTGATGTAGAACTAAGTAATTACTAAACACTGCTATGTCTTGTTTTATTGCATTTAAGAAACTCAGTCTTCATAACAAGTTGAAAATAAGAACAAATCAGCCTGCCAATGCATGAAATTTTCATGGCTCTTCAATTTACATTTTACATATTCCCTATGACAAGAATTTCTATTATGCTATTCTCTTTTTTCTGCTATAATTAAATTAAAAAAGTAATTGGCTGGTGCTGCACACTGCTGCAATGTCTTAATCACATAGACAAACAGTTTTACAATAGCTTACACCATTTGCCACATGGGGCAATGACATTATTGTACCAGGCTATAAACCAGGAGACAGATATCACATACCAGCTATCAACTACTGTGTTGAATCTCCTGGTGCCTGCTTGTGAAAACAGAAGAGAGAGGTACATGTAGTATGTTGATTGGCAAGTCGATGTCTGAAATCTTAATTAACTCCAAGTGACCAAAACTAACAACATGATAAAAGCAAATGGTTGTGGTTAAAATGAGTGACATTAGAAATATCTACTTTGATTTCAAGATGTAGAAACTTTTGGGCAGAGAAAACAACACATGCCACTGCTTAAAAAGGAACTAAAAATACTTTCAAGGTTGTTTTTTAAGTGAAAAACCTTACAGCTAGCAGCCATCAAGTAACTTTAATTCAATATAAACAATCTTTGCAATAGAGGGGTAAGAAAAAAATGTCAGCATATAAGACACAGTTACTCTTAATTATAATTTCCAAATCACCTTAACTGATTTAGACAATACTTCCTTTGTGTTCCTGTTTAGAAAAAAAGTACCACAAGAAAATAAAAGAATTTCAAAACTAGTATTAGGAATATTTTTAATAGACCCAGGCTTCTGACAATCACTACAGTATTCATCTTGAAAAGAAATGCATTTAAGAACCTATCAAGTCATTTGACTCAAAACCTGTGATGCAATTTAGACAGAATTTCAATGTAAATGCAAAAGCTGTTAAACTGAGCATTTCTCTAAAACAGAAACTAGTCTTGTAAGTTCCTATGCTTTATTATTTTATTTTTACCAATTTCTTACATATACATATGTTAAAGACTCATCCCAGACTTTTTAACGTCCCAGTTGGAAAGACAACTGGGATCATAAACTGGACACCACATTGTCTAAAGATGTCAACCAAACTGGCACTAGGAGAACCCCTAATACACATTACATGGCTTAAATTCCTTGCAAGGTTCACCACTGCAGGTTTTTGGTTTTTCTTCCCTTTAACTTCCCCCAAAACCGCTTTCTGTGAAATGTTTAATAGATCTGGAAATTTGTCTAGATGATGCGATGAAATGGTTTAGGTCCTTCACTTGAGAAAGTTCAAACCCACATCAGCTCACCTCTCAGGAATACACATCAGACAACTGATCAGTAATAAAACTGACTGTTCTTCATACTGAGCCATCCATGTCACGCAAAATTATTTATTGCTTTATGCCCAAGAATAACCTGTGACAGGAATCAGGGCATTCACTACTAGCCTAGTGATGCCAAATTCTTTTTAGGGTAAAACAAACACTATCACATATCACACTATGTTTCAGGTGTTGCTCCGTAAGTCAAGCACATTTTTGTTGACAAGCCTTTTAATAAAGGTAAATCTTTTATCTATATCTTTAATCTTAACTAAAGTTAAAGTTGAGTATTTGTGGATGTAATGTATACACCTAAACACACATTTCTTTAGCTGGATTTCTTTCCACTTCGAGGAAGAAAAAGGATTTTGTACTATTTCTTGGTAAACTAAGGTGTTAGAAGGCAACTTACTGTAGGTATTTATCCTAGAACCCAAATATCACCAAATCTCAGCTGCTTGATGCATAGAGATAAGAGACCAAACCAGATCAGCAACTGCATTCTAATTTTGTGAAATGGGAGAGGTCTGTTAGTGTCTCAAAAAAACTGGCAACATAGGTCCTTAGCATATAGTAGACTTCAACACCAGTACTAACACTTCCATGGTTCCCTTCAAAAACTCAAGCTAATAAATGAAATCCATCTTGTTTTAGGAACAATTAAGCCACCATAGGGGGGTATTTAGTCATCCTACTTAAAATCCCACAAAACCTAATGCAGCTGACCTAAAAGAAAAAATGTGATGGAAGGACTCAAGGGAATTAGCCAGAAATCTTATAGCTCTAAGTGTAAACTCACTGAGCTGGAAACGGTCATGTATACACTTCCTACCTATAAATCCCTCTCATCATAACTGATTAAGGCAGAATAGGCATGATCCTGTTCCCACTGATGACAATGGCAAAAACTGCAATTGACTCCTTCATTCCTGAATCTGGCAAAAGAAGAGCTCATCAGTTCCCAATTGCTATTCAGCAGAAAGTATTTGGATCTACCCTGAGGTTTTTCTTACCTCAGACAGATGATATTTTCACACTTAGCAACTTGGGGTTTTATTGCTAAGCAGAACATAATGGACTGAAGTCATGCAGAGTGAGGAAATCCTAGGAAACTTTGTGTGTGAAGAAACCATCTCTGTTAAGGTTCCTTAATACCTCTCATGTTCTGAGCCTCAAAGTCAACTTCTATTACTTCATACTAGCTTCACTATCTCTTCAAAAGAAAAACAGCCAATCCCTGTATCACCTGACAATACAGTTCCAGTACCTGACTAGGGCTTTCAAGTGCTACTGTAGTACAAAATATTAATGAAAAAATTAAAAATAATTATATTCCATCACAACACTTGTTAAGCACTCTGCAGCAGGAAAGCCACAGTAAACTGCCTTGAAGAATTCCATACAGGTCACAACCAGATAAGAATGTTAATTCCTTAGAGTATTTCTCAAGATTTTACTAACTCAACTCACAAAAGACTGGAAAAATAAAAAAAAAGTTATTAAAATAGTATTTTAAAATTCTTAATTCAAACCTTTAGAAATGCTCAAGGGAAGCAATGTCAGGTGCTTGTTACTCACTCCATCTTTTTGTCATGCTTTCTCTTATTTTTTAAATAAGAAAATTCAATGCCTTTGAAGGATCACAAAATGTATCTGAGATTGCTATCAGATGCCAAAAACAGAACAAGTATCAGTAGCTCATGGACCAAATCCCAGCTTCACTGAAATCAGTAGGATTTTGCTTTTGAATTTGCCGGGGCAATTCCCTGCCGAATCTCCCGGAGACTCTCAATATGTATAGTTGCTGAAAGAAAACAACTGGAGGGCCACCACTGCAATAACGGTTCCAGGTTTGACGCTGTTCTTTAAAAATCCTCACAAAGATCTGCTCAAAGGAGCTGGCAACCCAAAGTAACTGTATCCAAACCAAGCAGCATCAAGTGGTAATCTCTATCAATATTGGTTTTGTTCACATCTGACCTTCCAGGCTAATGGAAGAAAGCTTAACATTGTAGACTTGTCCTCCTAGTATATGAGGTTGTATGTAGTAAGTTTGTACAAAATCTCCCCTTTGCCGTGACTGTCACTTATTTTTTTTGCTTATTTTTGTTTGTTTGTTTAAGCTTTCCCTGTTGCAACCTGTTTGAACAGATGTATAGCTTGGTTAGCATCCATAAATGCAAATAACTGATTTTAAAATAATGTATTTTTGTGGATTTCTGGGTTGTTTTAGCAAAAAAAAAAAAAAGTAAAAAATTGTTTAGCCCAAAAATAAATATTCTGCAATGCAAAGAAAGGGTAAGTTAGCTTTTCCCTTTCTCTCATACTTCAAAATTTTAACAATGACTACAAAATTTAACTCATAGAGCACATTTTTAATGTGCCCCACTGGTTCACATGGAAACTAGTATTTCTCACAGCCAAGAATTTAGTTCTGGAACAACCAGCTTGTAGGCTCATGGAACACTCCTGCACTTCTGTACAAAGCAGCAAGATGAGTTTCCAGTACTTCCCATCATCATCCAGCAATTCTTGCTGCAGATGTTCAGGAAAAAATGAAATAGAAGAGTATTTACCTAAAGTGTGTCAGAATATGAAACTTGGATCCCAGGCAGCAATGTGGAGCCTTCAGCCTTTGCTGAAGCAGAAATACAAATCAATTATCATGGTTGACTCAGATTCTCAGATCTCTGGTTCACAAACCAGAAGAACCTCAGTTCAGTATCAGCCAAGCCACAGATTTATGACGAAGAGCTCACACACTGACAAGCAATTTTGTTACAAAAGCATCCCTCCAATGTTGGCGTCACAGGAATGTTTAGAACCCAAGTAAAATATTTAGTCATATTTCACACCTCACCCAAAAGGAACAGGTTCTCATTAGCCTCTTCAATCAGATCAGCCTTCAGCCAGGAAAAAGGCAGAAAGTTTTACAATGTCATTATTTATTTGGTAAAAATTTATCTTTAAAGCACAAAACTTTGTAACTCTAGGCAATAGACTTCACAGCTGAGAAAAGTTTGTGATGCCTTAATAAAAAGAGAAAATCAAAGCAGATCCAACACATCTTATTTTCTGGCCCAGCTTTTAACAATATTTCTGTTTATTAATAGATACTCAATAAGAGCATTTACAGTGAGAAAAATTGCACTTCTCCACCCATCAATTTAAGCCTTGAAAATAGAACTCTTTGCCTTTTTTCAGCAAGCCACCCTTTAGGGCAAAGAGCGGTAATGAACACCTACTAGTCACACAGAATTATAGTGCTCTTTATTTCACCCAGGGCTGAAAAAATTTCCAAAGGTTTGGAATCCTGAAACCTGTAAACAAAATCTGTGGAGCAGATAAAATTTTAAATGGCACAATGCAATTAAAGCTGAATTCAATTTGAGCGCACCCTGTCCATCTGTCAGAGGGAAACAAAAGCCGAGGAGCTCCATTATTGCTGAATCCCTGCTCTTGTTAATTTGCTTGCTGAGAGATTTCAATTTCTAGGAAGTGCACAAATTAGTGTTCAGTCAGGGCTAGATCCTCAGTAAGTATAAGCAGATGGTGGAAATCAGCCCTAATCAAGTAGCCAAAGCCTTTTTTTCTGTCTGATTAAAGCATTTTAATCCTTTCATATTGTCTGTGGTTTTTAGTAAATATCTAGCATCATTTTTTCCACTTCTCATTTGCTATAATTTTTATTCCAAAAGGAACTGAAATTCAGTTTCTAATTCATTTACTTATTTTTACAAGAACATACTTTTTAACCATTATGGTGTACTTTGGGCCAATTAGATTATCCCATTTATTCAGTTTCCTAAACTTTTTTCCTTTTTTTTTTTTTTAATTGCAGCAAAATAGTTAATATACAGTCATCTAAAGCAACCTATAATGTTTGTCTTGCTAGTTTCCGATTACCTGCTGAAAATCTCCTCCAAACATCAAATTCATTATTACTAAGAAGTAAAAAAAACACCACATAGTAACTGCACAAAATGATGATGCTATATTTTGTGCACATTTTCTACTTCTGTGGAGGAAAAGAAGACTGATTTTTATTTTAGTACAAGCCACAGAGCTGTCCATTGCAGGAGGAAAGCATGTTTATACCACAAAAGATGAAGGCCCTAATAACTCATAGATGCCACAGGCATTTGTGAATAATGAGACCTAAGATTAACACAGAAACATTACAAATATTATTGTGAATAGAATAAAATACATAATTAACTCTTCACATTTTAATGAAAAATAGCAGAATTTGTTATTTCAAAGGTTAGTTATTGTTGAATTTGCAGATAATGGGAAGCATAAGAGGGAACTGCCTAACTGAACATATATTTACAGAACCAAGATAAGAATACCAAACAAAACAGCAGTAAATTTCATTTGCATAAAATATACACAGTGAAACTTCTGACTGCAATTCATATTGCTTTATCTTTTTGAAAAATATATATAAAGAGGTTTTTTTTGTAAAGCTGGTATCTTTAGACCAAAATCTGTTTAACATTATTATATATGTTACAATTTCATGTGTGTATTATATAAAACAGCTGAAAAATATAAACAGAAGTGTGTAAAACAATAACCTTAGGGACACATTTTTCAAAAACAGTACACAGGATTTAGCCACACATTTACCATTAAAATTAATGGGAGTTATTTAGCTATAAATCCTGAAGAAAAGACTTTGAAAATGTACCCCTTAAAGTCAACACCACCAACATAATGCGCAAGGGTGGAAGAAAATTGAATTTTGAACAATGAGGAACTTCAATATAAACCATGTGTAGTATTTTCACTGAATGATCTTTTGGTATCCTGTAAAGCAACTTTATTGCCTAACTGCCATATTAAAAAACCCACACCTAATATTTTCAGAAATGCAATAAATAAGAACAGATGATTACTTCCATTTATCAGAGGTTAAAGTCACAACAATAATGAAAAATAATTCCTTGCTAAGTATCTGAACTGCTTTATCCAAGCAACATTTTTAAATCTCCTGAACGTGCTTCTAAAAATTTTGGGGTGTTAGTACTAAGATTTTTTTTCAATACAGAAATTCTTTCTGATTTAATACACTTGAATTTTTTTTATGTTTTTCCCTATTTCTCCTATCAAAGATCTTTTATTTCTTCTGATAGCCTCAAGTAGAGCTCCTTTCCAGACTCCTAAGCAAACATTAACACTTACATTAGCGTAACACTTGTAAAGCAGCTTTTCTTCTACTGAAAGAAAGAAGGCACCAGTTCATCACTGCACTAATCCCACAGAGAGACTTGATCTATTTGTATTCCACTTCCAACCCTGCTCTCCCAAACACCGTCTTCATTCTCCCATGCTTTGGCTACAGAAGGAAGAAAACCAAAGCACATTCTATTAAAAGCTATTTTTCAGCAATAAAAGGAAGCTGAAAGGTTGGGTTTAGTCTAAGACTATGCCAAAAGCTGGCCCATCATTTCAGATTACATTTTGTAAACCAAGATTGAAGTCAAAGACAACATCAGCCTTCATGGAAAAAAGGTTCAAATCCCACTTCTACTTTCACCAAGAAATAAAATGGAATTTAATCCCGTGCCCACTCCTCAATTTACTTCTGGAACTGAGGCAGTCTTGGTGTCAGAAGAACTACTAAATATTGTGCCAGAATTACCAACTCATTTCCCATGGGCACTGAATAACTGTAAGAGAGAGAAGAGACACCCAACTCTGCAAGGCCAGAGCTGCCTCATCCTGGTAGAATTTGCATGCTTTCATGCTTAAAAGCAATATAAATGAGAGGAATGATGTGCCAAATCACCATTCTGTGCATGTAAGCTAAGTTCAGGGTGATTACTAGTCTCCTAAAAATAGTAAGGTCCTATCTGGAAAACAACATGGAAAGCAACATTGTCTGCTGCTGCAGTAGGACACACTTAAACCTTAAGATAAGAGTAACCTAGATGAATGAGAAGTGAATTCTATACGCATTCATCTTCTTTTCCACACTCATGTCACCTTCTCAGATCCAACCAGAATAAAATTTGTATACATTTAGAATGAAACATACAATGTTAGCAAATACTGCTATTGTAAAACATACAGTTTCACTAAATTATTAAAACAAAGGGATATTTTTTACTCTAACAGTCTAAATCCTGTTTTTTTCAGGTCACATTATGAATTCTTCAAAACCTCTACTGTTTGTTTTATACCTTGTTTTCTTCTTGATTTGCAGTAATCACCTAAAATTTTGAATTTAATTTTTATAACACGAAACATGGTCATGCATATTGCAAACATATGCAACAACACATCTGTGTTCAGCTCTTTGATTGCTGGAGTACTTGCACATTTTAAGAATAAAAGAACAGGTGCCTTAAAATTATATACTGTTCAGACAAAATTAATGTAACATTGTTTTTTCAGTGCTGTGTAAAACTATACCATTTTAAGTATACACTTTTCAGGAAATCTACATCTGATTTTTTTTTTAAATATATAATCTGAATTATTCTTGATAGCTTGAAGGTTCTTTATTAACCTTTTTGTTGATATTATTACAGTTGTGACCATGAAGCTTATATACTTGGTAGAAGGCTTGAAATGGGAAGATGTGGAAGTTGCTTGAAAAGTGTAAAAAAGGTTTACATATAGTTTAAGAGTCGCAGCATGCTTATCATGTTGATCAATATTATCTCATTTGCATATACTCCATATGGCAGCATTCATCTGTTGTCTTTCCTTAATACTTTAAACCAAGGACTCCTTGTGGCAGGGACTGAAAGCCTGAACTGAGTTACGCAACAGTCCACAGTGAGGACATCTAGACATAACGATGGTGTGAATAGGACAGAAAGACAGGAAAAAACAAAACATGAACTTTTTTTCCAGCTGGCAAACAGTTTAATACCCCTTTAAACAAACAAACAAAAAACCCAACAAAAAACAGGATCCATAATTCAGACTACAATTTTTCTATTAGTGTTAAAATTGTTATAGATTGGGCCAATACTTTTAATAGAACTTCTCAAATCAAGGCTGGAGAAGTTTCCGAAAGATACAATGAAGCAGATATAAATCAAGTGATATCCAATAGCTTGTGCTATGGTAAGCAGATGCATTAACTTAATGTAATTCTACAACCAATTTAAGGAGGTACTTTGTTTTTTGCACAGCTGCAGTTAACATACACTTAACAAAATTTAAAAACAGTTAACACTGTAGTCATTCCTTTGTTTTCTCATTACAAATAATTTACAAAACTCTGAAGTATGAACTCTACCTTATCTACCTCAAGATGCCTCGATCATATAACCATACCCCTTAAATTTAATTTATCTGCTTTATAAGTATGAAAAAACCCTTTGGGTGTTTTGTACATAGTTGGCTTTTAGACTTCTAATAAAAGGAATGCTACTGACATAACTCTACACGATGGAAAATTTATTTACTAAACTCTTCAAGGTCCTTTAGTCATGGTTTCTAAGACTCCTGGGAGTAGATTGACAGGAAAACTCTGTAGCATCTTAGCATGTTCTCTGCAATAAAAAGTATAAAAAAATCATTATCTATTCAAAGTAAAACTTTCAGGAAATGTGCCTAAGACATATTGACCTTATAGTCAGGAAATGCATCTTGCATCTTTATGTGCTTTTAAATATAATTTGTCTAAACTGTCTAAAGTAAATCAAAAAACTATCACTCAGTCCTCTCAGTAGAAAGGGTAAATTTTAATTGCAGAACTTTAAACCTCCCAATTAAAAGCTGTGTTGCTACTTAAAGCTAGCACAAACACATGAATGAGAGTTCATGCATACAAATCAGCCTTTCTACCACATCCAGAAGGATTCTGCAGAATAGCCTGTTGAATACAGTCTGTATGTTCTAAATTTAGTCAGAAGAAAAAAACTAAGTGGAATATTAGCCACGTTTTAACAAAATATAAATTCTCTCCTAGTCACTTTGATTTGTGAATGACTTTCTGATAATCCACATTTGATTAGTGAGAAAGTTAAAATACTTCAAAGGTAAGCATGCAAATAAAAAATGTGATGAAAAACAAATGCAACCAGAAACTGGAGAGGGTTTTTTGTTGGCTTTGTTTTGTTTTCTTTCTACAGCAAGCCATGTTGCAGGAAACCTTTTGATAAGCAAGCTCAGAATTTATTATTTTCTAATTTACAGAAGAAAAAAAAAACAACACTTATGGCATAGCATTTCAAACAGTTAAACCAACAGGCAACTGGAAGAAAATATTCATGAATACCAACTATGGTCAAAAGGAAAAAAACAAGAATGTGATTGAAAGAAGAATTACATACTTTTCAACGTGATATTCAGAACTTTATGCCAAATTCTCAGCTGTTTTACCTTAAAATGGCAGTGGTGAGACACTGGAACAGGCTGCCCAGAGAAGGTGTGGATTCCTCCTCTCTGGAAGTGTTCAAGGCTAGGTTAGATGGGACTTTGAGCAACCTGGTCTAGTGGAAGGTATCCCTGCCCAAGCCGGAGGGTTCATGATCTTTAAGGTCCCTTTCAACCTAAAGCATTCTAGGATCCTATGAGTCTATGAATAGGGCTCCTTTCAGTCAATAAATATATGTCCAAGTATGCCAGATGAAATTCTAGCCTTTTATCTGCGAAATCCATTTTGTAACCTCTCTTAAAGAAGCCAGTAGACACCTTATGCATCTACATCATAAATTGTGTTCCAGTCAATTATCTTTATCTGCCATCCAGAGGTGGATACACTAGGAGGATTTAGTCTGTGCTAACCAGTTCATCAGGACTTCCTTTTTTCAGGAAGTATTGAGGGAAAGAAGACAAAAATGGTACACAGTGAAGAAACAACCTGGCATATAATTGCATTAATCTTCTTCAGGAAGAGACTTAGGGCTTAATGTAGACCTTCCCAATGGACTCTAAAATATCTCCAGATTCCTTATAAAGTTGACAAATTTCATCAATTCAATATTAAAATAACTAAACTACCTTTTTCTCTGTGAAGAGCAGATGCCTGATTGAAATCACATCTCATAGATTTGAGCCAACAAAAGTTTGCACTGATATTACCACAGGACCTAAAAATTTTGGATTTTACATTGTCCATAGCTGGGTCAATTATAAGGGGATAATTCATTGAAATTCACTACTATAATCCACATTTACAAACTTGGCTTCTATTAATGGTGGTCCAACTAACAACAGCATGAGAAATTCCTTTCCCCTGGTTTTCAGGAATGAGAAGTGTACCTCATGTAATGCTGGCAAATGGAGTCATTGCATACAATTTACCTATTGTGCCTCCCTTGTCTTGGCATTAAATGGAGATAATTTAATATTTTTCTCTTGACATAGGGAGGAGAGGCATCTCGGCCTGACATGGAGCAGAAGACAGGATTTGGAAGGGGTGAAAGAGAATGTAAATTGCAAAATCATGTATTAATTATCTGGTGTCAAATAAACACTACACCTGAAGTGGCCCTCGGAAAAGGAAGTTTTGAAGGTTTCAAAAGCATTCCTGGGAAGAAGAGGTTTCAAAGATTATCTTATTGAAGGTATGTGCCCAGTAATAAGCACGAGCATCTTCATTATTGCTAGATCTGACTAGGAAAGGGTAACTTTTTCTTGGCAGAAGCAATGGGGTGTATGTATTGTGGAAATAAAATAATTTTTAAAAAGGTTACAATTAGACAACTCAAGTTTAAGTAGTACTCAAGATCTGAGATTAGGTCTAAGATAAAACTTAGCTTCTAGTCCTAATTAAAACTGCCAAAACTCAAGCCAATTCTTTGTCCTCACTACTATTTTAAATTAAGATATTTAATTTAAAATGCAACTTCATATACAGCAGCAATAAATCTGGATCCCCATCTCCTTCTCCTTAAGGGACATTTTCCAATGTCTGGCCCTCTGAGTTCTGCTTGATGGGGCCTCTTGGACTTACTTTATCTTGGAACAAGAAACATCAAAACTGTAATGAATTAATTTGTTTTAGGGACTTCAGTATATATGCCTGTCAGCAAAGTTACCAGTGTTTGGTTGATGCTCACATCAAGGAATCTGAACCTGATGTAAATGTGACTGATTATTTTCTTTCTTGATTACTTGTCACTATTCAATTCAGTGTTGAGGTACCTACTGAAGGAAGCACTCCCCAAAGGACATTTATCTTCTGGGTAGGTCTCCTTCGCATAAGAGGTAACATGAACCAGCTCTTCTAGAAAGTAATCTAGGAAAGAGCCCATCTCATCTTTCACGTCTGCTAGCAGGATTTCTGTACTACATATTTATTAAGAAGGGACCCAATTTTCTCCAAGAAGGATTAATTATGCTTATTGGCCAATGGGATATGTCTTGGGCAAGTCCAAGAAGATTTTTTGGTATAACCTGCCACAATTTTCAGATTAACGCAGAGACAGGTCACGAAGAGCTCCTCTGCCTCCTGGGGATTTTTTTTGTTTGTTTTGCTTTGTTAGTTTTCTTTTAAGTGGAAAATAATTCAAGTGAAGATTTTTTTTTTTCCACTTAACAGTTTGAAAATAATGGTGTTTGAAGTTCTGGAGTTTGGACAATTTCTGGATACCATTTGCATAAGGGGAAATCAAAAGCAAAGCAGCTATTGGGCAGCCAAAGTCATTCTTCTTTTTTAGGTCCTCTTATGTCCTTTTATTTAGCCAGTGTCGAGTATTTCCACTGGAAAGAATACCCTTATCCACATGCCTTACCAAGCCTAGCACTTGAACACACATCTTATGAGAGAAGAGGTCTGAGGGAGAAACAAGCAAATATATGTAACTTAATGGACAAAAGTGTTTAAAAAGAGATTAAGAAGTACCAACCTAAAAGCACCTAGGAATAAGCTTTCCAAACAGTATAAATTGTCACCATAAACAAGGAAAAGTTCACGTCTCCTCTAAATATACAAAAGAGTACATAAATGCACTATTTGTTCCTTAAAAAAAAGTTTTAATCCAACCATTTCTACAAAAACCTTAATGTTTCCTTTCACTAGGACAAGAAGTTTCAAACACCTACTTTCAAATGTAATCTAAAAAGCTATTAATTTGTTTAATGTATTTGAAATAACTAACCACCAGCAATGGTAACTTTCTGAACTAAAGTACTATAAATATCAAGGAATGGAAACCGGTAACTTTTCTGACAAAGCAGAAGTAATCACCCACAGAAAGAGGTGCTCAGCATGTCTATATTAAAAATGAGTACAGATTCTCTGTTGGTGCAAACTGTAATAGGTCCACAGACTGCAACAAAAGTATGTTAAATTACAGCAGCTATAAAACTGTCCCCCAAGCATTATACTTATGCCCCGTTAAATACCGAGCTAAAATGCATTCCAAAATGTAGCTTCTTATTTAGACAGGCCTCTTCAAGGAGTTTCCCCTTATAGGACATGACTGCCACGCTGTTTCTGATAAAAGGCAGTCACTAAGGACGCTGTTCTGCTGACCCTTGTGATAGATTTTGAGAGGCTTCAGAGGCTGAACCAGCAACAAGTGGAACAGCCTCCATGGTAGGAACAGCAGCACAGCAACTGAGAGCAGATACTCAAATTGTTTTCTTCAACCATTCTAAATAAAACCTGGACCACACTCTAATATTCCAAATATGAGTAAAATCGCACTATTTTTTCTTCTGTACAGGGAAAGTGCTTGATTTTGTATTAAATTAAGTCATAATATAAATTCATTTGTGTTTAAGCACTTCAGCACTGAATCTGGTAGTACTCATGGTATTCCTGCTGCTAAAGCCCAAAGCATTGTTCTGCTTAACATAATAAAGAAATTGTTCCTGACTAATAAATCTGTACAAAAATACAGTCTCTGCCAAGACCAGAAGTCTTTGCTGGGTACGTACCAAGGCCAGAATTTAAAGCCATCTTAGGAAGTGCTATTTTACAGTTAAATTTTTTTCCTAAAAATTCAAAATTTAAAAAAAAAACCAAAACACCTTTGAAAAACAAGCAATACAACAGTTGTTACTTCAGTGAGAAGGTAGCAACAAGTCACATTTCACACAAGCTTCCCCACTTTAAATTATGGGAATCCTCTAAGTGTCTCAGGCATTAAGGAATCAATAAAAAGGAGCAAGCCCAGCTAAACACTTCATTTTTAATTTTGCAAAATTATTTCAGATAAAAAATTTAAATAATGTTGTAGGGTTTTTTTTCCAGTGTTCCTCTCCTCTGAATTCTTTGTTCAACCAGTAAGGAAAAATGTTCTAATATTCTTCTGGTTTTGTGCTTTTACATATCCTTCTTAAATAGACAAGAGTACTAATATACTGTTCCTCATGTAGTTTTAATAGCTTTATTTTGCAAGAATAAAAAAGGAAAAAATTACCTCCTAACTTTAGTACCACTAAGTGGCTTTATGTGGATGCTGTCCTCTCATTGGAAACAGCATCAACACAAAATGCTGGCTCAAAAGAGAAAAAATGAGAATTTTGCTTCTGCTTTTATCACCAAGATCTCACGTTTTGTTAATGCCAAAAAGGTGATGACTGTTCTTAATTTCTTCATGCAGAAAAGTTCTGTGTCCTCCACTCAGCTTGTCCCTCAGCATCATGGTGAGCAAGACCACCAAGAGAGGTAGATGAAGAATCTTTTCAGAGCATGGAAGAGAAGCATAAGCACCAATAAGTGTATCCTTTTTGCTTCTCCTTTCTTATTTATTCAAGCACTTCATCCATATTATTCATTACACTGCCTTTCCATAATAGCTAAAATGCAAAAATTAAGTCAACTCTGTGTTATCAGTGAATTTTTTACTGCCTCCTCAAGTGCCTGCCACCTCTCTTTCAAACACCATACCTGGAATTTCACCACAGCTCATAAAATCAGGTACCTAAAATTTTGTTAAAATAATCTAACTTAAAAAAAAAAAAGTTTTAGAATATACAGATGACATTATCTATGAACCTTCAAAAAGCATAAAAGAACTATATAGAAGTAACATAAAGACTGAAATCCAAAATTATAATTTTTAGGCAGTCTGAAATTTTAGGATGACAAATCTGTGTGCAAGTTTTGTATGGCATGAAAATGGCTTTTACTCATGTCATACAACATGAAAACTCCCATTAGCTAGCACACTTGCAGAAGCAAGTGCCAGGTGCACACACTAAGACACAAGTATGAGGATCATCAGGATGATGGACTAGAGTGCACATAACTTACGCAACTGAACAAAGCCTTGTATCTCTACCTTCTGATACTATGTCAGCATGAGCCTAAGCAAAGGTGGCAGGCTCTGAAAGAAATTTAATCCAGTCCACTTCTTGCAGAGTGGGTGATAGATTCAACATCTGAAGACTGATAAATAAAGTGAATCAGTAAGTAAGGCCTTCCTTAAGGCCTTAGTAACAAGCACGAACTTTCAAAGTGCAGCCTGTACAATTTGAATTAATTTAGAAAACAACATTCAGAAGTTTGTGGAATGGGCCTGAAAAACATCAAAACATCTAACTACTTTGAGTCAGTACTCCTTATACTTCTTCTTTTATAACCCACTTTCATCACCATTATAAAAAACATACACAAATTCCTTTCTGGATATAAGAATAGTTGCAAAATATTTATTGCTGCTCATTAGCATGCTCAGTTTGTTGATAGATTGGCTTCATATCATATGGGGGAAAAGGAAATTGGAACCAAAACCAAAAAGCAGTTTAATTATTTTAATTAATTCCAGCTTTCAAAATAATGCAGAAAGCTACTGAATATTTAACAAGCTATACAAACCAAAAATACATTTATGCTGCATAGTACAAAATGGAACAGTGGAAAGGTAGTCTTTTAGGCTCTTTTGTAAGTCACATTGGAAGATAAACCAATCTTGATCATAAGTGCTCTTTGTGTAAATGTAAATAGGTGGGTTTGATTATATACATCAATGCAAGCTACAGATTATCAATAATATCCAAAGAAAAGCACATTTGCGAAACTGATTGCTAACCCAACAAGGACAGACTCAGATTCACGCAATCAAGAAACTCTCTTGCTATGGAATGAGGGGTCTTGGGCTCCCTGTATACATCCACTGTTTTAAACATATTGGACCAACTAACCTACCTAATTAGTTAGAAGTAAAAGTGCAACCTAAGAGACCCTCATAAGTCATGTAAACTAAACGGGTAGGGAGGTCTGTAGGTGTCAATCAATAACAAAATGCAAACTGTCAAGCTTGCTTTGCTAACAAACTGTCACATCAACAATATGCAGTTAATGACTACAAATTAACTGTATACCAGATGCTTGACACTTTGTTATGACACTTAGCAAGCTAGTTGACATTTGAGGGATCAAAGCTTCTGTAATTACACTTTGTATAACACGTGCAACCTTTATGCTAATGTCCACACATACCTTAGAGCAAGACTGTTCAAGTGGCAGAGACAGGGTTTTTTGGACTTTGAAACATTCGCAAATCTGGATTTCAGCTGAAACAAAACTGCTGGAACGCTGCATATCATTAGTCAGTATTATCACCTTATCTAAAGTAACTCTTTAACTTGATATACTGTGCCATATTCACTCACTTATAGACACCCTTTGTGTGAAATAATGCATTTCCAAAGTGTTAACAGTACCTATAAAAGAAAAAAGCACTAGACATAGTTCATTTAAAAGAATGTCTGTGTTCAAACTGCTGTCTAGAATGAATGCTACATATTGATACGTCTTTCCTAAACCAAATTAATTTCCTCATCACACAACCAAATGTAGGACACAGCATTAACAGCTTTACTTAGCCAGCACTTACATAGTTTCCCATGCTCATTAAGAAGGTAGGAACTAAAAGCAGCCTCAGGTTTGCAAGTCCTTACTGAGTAAATCCATTGGCTTACTGTGTTGTTACCAAGGTGTGTTTTCAAAATCTTAACTCTCTATTCCTTAAAATGAAAGTCCCCACATTACACAGGAATTACATGCAAGTTGATTATCATATTTGCTTCACAAAGATTTGGAAAAAAAAAAACAAACAACGAACATAATCCTAAATACTAAAAAATTCTCTTAGCAAGGGAAAACAGATTTTAGAGAAAATGTAAAATAAAATGTAATATCTTCCCTTCCTACTTTGGACAAACGCGATTATTTGAAGAAATACTATAAATACTACATACATTCAAATGGCTTTTTTTCCATCCTAGACACCTAACCCAGATTCTTAAATACATTTTTATTTGGATTGCATTGATGCTCTTTAACACCACTCACCAATTCAGTTTTTACCATACAGCCTTTATTACATTCGATGTTAACTCTATTGAATCTTAACTGCTGTGAGCACCATAGTGCATCAGCAGAGATCCACTCTGTGGAGGGCTCCTCATCCCAAAACTTTGGGATAAGTCTTCAGACTGCATGAAGCACTGAATCCATTACACTATTCTTTGAAGCATGCTTGCATCATAAATCATATTAATCATATTCACCTGACCTAATACAGAGGACTCAAGCATCTCCACCTGAGCAAATAATTCCTTACTCTCAACTGAGAGGAACAGGAACTTCTAAGACATAATTCATCTGATCTATTTTAGATTATCACATTGGGAGCAGATGAAAAGTGCTCTGGAAGTGTTTATTCCTTTTTTACATACCTCACCTGCAGATAAATCCCTTCTTTGGGGCGTCCAGTATGATCTACCAAAGAACTATTCTATGCAGGTATCTACATGGTAATGAAGAAATACCTGTTGCTTGTGTGTGAGTAGCTTAGCAAAGCTACTCACTTGTGCTTTTACCTCATGATCTAGAATGTAAATTTGACCACTTTACGGTTCAGTGTATGACAATTATTCATATTCATCATCATCTAGCTAACAATTCCTATTAGCAGACAAAAGCAACAGGAGAAATATTACCTCCAGATGCTTCCTAAGTGATGGTGGGATACAAAAAGGCTAGTCAGGGCTGAACATGACAGCTTGACCACCCAGCTGGATATTCTGTGTGAAGAAGGATATTAGCATACTGAGTATTATTTTGTTTGTTTGTTTTCCAGGATCCACTTTAATCTTTAGGTTCCAAGAGTAAAAACCATGCCCTCATGACTCTTACAGTATCAAAGCCATGTAAGTGATGTTATCTCCTTCTATGTATTCTTAATTATTTCATGCTGGACACAGTTTGCTTGTGTCATATTCTAATTAATGGTACAATGTGTATATTTATCTGCCTTGCATTACATAGCACAATGCTGCATGTGGTCAAATGACCATGGATACACATGCCTTTCATTATAAATCCTTCGAAAGCATCACCCATCATCTACAAAGATCAGCACAGAAACTAAAGAGCTGAAGAGACAATCACAGAGAAACAAAGTGAAAATCTGTTGGGTGAATTCCCCATGCAATTCTCAAGACTTAATGGGTCTGCAGTGCTAGACTTCTGAACACCATTTAACCCAGCTATGAAATCCAAAAGATCTACTAATTCAGCTTATCTTTTTCCTATGCAGTAGCACGAATACATAGTCAAACTAAAGAAATGTAAAATTTCATTCATTCTTACTACATTTGCAAGTACCAGATGCAGTTCTGGTTGCTGTCAGTTAATCTCTAAAAAAATATTTATTTCAAAATTAGGTTTTGAAAAAGCCCAGCAGCACTAAGTCCACATCTTTACTCAGTTTTTCTCTATAAACTACATTTTGGGTAGGGGCAGTGGTGCAATTCTATTTCAAGAACAAGAGTTGTAACAAATGCAATTTTCCAAGTTCTGCACGTTTTAGCAGTTTTGTTTGTCAGATGCTTAGTATGAAAAACACTACATTCTGGCTTGCCAAGTATGCCAGTTAACAGACAGGCATTCCTTAATAAGAAACTCAGAGTTTAACTTTCTGCTTATTATTTGCACCTAAATTAATCTAGGCTAATCATTTTTAGTCCTTCTACTCTAAGCAAATAAAAAGAAAAACCACCAAACCTAACACCAGCATCATGTATCTGTAAACCTTAGGGAAGCTTATTTTCTTTCATCTTTAAAAATATTACCCAGATGAAAGGCAGATGTTTTAGACCAAGAATGACTGTGCAACTGATATAATATCAGTGGTTATCTATTAGGGAAAATAACAGAATTATCATCTCCATTACTTCCTATATGCTTCTATGAGCCATGTGACAATAAATCTGTAAGTTTCCTAATATAATTTTAAGTGCTACATGTTTGAAAAAAG
This sequence comes from Apus apus, assembly GCF_020740795.1. Classification (NCBI taxonomy): domain Eukaryota; kingdom Metazoa; phylum Chordata; class Aves; order Apodiformes; family Apodidae; genus Apus; species Apus apus. The sequence continues at coordinate 41,357,115 of NC_067282.1, forward strand.
TAAAAATTATATGAATATATCCACTTATGAAAAAAGCTTTCACTGATTAGAGCTCATTTCCCTAATATACAGATTTCTAAAGACAGTGCTATTTTAGTTATGTAAAGCATGTAAAAATTGGCATGTGCTCAATCACAGCTGAATCTGAAATGAGCCTGTCATTTTAGACACCACACTTTGGGGGTAGGAGAGGGTAAGCTCCTCCAGAATAACTTTTTCTGTAGATTATATGGCTAATGGTCTCCTCACACGACATTTTTCAGTAAGAAGACATCAGTTTATTATTTTCAACCTTATTTTCCAGGCAGAAGCAAGCAGAAGATAGCATTTCTTAACAGAAGACCCCAAATGGTTCTTGCTCTCCTTGCAGAGTGAACAAGCTACTCCAAATAATGTTCTTATCTGACTGGAGCTGCAATATTGGGTAACATTGTATCCAAGAAATGGGAAATACCTGACCTGTTGTATGCATCTGTATCTATGCTAGCCTGCCTTGCTGTGTTTTCCAGCTGATGGAGAGAAACAGGCAATTCCAGGCACCAATCATCTCATCCTTCGGTGATCATTTCAAATAGGTCAGGTGAATTGTAGCCCAAGAAGCACCTACTTATTTCCACTCACTACAAAGGTAGCAAGCTCAAATATTGCTGTCTGAATAGCAGGTAACTAAATCTGGCCTAATGAATCCTACCTCAGACAGTATTTGACAACAAGCAACAAAGCCACATATCTACTTTGAATTTTTTCAGGACAACCATCCAAATGAACAAGTGAGAGTAACTCAGCAAAGATCTTAAATGTCAGTCTCAAAATTATAAGAGAGAAGTTAGTTAAGTGAATATCCCATCCTGCTACCTCATCTTGCAGCCCCTAAAGAAAGATAAGAAAGTTTCTGACTCAAGTAAGTATGCATGCAACTGCAGGATTGTTTTAATTCACATACATACATACATAGAGAAAATCTCTTACGTGTGAAAATAATAAATTATTTCTTTGGGCATATTCAGTTCAGAAGCACCTAAATATCTTCTAATTAATTGAAATTACAAGTATTTGAAAGAGCTAGCCTCATTACTGCCATGTTTAGCTTACTTTTTTTCCCCATTTCCTGAGTAAAGCATGACTAGAATTCTTTATTCTGATTAAAACAGACACTTATTTTTTCAAGCTGTAAAAACAAAACTTATCTTGAAAACCTGCTTAAATTTGTCACCATTGTAGAATTCTTATTTGAGGAGAGTTCGCAAACTTCATAAGAGAAAATACTATGGGTCACTGCAAGAAAACTGAATTGGAAAAAAAGCTTTTCATCAGTTAACAAAACCCCCCTGATATCCAAGCAGCATGCACATAATGATACTAAAACCTCGCAATGGAACTTCAGAGGGCTATCAAGCCATGAAAGATCTCATAAGAAGAAAAGTGATTAACTTATTTAAATTGAGCAGGAGTAAGAGGCAAATCTACTTCTCTGTCATTTCTTCTTATGTACATAGATAGCATTTTGCTTTGGAATAAACGGATCTCACTATCAATACTAGACTAATCATATAGCAGAGAACGAAACAAAATGTACAGAATACAATTCTGTTGCTCATGAAAGAGAAAACAACTAATTCAATGAACCACAAATTGCTAGTGTGAATTCAGGCTTAGAAATATGATTTAAAAAAAAAAAAAAAAAAAAGAATTTTTTTATTAGTAAATTACTGAGTGATTTTACTGGTCTACAACTTTGTATGCATTTCTGTAAAACTATTTATAAAACTCCCTGATTTACCAGCTGTATATTTAACAGCATTTTAAAAATAAATATTTAAATGAACACAAGCTACCAATAAATGTACTTACTACGATTAAAAAGCCATACATCAGCTTCGTAATGTGTTCTTAACCAGGACAGAAGTAGTTTGTGGGGTGTATTACAGTTGTAATATGGTTAAGAGGATGTATCCATAGCAGATGAAAGTTTGCTCTCAATTCATTGCCTCTAATAAAATCTGTGAGATCAAGCACAAAAAGCCTGAGCAAGGGAATGGTAGCTAAATACATATACTTCAGAAGACAATAAAGTTGTTAAAGGACAATCATGTAAAGGTATTATGTCACTTAATAGGCCTATAAAAAGTTCAAAATAGTTAAGTAGGATAAATATTTGTTTCACAAAATGTAACCTGCTTAGGATGTTTATGTCTAAATACTGAACATTTACAGGTTTGCAGGATAATGCAACCATCTCCAAGTACACAACACAAAGGGGCTTTTGACTATGGTACCAAGTTTGTGTTGATACCCTGGCAAAACATTTTAATAAATCAAGAAGCTATCTATGGAACTGAAAAAAAGAGAGCTCATATTCTGCTATCAAGCGGTATACAGAATATGAGAATACAGCCCACTATTCTGTACTGTCCTCAGTATTCCGTAACCACTACATCATGTTCTATATATAGTAACAAGTACTTATTCTGTTCCTGAAATTAAACATGAAAACAGTCAGATATTCAAGTGTTGTATTTTTTACTGCTTGTTGACTTGTCACATGAAACAGGATCCTGGGACATGACTAACGTAATGCAAAGGTAAATCATTCAGCTGTGTGTGTCCTTGGCTGTCACATGGGTTTAGAGTTATCTTCTCAATATATGTGGGTTTTTTTATCTTTCCATCTCCAACAGCAGTTAAGGCTAGACTATTATTTAGGGGAACACTAAAGGGGAGCCTCCAGCCTGGAACTTTTACTGATACTGTAATTAATTAATTAATTAATCTTCACTTGGTAAGTATGAGCAGATAAAGATTATTTTGCAGAAATTTGCAGTGCTGCCCCAACGCCCTCCTCATGTAACTACTACAAACAGCAAGGACCTATGAATTTATTGTGCAATTTTAAGCTTTCTCACTCACACTGTAGTTACAAATGGGCTGCTCTCCTTTCACTTAGATTTCGATATCTGCAGTGTAGAAACACCCATGTGGCACAGCCCTCCTATATACTTCTTTCATAACAGTGGTGCAACAGAGGAACTTCTACAGCTTGCTTCATCTAACCAGTTTTTTAACTTCTATATAACAAAGTGAATAACATCTTAAAAATACAGTTGCTTGACTATCAAGTCAAGGGTCACTGGTTATAGTTCAGATGAAGAGTTCCACAATGTAGCTGTAAATTGGGATGAACCAATTTCCACCACTGCTCATCAAAGTATTCTAGACACTGCAAGTGCAGGTCCCGTTGGTGGGATGTTTGGGAAATGTTCTCCATCTCCAGATCATGGCTGATATGTATGCTATGCATTGCGTTATCTAGGAAATAGCATGAGACCACAGTGGAGTACGAGAAAGTACAGTTTTCTGGGACAGTACTGAAGGATTGTTTGAAGTGGAAATAAACAAACCTAGTGCTTTCTTGTCCATAGTGCCTTTGGGAAACTGTTCCTAGAGTGGAGTATCAGCAGAAGTATACTTAGATTTTGTTTCAGAGGCACGTAGCTGGCTTATCCCCCAAAAAAGACACAAAGAGTGGTGCAGTGTGGGTGATCAGGATCCAGAAGTAAAAGGGGAGCTATTTTACAGCATAGGAACACCCACAAACACCAGCTCTACCTAAGGCACCACACACGGAATTAAAGAAACAACTTTCCAGGTAATCATTTAAGAGATAGCAAACAAAATCTACCACAGAACACAAATATTTTATACATATTTAGGGCTTTCTTTGTTAAATAGACACAAATTTGACACCTTGTGTAACTATTTCAGTTGTGTGATGCACCAAAAATATATGTTTTCATTATGGAAACATGCAGCAAATATTTAAGCTCAAACTTGCTGTTTTAATACAATATGTAGTATACAAATACATGTATATACAAATGTATAGATTGTATACATCACTATATAAAACCATCATATACACTACAGCTTCACATCTAATTGATTTTTTTCAGTGAGCACTCTAAAATGCAGCATTTAAAGTATTGCAGATAAAGTTTGCAAGAATGTTTTTCAACTACATCGTGAGTATACCATTAGCTTGTCTTGCTCATGTTAGGGATCTGTTTATGCCATGAAGTTCAAACAAACATGTGACTTCTTTAAATTCTAAGCAAGCAATTTGTAGGCTGCTCATCCATTATCTCCAAGCGCACTCTCTGTACAAGGTCTACTAAAGTAATGGTTCTTTCATCAAAGCCTAATGGTTTGTTTCAAATAATCAAAGTAGTGTTTATATCACTGTCCTCAGGTGCAACCATTTTGTTTCCAGGAGAATGGCATAGTACATGCTCGTGTCACAAGTGATAAATCAAAGCAACTACATTTGTTTCTCTACCTTAACCAATCTACCCTATGTCTTCAACAACAGCAACAAAAAAATCACCCCAGCATTTGCACTGAGAGCATGAGTAATTTTGCAAGTAGTAAAACATCGTATGTAAAACAACTCATTCCTTTCTTCTAATAATAAGTATAGCTTGACTTATGTGGGAACTAGCACTGTTGTTATTTGAAGCAGGATAGGAAGATGTTTCTCTCCACTACAACATCTCATGAATCCTGAAACTATTTTTTGTGAATCCTGACACATCCTGCTTTTGGCTAAATACAGGATGTCTGATCAACTCAATTCTCTGTAACACAGTGATAGAAATTCACTCTCTTATTTATTTATTTAGCCACTGGGGGCTGGGACACACACCTTACAACTGGACAAAACAAAAATTGAACTCAACTAAAACTTTGGAGGATCTTAGGCAGCCGAATAGATAAACAGAGAAGTGAAGTTACATACACAACTGCATTTCCCCTTATTTTTTGTGGTGTTTTGCTGCACCACCAGTGTTTCATGTATCTAATATGATAACATGGGAACTTCAAATACCCTGTGCACCATGTTGGACTTGGTGTAGCAATTATTCCAGTGATGTTATTCCCTTTACTAAAAATGTGCTGGGAAAGTCAAGCAGGCAAAGCTTTCTGTCCAAAGGGAAGCAGAACCTACATAGCCATCAATCATGCCCTATTTCCAATTAAAGGAATGACACTGAACGCAGTGGTAGGAGATTCTGTCAGTCCTATTAGATACAAGGTGAGAGTTGCCTGTATTAACAGCTGAAAGGGGTGAGAATCATGGAGTAACATGGAAACAATGACACACAAGTGAGCTGGAGTGGGCCAAAGGTTCACTTTATGAGTCTAAATGCAAATAATTATCATCATCGTCGTCATCAAACATACAAGGAAAACTAATACTCACATTTTGTTCCAGAAAGGAAGCAGGAACAGTTGAACAATGGGGTGAGGTTTCTGAATGAAGAAGGTGCTTAATATACTATTAGGCCTTTGGTAATGCTACCACACTGAACACTTGTGAAAAATATAATTAAAATTGTGAGCTATAGCAAAACAAACAAAAACCTTTCCATCCATTTAATGTTGGAAGTCTGAAATGCAAGATTAATTACAAAGCAAACAGCCACCTGCAGGCAAGGTCTTCTCATGATACCAGTCTGCTTCCCTAGAAGTCAAAATTTGGTAAATTGCCTAGATCTGACAGAGTGCATCTCAGGAGTCATTGTGAAGTTACTGTACATCCTGACATACAGAAGAAGGGATGTAAGAATCTGAAATTAAAATACCACTAACAAATTCAAATCTGGATAATTTTGTCTTACAAAGCTTCCTATCAACAGCGTTCACTGATTACAGGTGCATAAAGAAGAATAAATCAGAAAAAAAATGTCAGCTATATTATGCCATACCAAAATACTACATTTTTGTTTGTTTTTTCAAATATGTCAGCAAAAAGAACATTTCTTTGAAACATTTTTCCCTAGTTTTTGCCCCAAAAGTTGTTCTAGAAGGTTGGGTTTTTTAATTAAAACTGAGGCCTGACTCTAAATACTAGGACTTTTGGTTTTAACACAGATCTGGATCTCTGCGTAAGCAAGTGGAATTAGATGAAGAAACTGTGGAGCCTGAAGAGACTGCAAAGAAAACAAGTTCTGAACCCCCTTTCTTTACACTCTTGAAGTGTAATCTGTTCTTCTCCCACGTCTACCTGCAAGATGTAAGCAACTAAATTTGGTGTCATCTTTACTAAAAAGAAAGCATACCAAGGAAAGGAACAGCCAAGAAGGAGAGGCTGTCCAGGTTTTGGTTTAGAAAACATGGTCATCAAAAGGAACGAAGAACTTACAGTTACCTGGGTCTGAGGAAGAAAGTCTGAAAAGCTTATTAAGGCCTCCTTGGCTTCTCTTCTCTGGTCATGTTCTCTCAACTGCCTGTCCTTAGTGCAGAAGGACAGAAGAGGCCTACTCAGAACCAGCAAGGGTTGGGTAGCATCTGGGCAGGAGGCACCAACCCAGGTCACTAGGCTGATAGTTTCATCATGCTGAGGAAGCAGACAGGCCTGTGAACACTAACACAAGGAAGTGCTGAAGCATTTTACTGGCTTCTGCATCTGTTTTCCTCCTCAGCCATCACTAGCCTTTCAGCTGTTTAGACAGGCAATTCTTGCCATGCCTCTTTACTTCTGGAGCCACTCTCTTGGCAAGGTGGCTTCAAGCACCTGAGATGATTCTGGAGGAGCAAAAAATAAATGGTGCCAGAAATGCTACTTATCTAAGGGGAAAATAATCAGAAGTCTAAGATGTAAAAAGTCAGAAAGGTAAGAAACTCATTTCTCACTCCTCTTTGTGTCCCTCTACATTATTATCCAACATGTTAAGATGTATCAAATGTGTAACCCCAAGAAGAAAGACAAATAAGAACAAAAATTTCCTCTGGCTATCTTACTCAATATAGAACAAACTCCTCAATGAACATGTGAATAAGTTGACTAAATCTGACATTAAAAATACATTCCTACCAACTTGCTTTTTTGCACGAGTCACCACGAAAACTAACTTTTTGAAAAATAAAAGGAACCACCAAATACCAGTTCTCCTCAGTTCATTACAGTGGGTATTTCATTCAGCAGAAAAAGCCTTGAAAACAAAGACTTACTTGGCTAGCCATCTAACACTAAATAGTGATTAATTTTCTACTACCACACTCCCTATTAGTATTACTCCCAAATGTTCAGTTTAATTTAAGTACTTTCTGATTCATGAACAAGGGAATAACATACAGCTATAAAAAGGTAATCCAATCCTAAAATGGCCTTAACCCCCATAATCTGCACTTCAATGGCAAGGGAAACTGTATAGTTTTGAAACTGTAATCAAGATTTTTTTTTTTTTTTTTTTTCAAACACACACACTGGAGCTGTCCTTTGCTCCCATCACTTATTAGATTACAATAAAACGACCATGCTCTCTTTATGGTGGGAACACAGCGACCCTGGGGTGATTTATAATCTTGTGAAACCCTGTCCACGCTGCTGACCAGACTTTTTTCTTCTTTTTTTTTTTTTTGAGGTTGCTATCTGTTTCTTCAACTGATGTCTTCCTGCTGTGACAACACTGTTGGATAGCTGTCAGCACAAGTATTTTTCAGGCTACATATTATCTCTGCACGGACTTCTTGTGGCTTGTTGGGTTTTGGTTTTTTCCTATTGAAAGCATTTCTGTGCTTGGTGTTCACAGAAAAAGGACTGTTCTAAGAATTTCTTATAACTCTGACACCTAGCCAGAGTAGACAACTAAACAGGAACATAATTATGTGGATCTCTTAATGACAGAAATAATGCTACATCTTCTAAACTTGTCAAACTACTACTGACTACATATCATGCTGCAACCTCTTTATCAAATATGCTTTTCCTCTTCAGGAACAAAATATCAGGAGTATTCATTCATAAAACAGAAAATATTCCATGTGTGAATACAAATACAAATGAATATGAAAATCAATGTATGAATACAAGTTTTGAGAAATGCCTGTAAAACATTATGAAACAGGAAAAAGGAAAGAAAGAGATAAAGTATGTACAATGCACCAGCAAACCTGAAAAGGGAAACTTCCACAAACACTAAAATAAATGCGCAATTTTCTTGCTGATTTTGTAAACGCACTTTAAGAAAATATTTTTGAAGTTTCCCCTCATTCACCATACTTGCTTTATGAAGGAAACAGCTGTCTGAGGTATGCTTACTTCACTCATTCTAACAGAAAGGATTGCTAATTTTACTATCTAAAAACAGTTTTTGCACAGTTTTTTTATTTAATCTAGTGTTTATTCCTTGCATTTTTTAAACGATAGCCTTTTAAAAGCAAACAGCACTAAAAGTATGGATAATTTCATGCTTCTCCTAAAATGAGTTAATATTAATTTGATTTGTGCATTCAAAAATTAATCATTAAAGATAAGTTAATTAGAGCCCAACAGTAACTTTGCTATGACCCCTGGGCAAGACAGCATTGTATAACCTCAGGTGAAAGTTTATTATGATAATACCCACCATCTCCCCCTCAATTGCCAGTGCTATGTCAGGAATTCAGTAAACTATCCTGGGTCTCACCCTGTACAGAATAGATTCCCAGGTATATGGATAGGTCACAGAAGCTGCCTCCCCTCAGATCTAACTGTTCACACAACAAAAGTTTCAATCTGGTCATAACTAGAACTGGATCCATTGTTGGCAAAATCTGCACTGAATTCAACGTTGCAAGATTTCTCTTTTAAAGCAAATGCTCAGCTGATCCACATAGTACCTATTGGGTCCTATCTTTCTCTATCCAAGCTAGTGGGATTTCAAAATAATTTTCAATGGAAGTACAAATCTGGTAACTATCACTTGAAACAATATTAGAAAGCTGGGAGTAAATACAACAGATAACTGAATTGTGCACAAAACTTCAACAGACAACCTTCGTCATAATGATGGACTGCAGCTGAACATAAAACATTTTTTTACTGAGAATGTAACTGTTCAGTATTCTAGTAAAGGCAACAAAATATAGCATTTCCATCAGCTGTACCTGACAATTTCCCCACCTGCCAAATATCTGGTTTAGGAAAATAAAATTATGTGCAGTCTTCACAGTATTGCACTTGATATTTAAAAATTAAAAAGGCTCAGAGGCTGGAGTTAACACCAGCTATTCTTTATTGTTTTATTCATCACTGTAAGCTGTTTCAGGAGGATAAAAAAAGTATTTCACTTCATGAAGATAAGGACAAATTCATAATTGTAGCAAATAAGTCAGGTTGTCCTTTGCTCTCAAGGAGGTAACCTACTGTTTCACTCCTCTAAGGACTTGCTTAATAAGATGAACAAAATCTCAGGGAAAAAAAAAAAAATCAATTAAAATGGAGAAAAGTCCCTCAGGATAAAGTTAGTTTGGCAGTCCTTGCACTTCTCAATCATTCCCTCAGTTTGTTCTAAGTAATAGATAGTTACTGCTTGTTTCTAAGCAGTACTCTCTTTGGTAACAAGACATTTTCAGAAGCGAACACTGAAAACCAATGCTGAATCAGCAAGGACTGCTGGATAAAAGAGGGGTTAGGAAGTAAAATATCTGATAGATAGAGAAAACGTGATTGGAAACAAAATGCAAATTCCTAGGATTGTAATATGAAAAGTCAGTAGGAGCTGTTAATGTAAAGAAACTTACATATTGAACCATTCATTTATTAGTCTTTCTAACTAGCTCCTCATAGACCTTTACATTACAGTGTATCAGGAGATGGGGCAAAGAGATGAACCATTCATTCCACAAACTTCAAAAAGCATTCCCGGTCTGCAGTCATGAATAGCCACCAATTAATCCCATCTTTGAAGGATGATCAAAGGACAAAACAGGAAAGCCAGGAATAATTTAAGAACTCTTCCATCCTATTTGCTCTTAGTTTAATTTAAAAAAACAAACAAACAAACAAACAAAAAACAACCCAACAAAACAAAAAAACCCGAAAACAAGCCAAATAGATCTACTTAAAAAAAATAATAATCTGTTGGATTATCTCAGATTACACTTGCAGGTCTATACTTTTGTATTAAAGCACTTGTCAATAAAGCGTGAATGTCAGTCCCAACAGTCTGGCCCAACACTAATTGGCAAAATGTATTGTGCTCATGCAAAATTTTCCACTCAGTGTGTAATGGACTAAAAAATAGATAAGTAAATTCTGTATAAATTATTCCTATATCTCAGAATGTGGCTGCATGCTGCTGTGTAGATGCTGTGTTTCATTCTACTTACAACTAGTAATTTCAGCAATAGACAAATAATCATTTTATAGTACAATGCTTTCAAAGCATTTCAACTAAAGAAGAAATACAGATAAAACTGTATTTTGAGTCAGAAGAAAATAAAAGTCACTATGCCTATGCGGGGAATTCTTGCAAAAAAAGCATATGCATTTACAGCACATTGCATATTTTGGACAAAATCTGTATACACATGTAATGTAGGATTTAGTTGCCTGAACAGGCTTATAAAGTTATTTTAGTCCCTGTGGGGTACCATGATGGCTTCTAAGAAGAAACAGGTCTCCTGGAAGTCACTTGTCCTATCAGTCAGCCCTTAACAGGTGTCTAACATTAGATGCTCTACAACACACTGCATCTCAAGTGATACAAGCTGCCTATGTTAAGGCAATTATATAGAGAACTATTTAAGGTAAGACTATTTGCCCCTAACTTGAAGCATCTAGTAGGTGTCAAAATCTAAACTAATGATCAAAACTCTTTCTATAGTCCAAGGAATAAAGACTGGTACCTCTAGAAAGCAATTGATCTTGTCTACCATATACTTTAAGGACAGATGAATGGCTTTGCTGGACACACCCATCCCTCTCAATGTGACTATAAAGGGGATATAACTCAAATTCAAAACATTTACATCAAGGTTAAAGGACTGAAATTCACTCTCAGTCATGCTGCTTTAAAAAAATACCAAGCTACTTCATATCTGCTGTATGTTAAGGAGGAGTGTCTAAAATTAGGTATCTAGAAGCAGTTGCCTAAGATCCTCTAAGGAGATGTAGTCAATGTAGTCAAAAAAGTCTAGAAAGCTATTCAGTAGAGCAAATGTAGGTCTCTACTTTAGAATAATAGGTCTTCCTTTGACAGTATCGACTAAGTCACCATTGATTAAATCCAGGTGTCTGAATCCAGAGTTTAATTCTTCCCTATGAGTTTGACTGGCTGTCTGAATATAGGAGCCTAGTGCCATCTGCGATGCCCTAGAGTATCCAAGACATGAAGACAAGCTGGCAGACTTGACAAAGGACCTGAGAAAGCTGTAAAACAGCGAAGATACCCTAGGGCCTTTCAAATTCATCTAGATGCCTGTGTTTATGCAATTGAATCATGTCCTACAATTCCAAAGAGCAAGTTAATTTGGAGTAGCTAGTGCATTAAAATGATATGCTAGCTTCCTTGAAAGTAATTTCTCCATGTACAAGCCTTTCACCTTGTTGTTCTGAAATGAGTGAGTGGAAGATGTTCCCTCTGTCAACCTAAAGAACATGATTTCTTCAGATACTTAACCCTGGATTTCTACTCTACCATAGAATAACCCTAATAATAAATTTTTATTTACTTGTGCTCATAAAGCAACATTTTTATTTTGACAAATATACCCACACTTTCCAAATGAATTATGGTGAATGTGTCACTCAATAGCTAAAATGAGCGAAGAAAAAGAGACTCCATACATTTTCCCATAAAATATGGTATTATTTGACTACAGCACATTTAATGCTTTCTCCATCATTATCAGAAAAGTTTAAAATATTAGAAGCTGTTAAGGTTTTCACACTGTCTCCACCCAACGACAGCCACCCCATAATAATAAACATAAATGTGATAGTAACCACAAATTTGTTATTACTATAAGGTGCAGAATAGGAAAGCATATAATAAACATTTGTTTTGCACACCTTCAGAGATATTTTAGACATTTAGGCTGTCATTACATGTCATTATTCTGTCAGTAGCAGATCAAGAATAAGAGGTTTTCTATATATTTTCCCCATCATTCCTTCCCTTCACCTCCAGTTCTCTCTCATCTAAAGGTTCTTGTCCCCTGCTATAAATCATGTTAGTTCAACCAGTGACCTGGCAGTGTACCAAAATCAAATCCATGAAATGAATGAGGGGGAAAAAAATAAATCTCAAAGTCTAAAAGTGTCGTTTGGGGTTTGGATCTGTTTTTTTTGGTGGCACTTTTCTTAATACAATCATTTCACAGAGCCATTCCAGAAAGCTAAAGAATTGAATCATTGCAACTCACAGGACAGAACCATTAGCACAAATAGGGAAGGGAACCTCTTAAATAGCTGCCAGTTGAACAGTAACAGTGTAGAAGTTTCCCAAGCTCCAGGGACTGGTGGTCCTGTTGAATCCCACAGAGCTGGTACACTCGGACACCAGAAGCCTGCCACACCTGCCCAGACCACCAGCACATGCTGGCATTAACAACAGGCTCTCCCAACTTGGCTTACGCCCAGGAGGCTGGTGGCTGCTATCTATGTACAAAGACTACAGAATTCATAAACCTGATGAAACACAACTTGGAGATTTTCTGAGCCTGGAAGACACTGAAGCATCAGGACCCCTCAGGACAAGGGGTAACCGTTTCAAACTGAAAGAAGGCAGATTTAGATGAGACGTTAGAAATAAATTATTTCATGTGAGAGTGGTGAGACATAGAAACAGGCTGCCCAGAGAAGCTGCAGATGCCCTATCCCCAGAAGTGTTCAAAGGCCAGGATAGATGGGGCTTTGAGCAACCTGATCTAGTGGGAGGTGTCCCTGACCATGCAGGGCGATTGGAACTAGATGATCTTCAAGGTCCCTTCCAACCCAAACCCTTCTATGATGCTATGTTTCTGTCTTCCATTTCAAGTACATAGTTTGAGTTGGCCTCCTAGCTGTTGCTCCAATCAGGTAACAGGGAGCAAATAAGGGAATGCATTGTATGAACAGCTATCTTATACTAACAGCTAACACTCTCTACCAGAGAGTAACAGCTAATACCACTCTACAGCTAATAACAGCTTAAGAAGTAAAAAAGTATTCTAAGAAACACTGGTCATGATCAGTGTCTTCTCCTGACTTGATTCCCTATAAGGGAACAGCCAAGATTGGTGTAAAAATCAAAGATTGTGTTAAATGGGAGATACAAACTCCAGTATCTCTCTTGGAGATACCAACTCCTGACATTCTTAATAACCAGCAGTGCCAAAACCAGCCTCCATTTCACATGTCTCAAGGCAGTTTGCTTCACCATATGATCCTGCTGCACCTCAGTATGTTGGTTAGAGTTAAGTTGAAACTCTGCCATTATTCAGTGGGAAATAACTGGTCAGCACTGCCAGTGAAATACAGCTACCAAAAACTTTTTAAATGTAAGTACATGTTTCTGCAATGGCTTAAACCCTTATAAATCCAGGCCACCATTTACAGTGTTGTCCTCCTCCTGTCCCAAGCATGCATTGCCACTCCTTCCTCCACACAGGTACTAGAATTTGTGATGTGTAGCAAGACATATCAGGTGACTACCTTGCCTGGAAACTAGTCCTTCCAAAAAAAGAGAAGGATTAAAAAAAAAAAAAAAAGGGGGTGTGGGGAAGGTTTAATTTTCAGCTGGTCTGAGCAGGGAAACAACCTGCTTACCATACTCCTGTTTAATTAGAACACTGTTGTTCAGGGACAGCAGAGAGTTCTTAACCTTGTCTAGCAGAAATGTGTTGCAGCCTGCCTTGATCTACATAAAATGAAAATGTGGTTATATCAGAGTATTCATCTCACTTTTAATTTAGCTCTCATAGGTGAGAATATTAGTGAAGACACTGCTGCACTGCCTTCATCGGGAGCTGGCAACTGTAATGCTCGGTACAGGCTTTTAAAGGGACAATACTCTAGCTGCTAGACCACACTGCCAGATCTTCACGGTGCCTGTTACACACGCTGAGAAAGTTACTGCCTCCTGCTACAGTCACAGTTACCTTCTGCTATGAAAACATACCCTGACAGCGGCTATTTTTTTCCTGGGTGCTATCACTAATTCTTGTTCCATTATTCTTGCTTCCCCCCACAATGCACATTCTTCTCATGATGCTGCAAGCACAAAATACAAAAGCCCAAGTTTCAAAAGGACCACAAAGTTTCATATTTTTCTGTACCGGGAAAGCAGACTAGTCCTCTACGTCACTCACTTCTCCCACCATCTTTTGGGGACTGGCTCTTCAATTAATTACAAGAAACTGACTTCAAATTTTAAAAAAAATAATGTTCAAAACTCTAAAAATTCCTTCCTAACCTTTTTTTTTTAATTTTTGAAACTGCATGTGAGATAGACTGTAAATCTAGCCCAAAGAAGTTTGGCTTGTTTTTTCTCCGATAAATGGATGTCAAGAATCTTGTCTTCAACATAAAGCTTTCAGTTGTGGAGGGGGGGGGGGGAAAAGCATAATCTGTAACTCTTTTCTATGCCCTTATTCAAATTGCTTTTATCTAAAAAAATTTGGCCATTTCAAGCCTGAACCTGGAACTACAACTCTTCTCTAAATCCTCCTGGGGACCTCAACATAGCATTCCTCCAAAGTGCACAATTACCTCTAATAACTATTCACTCTGCCAAAACACTCAGTAAGTGAATGAGTAACACTTATGTTTTGCTGGGGATAAGACCTGTACTACAAGAGCTGAAACAGCTACCTGGGCTGAGAACACTTCTTTCCCACAAGGTTTGCTGCTGTTCATATGCTATCAATATGGTAGTGCAACTCCAGGCAGTGATAAGAAAACAATAAGGAAATTTAGTTCAGTTATTCCAGAATAAATGAACAGCCCAGCTTTGTATTCCACAAAGCACATGGAAAAGGAGATTATTTCCTGCTTACACAAACCAGGCAGGACCTACACAAACCCTAAGCTTCCTGGTTGAAAACTGTTAACTTTATGGTTGCAAGTACTTAGATCAGTCTCTACATACTGAAGAACAAATAGCTCCTCTCCAATGACATCACTAAGAGACCAAAATTCAGAGATACAGATTTTACAGTTTCACTGCTATAATCTTTTCCCTTTTCCTACATCTCAGAAATGCTGTAACATCCCTCATTGTCTTTAATAAAAGCCAATATCTCAAAAAATAACAAATACCAGTAAGAAGCTACATAAACAGAACAAAAACTTAATGAGAAATTCTAATTCAATAATCCATTATGGATGTTAAAAAATATTAACAAATAAAATCTTAATATTGTTCAAGATAACTCTGTCATCAGAAATATATCTGAACGGCATATACATTTGCTTAGCCTAAGTCTGCTCTTTCCTGACATCAGTTTACAGATCGTATCTGGTCAGAGGGTTTCTTACTTTTTTCCCCATTAATTTCAGAAAATGTTCTATCATTGGACTATTCCTTTAGCTTGATTCAACAGCTTCAATTAATTGTTAGATTACTCTAGCTATACTCAATAGTCCTTAATCATGTATTGTATTTTATCTCACACTGTTTAACACTTAATAGACCTATTTACTTCCAGACTCAAGATTAAAAGCTTTTTTTCTCCCCTTTTTTTTTTTTTTTTCTTTTTTTTCCTTTTGGACACTAGTCCTTCAAAGCTGTTTGATCCCAAAAACTCACAAGATACTATACCTTAGAGCATCAGTGTACTATAGCTAAAGGACCAGACCTGGAAAGTCTAGTATTGTCTGCATTTAATGTCTCTAGTTGCAATCATTTTCTTTTTAACTCTAGAAACAGGAACTACTCAAAATACTCTTAAAATAGATTTTCATTAAAAGTGCCATTCTTATAATTACTCATATCATTGGATCCTGACCTTTCTGAGGAACAGAAATCAAAAAAAGTCCCCTTACATAGTACACAAAATCTGAAAAGCACCCTGCGGGAACAAATACCAACTCTTAAACAACAGTTTCACTCCAAAAAATAACATCTTCTTACTGAACACACCTGCTTTTGGGGAGTATTAAGACAAATGTTTGCTCACTTTAATTTTTGCTGCTCTCTACTGCTTCTATTCCTGCAAAACTAACACAACTTTGCAGATTCTGCAGGAGTCCTACTCCTGTTCCTGTATCAACAAGATTATTAATGAAGTTCTCTTTGCCCAGCCAAGATTTTTATTTTATCTATACAGTCCCAGTAAAAAACTTCCCATCATTTACCAAAAACAATTAGGCTGTGCAAGTATAAACAAGGGCAAAATTAAGTGTTACTCATGATGAGCATTTGAAAGAAAAAAGGATGAAAAAGAAAAAAAAATGCAGTGAAAGATTTAATGAGCTCAAGCTATTTAACTTATCAAAGAGAAAGAGTGAAGATCTGAAAATATCTACCCGGGAATCAAAATTTCAATAATGTAAGCAGTTGATAAGCATGTAGTAAGCAAATGTAGAGGGAAAAACCAAGCAAACAAACAAACAAAACAAACAAACAAAAACAGAACAGAAGGTAGAGACTAACCAAACTTAAACTAAGATATGAAGAATCACTATTACTATAGCTTTGAGAAAGGCTGATCTTTCTTCTAAAATATTTATTTAACGTCAAATTATTATTGAACCTGCACCAGAAATCTCAAATCTGTATTACACAGACAGGCCATTTTTTTTTTTATTATTTTTTTTTTCCTGCATTGAAGGCATAACGTGCCTCAACCTGTCTCTCCTTATTTTACTTGTTCACTCACAAGCAATAGTGAGTCTCAGTGCTTTTCATTAATGCAGCACACGCAGTGCCCTGTTTGCACTTTCATCTTTAAAGTCCTTTCACCAGTTTCTTCATGCCAGTTTCTTCTCAGCTCCAAAGAAATATCTCTAATGATCAAATTCCCTAAGCAACAGACCTGAGTTAGCTTCAGAAAGTGAAAAACAGACACCCTGATATGTTGCTGTCTAGGATGAGACGCATGCACAAAAACAAAATTAGAAAACTAAACTAATGGATTTGAAATGTGGAAACAGTTCATGGAAGTATCTGATAAGTGATACAGCATATGGAATAGCACAAAACAAAGTCTGTGCCTTTGTGTACCTCCAGTACTACAGTAGGGTGACTTCTGCACGCCACACTGAAATGAACCATAACATACAGAGATGTACAAACTAGTCAACTTAGATAAAGGAAGAGTTACATGGATTTTAGTGCACTGCCATAATGTGGAAAAAGCCTGAAGTGGAGATAATAAAGGCCAAAACTGTAGGAGAAAATATAGCAGATACCCTACAAATCATCAATTAAAAGTCTTCTATAGTTCAGAACTTCATTAGTGAAAAATATTTTTATATTGAAAAAAGAATGATCCTATTTTATTTTACAGATACAGTTATCCGAGTTGAGATGCAAGAAAATATTTGGAACTCCTTCCCAGTCTTTTAATGGGAATATTGTTATATGAATGATTACATGCGCACATACATACATTCCTTTTTGAACTGCTTTCATAGTTAAAACTCCAACATCTCTAGTAACAGAAGGGAAGCAATTATTTCTGTTCTGATAATCTTGGGGGAAAATGGCAGCAGAACCACAAAAGGCAGAGTGCAGAATATTTTAAGATTCACAGGAACACTCACTGATCTAAGGAAATTCACTGTAGCTGATTTAAACCGTGTGCTCCATTTCAAATGGCTTAAAGGAAAGCAGAGAATGGCACTTGATAAGACAAAAGCATTTCAAAGTCTTACAAAAAAATAGCTGCTACAGATACAATTGTAATAAAACTCTTTGAAACTAGAAGAAGCCTCTAATACAAACTCATTTAGAAATTAATCTATTATTCTGGAAACTGATTTCCATTGATATGAGCCATTTCCAAAGCAGTAACTAAAATCCAACACAATTATGCTCAAAAGAAAAAGAAGCATTTTCTTGTGCGTTGTTTCATGAGCAGGTCCGGGTGCACAGATCTGCAGTGGTGAAAGAAGCTTCTACTAAAAACAATTAAAGTATTATCTAGATTTCCAAGAACAATCATGAAGCTGCAAAAGTATTCATTAACAGTAGCTCATTTTTAATATTTATCTTTTTTACAACGTGTATTTTGAAAGGCAAAGGCCAGATCTGCATGTTTTCAGCTAAGGTCTTGCTTGCAGTCACAGGAAATGCTAAATCAGTATGAAGAGTCTAAGTAGTCAAAGAGAAAATATAACTTTGGGAGGGGAAAGGCAGTAAAAATTACAGATTATGTCCACAAAACTAAAATTTGGTAACTATATGTATTTGAACTTTTTATTAATATAATTAATAATTTCAGTGACCAATTATCCCATCAGAGGCCTTGATAATTTTAAATACAGGATATGTTGAAATTACCATAAAACCAGATTTCTTTGAAAGCTGCTGAGGAGCAGCTGGTTTGGTAATATTTTAATATTGACTTGTCAGAAAAGGAAACCTAGAAAATTCAGACATGGGCTGCTCAGTCACATGCGTGAAATCCCAATTAAGTTCACACAAAGCAGCTAGAGAGAATTACAGGCATATTTTTCAAAAATTCTATCCCAGAATCAGCCTTTGAACAACAGCATGTTCAGTCTGTCTAGGCAAGGAATCAAAATTAAGTCAGAAAAATTTATGTTACCCTAAAAACATCTCAACTTTGCATTGATCTATTTTTCAAGTCCCTTACAAAATGGAAGCAGATTAGCTCAGTCATTTTTGGTTGAGTTTCTCCTGTCCACCCCCAAAGAGTTATGAAAATTAAACTTTAATACTTTCATTTGAAAATGTATGAAGGTGGACACCCTACCTACTAATTCTTCTACATTATAGATCATTATTGCACAAGTAAT
Organism: Apus apus; assembly: GCF_020740795.1. NCBI lineage: Eukaryota > Metazoa > Chordata > Aves > Apodiformes > Apodidae > Apus > Apus apus. Next base: position 41,375,842 of record NC_067282.1, read on the forward strand.
ACAAGTGTGTTAATAAATGGGTATTGGAATTGTGAAGAAACTGTTTCAGGCAGAAGGGTAATACCTGGTCTTGGTTAAGTCTATGGGCATCCTGCTATTGCCTCCAAGTTCATTGCATAATAATAATCAAAGCAATCTATATTCTAGATGTCCCATGTAGCCAAGTGTTTAAAGCCTTATTAGTGTTTCAACAATAAATATGAACCACTAAAAGCTGCTGAACATCCAGTACTACATGAAAGGCTAGCATTTGTTCCTGTAAAGCAATGTGCTGGTGATTTTAAAAGATAGAGCAAGGCTCAACACTTTTCATACAACATTGCCTATCCAATTCTAGACTTCAGAAAACAAAAGACTTATCACAAACATTCCTAAACCTCCTGACATCTTCAGAAACTCAGACAAAAGACATTCTTCTTGACTGCTCCTCCTAGTAAATCTCAGACACTAGATTTCAGTGTAGACAAATGCCAAAGGAAAAAAAAAAGTCAATCAAACAATTAAAACAACCTACTAAATTTCACAATATAACAAGGGAGGAACAGTGTGTGTTACATAATTTACAAAAATGGCAAGACATTATCATAAATCCTGCTGACAAAGGAGAAGCTGTAGTTCTTTGGTGTTGGGATCATTACACTAAAGTGGCAGCAAAACAAATGGTAGATACACTTTAAATTGCCCTGTTGTGTGTTTGTTTCTTTTTCATCCAGAAGTTGTCAAGTTATTTCTATAGCATGAAATTCCATATAAAATGTATGCAAATTATGATGAAACCAGATTAGGGGAAATGCTAGAATTCTCAAGCCAAATACTCAGAACACCCTACAATGGCAGGGTGCTCCCAACTTCCTGAAATAAATATCTGTGTCTTATGATGACTCCTGGCATTCAACCCGTGTTTAATCCTTATCTTCATAAATACTGCCTTCTTTGCATGCATAACAGACCTGAATTTACATCACTTCCAACAATACTAAGTACCTTCTCTTCACTTTGGATGTTTGGTGGTATTTACTATTATAATCTTGATACAGAAAGTTAAGCAGTTAAGCCCCTTATAGTTCAAAATACCCCATAAAGTCTACAACCCATTACTGCCATTAAAAATGGACTAAATTAATTAATATTTCAGAAATCCATTAAAAATTAAGAATACCCATTTTTACAACTTCCTAAGTTTAGTAGCATATGTTCTTCCACCAAATTGTTTTACATTTAAGAAGGAGACTGTTATCCTCAGGAAAACAGTTAGGTTTAGAACTAAAATGCAATTTTTTATGTCTTCTTTCAATAAAATTCTTTTAATAGGAACTAATCCTACCAGCACCAAGATATACTATCTCATATTTTAAGTACTATGTACAATGTCTAAAATATTTTATTTAATACAGGAAAATTTTCATCATTTATTGAAATGTTCTAGGAAGATCTCTGGGAAATGCTACCTAAACACTGTGATACAGCTTAATTCTGCAATTCATGAATTTCTGTTATTTGACTGTGAAAAAACTGCAACTTTTTAAAATCCATTTTCTAGCACTGAAACTCTACATTCTTAGCTCAGAGAAAGCCAGCTCCAGACCAAGCACTTCTGACACAAGTCATCATTCTTCATCCCAACTAACAGGCTAGAAACTAATCTTAGAACCTCATAACCTACATCTTCCCCTCCATGAAACCATCAATGCAATTCCAAATGCTGACTTCCTCTCTAATAGCCCCTTTTGGTTATTTTGCAGTCTCTTGAAAAAGACTTCTCCACAAGGCAGCCCTCTCCTGCCCATTACTAACTACCTCTATCTCTTACAACATCTTCAGTCCTTCTCCAGATGCGAATGCCCTCCCCAAATTATCATTCCCCATTCAGTCCACATCAGCAAACCCAAAAGCAACCTCTGAAGGTTTGCCTGTCGACCCTAATATGTTTCTAAAGAAACGCAGGCTGAACAGGCTAGAGGCCAGGCATATAACATGTACATGCTGGGCACCCACACCTCTGGCTCCTGTGTTTACTGAAGAATGTACCTTAGTGGTACTTTCAAGTGCTCACATTTGTCCCTGCGCAACTGGAGTCCCCTTGTTTTCATACTTGTAACTGAAAAACAAACACAGCACACAAAAAACCTGAAGACATTGCCTGCTAGTTACTCGATGACACTGAGGAATGCTGAGCTCATTCCCAGACAGAAACTGAATTCATAATCTGAAAATCAAATATGGAAGAAGCATTGCCTAGGGTTGCGGCGAGGTATCCAGGGTACACTTGGAGAATTCTGTTCTGCTTTCATTGCCCATTACGTACCCACACAAATGTTCACTGAAGATCTAGATTGCAGGAGCAAGTATTTAGAGAAGTAGCCATAAATTAGATTCTTTAGAGTGGATTCAAAAAAGGATTTCTGGATATCAATCCCACCTTATTCAACCACATTGTGAAATTAATATTATCTGTATAGTAGGTAGTGCTAGTAGAACAAAATAATATTGGCACGTCAGTTAAAGGAAAAGGTTATGTGGAAAGAGAATACACATAAAAATAATTTCCTAAGACCCAGTCTGTGACATCAATAAAACCATCAATTATGTTTTTAGACTGAAAATATACCAACTTCGATGAATTGTTGAAGATCTTTGCTTGACAGAAGTCTCCAGATGGTTTACCTCTATAATTTTGTTCACCTACATAACTTCATTTTTTTTCTTCTGAATGGTTGTCATATTTACCTCTTTCCACAAAAGAAGGGTAATTTGGGAAGGTGGGAAATAAATGCCTTTAGAATTCTTAAAGATCAAACCCAAAGTAACTAGCTGTAGCAAAACCCAGCTTGCTCATCTTTTGCCAGACTGAAAGCAATCACAAAAAAAAAAACAACCCACACAAAAAAAAGAGATTTCTTTTTATTTCCTCTTCCCTTCCCTTTAGAAGTACTAACAAGTTTTCTCTTCTTACTTAGCCACTAAAGAAGGAAAGTGATAATCCCTTTGAAATTCAGCACTTAACACCTATACGGTAGGTGATAATTGCTGCATTCCAAGAGGATTAGCACAGTGGAACCCACTTTACAGTGAAGTCAGACCATTCTAAACAGTGAAGTTTTGCGAAAACCATGCCTACCCAGGGATGTTTTGTGCTTCCCACTGGTTCTCTGCAGATGAGGATCTTGTAGCTTCAGATGTATTTCCATCACGGCTGCAAAAAGCTGCTGAAGAAATCAACTGGTGTTTAAAACAGGTCTTCTGTTCTAAATAATAGTAATAACAGAGTGAGAGTATTCCAAAAGAAGTACAAACTAGCATCAGTCTAGTAGCATAGCTTGCGAAAAGCGCCCAGGCTATCATAGCCTGGCTTTTCTAACAGACAGCAGAATATTTCCATCATCATTAACATTTGGCAGGACTATTGTGAACTAGATGTTCACAATAAAAGAGCAGTCTGTAATTTTATACCATATCAGAACCCAGAGGTCTAAGTGATACTGTCAGATCCTGCAGAGCTATAGGACATGCTTTCTATAACAATGTATATGCCATCACCAAGGGCAAAAAAGTCCCAAAGAAGGCAAGAGGTATGAGTAATGAAAATTCACTCAAAAAAGCCTAAAAATGTAGGGCTTTCGCTCCACCTAACTCCACCAGCAAAGACTTAGGCTCGACCTAAGTTCCAGGTTTCTTCCACTGCCCAGTACCTCCCACAGAGCAGAGGATGGATGCTCTGTAACAAGTGGGTTTCCTTTCCCTGAACAAGCCAAGATCCAGGGGGCATGGAAGACGGTACATCCGCATCTCAGGTCTCCTGCTACCAGAACATGGCTAGAAGCATCCAAAGGCCAAAATCACCCTCTACTTCAGAGACTGACCACATTCATTTTGCAATATGCAGCTGGCCAGCTTGCCAAGGTTTAGTAAAGCAGAGAGAGAGATGTGGCTTTCACTGCATTCATGTATCTTTCTTTCAAATATTTTACTTCTCCATTCATTAACACTGACCTCCTGTTTCTTCCTTTTAAATACAGTGTTAAAACAGCTGTCTAATTCACAGTTCACTTCTCAGGCTAGGCTCAGGACACCGCAGTTAGGATGCAGGATGATTTCATGGCACACAGAATGATGACACATAAAATTGAAGGCACCACTTCCTGCTTCCATCATTCATTTCTGTCCCTGCTCACTTTTAACAGCAAAACTGCTGATGAAAACACATGGTGAACCGTTTTGCGAAAAAAGACGAGGGCTAATAAAAACAATACAGAAAAAGGGGGGGTGAGGGGGGGGGGTGGGGATACGCAGCATTTTTAACCTAGACCTGATCCTGTGCAGAAAATGGTCATGCAGAGCTGTACACGCATATCTGTACAGGATTGTGATGACGGTGCCTGGAGGAAACAGAAGAGAGGCAAAATTATCTAAACCAGCCCGCAAAATTATCTAAACCAGCCCTACTATCAAAAAAGGCTGTAAATCACAGCCTTACTTGTACAGAAAGAGCATAAACAACAGAGCTGTTTTCACTGATTAAGGGACCATTTATCTGATTACTTTACCTATCATATTTATGTGATACATTTATTAACACATCACCTAATAAAATATGGGTTTACTTCAAACTTGCTTTTCATTAACTTTCAAGCTGCTGTTATTTCCTCTCTGTGCAGGTATGAAGGCTCCAGATATTGATCCCTGCAGAAGAACAACCCCTTTCAGCATCTCTAACCAAATGTTATTTATTTTAAAGGATTAAAAAAATCAGTAAACTTGTTTAAAACTGTTTATGTAAAAACATACATTTCTTTTTTACTCTTCTCTGGAATTTGTAAAGCACACCTGAAGTTTCCTTGCTTCACTGCCATGCGGCCATTGCTAACGAAGAGAGCCTAAATTGAGCAAAGCTGGCAGCTGTAAATGTCAAGATTATGCCCTCCTTATTACTGAGACTCCTTTCCACAAAGCCCTCAGATCCTCTGATCATCATATATGGCAAGTGAGCACTTAGGAATGATGTCAAAGAAACTACTTCAACATCCAGGCGACTTTTAAAACCAGGCAACTCTCAAAGTGAAGATAACTCCAAACAGCCAAGCAGATTAAAAATGGTGACTGAAGACAGAATTTTCTCCCAGGCAAATTACCAATATTTTTTTGAAAGGTAAACTCGAGCTTTTAATTAGCATGAACACTCCTCCCTACGAGCATTGCCATTGCCTGTATCGCCTTAAAAAGGAATAAAAATGGCATCACACAAGTGCACTGTGGAGCTTAGATTTCCGACAAGCACAACAGAGAAATTATAAACCATTGCCTACAAGCAGAGCCATGGAAGTTGAATGTTGGTGTAACCAAAGGTGAAGACATTTTTTAAAAGCAAACAAATAATGCCATGGAAAAGAGAATATAAATTGAAGCAGAGGTAAAAAAAACATATTTAAGCTTGGCAATTTATCCACTTTTGTTACTGGTAGTTTTCATTAGTTACTCAATCCTCTAGTTCAGTAAACTAAAATATCTAAAAAAAAGCTGTATCAAGGATGATTTAATATCTTCTGATTTAACTTCCCTTCCTCCCACAGTTCAAAGTGAAGTGAGAGTTATCCTCAGCCTGGCCTGTTATGGCAGGCAATGGTCCAAATCAAGAAAACTGGGTCAAGCATCTTTTAAAGCCAGTATTATATGCTTTAGCAAGCATAATTATCTGCTTGTTTCTAATACAATACTGTTTCACACTTAAGATTTTGAATAATAATTTCTTCAAAGAGTGGAAAATTAAATATGTTAATAATGAAAATAATTTTGATCCACTTCTCTAAAATGATGCCTATAACATTTTTATCTTCTTTTTTTTTTTTTTTCCCCAATTTATATGTCCACTGCATCATTTTATAGTTATTAGAAGCTACTCCAGGGCATGTGTTGTGCTGGTGTACAGCGACTTCTCTGGTGGCGGAAATCATTCAGCCTGTGGACTTGTGAATCGCAAAGCACCCACGGCTCAGCAAATCTTCCTACAACACGTCATGTTGTATCTTACTGCTTCAATGCAACCCTTGCACTCCTACCCTATCACCAGTAGCAAACCACTTAAGCGCAGATGGGCCGAGCACCGCTGACATCACACACCCTGGAATGCATCCCTGCTCCCATCCCCAGCTATTAAAAGCACAGGGCATTTCTCTCTGAGCTTGGGATGAGCGTTTACATTTCATACTGAAGTGTTCGCAGGGGTGTCTAAATTTTGTTCCAGGGAGGCTGTGTGGATTTAGCAATTCCCGGCACTGTTTTGTAGGTGTTTAAAATCACCTCGAGTTTTCAGAGTGACTCATTTGCATGGTGAGAGTGCCAACGAGTTCCTACATCAAGCATTCCTGGGAGGTGCCTGCCCAATAGCAGTGGGTACAACCAGTGCTCTAATCACTGTTGAAATCATTGATAGTGCTGTCTATCCACACTATGACAGACAAAAGCTGAAATGTATTAAACATAGCAATCCATCATCCTGCAGATGGGAAGCAGGAGCCAACAGAGTTCAGAGGGAGCGACTCCTGCTGCTAACAATGGCTGAAGTACTGACAGTTCACCACTCCTCCTTGCTCCTCACCGGGCTCTTCTCCCAGCTTCCCAAGAGCGATAAATGAACAAACAGCCCACTGAAGAAGAAGGATTTAAACACTGTAGACTTGCTGATAGCTATTATTCCAACTCAGAATGCCTATAAGCAAGCTTAATGAGACACTGGTTCTCTTCTTCAAAAAATAATAATTAACAAAAATAAGGAACTGTGAACTCAAATAAATAAGAACTAAAAAAACTCCCACCGAACTTAAAACTGTTAGGTGTGTAAACCTCATCTGAATATATATGAGAAGCTTACAACCTAAATATCAAACACTGGCAGCTGGAGACAAGCTACAAACAAGAGTGCTCCAAATTAAGAAGTAATTTTTGTGGAATGCATCATCATTTTAACATGAAGGCTACAAAGCTTTAAAGGGGAGAGGAATGACTAGTGGACTTTTAAAGAAAAATAAGTCCGGAGCAAAGTAATGCTATTTATAAAAGTTGATTTTTCTTTCCTGATTTGTTTCTTGTAGGACACATGAGTCACACTATATAGCCAAAGGAAAAACCGCAACTGCTAACACCACATTAGTAAAGTATAAAAGGGAAAGACACTTTTCTTAGCATTTCAGCCTTGTCATTTCCAATTTTCTGCTCTTTGGACATGCTTGTATTCAAATTCTGGAACATCTATTCAGCATATCAATCCTAATTAGACAATCTGGGTCTGGAAAGGATGAGAGCTGGGTCATTTGCATAATTTAATCATAAATACTCAGTGATACATATTTCCAAATGCATTTGTACAATTATCTTTTCATCCTTGGGGCAATGGTATTAATATGATTAGGCAATATTTCTGGAAAAAACAGACAAGTATGCACTCTTTTTAACTGCAGCTTAGGGCGATATGAAAAATTAATTAATTTCTGAAGAAAATCAATTTCTGTACGTGACCACATTAGACATTGCTAAACCAAGACACAGAGTCCTTTCTCAATGAGAACATTTTATCATTCTTTTCCAAGTTCTGATTGTTATATGAATGCTTCAATAATAAAACTGTTAGATTATTTAAATTACCTTAATACATAGGCATGGGAAAGTGACTATTTCTTTCTCTTGTTACCCTGACAGACATTGTGTTTTAAAAAAAAATTTATTGTTTGACCAGTCAATAGGAAACCTTAGCATTTGGTCTGAACTCATCTTATGTGATCTTTTATTAATGCACATTATGCCGATTGAACTCAAGGACAGCAGGAAATAATTCAGCTCTGAAAAGTACAGATGAAAAAAAATAGAACCACGCTAACCTAAAGTATTTTAGAATTAATATAAGGCTGCTTCCTTGTTTGTTTTGCTACAAAGAATTAGCTAAGTTGTTCCTTCAACAGAAGCATACTCATTACAAAAATGTTGTGACATATGTGGGATACAGCCAAGCACCCAGGTGGCTAATCTCATTTTTAGAAGAAAGATACTGCTTTGTATGTTAATTGGTGAAAAAAAAAAAATTACGTTTATGTTTTTATATGTACTGTCTTTATTTCTTCTCAATCAACAGAAAAAGTAGAAATTATTGCATGCAAATGTTCAATATTCATTTAATTTGCATGAAGGTGCTTGAACAATTTTTTTATTCTAACAAGCTCATTTTTCATGCGTTTTGTCTTTCATCCTAATCTAGCATCTGTCATTCCTTTTTGAAGTTATTATCGGCCCAATTCCCTCTTGGACATGGTTGCTGGGTGACCGGTATCTTAGCACCCACTTTGACAGGAACAGATGTGAATCTGATCAAGAGATTTCCCATGAGTACCTGAAATCACAAACAACTTTCGGGAAAAACAAACAGCCATGCTGTCATCATCCCTCTCTCGCCTTCCTTCCCATCCCTTCCCCCATTCCTCCCCCCCCAAATAAAAGAGTATGAAGAAGTTGAGGCAGAGTTATCCAGCATCATTAAAATGCATTATTATTATTGGGCAGGTGAGCTCCCTGAAAATCTTTTGAGCAATTTCTGCCTTCAAACAGCAATTCTCAGCTTTAGGTTTTAATAACCACCCTTTGAATACTTCCAAAGACGACTCTTTGCTTCTAAGGTCACCATCTTCTAAACATTCCCGCGTTGAACTTGGTTTTCATCACATGAATGCTCTCATTTAAATCAATGGGATTACTCGTGTAAGCAAATTTCACATGCATACAAGCACCCACCAGTTGTTTTATAAACACCTAACTAGCATTTTGATTACAAATAATGTCCTTTGATCATTCCCACACTTGGTTGCCAGTATCTATGAAACTCCCGCTTATGAAAATTTTGCTAGCTATGCCATGTGGGTACCAATACTGACAATATTTAAGGACTTGCATAATTTTCTTGTTATAAATTGTCCAACTGAGATGCTATAGGCAACTGGGCTCCTTAAACAAAGCAAAGTTTCCTCCCTGTTTTCAGGATTAAGACTTTTACATGCAACCCACTACCACATTGATTTTATTTGTTGCTGCACATATGATACGGAAAAATAAGGCACCTGGGAATTACAGCTGACTGCCTCTGAAGTAAACTTAGAACCAGAAAAAGCATAGGTGAGAATTTCCAAATATGAGTGAATTTCTCAAAAAGCAAAACAAACTATTTCACTCCAGTCTTTCTCTGTGCTGACACATAACCCATGCCTGGGATTTGCAAGTTAGTGTTTAATGGAGAAGTAATCAGCAAAACTCAGTCTTATGTTCTAACAGTAACTTCTTTTATCTACATATGGGAACTAACCCTGGAAAAGAGATTATTAAAGGAGATCAAGGTAATCCATTTTTTCAGGTATATAATAAAGACACAAATACCTTCTTCCCATCCAGCATCTCTGCCACAAGAATCTCACTCCCACATCAAACTCCAAAGCAAAGTTTATTTCTTCTTGCTTTCCCAGGCACTACTCTAAACACAGAATTACTTAGAAAAGAGAAAGGAAACATTTGTGCTCCAAAAACTGAAAATTTGATCATACATATGTAAACTTATAAGGTTGCATGTAACAGTGACACTGGGTAAATTTGCTTTAACACGCTGTCAACCAGCCTTTCACTTTTGTCTCTTCACTGCTACTCTTCAGCATGTTCCCAACCCCATAGCCTCAGGGCTCTTGTCCATACTGCTACTGCTAGGATTAACGACTGCTGCTTCCAACCAAGAATCCTCTGTATTTGAACTTTTCACGACACCTCATAAAATGGGGCTTCGATGAAGAATTGAATAGTCATTTTCTTCAAAAATCAAGAGAGTTGTGTGAGGGGAATAAAATAAACAGGAGGAGGGGAAAGGGACAGTTCGCATTTCAGAACCCAAGGATCTGAATTTATTCCTTCATTCAGAGTTGTTTTTGGTTTATGATTAAAGAGATAACAAATTATATTTTTCCTCTCTAGTTTAGAGGCAAAGAAAATTTAAGACAAACTTTTTAATCGCAATAAAGCATTCATTGCCGCTACAGCTGATCTTGAAGATTTCCTGTATTTACCACTGCAATAAAAAAGCAACCAAATTGTTTTACTGGTAAGTCAAAAAAACATTAGAATTGTTGGATCTAAACTAATTCAGGATACAGTAAAATTAATGCATCTTCTACCCACCTTAGGAACAACAGAACTACAAATAAAAAGCCAAGCAGATAAGTGCTTAAGAAAAACATGTAAGTGCCTGAATGCAACTGGACCTCTACCTTCCATTAAAAACAATTTGAGAACAAAACCATCTACCCACTCAGGATATCAGCATCACACAGTAGTCAAACCTGTTGATGACATCAACAAAAAACTGAATCACTAAAAGCATAAGGCTGACTTAGAGAAAGACAAAAAAAGAGCTTAGCGATCAATATGACCACTTCTTTGAGGCGAATGAGGAAGGGACATTACGTACACATTTATAATAAATACATAATGGTGGTAACTAATCACCATTCAGAAGACTTGCCCTTCACTCTGCCAGTCAAAGTAAGTGCAGGCCGTGAACAACAGCCCTAAGATAACATCTCACAAAACAGTTTGATTCTCCAGACTAGCAAAGTCTGGCTTAATACAAACTGTACAGAAAAATTCATCTGTGTGAAAAGCAAGCAAGTGGAGTACATAAATACTTTCTTAGTTGATGTGATACACTATTATTCCCATCTCTCCCCTTCCAGTCCTTTTTGCCCAAGCCAAAAAAGGGACTACAAACTCAGGACGAGGTGACAGTGGGAGCAGTTAATACCACACAAAAGCCTCCTCTGCCATATCCACATTGAGGAGGAGAAAGTCTAGAGCCAGAAATCATCAGATGAGCTGTTTAGCTCATTCTAAAGTGTTAAGATGGTGTATAAAGGGAAAAGCAATCTATACTAGATGAGTAGTATCCAAATCTGTCACTCATTCACTAGAAACAGGCAGGCTTATGCAGGCACTTAACGTCAATTTCAGCACTGAAAATGTCATTCAAGGATGGGAAAAATTTCCTGAGAATAGGAAGTGGTTTCCATGAGAAAGCGGAAGCGGAGCCTGGAAGGTTTGCAGAGCCTCTGTGGGATAGTAATTGCTGAGGCAAACTTAAGTTGAACAGAACACTCAGTTTGTTAAATAAATCAAAATGCAAGCTAATTCAAATTTTTATGTAATTCTACAGACACATAGTTTGAGGTATTCAAGTGTTCTAAGGAACCCTTCCCTGTCCTTAGGGCCCACTATTTCAACTCAGCTGGTATACTCCACCCTGGCAGTACACTGGCAGAAGCACTTGGCCACCTTATGTGCTAAAACACCTCACTCTGGTGAGATGCTAAGCACTCACTGTTGAGTATTTAGGCTTCTAGCTCAAACCAAAGTACTGAAAGAGGAAAACCTTAACAGAACCTATTCACTACCTAAACTGTTTCCAAGAGGAAGTCTGAACCCAGAACTTCCATGTCCCAAATGTTTTGTCTAATTGAGGAAGGACAAATGTCATCTTGGAGGAAGAAAGAAAGGAGTAGTTGTGTCTACTTGTAAACTGTTTCACTGAGTAATCCTTTTTGAACCTTGAGCCACCATGTCCCTGGTGAGCAGCCTAATGACCCATCTGCAGGCTCCTCTCTTCCCTATAGCCCATACAACATACATTGTCTACAGCTACTCCCTGCTCTGCTATTATGTACACATTTCACCTGCAGGAAAGCCAAGCCTAGGTTATTAAACCCAGATGAGAGTTCACCATTTGAGGATCTAGCCCATACCAAACAAATACAATAATTTAAACTTTTTGCAGCTTAATTATATTGAGAAACCATTAGGCATTTTAAAGAATTAGAACACTGAACTGTTAAATATTAGGCACATGACCCATACCTAATGTAAAGTAAGTTTCTAAAAATGTCCTCAGAAAAATTTAGTATAAAAACAGGTGTAGGAGACAATTCAAATGTGACCCATAAGGCCCCAGTATTTAGAAATGAATTTGGATCAGTTCATTCCTTTCCCCTGGGGTAACTTGTATAAATGTAATTCTATGGTTTCATAAAACCAGGTCAAGTTTCTGTCCCTTGAGGTCCTTTGGCAATTTGAAGCATGGCAGCACTTTTTCCTGGCTACAAGTTCAGACCTGCATGCGTTCTGGATTTGTGAAAGGAAATGATTAGCCAAACTGAAAAGATAGACCCATCCTGATTACAGCACACCTTCCACGCAGAAAACCACTTACAGGGGTGAAACACCATTTCACAAAACAGTATTTAGAACTACGTGGCTCTTTGCATTCAAGCTGATGAAAACGCGTTCATTTTTCACCTTGAAAAAAATAAGTATTTTTCTTTCATCAGCTGGCACACCAAATAAAAGAGCAGACAACCTTATCACATAACGATGCCAGCAGTTTTATCTGACAATAACCTTCTCCTTTAATGTCAAAATGTTTTACTCAGGTAGTCATACTTTGGAATATTTGTGAATACATGTATGCTTCATGATGCATTTCTTAACTATTACTTTATTACCTCTCATTGTATCATTGTATTATTTTAATTTCAGTAACAGAACCTGTACAATAAGATGCAATGAGACAGAAATCATAGAAGAGGTAAGCAGAAAAGATGAAACCTGTACTTGGCAGACCTACACCAGCAAAAGCTGACCAGCAGAAAACTAAATGCCATGGAGGCTCCACTCCTCCAGGAACACCCTGAAAGTACTGTTTAACATCATGCCTGTCACACATGCTGTGTACCAGGGCTTGAACTTCACTGCAATGAGGCCAGAGCGCTAGTGGGTCAAGTCTGACCACTCAACTGAGTAACACAAATCCAACCATATGGGCAACATGCTCCTTCTGGGTCTACTAAATCCTCCCGAGTCTATGTAAAGGGTATATTGGCCAGCTCCACGCAAACATCTAATCTGTTCCTGTAAGTCCATCTGCAGGCCAATGGCCACGAGGCACCAAGGACTGCCCCATCTCAGCCCTCAGGCAACCTCATCTATGCCAGGACCTCTCCAAGGGACGGACTCCCGTAGGGGAGCCTTTAACAACAAAGAGTGGAAGAAGCATAGCAGACAAAAAAAAACCAAACAGGATCTTTAATTTTCTTAGTTTGTAAATCTGAGCTCTACACTCTATGAAGGTGGACTGCTTATTCTGAAGATAACTCCACCCTCTCCTCCACTCTACTGGGATGATGCCAGAGAAGCTCTGAACAGTAAAATCTGTTGAAAGTTTATTAATTCTTGGCCACATCCCACCTGTCGTACCTTGAGGTGGCCTCAAGCCAATCCAACAGCTGTGCCTATACCCAAACATCCAGACTAAAAACCTCATTGATGCCCTCCACAGGAAAAGTTATGACTCCTTCCTTACACATTTTGCGTATGTGCTCCTGCAACTGCTATATGCTGTTAAATTAGTACTTCTAATACATTTTCTTCATAGCTTCTCAAAAAAGTAATTTATATAAATATTTCAGGAGAAATTCATATTTAAGGGAATCAGTAGAATCATAAGACATCTACAATATCCACTAATGTAAGACAAAATAATTTATTTGCATTTCATGCTTAATTTTAATTCAGCTTGTTAAACGCTATGAATATAATCTCTAAAAAAACCCACACAAAAACAACAAACAAACAAACAAACAAACACCAAGAAACAACACCAGCACACAAAAAAGAACAAGTGACCTGCTTTGAGTTAGAACAATATACAATAAAATTTGCAAGAGAATCATGGCATTGTATCAGTCCTTATTATACACTTACTACCACCTGAGGTATTCTCCTTCCCCCTCCTTTTTTTCTCTTTTAAGCGGAAATTTAAGGAAACAGAAAACAATTTGAAAATGGTTACATTTACTTCCCACCAAACTATCAGTAAGTATCAGAACTAAAATGTGAAAATTGACAGCCATGGCACACATCTTGGAAGTGTCCATTCCCTGCAAAAAGAGATAGGCTGCTTCTGTTCTACAAGAATGAATTAAAAAAAATCCCAGCAGAGTGGTATGAAGCCAGCAGTTTTACCAAATTCTGATACACAGTCCTGCCGAGACATTGCCCTGACTTCCTAACATTAATTAATACAAAATATGACAATACTCACAAGAACATAAAAAGGCATCATTAATCTATTTTATGCAACAAGTGTTAATTTACAGGACACAAAACCTAAAGCATTTTTCAACGCTTTCAGACTGTCCCTAAAAATGCAAGAAAACATAGAGCAGGACAGCTTTCTGCCAAAGATGTCAACTGATTCCTTTATAGCACTTCCAAATATATTTCGCATATGCTTCATTTAAAAGATGTATGATGGCTACTGAAAGCAACAGGACTATCCACATTTTTAAAGTTAAGCATACAGTTTAAAACCACAGCATTATTATTTTAATGCAAAGAAGCTAAGTCCTACAGGTGACCTTCTTCAACAAAGGTTTTTACAGCAAACCAGGAGACTGGAAACAAACTGAATACTTTGCAAGTGTAGGTAACACTGGAATATATTAAAACATAATATAAAACCAATTAAAACATTTAGTTTATATTCCTACTACATTTGGGAAAGTATAATTCAAAAAGAATAGCTGTAATAATATTTTTGAAGAATGCTCAAACTATTAATAAGCCCTGACTATATTTATCACCAATATATTGTAATGTATTTTTGTACATCTTTTAAAAATACAGTACCTATAACCTGAAAGCTGTATTTTTCTGTCCCGTACATAAAATCATGATCTAGCTGTTTATTCAATAAATTAATTAATTAATAAGTATGAGAATAATATGAAATCAAGGTTACAAAGGAAGTAATTAAATAGTAGTAAGTATATATTTATACGTCACCTTTTCCCTTTATAGTTTACTTTATACACCTACTGTATTTTTGATCCCTTAAAATTCTTTAATGTAAGGTAATAAAGCAAAGCCATTCCCAAATCTAAGATTTAAAAATAATTTCTATCATAGAGACATTTGTAAACACAAACATATTCTGAGACACATGTCCTGAACAACAGCTTTTGGTCCAAATGTAAAGTATCTATTACCTGTTGTCAGTATGGTATCATTAACAAGTACTCTAACATGAACGTTATTCAGAGTTATGAACTTCAAACATGACACTGTAATGTTACAAATATATTTTAGCTGTCAATTATGCTAAAGTGTTTGCAGCAGCCCAGTTACTCCCCTTCACCCGAGTCCCATCCATTTTCAATTTGTATCTCTAACTTTTTTTTAGCCAGGTAGTATGTATGCACACTTATGTATGGCCCTTTCAGTCAGTCATACAATCTAAGGAGCAATTAAACAATGAAAATAAATGTTTAATACTAAAGATGCATTTTTTCAATATTTTTAATATTGCATAAAATTATAACATGACTAAGAAAACTAGCCTGAAAGCTTAGCTTGAACTCAGGCTTGCTTTGGATCAAAAGGCAGAATTAGGCAGAATTTAGCCACATGACTAATTTAGAGAATAATTCTACAAATTCTAAGGATTAATAACATTTCATGACCAAATCATCCTTTCATTTTAATGGAAAAAGAACATCCAGTTAGTTTGGCAAGGTGCACCAGGAAATTTTAATTGCATCTGTTCCACTATTTCTGGACTATGGCTAATTGCAGCCTTCCAATGAACATAAAATCCCACTGTTTGGTATTTATAACAAAAAAAAAACAAGTGTTCTTTTTTCATACTGAAATAACTTCCTTCTTCATAAGGAAGATGGCAAAGTATATGGGATGCAAAGAAAATATCTAAACTAGATCTAGAGCCAAGAAGGTAACTTTAAACAGAACAGCGACCACAAAGTTATGTGGATGTCACTCACACCAGTATCCTCAGAGGACTATACTCAATATATCAGACCATTTTATTACATCAAAATCATAACATTAAGACTGTTAAAAAACTAGTCTAGACTCTTTTAGAAAGTTTCCATTTATTCCTAATGAACTCTTTGGAAAAACACAATTTACAAGATCTTTCCATACAACTCTGCAAATTGCATGGTGTATATTCATACACTTGCCACAGGAGGATGTTGACTGTAAATGCAATTATCACAAAACACTGTTTAAAGCAACATGAACTGAATGACATTTTGTGATGCATTTCCTCAATCACTACTCATGCAATCAGTTTCATAAGTTTTGGTGAATGTATCTTTAACTGGCGCTTAGTATCCTTCAGTTCAATCTCCCACCTCTAAAAGAGACCAATGGAAAATCACAAGAGGGAATGCCAGTATCCAGTCTTTACAGACTTATCCTTCCAAGTTCATGGCTATCAGTGATTTAGAGTAAAGAATTCCCAATTAGGCTGTAACTCTATGGTCAAAAGCTGATCCTTCCTCATACAAAATTTAGTGACAGCACTTTTCTATTTCATGCTATCAAAAATACACTACTACCCTTTTTTTTTTTCTTCCATTAAAAAAAAAAAAAAAGTTTAAAATGGTTCACAGTTATTCACAGCTAATGCTAAAATTCCATATTTAATAGATTACACTTCAATGTTCTGCACTGCTTGTGAAATGAAACATCAGCACTTGTTAGGAGATACCCCCGGCTGAGCACCGTATCAGATAAATAAGCAGAACATAGTGGGTTAAGGATAGTCACTCCTTGAAGCAACCTGTGGTTTATCATTTCAAGTCATAGACATACCTTGATTCTAAATAGAAAGATTTTTTGGTTATGTTTCAGGATTTTTGAAAATAATTTAAATGAGAATGGAAAAGGATAAATTCTTCCTTAATGCACACTAAAGAAATTATCTAGATATGAATTAACTCTCTGGATCATAATAGCTTTTTGCAGATGACTCTTCAGCTCTATCATTTAAATACATATTTAGGCAACTAAAAATTTACTGTCAATTCACATTATGTCAGTCCACATTATGGCGCTGTTACTGTATGCACATTTAAAGATTATTGAAAAAATTACTGTTCGTGTGCAGTATATAATTTGCAAAAGGTTAATAACTATTTTAAAACAATGAATGAAATTAAAACATAATGCAAAGCAGATGCCCCAAATGTTATTTTTAAAACAGAACATATTTAAGTTATAAAAGAACAAAGATCATCTAAACCCATTCCTGTTGCTTAAAAGCAGACAGGCACTGTGGTTGTCTCAGACTTTCAGTTCACTGGCACATAGAATTTTGATAAAACTTGGTAGTTCCTGACTACTCCCTCTGCTATCCTGCAGCTAGAAATGAATTTTTACAGATTAACCTGCAAAGCTCTTCCATGAAGAGGCAACACTGGCAACGCTGAAAGAGATTTACCTGTACCAGACCAGCAGAGATTGCAGAAATAATTTAATGTATCTACAATATAGTTCAAAAGGAAAATATTAAAATTCAATCCAGTGTATGACAATTCTCTGCTTCATATGCAATTCACTTTAGGTGATGAATCACAGCAACAGGCAAAAACAGCTGGCTGGAATGATCTAGTAACAGGAGAAAACAGAAGAAATACTAAATGGCAGTCAAACAAAATTATCATTTCCAACAAACATTCGGAATACCCTTCAGATTACAAAAAGTGAGGCAGACAAGTGGTAAATAAAGATTACTTTAAGTGCATTTTGGTTTCCCGTGCTGAAGGATTGCTGGGAGGAGCACCCATGGGTGTGGGAACAGCCAGAGGCCCCCCAGGCACCTGCCCATAGGAAGCATGCTGTGGGGAGCCCACTACTAGCAAGCCCTCAGGATCCCAGCCCCATACAGCACCCCTGAGCTCCAAAACAAGAGAGGAGGCCTGAAATCAAACTGAGCATCTGAACACACAGCAGTGGTTTGTGGACAAAGCTATCTGCTGTGCTTTCACAGTCTGCTCTCCTAAGTAAAGTTCACACAAAACTGCCAACAAAACTGAGCATTTTTGTATCAACTACAGCTGCCAATAAAAGGTTTCTGGAAAAAAAAAACAAAAAGTCCACAAAACTTAGCCAGTACACATAGCTATAAGATAAAGCAGAAGTTAATCAAACTGAATACTTCAGGAAAATCATGTGAAGTGATCAGGGAAAAATGCCCGTCACTTGCAGTCCCTCATATCCCTGCCCAGAACAGCAGCGGCAGCGTCGCACAACGGACAACGAACGTTCACCGGGGAGAAGTATTCCCTTCCTCAAGTATTGGATACTGGGCTACTGCCAGGGACTAAGTATCAGATTAACGGGATAAATAGTCTGTTTGGTTGTAATAAGGATGGTCCAAAGATCTCAGCTTCTAATTTGTAGTATTTACCGATAAATAAATACCGTAAGATGAATATTAAAGTTCCGTTATTGCAGGTGGCTGGAATATTTTAGGGTTTTTTAAGTCTGAGGAAGCCACCTCCAAACCTTTTAATCCTTCTTTATAGTTACTATAATTTATCCTCTGGCCTTCCAGAAGTGGTCTTTGCTTGTAAAACCTACCATATTTCTGCAAATTATATTTTAGTAATCTGTGGCAAGAAAGAAGGTCATCAATATAAACCACAAATACTGTGTATTTGGCATTCCTGCCAGCTGCACTCGCTGACCTGTTCATTTGAAATATCTATGATCTGTACTAACCTATCTGGGTGAGATACTCCTTTAATTAATACAAACATTAAAAAAAAAACAACTATGCCACTGTGCAATATTCAGTCAATAGGCACATGCTAGGTCCACATAATTTGAGAAAAGCAGAAGCTATCAAAGAGAAACTGCGTAAGTGCCATGTAAGACAGGCTTTGAAAATTGTTTTGTATTCAGCATCTTTCCCCTTTATACTAAAAAATCAGTTAGGTTGTTTTCCAGCATTTGTAAATAGCTTCCAAACTGCAAATAATTCTCCGCTTTAAGTATGAATGTCAATGAACTCATTCAAAATCATCTTCAAATGCCAGAAAAGATTAACATATCCTGGCCACAGGAGGGAGGTCAGAAGAAGGCACACGCTTTTAGGCTTTACTGGGGTGGGCACGATCCAAAGCCAGCCTAAGCGTATGGGAAAACTCCACGAAGGGGCACAGCATGGTAAAATTCCACGACAAGTGCTCGAAACACAAGAGACCAGAAACAATCTGGGATCAATAGCTTCCAGGTCATTAATCCTAGGCAGGTGACATCCAGTGCACAGTTCACTACTCTCTTTCATGCACACATTAAAGAAATCTGACTCGACTGGCATCTAGTAGCTTTATATATTTTCCATGTTTTGCCTTTATCCTTCCCGTATTTGTTTGGCATATGGCTTTCTAACATCCCATTAATGTCAAACCGTTTAATCGGAATGTAAGCTAAAGGCACACTTTGCTATTTCCTGGATTTCTCTTTGGTGACCAGTGCTTTTTATGAGGAAAATAAAAGCAAAGGTCAGTACGACCAGAAAAGAAAAGTCATCTCCCATAACGGAAGCTTATTTTTTCCAGTGAACTGATATAGAAGCCTAATTTAGAAAAAGGTCCTTTAGTATCATGTTATTATTAGTAGTATCACAAATAAACACAGAAACCAATTCACTTTACAGACCTCCACATTAAGCATTCAATAGAAAATCCCTTGGTGTTTTATTGATTTTTGTTGTATTGATTTTTTTAAATAGCAATATCACAGTTAAAATGTATCATTTTGGTGAAACATGTCTAAAACTTTTCCATCTCCAAATAAGTTATTATAAATTACTTCCACAGCAACTGGCAACTAACGATTCAATCCATTTAAAGTACAACAAAGTAATGACTTTATTTGGATGCCTTTTTTGATTAAATAACATATTAACCTTGATGAAGCTTTCCAAAAAGGGATTAGCGTATTCAAGTGCATCAGCTGATTATAACTGGTTCAAAATTTTTTATTCTGATGAGTCTAACAATTTAGCCGCTAGGATGGAGCTGGCTCTTACAGCTTCCATCTCAAACAGCAAGTGTCCACCCAGGATACAGACAGACATCACCAGGCTAAAGCATGCAGTAACTCTGAGTCTGGAAAGGTCACTTCAGTCACTAAACCAAGTAGATCAAAATACCCTATGTAACTACTGTAACATCAAGAATAATTAAAAATAATTAATTTGTAAGGAAAGAGGAATCCGAATGAAACGTATTGGAATAGAAAACCAGAAAGTAAACACAGTTCTATCTTCTAATAATATCATGCAGTTTGACCAAAACTCACTGATCCACTTTATTATTCTATACTGTAATCATACATTTTGCATACTTATTGTATATCTTTTGCAGTAAGTTATTTGCTTAATGGATGTATAAATAAGTCTACTACAATTACGCTTTTAAGGGTCAAATCCTATCCACTTCTGAACCCACCACTGTAATTTCTACTACGCTGGATGGTAACACAGCAGACCTCAGAAACAGCTGAAACACGGCCGATTCTGTGCTGTTGACATAATCAACCCATGTTACAACCAGGCTGCCAGACCCTTTTATAAACCCTGCCAAGTTCAGGATTGGTGTCTCCGTACTCCACCCCCCACATACCTCCCAAAAAAGTTCCTCTTTTTTTTAATTTCACATGTTACAATTCACAAAGTGTAACTGTGGCAAAGTAAAACTTCCATCAGTTTATTTTAAGGACCAAATCCGAGCTGTTACAAGTTGCACAGCACACAACCCTCCCCCCCCCCCCCCCCCACCCAATCGTCTAGGACCAGCTATTAATATTCATGTTGATTCCACATGAAACATGAGAGTTACCCGAGCAGCTACAGTTATGTCAGCGCTTGGAAGTCCAAGCTGTTTTGTCCTGCTGCCCTGAATATTCAGGAACTTCAACAATCCATCTAGCAACAGCTACTGCAGGGTGAGAGCTCTGCTTCGCCCCGCTCTATGCTAATGAGCCCCAACTACCCAAGCTAACGCGGGCCGGGGCTGGAGGGAGTATCGCCCCCCCCCCCCCCCCCCCGCCCCGCGCCATCAGGGAAGGAGCAGGGCTGAATTCCCCACGTGTTGGCTGTTGCTGCACCTTGGAATCTGACAATAGGAAAGTGAAACGAGCCCGGTTAGTTTATTCGGTATATTGAAAGTAGCATCGGGACTTTGTGAGCTCCTCGGCGGCGAGCTTTCTCTCCTGGGGAACTTCCCCCCCACCTCCAGGGCGGCAGAAGCAGAGCCCCCCACCCCGCCTCCGCCCTAGGCAGGGAGAGCCCTCGGGAACTGGAGGCGCTTCCGATCGCTCTGATCTTGGGGTCATGGCAGTTAGGCGATCCCTTCTCTTTATCAAGCAGATTCAGCCCTGTAACCTACAGATAGAGAGATAACAGCCCCACGCTTTCGCCCTCAGTCGCAAGGCAGGCAGCTATTGCAGCAGGAATTTCCTCTTTTGCCGGATCCTTCCCCCCCGCAACACCCCTCCCTGGCTGTGCCAACTTTGGGGCTTCACCTCTCTTCCGCGGCACCCTCACCCCGACCCACGGGGGCGGGGAGGGCGGCGGTACCCATGCACCCCCCGCAGCCGGAGCGCTGCCCTCCCGCCGCCGGCGCCATCCCCGCCACCGCGCCCGCGTTACACTGCGCGGTAACATGATGCAGCCTCGGCAAATCCTTTCCGCGCTCCCGCTGCCCTTCGTCGCCTCCTCCCCAGTCTGGCGGGGGGCCGGGAGCTGCTCGCACCTGCTCCTCGGGGACCGACCCACCTCCCCCCTACTCCGGGGGGAGCAGTCGAGCCCGGCCGCCCGGCATCTCTCCCCTACACCCCAAAGCAAAGCAGCCGCCACCACCGCGTCCTCCTCCTCGTCTTCCCGCCCTCCAGCCCCCCTCTCCCCGATCGCCATGTGGCAACTGCCTCATAGACCTATACAAAAAGTGCACGTGCTCCTTAGGATTTAAGACAGCAGCTGATGGCGAAGTGGCCTTCATCCACCCAGGACAGGGCCCTGCGCCCAGGAGGCCGCTCCGCGCCCCATCCCATTTACGCGAAACCCGAGTGTCTGTGTACAACTCCCCCACCCCGGGACCGCTCCCCGCCCACTCCTGCGCACCCTTCGGGCAGCTTTTTCCCAGAGCTGCCCGTTTTAAAGATCCAACTAGGAATAAACTTGAGGCGGGGGGTCAGTCAGAAAGCACTTTTGGCCCTGCTGCCCCCTCGGTCGCCGGTCCTCCGCTCCCCGCGTAAGCAGCACGCTGCGCTGCCCGCGGCCGTCCCGGGCCCCCGGCACGGCTCGGCCGGGGGGAGAGAAGGGGACAATGACAGGGCGACACTTGCACGGCAGGCAGGGAAAGGGCAGAAACGTCCTTTCCCCTCCCTCTGTCCCTCCGTCCCACGGAGAAGCGGCGCGGCCGGCTGCGGTGGTGGCCGGCTGGGTGCCGGGACTGCGAAGGAGAGGGAGGGGGCGAGCGAATATAGTCGCAGGGCGCGGGGGCCCCCCTCCACCCCCCCACTCCGGGCCGGCGCGGTGGCAGCGGGAAGCGGCGCAGCGCCCGCCCGGGCCGCACCGCGTGGGGGTGGGACGGAGGCGGCGGCGGCGACGGGGGGGGGCGCGGGATGTGCGTGTGCCTTGCGGCGGTTACCTGGCGTTGGTGCAGTCGTTGTAGAGGGTCTCGAAATCCTTCCTGGAGATGAGTTTGCAGCGGTTGACCCCGGGCTGGATGGCTCCCAGCCCCCTCAGGATGCGGACCTGCTCCACGTTGCAGACCACGGGCGTGATCTCCAGCCGCTTCAGCTTGGTGTAGACCGTGTGCAAGCCCCCCACCAAGTGCTTCAGGAAAAGGTCGAAAGCTTGGGGCAGGCAGATGAGCTCGCAGCCCTCCACGGTGAAGGAGGCCACTTTGGCCCCCCTCAGATCCACCATCTTGCACTCGTTATTCTGGGGGGTGTTCTCCACCGGGGACGGGGTCGAGTACACAGGCTTGCCGGGCAGGCTGCTGGCCGCGCTGGCCGCGCTGGCATTGGGAGTAGAGGTGCCGCCGCTGCTGCTGCCGCCGCCGCCGGCGGTGCCCAGGCTGGGGCTGCCGCCGCCGCTGCCGCCGCTGCTGCCGTTACCGCCGCCGCCGCTGGTGGTGGAGGTGACTGTGGCCGCCGCTGCCGCCGCTGCTGCGATGGGCTCCGGCCGGAATAGGTTTGTCCCCGAAGCGGCCGGCGGGGGAGCGATGGATGGAGTCGGAGAGGAGGAGGTGGCCGACGAGGAGGTGGTGGTGGTGGTGGTGCAGGCGGCAGAAGTTGAGACCGGAGGCTGAGGGGGGACGAGCTGGGTCGGAGGGATCAAAGCAGCCGGTACGGCCATGGTCACATATACGGCGGAGGGGGCAGGGGGAGGGGGGAAAGTTCCCACACACACACGCAGGGGAAAGGGGAAAAATAAAAAAAAAAAAAAAAAAAATGTTAAAAAAAAAAGGGAGGACAGGAGAGAAGGGAGGAGGGGGGAGAAGAAGGGGGGGATAACCCCGGATCAGGTGCTGCAGCGAGCGAGAGAGCAGGGGGCAGAGTGAGAGAGAGAAACGCACAAAGTGTCCCGCAAGTGGGGACGGAGGAGGAGGAGGAGGAGGAGAAGTCCGCTCCGGGCGGCGGGGCTGGGGCCGAGGGGAGGGGGAGGGCAGTTTCTTTTTGTGGTCCTTGCTCTAGCACCACGTTAAAGACGAAGGTGAAAAGGAGGAGGTTTGAAGGACTTCGGTTCTCTCTGGCAAGTACATTGATCAAAGATTGAGAGGGGAATGACAGAGAGAAAATGAGCTGGGAAGTGCTGGCTGCTGCCGCCGCCGCCGCTCGCTCGCTCGCTGGACGAGTTGTTGTTGTCACACGGTGCGGAGGGGAGGAGCTCCGGCAACTTGAAATACCCTTTGAAGCAGCAAAAGGCTCACTCACTAGTATTAACCCAAATTATCCAACCAGGAACCCGGAGCAGGGAAACGGAGAGAGAGAGAGAAGTCCCTCTTCCTTCCCCCACCCCCCCCCCCCCCACCCCCCCCTCCTCCCATACCCACCCCTCCTCTTCAGGAACCGTTAGATTATATGTTTCATATTTCACCCCACCAGAGACGAGATTGTAATTTTCCCAACCCTTTTCAGCAGTCGCTTGTCAACACAGTTTGTGGAGAAACACGAGCGTCTCCAGTGCTGTTCCGCAGCTGGGCGGGAGCGGGGAAGCCGGGGCGCAGGGCGGGGGGCTGGCCGCACACCTTGCCGGGACTGGGGCGGACAAAAGCAGAAACCTCCGGACGGGACTGTTGCTCTTGTTCTCCTGGGACCACGCACGCTCCTCCCGGCGGGCAGCGCCAAGGCCCCTTTGTTGCGCGGGCGGCGGTGGCTGCGCGGGGCGCGCAAGAGCAGCCCCATGCGGCAACATCTGCAGGAGACCTTCCTGCCGGCGGCCGCGGATCAAAGGGAACGGGGCACTGCAGGTCACGCCGTCGAGAAACCGCATCGAGGGGCCTGGCGGCGGCACCGAAATAACTTGGGAGAGTGGAAGGCAGCCGGCCCGGCCCGCCCCGCGCAGGTACCGCCGAGCAACAGGTGGAGGCGCCGCGCAGAACCCGCGCAGCGGCGTCTCGCCCGCCCACCCCCTGCGCCAGGTAGCGCGGAAAGTCAGCTGCTGCCCTCGCCCGCGCATGCGCAGTGGCGCGGCCGGCCTGGCGTGGCCGGGCCCGGTGCTCGGAGGGGGGTCCTGCCCGCCGCCGGCCGGGGGGATGGGGCATCACCGCGTGTTTGGCGGCTCCCGTGGGCGCGGGGGAGAGGGTCGGTCCGGAAAGCCGAGAACTTGGTTGCTGCCTGTCTTTGAGGGCACTTTGCTTTGTTAAAGGGGTAAAGAAACGGCCATTCTTACAGATGGGGGGTCTGCAAAAATAGGGTTTGATGTGTATGTGAGTCTTCCAGTGTTAAAAATATACACTGGCAGTACTTAATTAATTGTGATGCATGTATGTGCCCATAGCTGCTGCTATTTTCTTAAATGTATACTATTATGTGAGGTATGACTCACCGGATGACACATCTACAGAGGGGATAATCTGAACTGTAGTAGTTAAGTGCAGGGGAATTTCCACATTAGCAGGTACAAACTATTCTCATATAATCTACTTGTTTATTGGACTTGTTTGTTGAATCTACGGGGATTGATGTTCTAATACCAGAAAAAAATGTCTGACTAGTGAAATGTTAGCTATCCTGCACTAAAATATCTGAAATTGGCAACTGAAACTAAGAAAATACAAAGCAGCATTTTATTTTGAAGTCTTGTGTACCCACTATTGTTCAGAACACTTCTTCCAAGCTGTTTTCAGGTGTTTTTCAGAACGTTTATCTGGAGGAGCTTGTACAACTTGAGTTCTAGTGGTGGGATCTAGTGTCCCATAGAACTGGGAATATGTTGAAAAACATAGACTGCATTTTTTCAGTTGTAGAAAACCAACTCTGACCATGTGTTTTTTTTGCCTCAGCTATTCTTTTGCTTCTCTACCTTCTCTTACACACTATGAAGATGTGAAACTATCCTTGAGAAGATAAGGAGAGAACTAGACACATGTGATAGTCCCACTTGGAGATCTGAGTGAACTCTGAATTAGGAAATCTGCCATTTCATTTGTTCTCTGCCTTCCCCTTCAACATGATCCACATCAGCCCTTCTGCTTTTCTTCTTCCTGTGAGCTCTTTCCGATGTATAATCCTCATGGTTCGAAGCCAAATAAAGAAAATGTAGTTTGAAAGGGTTGGCTACCACAGGGTTGGGTTAACCTTGTTCATTTCAGTGTAACAATGGGATTAGGAACCTAGAAAAAAAAAAGATTTATGAAAAGGTTCAAGACTCTTCAAAGGTTCTGGCTTGGTAAGTGTTTCTAATGATTATGGGGAGTGACTGAATTTATTTTAACTCACAGATACAAACTCACATAAACACATCAACAAATCCTGAGGTTGCTCTTTGTAAACTTTTTAGATTGCATTTCTCTTACTCTCTGACCTTTTCATGTAATGATACTGTTGGGTGTTTTCTTCTCCCTGAGTTGATATCAGCAAAACTCAAATTACTGTAACTGATATTTGAAAATTCTCCCTGTGTCAAGTGAAGACTTATGGTGCTGAAATCAATAAGACTGTTTAAAATTCAAAGACCTGCAAATCGTTCTGTTTGTCCTTTGATAGGGCCTGGGCTGATTAAAATGCGACCAAGAAAGCTTAATTGCTGCACTAATTAAGAAGTCTTTAATTTCTTTCCTGGAATATTGTTTGAAGCAGGGTTTCTGTTCTGCTCATGAAGCTGTTCAGGGCAGGTATTCTGTCTGTTTCTCTGTCTCTTTTTTTTCTTTTTACAATTTTGGTATATTAAAATGTATGTTAAAGCAGTAAGATATATTGACAGTGATTGTAATTTATTGTTCTAAAAAAAAAGACTGATATGGAGTTCACTATTGTATTAAATTAGAATTTTGAGGGCAGCTGTAAAGGGTAAAATGCAATGAAAAAAATGCATTGTAGCTGTTGCATTTTAAGGAATCTGAATACCTGACTGACGGGAGATAGGATAGTGCATCAGGTTCCTCCCCTTCTTCAGTTATTATTGATAATTAAATCTTTAAATTCATTCAGAAAATACAGGAAAGTATCTTCTGAACATGTGTGAAGGAATGGACCAGGGGGGAGGGGAAGCATGCAGAAGATAGGCACCTGGTAAGGAAGAATAGTGTATTACCATGTTAACGCTCATCCACTATTTTTTTTCCTACATTTCTTTTGAATTTATTTCTCTGAGAAATACCTTTTTGTCTTGTATTTTATCTTATCCTTGTCTAGTGACCTATTTTATTCACCACTTTCTGAAGAGAACAAACTAAATTATTTCACAAAGCTTTCTGTGTGATCAATAGAGTAACGTTTTAGGTTTAATCATGCTGCATTATAATTCTGGTAAACGAATGCTGAGAAGAAGATTCTTAGAAAGGAGCAAGTACCGACAAAGAGAAGGTAAGTTCTGTTTTGCCTTTCATCGCCAGGGTCTCGCGCAGCAATCCTCCTTTCAGGAGCTAGCTGTTATTTAGAGGGAAGACTGAGAAAGAGGGAGGGACCTCATACCAAATCCCCCCCCTGCAACGCTGAGGAAAATAGACTCATAGAAATCTAAGTCTGTGAGTTGGGATCCTTTTTTTGCCCTTCCACCAAGACATTTACTAAACATAGAAAACACGATTAATACAGTTGAGATTGATGTGAAGTGTTGTACCAGTAATATGAAACTGGATAGCGCAGTGCTGCTTTTCCAATTGTTGCATTATAGTCAAATTAGCACAGACCTGGTCCAATAAAAATACAAACAGGATTCCTTTCAGTGACAGGACAAGTAGATAACATGCTTAATAGATACAAAGGGAGATTTACCATTCCAAGCACGACGTCACGCTAATTATGTTTACTCTAATTGAAAGCAAGGTTTTGGGGAACCTGAAATTATAGGATATTTTTAATAACTGAATAATAATCAAGTGCAGCAAACGTTGATCACGACCCTTTTGGTCTTTCAAAATCTATTGGAAAATTAAATGAAAAGTGGAATTTGGTACAAACAATGCCCCAGGGCAAAAAAACAACTAACACTAGATTTTCCAGTCCAGCCATAACACAAATCAATTTGAGCACACTTCTATGGCCAGGCTGCCAGATTGTTATGACTGCTAATTCACTCAATCAAACAGTGCATTAGCACACCAGGCACAAACAGCTTTAACAATAGCATACACTTCTGAACAGTCCACCATATATCATAAGAAGTCCAGGATACTTGGCAAGATTGCTTTCGCGTTCTGTTTACTGCAATTTGTATTTATGTATGGTGTTTGCTTAACAAAAAAGTTCTGGGAGAATGGAAGTGAAAAAACTTCAGGAGCCACTAAAATAACTTTAAAAGTCTTTAAAAACGAGAATCTGAGAGGAAATTACCACCTGGGCCGATTGTTTAATGTGAATCTCTCAGCTGGAGAGTTGAAAGCAGTAGCAGCACATCCCCAGCACAGGACTGGAAGAGGGATTGTTCCGGGCTTGGCAGATCGCACGCGCCCCGCCTAACCCAAGCAGTTCAGCGCCAGAGCACCTTTTGCCGGCTTTACTCGCGCGAGTCATCTCCCTGGTTCCGAGAGTATTCGCCGCCTGAGTAAAAGGGCAGGATTTAACCCCAGAGGGCATCCTTCAGTTCTTCCCGTTCATCCCCACGAGGGATGGGTGTTATCTCCGGTGATGCTAATTGATGCTCTGACCAAGGACGCGCTGTACTGAAAGATGCAGTGAGCGACTGCTTTGGAGCCTTCTCATCCCTTCCCTCCCTCCTCCCCGGCATCCGACACACGCACAAACACACGCACACACCCCCACCCACACCCACGCACAAACGCATCTATGCACATTGCAAATACCAAACGCCAATTAAGCTACTTGCTTATTTACAGAATTTTTTTATTTTATTTTTTTTTCCCCTTATGACGCTGTTTTGACTTCAGAAAATATGACTCGAAGTCAGTAACTAAAATAATCCTGGTGTTGATTTGAGCATTTCTGTCACGTTGCGATTATCGGAGCCGAATGAAGTAGCGGGTCGGGTTCCCTTTGGCTCGGGATGGATGGAGCAGGTGAGTGGTCACTGCCTGCTGACAACTGACAGGCAGGAGAGAAAGCTGCGGTACGAGAAGGAAATGAGAACCAACTTCTCTGCGTGAATTAAGCAAGGGCTGGAGCCCTCTGCGATGTTTGAGTTCTACCTGGGCTCTCATTAGAGGTCCTCACTCCAATGTGTTAATTCATCTACCAACAGGTAGAAAAAGTGGCTCAGAACAATAATTACGAAATACAAAGTCCCTGCCATTAAATGATGTTAAAATCGTGATCTAATCTGAGATGTCTGTGCCTTCCCACCCTTACAGAATTAGTTCACTCAGCTGTTCGCTCCATCCCTGAGCTCCCAACCCAGGCGAATCGAAACACAGACGGTGGAGAGCAAGCCCGGTATTTTAACGTTCCTAGTTTTCCAATACGCGGCCCCATCTCTGCCGGTGCCGGGGACAGCTTTTCTTGCCCCGTGTCCGGGAGATGCGTGGGACAGTGGCACCTCCATTCCCTCTTCTTCAACCTCCGTCTCCCTCCGCCAGCACCGGGCTCGCCAAGCCCCCGGCAGCGGGGCTCGGTGCCGTAATCCACGGGGGAGGGGAGTGGGAAAGGGGCGGCAGCGGCGGATCGGGCTCCCGCTCCCGGAGGGGCGGCGGCTCGGCAGCCGCTCCAGCACTAATTGTTTCCCTTAATAATATTAATTAAAAAATGCACACTGGGCTTTTAATTTATTTATTTATTTATTTAGTATATGAGCTGTCAGCCTGCGAAACGCAGCCTTTTCGTCCTTAAGTCACTTAAGTGAACGAAAAACATTGGGGTAGGGTGGGGATGCCTTTATTATTCCTACTTTACTATTCCTATATTTCAAAAAGCAAACAAGAATTTTTAACTACTCTTTGATAGGGAGGGGTGTGAGGACCTTTAGAAGTCTGAGTCCTTGCTTGAAAAGTTTCAGCCCAGAGGGGAATTTTATACAGTTATAAACTCTCGGTAAGAGGGGGATGTTACAAATGGAAGTGCTGACACAACCTTAACTATAGCGTGTAAACGGCTATGCTATAATATCCATTAAGCAGAAAGAAAAATAAGATGGCTGATCAATAATTTATACAAAGAGTACCAACTGCAGACATAATAACTGTAATGTTTGCAAAGCAATCTCTCGCTCTCCAGGCTTAACAGTAAACTAGCGGGGCTGTTAATTTCCAACTCCTACAGATAAGAATACAAACAAATTACTTAAAGTTGTATTTTGCTCGATATTTTGCATGCCTCGGTAGGATAAAATAAAATTTAATTACGATGCAACTTGGGCTAGTTGAGGAGTCTCCCCCCCTCCCCTTCCTCCTACCCAACCGCCTGCTGCTCCGAAAGGACCTTCTTGTGCAAATCCCCGACCGAGAGAGGAGCAGGTCGGTTGGACGGGCGTTACAAATGGGTCGACTTTTGGGTCACTATAGTTCTTGGGAGAGTTATTCATACATGGAAACAAAATGAAGCCATTTAACTTCAAAAGAAAGTTACAAGGTTTCCAGTGCCACGAGCTGAAACACGATACCCCCACCGGCACGATAAGCATCAGCTGTCAGAGGACAATGCACTGGCGCTTTCCATGCAAGAGGCTACTGGGGAAATAAATAATAATTTTAAAAATCTGCTTTAAGGGAAACCAGTGCGTCTTCCACTATCCTAAGCGGAGAGTGGGCGAGCAACTCTTATCTTCATTTGCATGGGAGTGTTATCTCCCATTTCCGTCTAGTGTATTTAGAGAGCAAAGCAGAGGAGCAAAGTCTGAAAGTGCTAAGTAGGCTCAGGTAATGTGCCGAAGTTTTTCTGTGTGTCTTTTGCAACAGATCCCTTCTTTCTTAAATATCAAGAGAGAAACATGGCAGTGGGGGGAGATGTTTGTTTTTTTGTTTGTGTTTGTTGGGGTTTTTTTTTAAGTGGCCCCCTCCTTAGCCACCCCAGCCTAGACAAAACAAAGTTATATTGCCAACTTCACAACATTTAACTTGACATGTACCGTTCTTTAAACAACTTTCAGCTGTGCTTCTTGGGGACTTCATGGATGTTTTGTATCATATAAGTGGATCAACACCTTATTTCTGGGCCCTGGGCTGTAACGCAGGGTGCTACTTAGCAAGGTCCTGCATTAAAAAAAAATAATAATAAAAATAAAAGTATATAAAAAGAAAAGAGAGAAAAATAAATAAATATATAAAAAACAACAGTAATGTGCCTGCTTGCCTAGTGCTTGCGTGTTCAGTGACCTCCCTCAGTTCAGCTTCAGTAAAGTCACATAAATGACAACTGCTTGTAGACTGCACACACAAATGGAGTCTTTTATACTGCAGCAATAGTTGTTGCGTACACGCACACACCTCCCCAGTGACTGTTTGGATGCAATGTGAAAAATAGCGCTACTTAGAGAAACTTACTAGAAATTGCAGCGCCCACTAGTGCCCGGGATGGGGGAGCGGGGGCGATACTGCCCTCCTCCCTTCCCTCTGCTCCCCGCTGCGTCCTCTCCTCTCCCCGCGGGCCGTCCCCAGGGAGGAGTGTTCTTCGAGGGGAAGGTAACGCGGGCAGAACTGGGGCAAGCACAAAGGAATGAGACACGAACAAAATAAGGTTTAAACTAGTCTTTAATTAAGTGGGACTTGGTTTCTTCATTTTCTAAGTGGAAGCTTAGGAAAAGCAGAAAAGGTAAAGTTGTCTTTTCCCTGCTTCTTCCCATCTCATTAACCTTTCTCTATTTGAGGAGGTGTGTGGATGGAGCAAGTGTTTCATCGGCAACATCTTCATATTGTGAATGGAATTGGAGAGGCTGCCTGGCTGTAAAGCCTTGATGGGAAACACTAACAGTGCTAGATCTGGTTATGAGTTTTGGATACCCACCTGACATGCCAAAACTGCAGAAGGTCTGTGAGAAATTTCCATTAGGCCCATTTCTTTCTTCTTGGGTTTTGTGGGTTTAGGTAGGGTTTGTTTTTTTATATATATATCATGTTCAGAGATGGTTAGTGGGCAGCATTTAGATTTTTCTGGAAACTGTTCTACTTGCTTTGTAGATGAGGATGGATTTGGCAAGGAAGGTGACACACAGCCCTCTTGTCTGGATGGAAAATAACAACTAGATAAGCTCAAGGTACACTTTCATGCTGGCACTGAATGTCTCAAGCATTTGCTTATTGTTTGTTGTGTATTGGGTTATTGGATGATGTTCCCAGCCAGATCCAAGCACTTACAACGGCGTCCAGCACAGTATGATTTCCCATGCAGGGCTCCCAAAGCTGTAAGAGGCAGCTTTGAATTATATCACACACAGTGGGTCTCAAGTAGGTGGCAACTGACTAATCCTGTCATCTTCTAAGACAGTCTTAAAAACCTTTCAGTAAACCATTCGTTCACATTGGATAAACTTCTGGAGATGCTAAGACCTTGTTTAGCCAAGAAGGAAAACTCCAAATACATTATAGAATAGCTTGGACTCAAAGTAAAAAATCATCTGGTGGATGACAAAAGGTGGGCCAGGATTAGCATGTGTCTCTTCTCTACCTCTATATTTGACAGTTGCATCTTCTGCTTTTCTTTTATGGTTGCCATGTGTTTCTTCATTAAGAAAAAGCACCGAAATATACACTAAACGGTTCACTATGCAAAAAAGTTGCCATGCAAAATCATAAATCCAGAAGACACTCAGTACCAAAGTAGTTGAAAACAATTTGTGGGAGAGACTTTGCAATAGAGATTTTATCTGTTTTCATATTTTTTTTAAGACATTTATTTTAAATCAGTATAATACTTGGTATAGATATAAATAATAAAAACATTTTCTGCATTTTTATGATTTATGATAGGAATAGTGTGGTTAAAATAAGTTATCTTAAAATATACACTGTTGATTTTTATGGATAATGTCAAAAGACTTTTATTATTATTATTTCTTTGAATTTACAAAGAATACAACGTCACTGTTGCCTCCTTTTCAGTGCCCAGTGATATACCTGCAATTTAATTTTATTACTATGAATACTGGACTTTAAACTTATATATTTGAGTGCTTATCCAAAGTAAATGCTTGGAATATTTATTCAATAAAATCAGATTTCTGAAGACAACAATTCCTTAATACATTCTTAGCTTTAGGCTCAAGTGTAGATCTCTAAGTAGGTACTTAACACAGAAATCCAAAAAGCTGAGTCACAAAATTACCAAAAAGAGTAAGAAAAAGGAAACCACATCTGAATCTTGTATTTTGAAAAGCAAAGGGAATTTTAGGGCAAAATCAATGAATACATTAACATAAGAAATTAATTTAAGAAAATTGTAAAGTTACAGAAGTAAGTTAGAGTAATAAAACTATCCACACAAAGTATCTTTTTAGTCTATACTAGCAAGTTAGTTTTATTGAAGCTTATTTTCCTAAACATGTGAATATGAACTTAAAATAGGAACTTAAAAACAAGAAAGCAAGCATCTAAATTGCTTTAAGCTAGCTGGTTAGAAAGAGTTTTAATTGCAAACTCTTGCTTAATTACACCCTTCCATCTAACAATCACTCTCTAGCAATTGAGGCTTATTCCATTTTCACACGTGAGAAGGGATAGGGCAACTAAGATCCACAAAAATATTCAGCTGCCATACTCATACTACCAATTATCACATAATTTAATAGGTGCCTAAATCCTGTAACACATAAGCTCTAGTTGACACAGTCACTATCAAGTGTGTAGGTTTCTTTTGCTGGACATATAGATGACTGTTGCTCTGTATTTTGGAGACAGAGTCCATGCCTAAGCAGAAGCACTCTTGGGTCCACTGCATTCACACAAGTGGGGCTTCAAGCAAGGCAAAGCTGAATAGAGGCTATTTGTTTCTGCGTCTGTATTTGCATTCTGTGGCACAGCTAATAACCAGTTAGGCAGGTCACTTCCAGAGTGAGAAACCTGTTTCCACACATCCAGCTTCTATCATTCCCATAGAACAAGACAACTAAGCCACGTTTCCCACATGGTAGCGATGAGCATGAACAACCAAATACAAGGTCTGCAAAGGTGAAGGTTTCTCTGGTTCTTCTTTGGAAAATTTAGGCCGTTTGGCTGAAGCACTACTACCAAGAGAAAGATCTCCAAGTAGATTTTCATACTTCTCAGGTAAATGTTTGGGTCACTTCTCTGAGAAATGGCAGATTTTTAAGGGACTGAATTCAGCCACACTGCTGCTGTGGGGCTCGACAGCCTCCTCACTCATGAGGTACCTCACACTGGTAATGAAGACCTTCTGTTCTCCACTGATAAACTTGTCCTGTCTTGAAAGTGGGGCTCCTAAGTAGCTTAGATACTTTCAAAATGTTAATCTACAGCTTTTACTTTTGTTTTAAACTGTTCTGTCGACAACCATGAAGCTATACTCAAAACAAACATTTTCTTAGCAGCTTTGATTTTTTACTGTCAAGCTGAAACAATTACAAGGAAAATAATGTATGCAACAGTATATATAATAAAGAAAATGTTTCCTTGAGTTTGCTGGGTTTTTTTCCTACTGGTATAAACTAAGGACTCAGCACACAATTTACAAGTAAGGGCCAATAGTTGAATGCTTTTAAATACAGAGACATATAATGAGTGCAGTAAATACAGATTCAGAAGCTACATTTATGCTAGCAAATTAAATTTGCCTGGGAATATTCCTATGCAATAAAGCCAACTAGCACATATGTGTATTTGTAAACTCTTCTCCTTTCCAAAAGAGTTGTGGCAACAGTCTGTCAGCTCGTAAGGGTCTCTGGAACATGCAGCTTCCCTCTCCCACAAATTGCACCCAGGCATTGGTTTTTAGGATGCCTAAAGTGTGCCCGTTTAAGCTGCTGAAACAGTTTTACAGTATAGATCATAATGTTCTAGTACCTGGGAACATTCCTGGCAATGTTTAATTTAGTAGTGCAAATGTAGCTTACAGTGTTTTATATTACAGTAACTGTCTTGAAACATATATTTTCTTTGGACACTTTTATAGGTACAAACTCTTGATCTTGCAATCTTTACATGGGCAACATTCCTATTGCTTTTTAGAAATGAAATGTTGTTGTGTTGTTTTTTTTAAGTTTCTTTAATTAGTGAGGAATTCAGCCTTAGCCTACAATTAGAAAATAAAAAGGAAGTAAAATTATAACAGAGGAGGAGCTTGCTAAAATACTCCCTAAAACAATTTTTGAATGGCATTAAAGTATTGCCCAGTAATACACAGGGCCTGCTTAATTAATTTAGCAGCCTGGACTAGAGATACAGGTTTTTGTGCTCTCTTGCTTTTGTGCTGGGTATTTGAAGCTGAAAATGTAAACATGAATGTATTTTCTATATGAGAATTCTAGAAAAATGTTGCAGAAGGCAGGGCACATTCCTTGCTGGGTTTTGTGTTAGATTCTTTACAATCAATATCAGTCCCACAAACCTTTCTGGGGAAGTTAGACTCTTCTTGCAACAGGTTGACTGCTGTTGCATTTATAAGGCAATTTGTAACTTTTATTGATAGGAACACAATAAAAAAAGCATTATGCAAAGGGAAAGATGCGTTTATTTGTATATTTCCCCCCAGTTAATATGAACTAACATAGTATTGACCGATTTGAGAGTTGCATGAACGCAATGTCTTTCACTTTTTATAGATGTAGCTTGTTTTGAACAGTCAGACATATAAAAAGACAGAGGAAAGATTATTCTTTAGAATTTTCACTTTGCCATTTACAAATCAAGGACATTCTCATCTGTCTTAACACATTAGTGAAACAGCCTGTAAAGGAAGACTATTTTACAGATAGAGCTGAAAAAAATATTAAACAGAAAAGTATTGCTTGTTTTATTCAGAACCAGCAGATACTATGAATGATATACTTGACATGTCATAAATAACAGCACACCAAAAAATCAGGAAGAAAATTACTTTTTGGCTCAGTCTTGCAGTCAATTGATATTTTTTTTTTCCAAATAAGAAGTTTAGGCTCAGTTTTGATAGTCTAATCCTACAAAAGAGAATAAAATCTTTCTGTCCACTTGAACAGCTCTCAGATAGCAATTACTAATTGCAGGTCTTTTAGAAAGATTTATTTGAGAAATGGTTGAATTTATTTCTATGGCTTGTTTTTTCCACAGACAATGTTTTAAGAATGCATCTTGTAACTTTTTTAAATGGAAAAAAACCCGTAATTGTTAATTGATGAAAAGAAAAAACAAAGCAAGCCCAAATTTATGCTCTTTAATTCATCTAGGTACTTATTGGTTTCTGATATAAATCCTAGTAGTCTTCAGTTCATTCCCACCCTTCTTTGTGGGGACTATAATAATACAAAATGTAACATTGTTATTGCTTGCTGAACTGAATTGTAGTACAAAAGTTGGTTAATTAAAAAGACTAAGCAAAAAAGCCCCTGCATCCGTGAGAAGTCTGATCTCACTTTAAGCCTCTGTTGTGACTCTGATAACCGCTGACGATCTCCTTTGCAGAAGCAATTCCAATAAGACAAAGGTGCCCTCTGTAGGGGAGAGGCTGTAAATGATGATGGGTAGCTGGAATTGTTCAACACTCACCAAAAGCAAGAGAAAAGAGTAACTTCTGAGCAGTCTGGCTCTGAGAAAGCTTAAATATTATGTATAAACGAAGCAGTGCAAAACAAAAAAAACCCACCAAAAAAACAAACAACAAACACCTGAGTTAAAATAAAGCTATAATACTCTCACTTGCAGTTAATGTATTGTGAAAGGCTTCCCTGGCACTAAATGTGTAGTGCAGTGAAAACTGAGCTGCAGGACTCTTCTGTACAAAATTAAATATTATTTTCAGTCAAAAGAATTTTGGAAATAAGAGAATTCAGAAACCAACATGCTTAAAAACTCTCTGTAGCAGGTACTAAAAAGTTTACCACAAAACAGATTCATTAACAGTCCCAGAGGGTTAGCATACTGCTTGCTAAGAAATAGCTTCTGTTAGCATGCCCACAGACACATGGAAGCTGGTGTGCAGAATCTCTAGTGGCTATTTGTAATTATTTGGGGAATTCTTTCCTCAATTTATAATGGCAGTTAATACCAGCCCAGAGAGGCAGGGAATCCAGCACTACTCGTAATTCATTGCTTGTTGTTAATTATTTTCTAGGCTGCACTTTTATAATCTATTAAGATGACCCGTAGCTCTTACTAACTTGATTTTCTGTCTGGTACTCTCCCTCTATGTTTTTTTGTTGGTTGGTTGGGTTTTTTTACATTGCATTTGGTTGTGTTTGGTTTAGGGTTTTTTTGTAATTTATATATACATATACTATTGGAGTAACTATGACATTGCACATAGTAACTTTCATCACTAGGTAATGAACTGTAACATGGGCTGGGAAAAATCCTACAGAACTGTCATTTGGGCTCCTTTCATCTCTACCAGAAAGTCAGAGAAGAAGCAGAAACTAGTTCTGGTACTCTATTTGCAACGTATGTTGGGGTTCCTATGAAAACTAGACTGAACAACCATAGTTCAGAGGGTGAAGATCAGTGTATGCAGTCTAATCTGATTCTAAATAAGACTGTAAAGAGAAGGCTACCTGCAGAAAAGTTAAGGATATTAAATTTTAAAACTTATAGGTTGCTAAAGGTGGTTGAGATTTTTTTTTTTTTTTCTGGTCTAGATCACTAATAAGGGGCCATTTTCCCAAGTCATAATGTCAAGGCTGGCTGTCTTTCAAAAGCAAGGTTGAAGGAAAGGAATAATGTAAACCTACAACATTACCTTTCCTAATCAAAAGGCTCTGGTCAGAGAGAGCTTCTTCCTTTCTTCACCCACTGTTGGAAATACTGGTATAAGGGACATGTCTTACTTTTTGGACCATGTAAATCTCAGATTAATGCTATTTTTTGTTTTAATTAGTATCTGAAACAGTAATCTCTTTTCCTTCACTCTATCAAATAGCATTGAACCTCCCAGTCTCATTTTAAGAGAAGAAATTTCACTAGACTACTTTTTGATCTTCAGGGCATGCTTCCAAGTCTATTTACATAAATAAATGTTTGGGGAATGACCGAGATTATGGAGCTTTGTGGACTTCTGATGTACCCTTTTCATATCCCATTGCTTACCCTGTGAATCAGATCTGACACATAGCAGGCTATTCACTTTATGTTCTCTCACAGGTGAAATGAATAAAAGTGAGGATCTTTACTCAATGGGGAAATGCTTGTAGGTGCTGTCACAGTACATGAATGTCCCTCACAGGTCAAATCCTCATGACCATTTTCTCCCCTGACATAAAGCATGTTTACACAATAAGGTCTCTGGAGTAGACACCATCTTACCCAGCTTAATTGTTGCATCTTTAACAGAAGTCCATGGTCATATTTGAATACCATTATGGATGTCCCCTCCCTGAAGGTGTTCAAGGCCAGGCTGGACAGGGCTTTGAGCAACCTGGTCTAGTGGGAGGTGTCCCTGTCCATGCAAGGGGGATTGCAACTGGATAATTTTTGAAGACCCTTCCAACCCAAACCATTCTATGTTTCTATGATTCTATGAAATGTGAAAGTAACCTTAGGGTAGGTCTCTAAAATCTTACTTGGCACTATCCAACCCTTCACCTAAATACAGGACAAACATCCAAGGCTCTCTTTTCCTTTTTCTAGACAACTTGCCTTTGTCTAAACATGCAAGATGCATCCTTTCGGTTTATTGTATTGATCCTTCCTGGTTCTTTTACAAGGCAGTATTTGCAGTTGCAAATATTTTATTTTAATTTTTTTTTAAGATGGGTAATATGTTTAATTCTGGAAAATCAATACTTTTCAAGCTTTATATTATTTGGATTTTTTTCCTTAGATTTTGTTCTTTTCGATTTTAGATTTTTCCTTCCAACTAGAAGCTGCCAGTTCCTCAGATTTACTCTGTGACAGCTGCTTCTAGGCAGTACTCACACAACCTATCTTTAGATGCTTTGTTTATGTGTCAGAAATACGAATCTGGTCTCCTTATAGAGTCAGTGAAAAAAAGTATGCATTTTATTCAGTGCAGAGTTACAGAAAGCCTAAACTGTAAGGCCTAAGCAGGTGTTTTGAAAAAAGTCCTAGGTGACATGAGATAGGCCTCTATTACAAGTGGACTGTAAAACATGTCAATTTTTTTCTTTTTAATCTAGGTGCTCAGTTTATTTATTTACAATTTAATCTTATTTTCTTAATTTAATCAGTCACTATTTTATATGTATCCATTTTGCTCTTCACTGTGCTATCTTTCAGTTGCTGAGACCATGTTCATACTTTAGATTCTTCCTTGTTGACTGAAGTTTTTCTATCTATTTTTAAGCAGTCATGACCAACCTTGATTTGAAGAAAGCTATGGTAAATCTCAATATATGACCTGTTATTTTTTAGTGTCCTTGTCCTCTTTCGTTGTTTGTTTTCTTTAAGTTTATTAGAGCATTCTGTAATATACAAATAAAATTTTACTTATTTCCTTTTACTGTAATTGTCTTGACCCTTCCCTTTTTTCCAGTTTAAGACTATACAAACTGTAACAGCAAAATTGTACTGGGTAAAGTCTAAAATATCTGAAGTTTTTAAATCTTCTGTTCATGTACTTTTATTAATTTTACTCAGCTATTGGCAGCTTTGATACTGCTGCCCCGAGCACTTTTCCTGAATGGCTGCCAACTGTCTTTGGGCTCTGTTGTCTAGAATTGTACTGCTTGGCCCCAGTCCTGAAAAATTTATACACTTCAGTAATTTTACGCATGAGAGCAGACCCATTGACTATTGATGCATGATGTTATTCACAAGTGCAAGCATTTTCAGAGTTTGGATAATTGTTTTCATTTTACTGGTTAATCATTGCAAAATATTTGTAATTGGTTTTTTTTTTTACCCACTTCTAGATTGCTTTTTTCTTCTCAGTGTCTGTAAGTTGACACAAGTTTTGTATAGTCGTATGGGTTTGGACGTAGGTTTGGTGGTTTTAATGACTGAGTCTACATTTCATTTTGTATTTGTGACAATGATACTCACAAACATATTAGTGTCTGACTGGGTTGAGTGTTTGACTGCTTCTTATGTATAATTAGGGCTTTTAATTTTGCACTGTATATGAGTGAATCAACAGTAGGTGATTCCCATAGCTCATTCCCATCTCATGACTCACTGCCAGGATAATGAGTTAATTATCAGGTCAAACTTTGGAGACTTTTATCACAACATGCATAACTAACCATATAAGTACGTATATGCCTGTGATATATTTATTTAAAGGAATCACAGCTCTTTGTTAATTTATGACATGCTTCTAGTGCCTTCTGATTGCATCATTATTGGAAATGTCTTCTTGCTTGATGCCGTAACTACAGAAGATCAAGAATATATAGTCCAACAAATATTACAGAGCAATTACTATGTCATCATTTCTATATCATTATTTAGCCAGGCTTTTTTCAGTGATGTCCAGTGATAGGACAAGGGGAAATGGGTGCAAATTGGAACATAGGAGGTTCCACGTAAACATCAGAAAAAACTTCTTTCCTGTGAGAGTAACAGAGCACTGAAACAGGCTGCCCAGAGGGGTTGTGGAGTCTCCTTTGCTGGAGACATTCAAAACCCACCTGGACACGTTCTTGTGTGATGTGCTCTAGGTGATCCTCCTCTGACAGGGGGGTTGGACTGGATGATCTTTCGAGGTCCCTTCCAAACCCTAAGATTCTGTGATTTCTTGTCCCTTTTTATTACTGCCATCCCTTTACTTGCTGTCTTTTTCTAGTAACTAATACCTCCTCATCCTTTATTTAATTTAAACAAAACACATAAAAATGCACAAGGCCCTGAATCCCCAGCTTCTAGGAGTCTCCAGGCTTCTCCTGAGTCAACAAAGCAATGTCACTTTTTCCTGGCTGCAAAACTGGTCAAATAGATATGAAAAACAGATTATTACTCTCTGTCTGATGCTCAGTATTGATTTCAACTCTTTTCCTTTTGCATTCCTTAAGTACCATGCATTTACTTCATACCCTTCATAGAGTACTCTTGCTTAAATGGTAATCTTTAAAACCCAGGTACTTCTTTTGAGCCACTGTTTTCACTCTTTGAAGGATGTCCTGTCAATCGCATCATTATGCAGATCTCAGCAGTATCTAATATTCCATTCAGCATTTTTCCCTAGTATTATCCATATCCTGCCAAAGGTTCAACAGTTAAGCAGCCTACATATCCAATCAAAATAGGAACAGAACGTCAGGTGATAAAGCTACTCAGTGTAACATTTCTTCTCCAGTTTCTGCTACGTTTGAGTTCTTTATCAACATTATTTATTTTGTATTAAGACTTATATTACAAAAATCTGTGGATTTCACAGATGCTTATATTGCTCCCTGTGGAACCTAAAAAAAGGGACTTTTTCTCAAATTTAAATTCTGCTTCACTTGCAGTGTCACATTGTGACTAAACACTGATGCTTAACACATTTGTCCATGAGCTTGTTATCAAGTATGTGATGAGCTTTAATAATTTCCATGCTGAATAAGAGCCTTCAAATAACATATTTTAATGCCAGAACCATTTCGGATTTTCAAAAGTATTGTTTCAGAGTATTCATAATACTCTATTTTAAGTTGTAGTTACCAATCTTTTGTAGTGGTATTGAGCATATAAAAAAATTATTGAAGGCAAAGTGACAGAACACAGAAATCCTCATTCAGGTTATAGGGATAGGATCTTGGCATGTTGATTTATTAGCTACAAACCATGGATCTGAACAGGTCCTTATCAACCTTTGTGATGCATTTAAAGAAAAGTAATAGAAATTACGTAGTTCTTGAACTTTTATGTTGTAATAAAATTACATATTTATATTGTATTTTTAAAATACTGAAGGTGATCTGGGATCAAAATTATAAAAATTAAATAGGATTGACTTTTAGGTAACATTATGGAGATTAAAAAAATATTCTCCTTTCAGAAACTGTTTGAGTTTGCTGACCCGGCTAAACTGTCTTACTTCTCACCCTCCCACTCAGATTTCTAGGGTCAGGGCAGTCCACTATTGCAAGAGAAGGACTATTAACCTTCTGTAAATAAACATTTCTCTTGTAGATACAGCTCCTGTACAAGTGAAGGGAGGGCAAAGAAAGAGTTAATAGAAAATATATATTACAAATATTATATGTAGAAATGTTGTCTTAGTAAACACAAAAAGGAATTAAGAGTTTTAAGAAAGCTACTTCATGGATGCTTCATAAAATATTCCTGCAATCCTTTGCATACTCATTCATTTCTACACTATTATTTTCCCTTACGTATCAGAATGTAATACAGGGATAGTTAAAGGACCTAGAAGCTCAACTGCAAACTTTCAGAATTAAAGTCTCAAATTAAGATATTAAAATCACTTGTTTAATCAGAAATACCTAGTTAGTTGA
The DNA here is from genome assembly GCF_020740795.1 of Apus apus. Classification (NCBI taxonomy): domain Eukaryota; kingdom Metazoa; phylum Chordata; class Aves; order Apodiformes; family Apodidae; genus Apus; species Apus apus. The sequence goes on from NC_067282.1 coordinate 41,417,873, forward strand.
GGTTTTATCTTTCTCTGATGTTTTTGCCTACTGATATGTTGCTAGGTTTTGTCCTAAGAGTTTCAGGAAAGTTTATTTTGGTTTAGCTTTTTTTGTTTGTTTGTTATCAGGCTCTTTTGTACTAGTTTGGGGTTTTCTGTTTTGTTTTATTTTGTTTTATGGATAGTATTGATGTTTTTTGGAAGTACTGTTGACTCATTCTGAGGACAAAGAGTACAGTTTCAGGGAAAAATAGTTGATCTATTCTTTTATTTATCAAACAGAATTTGTCTGCTTCTGTAAGTTGTGTATACTTACTGACATGTTGTATCACACAGGAAATGATTTTTGCTATGATGAAGAGCAGCACAAGTTGTCTCCAGTTGTTGAAGTCATTGAGGTTATCCTTTCACAGTATCCTGCTCTTGTTTCCTTATTTCTGTTATTCAGAAAGGCTTTTCCTTTCTGCCTTCCTAGATTTCATTAAGTACATTTATTTATCAGTTCCATCAGGGAGGTGAGTCAAATGCTTCTAGTATTTCTGCTGTGGTTTTATATCCTGCTGCTTTGTTGTTTTTCAGCTTTTTGTCTGTAACTTGTCCTGAAATCCTGTTAGTAATGGAATTAGATGTGTGGTTTCAAATATTACATATAAAATTGTGGTTGAGATAAGGAGATGCTGTTAATGATTTATTTTAAAGAATCTCTCTATCTCTTCTGTTTCAGCAATGAGAATCGTCCTTGTTTTCTTTTGATTGTCCCATTTTAAGCACTGCTAGCTCAAAAATACTATATGGTTTCACAATACATCATAGCATGCTGTGTATTTTATAACTCTTTAAATGTTCTTTCCTCATTGAGGTATCGTGTTTCCACTGATACCCAGTTGTGACAGCTGAGCTGAATCACACTATGTCCATGCACCTCCCTTTTCTTTCATTTCAGTTTCCTTGGCCTGACGCACTGGTGTAAATCTATTCTTAGGGCCAGGTTGGAATTCCTCATACTACCCTTTTGTTTTCAGTTTGGTACTGTTGATCTTTGTCACTTCCTAATCAGGGGGTATCTTTCTTTGTTTTATTTTTAATTTGGCAGAGCAATGGTTGTAGTATTCGCTGACACCTGCTGCTTGGCATGCAGTTGCATCTTAGACACATGATCTGCCTTAAAACAATGAAGTTGTGGACAAATTTTACTTTTCTTATTAAAAATAATTATTTTTCTGTGAAAATTTTGGAGAGTAGTATATCAGATATAAAATGTTATTCAGCAAGTAATTCTCTTGGTTTCTAATTCCTCATCCCAGTTTTCCCTTTGCACTGTCTTTTCCATATTTTTTTGCATTGCAATTCAATATTGAAGTTATCCATCACAAATAAATGAGCTGTGTTCTGGTATTCTGTCAGCAACAGTTTGGAGACAGCTGCAGAATCATCTTTGCCTTCAATGCTCTCTTCCTTTGCTGGGATGTAAGATTCAACTTATCCTTGTTTAGGATTATGATTTGGAATCATAATGTAAGTGGTACACTGGTCTAAAGGTTTCCAAATGCTTAGTGGCTTTTTAATTTATGTTTTTATTTTGCTGTTTTAATAATTATTACTAATTCTTCTTGTTTTCTCATTTTCCCTGCTCTCTTCATTGGTGAAATATTTATTCTTTCATTCAATGCACTCTACATGTCTACTGTAAAATGTGCTTCCTGCAGTCAGTCTTGATTTGCAGACTGATAGAGTGTCTTGTATCTACTCTGTTTAAGTCCAGTCCCATCTATTAGAAACTGGCCACATCCTCACTAAACAATACTTGGTCGTGGGTCTCCTCCAAGCCTCATATGCTTTCCTCTGTAGCCCTCAGGTGGAATTTTTATTTTGGGGGGATGCATTTCAGTTCAAAAAAGACATTAAGTAATGTGAGAGTTGTGCTGTAAAGCATACATTATCTGAAACTAAAGGTGTATTGGGTGCCCTAGAGCACAGCATGGAAGTATGTGGCAGTCTTTGAGATTGAAAAGCTTTCTAGGAGAGTGACAGAAGTCATCAAATCAGGTGCAGTCTAATCCCTGATATCTATTGAAATCACTACTAGAAATCACTGCTGAAATCCCCAGAACTACACTGGGATTTTTGTTTTGGAGAGATGTGGTCAGTTAGCCTTGGCTAACAGTCCAACATCCACCCAGCTGCCTGATTATTGGGATGGAGGGAGAAAATAGTAAGAACAGGAATGAGAGAGCTCATGGGCCAAGATAAAGGCAAGGAGATCACTTAAGAATTACCATTGTGGGAAAAACAGACTCAGCTTAAGACAATTGACTTATTTCTTTGCCAATTAAAATAAAAATGTAACCATTAATTTACAACAAAATAAATATTAAAACAACAACTTTCCCGGGTTTAACTTCGTTCATTCACTCCTGGCTTTCCTCACCAGCAGGCAAGCAGGGATGGTCCATACATAATAGTTATTCTCTGTTGTTTCTTCTTCCTCACACTTTCCCCTGCTCTGATGGGGGGTCCCTACAGGCTCTGATTCCTTTAGGAACATCCATGTGCACCACTATGGTCTCTTCCACAGGCTGCAGTGGGAATATGTGCGCCAGCACAATGGAGCAATTCCTCATCCTCTGTCCTTGGCGTTCAGGCTGGTTCTCATGGGAGATTTTCATTCTTCTAGGACACAAATTAAATCCAATAAAGATACTCTAGACACCTAAAATGGCACTTTACACCTATGCTCAGGCAACAGAATTGAATCCAACTTCCATGCAAATAGAAGGAGGTCTTTGAAGATGTTCAGAAATAAAACTTTCCTACTCTGCTTACCTAAATTTAAATTGATATGCATAATTAATTGAGTTCCACATGACTGCTTATAAAGTATGATCCTTTTATGATTTACCACTTTTCTGCAAGTACAGACAATCACAATTCTGATATACAGCAGCTTTAATGAGACAGAAAGCAATATGTTTGAGCATACACTTGCCAAAACTATTTCCAAGTGTTCTAGAAATCATCTATATATTATTACATTTTCTCATTTCTTTCTATAGTATATCAGATGATCAGTGATATTTGGCCTCTGAAACAAACTGCAGCACTCAGTTTCCAGCTTCCATTACCTTGTTCCAGGTAGAAGTATAGGAGCAGGAGAGAATACTCTCTTCAGTAAACTTCAGGAATAAGATTTTTCTGTATCTGCTAGATACAGCAGTTTTGAACTTCTACCTTCAGCAAGCACGATGTCGAGGTTGTCTAGAATCACAACCAAATTAAATCTCGAGATTAAGATTCCTAAACGAAGACATTTATGTGGCACATATGACATGTCTGGCCCTCCAGAGAGCCAGAGGGTGGCTGGTGAGATACACTGTTGCAGCTAAAATAATCCCATATACTTGTGTTTCCACAGCTGAATCCAACTCTCTATCTCTGCTGACTAAAATGGAGATTTAGATGCCTAGGACATAACTTCATTGTTCAATTTAAAGACCTGCTACCACATTGTGTGCCCTAGGTTGCTTAAGACTTTTGTATGTAGGTATGACACAAGATCTGTGGAAGAAATGTGACCTTCCAGTGCATAATCTGAAGGCCAGGAGAAATAAACCACAGCATTTAAAATGACACCATCCATCAGCATTCAAGCTACTGCTGCTCTCCCTGCTTGCACATATAGTTACCTACAGATAGATGCCTATATTTAAATGTCTTCATCTCAGACTGCATCCTACCACTGCAGACAGAAAGACATCTGTTATAAAACCTTTTGAAAGTGTTTTCAAGTGTTATTTCCATGACACCTCCAAATTTTCAAGGCAGCAGGTCAGACACCATTCCCAGGGGTCTCTGTTGATTCATTAAAGGCAGTATCAACAGTGATTGGTACTAAGAGTATGAATAAACTTTTGCTGAAAAACTTTATAGCTGCTTCACATTAATGTGGAAGCTAACATGAAAAATTTAGAATGCTTAGCTAAAACCTGCAATGACTTTTTACCTTTATTATTATAATTTTTACATAGCAACAAGTACACTATACAGTGCATGAAGAGTTTAAGTGTTTTCTCATACAGCAACTCAAAGTATAATTGATTCTGAAGAAACAAACAATCTGGAAGTATATATAATGCAGCTTTTAAGCACTTGATTGTATAAAAAAATCCATTTCACATTATATGACCTCATTTTGAAACCCAATAGCTAAAGAAAGTATGTTATGAATTTCCAATACAAGAGAAAATGTAGTTTACAATCTATATAGTGCACGAGATGTGTACTTGCATTTTAATTACAGTGTTATATATTTGTATAATTGTAAATGCAAAGGTCTTCTCATTGGTTTGGTCCTTTATTTGGTGACTACAGTCACATAACCTTTACAGCTATAAATTAAGTAACCTTCTGCCTCTGACGCAAGTTAACATTTGGCTAGTTTATGCTGGGCTTAAGCATGGGAAAATGTTTTCAAGATTTTTTATTTTGCTTTTACACTATGAAGAAATATTTTGCAGAAATTTTTGCTTTTTAAAATATTTATTTAGGCAAATATCAAGTTTGAAAATTATCTAGAAAGAAATTTTCATTCATCAATATAGATACGTTTGTTCCCTAAACTTACAGTTCTTACAAGCTTTCTTAGAAAGTCTTTTTTACCCATCAGTTCCCCACTTTCCTTCTGTCTCTATTTTCTCTTACCTTACTGTTTTTGTCTTGCCAAAGTCATATTGCTCATCCTCTGATACATCTCCTTTGTTGGAGAAGGGGAACATCTCTATTATTTCTTCGCATGCAGCTCTTCCGTCCTAGTCTTTTATTTCCTTTCCTTCCACTAGATGGATTGGACTTTTTCTATGCTGTCAGATGGCCAAGTATTTCATCCAAGTCCAGAAAGTCTCTAAATGAAGACACTTAGGAGACCTTTTGCGGTTTCTGTGTTCTTGGACTTGGGCTCAGCTAGCCCGGGGTCAACTGCAGATCTTCAAATCCCAGCCAAGTCTTAGAAATGCAAAAGCAGAAGGCAGCAAAAAACAAAACCAAAACAAAAAACACAAAACCAAAACCAACCAACCACACAAACAACCCCCCCAAAAAAACAAAACATGAAACAAAAAACCAAACCAAACCAAACCAGAAGACCTTCACCCAGTAAAAATTGTTACACTGACAGGGTGCAATGACTAGATTTATAATGTATTTCTTGTGGAAGCCTGAGATATGCACTTTGGATACAAGGATGCTCTCTGGCTTTCAGAAACCAGTTTTGGGACACACTGTGAGGCAAAAGATTGAACCCAGAGTAGTCATGGGTGGGGAAGGACTCCTAGTATGTATTTACCAGCAGTGTAAAGGGGATGTGACAAACCCAGCTAATTCAATGTCTTCCTTTGTGGGGACTTGAGGCTGATGTGAAGCAGGCAGAATGACAAGGGAGACATTCAGGATCATGTAGCACAAGGGCAGGTGGAATCTGGAGGCAACTAAAGCTTTAACCCAGAGCACACACTGCCTTAAAGATACATTAAACCTGCTGTGGAGATGTGTGAGGCCAGGTCACAGTGCACACTGGGTTCAGTCTTCTCCTTCGCAGGGCGAAATAAAGATAAAACCAAGAAATCTAGTGAAAAACAGGGTGGGGGAAGAAAGCTAATAGGGATGGAGGATATGAAGCTAATTGGAAGGAGAGATATTTGTTCCATTTGAACTAACTTGATCAAAGAGGAATTCATGTGAGTTTTAGGTAAGGTTTATAGCAGCTCTTTTTTTTTTTTTTTTTTTTTTTTTCCTCAAAACCTTCTTTGCTTATCTGGAGTATTAACTTTCCATTTCCTCTGCTGAAGCAGATGTTTTGCTTGTCTCAGACATTAAGGCACTCTTAATGTGCAGTTACTGAATTCTTTTCTAAAAGAGCATTTTAAATTTGACAATGTTTCTTACATTTTTAAAGCAGTGACCTCATTTTGAAAAGATTTTTTCCAATACATATGTTACTACTGGAAAAATATTAATCTCCAAAACTTAGTATAAAATGTCTCAATTTATGAAACATCTACTATACAGACATCTGCTGTCACAAAATCCAGTCATGCATCCTTGTGAGACCCAGCAGTCTGAAAAGGGTTTGTTTCAAGCAAGAAATATATTTTCTTCATGGTTTTATTAAAATAAATATTGAAACAAATTCCATCAGTTAAAAATGTCTTTGCAAATCATACCCTAGATGACTATGAAATGAGTAAGCTCAGGTAAGATTAATTCTCCTTCTGTCCAGACCCACCACCTGTTGTATATTATATTGAACACTTCTAACCTTAAATGTTTCCTAATCAACCTGTTACCTAAAAATAGCAGACTGAAAGATGAACATTGAGAAATAATTAGGAACTAAAAACCTTCTTGTCCTTCTGTTCTTTTTCATTCTAATTTGTAAATGCATACAGTTGATTAGTATTTATATTATTTCTTTCACAAGTTTAAACTGCCTCTACACTTTGATCTTTTAAATTATCTTTTTACGTGGCAGTTTAGGAAATGTGAAAGAAAAAATAATTATGCCTTCCGAAAGAACAACTGATAGAACAGATTTTTTAAAAATGTTTATCAGTTAATGAGAAACTTTTCTAATGATGATATCTATTACAAAACAGAATGAAGATCAGAAAGTCAACAAAGAAGGGAACTGGGTGCTCTAATATGCCAATCAATGTATCTAGACATAATATTGAGATAAGCGTATCAAGCAATTGCTTGTACTTTTTGATTGCTGTTGTTGTCTTCAAGTTGGCCTGCTTGAGCTTTTGTTTTTATTTCTATCCTCTTTTCTTCCCATCACAGAAGCTGGGGTTTATTTGAATCTTTTTCTGAGAGATGTTCCAAAATGCTATGCTCCTCTCCTTTACACAGTAATGAGGTTGCCCTGTCTCTGACCTTGGAGAGCTAGCTTGGACTTCCTGTATGATATATTTCTGGAGGAGATCTCCACCCCTGATTAGGGCTAATGGGTGCTGAAAAGCTATGTCTAAGGGTTGTTTTAAGTTAGCTCCTTGGAAAATCTGGCTTTTAGTTCCCAGAGAATGCAACTGTTTTGGGGAAAAAAGAAACAGAAAATGAAGGAAAGGAAAGGCTTTATCAACACTCGATAGCTAATACGAAGTCAAGTTTTTGCTTTAAACAATGATTTGGCATCTTCTCTTTTATAATGAATACAGGACACATTCTCCACAATTATAGCACTTAGTTTTTCCTGTCCAAACATTTTGAAACTGTTGAAGATTCAAGAAATATTCAGTCTAGAAACCCTATAACAGGGGGTGAGTGTATGACTTTAGTCAAAGGAGCTAATCCCTCCATGCAGTCCTCCAATTATTTTTCTTCACCAGTAAATATTGCTATGTTATTTTATCCAGAATAAATTCCATTCAATGAGCACTCATCAAGTTCCAGTCTTAATTAGACTCTAACAAAGCCAAACAAATCTCTGTGCTTCGATAAAGGCATGTGGGATGGAGTGCACGAAAAGAAGTTATACATTTAAAATGTTTTAATTTTTAACTGCCATAGGTGCTACAAAGAAATAGATATAATTTATTACAGTCTTTGATGGTCAAACAGTTGAATTATGATCACAAGATTTCCTGCAATTCTGTACCATTGCCTATCTTTTATCATTTTGCCTTTTTTATCCTCTTTTTTGTACATAGAGTTATATTTTATTTCAGCTATCAGATGACAGCTGTGTAAAAGTACTTGAGTTCCCTTACATGGTTTATATCATCACCAGAAATCCTTGATAAAAACACAGCCTTATTATATGTGTAGTTTATTCTCTCCATATATTTCAGAATGTATATCCTAATTTGATATTCCAATATATATAATCAGTCAGCCCTTTCCTTTCATGTTTTTTGACAGAAACACAGGCAGCATACCAGGCAATTAGTCTGAAGAATGATTCCAAAAACAACCTTACTTCTATCCTCATCCTCATATGCTTTGCTGATAGGGGATGTTTGTGGTTTTTAATCTCTTTCTCTGTGGATTCTTTTTTCCCCCCTTCTTTTTCTTTCTAATTTTTGAACAAAAGGGTTCACTTACATACCTGTTTGCTCCTTGGCTACTTCCATGAAATAAACTCAACTCTGGAAAGAAAAAGCTTGGGTTTTTTTAAGATAAATGGCATATTTTTTATCTTCAGAACTTTATTAAATACTAGCCATATAATGAAAGGCCTTTAGAAATGCTACTATGTTAATATAGTTCTGAGGCACACCTAACAAATACTCCCTATTACAGCTTCACTATATGTATGGTGTCTGTCCACAGGATAGAGGAATGAGATAGCAAGTTCAGTATATGTCACCCCATTATCATTTCTGTTTACATATAAAGACTTTAACTTCAAGGTATACACTTTCTTTTCCATATATATTTCCTACCTGATAACTTTTAAAAACTTCCAAAACTAAGGTTTAACACATTTTTTCAGTTTTTCTCCTCACCCTCCAATATAAAAATTATTTTATTATTCCAGCTATTCTGTGTGGAATGACATGCATACAACAATAACTAAAAAAAAGGGCTTCTTAAAACATGGTCCAGATTTGTGAAGAGCTTCATGGTTCACTGAACATTTTATTTAATATGGAGATTGTATTCAGAGTTGTTTGGTTTGCAGAAATAACAAGCCCAAATGCTCAGTTTCTAATGGTAATTAGTTTTCAGCCTAGACAGTCTGTTTAGTTATATATTTACTACCTTGTAAAGAACTATCACAACAAGCCCTAAAGCATTATTTGAAAATTAATAAGCTAAAGAAAGAGGAAAGTCTTCACTTTTGCATAACAACACTGTATTCTACTTTTTGATTGCAAAATCCAGCTTTTCAATTATAGGTGTACTAAATTGTGATGCTTGAAAAACTATAAAAGGCAATTATCAATGTTTCTTAATACCATAAATGACTAATGCAAGTGCCTTTTGCTGTAAGGGAAACAAAGACTAGTATTGTGAACAGAATTCCTTTGCTTCCTGAGTCAGACTAGAAAAAACTTTGATTCACATACTTTCAGTGTTATTTGCAATTAGTATTAGTTTCTGTGGTGGTGAAAATTATGTGCTACAGATTCCATTACAGTTTACATATTAAAAAATAAAGGTACATTATTTCTTTATGATTTAAAGTTCCCTTGGCTTTTGTGACATTAGGCAGGGAAGAAGGCAGAAGGTTAGAGCACCATACCTTGCAGTGGTTCATATATTCCTGCCTTATTCTTATACAAGAAAACACATGAAAGGGTCACTTTTTCACCCAGGTGTATCTTCTGCTCTAACCCTCGCTGCATTTCAAAGTTAATGGAAGAAAAGTCTGCTCTGCTAGATACTGTGTTGTTTTGGTTTTTTTTTGACTGGGCTCTTCTTCAATGTCTCAACAATGGGTGAGCTCTCAGCAGCTGTGGAGGCCGAGAATGCCTCCATTATACTCACTCAGCATGCTTTACCATTGATTCTGCCTCTGAACATGGATAGAGGACACGCCTGAGCTGGCAGAAGGAATCACATCATGACTTAGACACCTCAGAAGAGGTATGCATTATGGAAATCTTAACAAAGAGAGTTCCTCAGTCATCATTAGCATTAGAGGTTCTCCCAACTCTCTCTCACAAATGGCAATGCAAAGGAAAGAAGGGAACATTTTCAAATCTCAGAAAGACTGACCCTCTCCCTTTGTGCTGCTGTGTCAAAAGAGCTTTAAATGTCTTTTCATTCCAAATCAGTATAATTGCTTTTGTTCAAAACCAGGTCCAGGCTTTTCAGCAGTGAGGGCAAAGTAGAATGTGTACTGTTTCAAGGTCAAGGAACTAAGTCACTTACTTTGCTGCTCCTTGTCACTGTCAGTGGCAAAATTAAGTTTTGTGGGGATGGCAGAAGTCTTTCTGAGATGGAAAATACATGCAGTGGAGTGGAAGGTGTTGGTGAAAATCCAGGCTGAGAGGGGAGCTCTGCCCTCACCCTCAGTGCCACATGGAGCTGACTCAGCATTGAGCTGAGTAGGCACGCAGTGAAATGGTGTCTCCTCGGGCTTTTGGACATATGCAGCAGTCACCAGAGCAACCTGATCTGCAAGGCCATGATTGCACATTGTAGGTAAGCCACTTAAACAGCTACGGCTTCAAAACAGGTCTGTTAGCTCCTCTCCTCTCCTCTCCTCTCCTCTCCTCTCCTCTCCCCTCCTCTCCCCTCCCCTCCCCTCCCCTCCCCTCCCCTCCCCTCCCCTCCCCTCCCCTCTCCTCTCCTCTCCTCTCCTCTCCTCTCCTCTCCTCTCCTCTCCTCTCCCTTTTCTGCCTCCCTGCTCACTCCTACAGGGAAAAAAAAATAACAGAAAGCAGGAAAATAGTGTCTGCCCTTGCCACTCTCACCTTCAGCAGAATCTAACCATTAAATTGGCTTAGTTTTATTGTAAAACTGCAGACTAAGATGGCTCTTTTTTCATTCTTCCCCAAAACCTTAAGCCAGAAAGGACACTTCAGAGCAACAACAACAACAACAACAACCACGTTGAAAAGACATTGAATCTGAAACCTCAGAAGTGCTGTTGTACAGAGAAATGAGATGCAACTAGCCATACTACAGCTGTGTAATTGTTTTTTAAGGGCACTCTTAGTTTGAAATAATTCCCACCAAATTCTGAAAGTTACTGCTTCCTACTAGCAAAAAATAGTCTGAGCCAAGCTGCCAAATAAATGACAGAACCACCCTTGAAAGTTTTCTGAGAGGGAACCTTTTTCCCCCGTGGTATTTGGTCAGGACATTTCCCTGACAGAACTTGCTGCGATGACAAAAATGGCTGCTCATTTCTCCAAGTGTCTTCCAGTAAAAATGTTTATTCACTGTAGACAATGTTTATTGTGTCAGAGTAACAGGAAATACAGACTTCATATCTCAAGATTGCATAGTTTAACTTAAGTATGCTTTCTGAAAGTTTGTGATTCCTACAAAACACAGGAAAATCTCTATAAAAATACTGAGAAAGCCCACTGCTAGGGTTCCAGGGGAAGTATATTAAAATCTAAAGAATTTGGTACAGAATTGCATCTGTTTGTTACATACATGAGGCAGTTGTTGTTTATTTAATGCTTTTAATAACAATATCCATTGAAATACACATGAAAAATTAGTCTTTTAAGAAGACTAAATTTTTTTTTGTTTCTGTGATATATTCTTGGACTAAGTATGTGATGTTCCATACAGGGAAAAATATGTGGTTTTCCTAAAGCATTAATAAGAACAATCAATGTTGCAGTACAATAATGCATATGTAAAATATAAGATGTTCATAAACAAGACAATAAGTATGTTTAAACATCTAGATTTCTTATAAGATTTCCCTGAAGTCAGGCTGCGTTTTTAATATACTTGATAAGTTAAAATGTGCCTGATGTTGTTGCAATAATAAATAAAATAAACAATTAAATAATTAATTAAATAAACAGTCATATAATAAGGTATGCTGGGTGTTATTTGAGGCACAAATATTGTTTACATGTTTTGTTAGCAAACTCATATAAAATAGTGCAAGAATTAGAAATAGCATATTTAAGTGCTTAGTTAGAAAATAAATTCTTTTACAGAGAAAAAAAAATCTCTATTTTCTATAATTCAACTTCAATAATTCAGCCAAATGAATGATGAATCCAATAAAAACTGTTGATCTTTTCCTGTTAGAATCACATGAAGTTAGTAAAAAAATTAAGTAATATCTTTTTGCTTTTACCGTGTAGGCATAAAATATCTTCTGTAATAGCTTTAATAAGTTCCATATGGCTAGTTGGAAAGGTGAACTTATTTAAATAACACATTATTGGTTTATCTTTTGCTAACAGTCAATGCTTTGGTTAAACGTTTAAAACTGATTGGAAGAATGATGCAGAAGGTTGTCCTTATTATAAAATATCACAAACCAGATTAAAAATGTAAAGAATATTTAGAATTTTCTATTATCTTCTATTGCACTTTTCCACTTTAAAGTACAATCTTTGCTCTACCCATATACACTGTCTGAGCATAGCAGTGGCTAAAACTATTTTAACCTCCTATGTTCCTTTGACTGAAAATAAATTATTTCTGCTCTTTCTGTCATTAAAACAAGGATAGACAATAAAATACAATACAGGACTGCTCTGCAGTGCCTTTCACTACAGAAATGTTTATCAAAGGAAGCAAGCATCTACTTGTCTTGAAATGTGTTGCTATAGCTAACAGGACAAGATGAAAGCCTTCTTTTTTAAAAATATGGTTTGCTTTTAGATTCAGAAATCTTAATGTACTTGCATCCAAAACCATTAGTGATTGATAGTTTTTCCTGAGTTTTAGCCCGGACAACTTTCAGAACACACACACACACATATTCTATAGCTAAAATAATCACATTTTGCAAGAACCGTATCAACATGAAGAACCAAATTTCTTACAAGCAAATTGGAAGTAGGAACCTTTAGATTTCTTCCTAAATTAAAACAAGCCAAAGGACAAAAAAAATGCTTTCTAAAACCTTGTTTCATTTTTCCTACTACTAGTAGGAGAAATACTAGCAAGAATTTTGGGAAACCCAGTGGAATTCTAACTTTTCTTTCTATTTGCCTATTCAGACTGTAAGTTAGTGCTACAATAATTTCTTAGTGTTACAGTAACTTCTCAGGAACATTCAAGTCAAATTGTCCATGAATTAGAAAAACAATGGAGTTACTTCAATTTTTAAAATAATTTATAGCAGAAAGATAAGAAATACTTTTTAAAATCCAAGATCCTAATAATTTACTACAAGTAGGAGGAAGTGGAATACAGTATACTCAGTCCTGCCATGATGACAGTCTTTACCATCGTTCTCCCTGGAGCAACAGGAATTAGGGAACAGACAAGCTAAACAGGGCTGCCACCTCCCTATCAAAACCTGTCAAGCCAAAATACTATTACTTTGGGAATGTCAGTGTCTTACTAAACTGCTTGGCATTAATTGACAACTTCTCCTGCAGTGTAACAGGCTTAATTGCAAAGTTAGCACAACCTCATAGTTTGAAGCAGCAGAGCCCAGGTGTCAAAGCTGGCAGTTTTAAAGATTAGTTAGCCTAGTAGAAGACAAAATACTGAGGGTGAAAAGTTCCTTCTGTCAGGCTTGATTGAAAGTCTGACCTGGTTTCTGTTTTCACCAACAAACATGGCCCATATTTTGCCACTGCTGTGTTGGGAAATACATTGAGGACACTGAAGAGAAGAGGTTTGTGATGATGGCCGAAAATTTCTAAGGACCATCTGAATCCTGCATTAAATCTCACAAGTTAAAACTGTTTATGTTTCAAAGAACAGGGCAAATTTTGCTGCCAGAACAGAGAACAAAGAAGACAGCTTACTGGGATTTGTGATAAGCTGTTTGTCAGAGACATAGTTCTTGGAGATACTTGCAGGCTGGTTGGGACTTTGTTTTTCTCTCCGTAGTGTGATGCTGCCATTGTACTTGTATGATTTTTATTATGAAGATGTTTCACACTTCATTGCTCATGAGAATTGAATGTATCCCAACAGAGGATCAGGGGAGTTTGAAAGAAACTTGGTCAATTGTTTCAAAGCTGCTGGTTTTTCTCATTCACCAAACTGACATTTTAAAATTATTTTTTCCCCCCTCAACTCCTGTGTTCAAGAATGTGGGTTGACCTCAAATTCTGAAGCTATTTTACTATCTAAGTCACCTCATAATAGGTCCAATGAAAGCTGATGGCCTATGTAACTTTTAAAATACATAACAGTTATATTCTGTTTTCTTGAACTTTGTGTAATTTATTCTTTAGAGATTTCAAAGAAAAGCTGTATCATAACACGTTCAGAGGCTCAGCAGCAGAATTTACTGTAACTAAAAATGTATACAGAAATGCAATTATTTTATTAAAAATGATGTATTACAAAAAGACTAGACAGTAAATAAAGTAAGCACATGCCTGAAAACTCAAATTATGAGATATAAACAAATTGATTCCTAAGAGCTATTTATAAACCAACATTTATTAGGAGTTGAGACAGAATTAATTAAGTGTAAAATAGTCCCAATAGAGGACTGTGGGATCATTTTGGTGGGAGACTTTTCTGTTAGGCATGACTATGGAAAGCAACTTATTCTTGAGACTGTAGCCTTCATTAATGGTATGTTATATATAGTCTTATATAAAGTTAGTAAAGTCCAAGAGATAATGAGATTGACAGAAAATACATAACAGACATTTTGTATAATGTCTAATGTGATGTATAAGTAACTTCAATAAGGTGTTTTAAAACCATAGTCCCCTAAAAAGGTCCATAGAAAGTATGGGACCCTTAGCTAGCAAATTAAAGTCAGCACATTAAATGATAGGCTTGTTTTCTATAATTACTTTTCACAGACCTTTTAGAAATAATTTGTGGAGAAACCCCAGGGTTCTGTCCACCACAGATTGCAAACCACTGAATTAAACAGCCATGACTGGTGGAGTAGTTAGCCAGTGGGCTAAATAGGAACAAAGGAGTAATAGTCTCTAAACACACCGAGCAACCAGAACCAGGGATTTATATAGCTCATAGTTGGTTAGGCCAATGGTGTGAGTGAAGAGCACTGGGTAAATTTAGAATAATCTAGGCCACTTGTATATGTTACCAAAGTTTACAGTGGAGATGAGTATAATCAAGGAAGAAATTAATATTGAAGACAAGTTTGTGATGAAAGAAAAGGACACAAGAGAAGTATTTAGCTGGAGTTGATGGGGTAGTGACATTACTCTGTGGGGGGAAAAAAAAAAAAAAGAGGTCACAGGTAGTCAAAACTAAGAGAGAAAAAAATGGAAATTGTGTCTAAAGCTAGCGTTGGAGAGCCTCTTTCTAAGGATCCAAACCTGTAAAGGTTGAGGGATGTTTTAAGAATTCCAGGTAAGATGAGCTAAGTAATTAGAAAGCTCTGGTATCAAATAGGGTTGCATTTTACATGTTTAGACTGGAATCATTTAGTGTAGCCAAAAGCCTGACCTCAGCCTCACTAAATGAGTAATCAAAGCTCATTCAGTAAATATAAAATAAGTGAATTCTTTAGTTTCAGATTTTCTGTTCTGTGAGGCAAGATGCATGAGAGTGAGAATACAGGGTATGTGAAGGCAGCAAACACAAGCAACTGTGTACCTGTGCTCTGCTGAGGGACTCCAGATGCTGACATATTTCCTGCCAAATTTCTAGATGCAGTTTGGCATCAATACTAGTGGTGTTGATTTTGAGGAAGGACCCACCAATGGTGATACCCTGTACTGTGATGCAAACAATGGAGAGACCATGTAGTGCCAGTCATACTCCATACTGCTAATGGCAGCAAAGCCTTCAGACCTCCCTTGTAGCAACCATCTAACTCTATACATGCCTAGTGTCTGAGAGGTTTCATCTCCCTGCTCCATTACAACTAACAAAGCTCTTGTGCATGTTGACAGCCTTAGCTAAAAGGAAATGATGCTCCCTCCCTCCCTACAAAGCTGTATGCAAGGCAAAGAGGACCTCACATGAGCAGTCCCAAAATAAGAAGTCTCTTCTATGTACAGAGTAAAGCACAGAGCAACTCTGGAAGCTGGCATGCAGACTTCCCTCTCTTTTCTTGCTGACAATGTCTGCTCTGATTTTTGGCGTTTGATTTTCCCCATGTCTATTGTGTGCAATTTGGAGATTGAAGATTCCAACAACCAGCAAAGGTGTCTAGAAGATGAACATAACTTCACAGTTTCTGAGTAAGTTTAACAGGTTTTTCTGCTTTCAAATGGTAATTCAGAAATACCTGCTCATTCATACCTATAAAGATGGTAATGTTTTAAATTAAGATTCTGTAGCAAAAGTAAGACCAGAAAATACTGCAAAAATTAGGTAGTCCATAGTACGGAATATGAAAGACAGTGGTCCATTAATGGTAGGACCATCAGAAGCACAAAGAAATTGAATAGACTAATCTTGAGGGGATATTTAATGACTAGAAATCTGATAAAGCACTATTTACCATAATGACATCTATAGCTAAACTTTACGTACATGTTTCAGTTACAATATCATAAGCTATTGAAAGAGAATCTGCTGCCAGACCATAACAGATTGTTCCCATGGGATATCTGTTTTGTGTGTTTAATTTCTTTTAAAAAGTAGGCAATACTTTGTAGCTATGAAAGTATGAAAGCATAACATTTTATTTGATATTATGTCAAAATTAAATATTCGTGCCACATTTTTTCTTTTATCCCCAATAATATGTAATACTGACACAGTTCTGACGTGTTACTAAATTATCATACAGCCTTCTGAAACTATTGTAGCATTCAGAATAGGAAAAACACTAAAATATTTTTGGACTAAACACAGAGCACTTCTCTGGGATTAAATATCTCACTAAAGTGGGATATATGCCCTTACATCAAAGAAAACCATGTAGAAAATCTGTATGTCAGAATCCAGCATTCACTTTTTAGCAGCTTTAATTCCAGGCAGATCCATGTCCTTTGACTGTTGGGTAAATTATGGAGCAGGGCTGTGTTGGGTTGACACTGGAGGCCAGGTGCCTATCGAAGCTGTGGTATTGCTTCCCTCCTCGACTGAACAGGGGAAGAGAAAATATAACAAAAGGCTCATGGGTTGGGGTAGGGACAGGGAGAGATCACACAGCAATTACCATCATGGGCAAAACAGGCTCCACTTGGGAAATCAGTTTAACTTATTAACAATCAAATCAGAGTGGGATAACAAGAAATAAAACCAAATCTGAAAACACCTTCCACCCAACCCTTCCTTTTTTCCTGGGCTCAACTTTACTCCCATTTTTCTTTACCTCCTCCACACCAGCATTGCAGGGGGATGGGTGATGGGGCTTGTGGTCAGTTCATCACACGTTGTCTCAGCCACTCCTTCCTCTTCAGTGGGAGGACTCCTCACGCTCTGCCCCTGCTCCAGTGTGAGGTCCCTCTCATGGGACACAGTCCTCTGTGAAGTTCTCCAACGTGAGTCCTTCCCTTGGGCCTCAGTTCTTCACAGACTGTTCCAGTGTGGGTCCCTTCCGTGGTGTCAAGAGTCCTGCCAGCAATCCTGTTCCAGAACGGGCTCCTCTCTCAACAGGTCCACAGGTCCTGCCAGGACTTGGCTCCAGCACAGGCTTCCCATAGGGTCACAGCCCCCTTTGGGCATCCATCTGCTCTGGTGTGGGGTCCTCCATGGGCTGCAGGTGGATATCTACTCCATCATTAACCGCCATGGGCTGCAGGGGACAGCCTGCCTCACTATGGTCTTCACCATGGTAAGGCAGGGAGATATCTGGTATCCACTGGAAAAAAGGTCAGTCTCAGGAGCTCACTCCCAGAATAATGCCTTGCTCATCATGTTTAATTTAGCTTGGAGAAGGCTCCCTCTGTGTCCCTGGACAAGCTAGCTTGCTGAAGGCAAGTACAAGAGCTTTGATGCCACAAAAGAGCAAACAAGGAGCAGGACGAGCCATAAATCAGTGGTAAGTACAGTTCAATGGAAAGACAAGCATAACCTGGTGCCTTGCAGGGGGATAAATCAGTAAAAGATTTAGAAAGTGGGGCCTGTTGCCAAGATAGAGATCTGGGGGCATGATCTCTAGGTTGGTGGTCAACTTCCTTTTGCTTCGCAGCTGTGTCTGAACTTTTGCTCTGCTCCATGGTGGGTGACAGAGCAGAGCTTCAATATGATTCCCGTTCTTATAAAATGAGAGACATGTATCATCATGGCTGATGGCACATAGAGCAAGAGGGCAGATCAAGGAAGAATAGGGTTGGATATCAAGAAGAGATCCCATAATGGAGAGGTGGGTAATTTATTTGTTGGGGTTTTTTTGTTTGTTGTATGTTTGCTTGGTTTTGTTTTGTTCTGCTTTTACTTTTTTTCTTTAAATGAGAAAAACTTGGAGAATTTCAAGCTAAACAGATGCAGTCAAAATGATGCATTTTGAAATTATCACAGAAATTATCACAGTCTAGGAATTATATATTTCAGCTATTGACATTCCTGTTGTGTGCTGGAGGAGTGAGAAAATGCTATCATTACTATTTCCTTGCACAGGTGCAGGATTGGCTAGTGAGGCAGTAGTGATTTACTATGCTGTCAAGGACATCTTCAGCTCCTAATCAAGAAAAAAGCACATTTTTTTCTATACTCAGGTCCATATTTCATTTTTTGTAATCCTTTTCCACTTCTATACAAAATGCTCAGCCAAACTCCCACCTGAGCCCTTCAGGAGCTGTAACTGAACTAGATAAAGCTCCCATCCTCAGTGACTGGGGTACTACTACCTAAACAGATCACAGGAGTTACAGAAATTAGAATAGGACCCTATGTCCACAACATGGCCACCACTCTGTTGCTGAGTCTTTCATACCTCTGATCTCTGTGCTCCAATCTGAACCCCAAAGTTTATAAAATCGAGTTTTTTTTGCAGAGGATGAAGTCGATAAAAATGACTCGTCAAATGATAGAGATTAAGACCTTAAGCTGATAACTTTAGTGTTAACTTTTTCATTAATTCTCTTATTTTGTTTGGTTATAGAAACCTGGTATTTGAATAAATCATATTTCCAGGAAGTCATGCTGTCTTATTTTTTAGGTGCTAAGAAATAAAAATCCAACCACTTTTCTTGCTATTTTGTTCTTTTAGTTATTCCCAGTGGTAAACATGAGCTGTGTTTTCAAGGTAAAACCAGATCTGAACACACTATTCTAGCAGAAAAATAATCTTTCTGGACCTAGACATTACCTTAGTTGTTTGTACCTTAAAAACTTAAACAGTTCTTTTTACCATGTTATCATGCAGGGAACAATAATATTATGACACCTCTCATTGTTTCCTGAGCTACTGATTTCCAGAATATAGTTTTCTACTCTTTAGATGTGACCTAGATGCATAATTTTGCATTTAACTTGAATGGGTTCAGCTTGTGAAGCAATCAAAATTTTTCTTTATAACTTCCTGGTCTTCATAATTATGTATCACTCTGCCAATCACTATGTCAGCGACGTAACTTATCAACAATGTTTTGATATTTACTGAGGCATATGGAAATGTTGAAAAACATCTAAATCCCAGTTCTTACCACCTATGTTTGAAATCATTACTTGATAAAGGGCTCTTACTAAAAAAAAAAAAGAAAAAGAATGACAAACTTTGAGAGTGTTGTGTTAATCAGTTCTTCAGTTCTTCATGTATTGACTATCTGCTTATTAATCTTGCAATATATGTGAATTTAGGATACTTTGGCCAAGACACATGGGCAAATACAGAGCTCCTTGAGGTCAAAGAAGACGCTAAATACTTCCATATGGAGAAACATGAGGAAGCAATTAAACATCCTCCTCCTTATAATTAACGAAACAGTAGAAGTTTTCACTCCATGATTACACTGAATACAAATTCAAGGGAATGTGACTGATTTGCATGTAACTGCATCTATAAGAGAGAAAGAGTCAGAAAGCAAGCCAAAAAATAGTACCAAGAGAAATGAACATAAGGAAAAACACTGATGTCATGAGAGGAGCGGAACAGCTTTTTGAGTGATGTGCAGTCTGGAAAGCTGGCATAGAACTGTGAGAAAGGAAATGCTCTCCTGTTGTTTAATTGTACAGTGTTTGGAGTAATGGAACCTCTGTGTACATTCTTTGTGAATCAGAATTATTTCAGTAAGAAAAATATTTAACTCCTATGGCATCAGGGAGGCCAGAGTTTCGCAGATGAGGGCTGAGATCACCTCAGCCTGTTGTTACATAGAAGCAGGACAAGCAAGTGTCAGAGGGACTCATCCCAGTCTGGAATTTCAACAAAATTCTCATAAAAAGTCAAGAGTGATAGACAACAGCTCTTCAAAGAGTGTTTTTTTTCAAAGACTTGTAACTCCTGAACTCTTTTGAGAATAAAGTAACCTTGATTAAGAACTTCTTTTGCCTAAGCTTGTGTTTATGCTTTTCTAACATGTCATCCCCAAAGCTGTGAAACTGGAAGTACAGGTTTTGTAGGGTTTTTGTCAAGATTTTCAACAATTTTATGACCTCCATGTAGTGAGAAACCAATACTTTCATATTAATGTTCCCTTCCTAGTTTCCTTACATTACACTTTGAATTACACAACTGTTATGTTATTTATAGTCTATCATCATCTTTTCCCCCCCCTTCTGGCCAAAATAAGCCAAAGTTATTCTGTCTTTGTTCAAGAAGCAACAGATTTTAATCTTCTAATAAATGTTATTCTTAAACTATTAAAAGTTATTAAATAATTCTGAGTTTTAACTAAATATATTTTCTTCCATGTTGTCTTCCATGTCAGCTGTGCTCATCCTCAACTTTAGTGAAAACAGTTCTTTCAAAAACTAGGCATACCTATTACTGATTGGTCTTTTCTTTGCTTACCTGAATGCATATCAGAAATCTTACCCACAATAAGCAATAATAAACAAGCTTAAGTCAAAATAAGCTGTTCCTAAACCAATGATTCCAGTGATTAAGCAGTTTTTACCCACCTTTCTTGTGTCCAAAAGTAAAATTTTATTTCCAGGATGCAATGTAAGTTGTGTTGCAGTCATTTAGAAATTCTCTACAGATTTAGCTCCTGAAGGAGGTATTACCAATGAATATAATCCATAATCCATCAGTTTAAAAAGTACCATTTTAAAACAGGGTTTTTTCCCATCAGTCTCCTGAAAGTTGTTGAGGACTTCTTTCTACTAGTTACAAGTCTGCTTTATTAAGTTTTTCGTAGCTTCCCTCCAGCCCCCACGTTGGGGCCTATTTTCTTGATGTTTTTGATGAAAACTTAGGTAGTTCTACAAAAAATAATGTTTTAACAGCCCCTACCATGGTTATTTCATCCTTCTTAAATAGGGCTGAAACTGAATTATACATGTAAAATGATATGCATACTTTCTCATATCTACAAGAAATGCAGCCACTGGTACACTTCAATGTCTTGTATCCCAATACTGAAGTTTTATCACAATAGTGTCTTAGAGTTATCCTGTAAGAAGACTTTATCTATAGCCTTCTGTCATATCCACCTCTTTGATAATGCTCAATTATTGAGTTGTTATTATTATTAATATCTTTGAACTGCTAGATCTTATTGATTTTCAAAGAATCACATGGTACTTGAGGTCAGAAGGCATTTCTGGAGATCATCTAGTCTGATCACCCTGCTGAAAACAAAGCAGGTTTCCCAGGACCGTGCCCACTTGGGTTCTAAATACAAGCGGGAATGGAGACTCCACAGCCTTTCAGGCAACTTGTTGCAGTGTTTGAATTTCTTCTATGCATGCCTTCCAATTGAAATTCTCCACAATGATCTTCCTTCTCTGCCACCTTCACACACATTACAGAAAAGCCCAGAAGACAGATAATTCTGTGCCTCCCAATCACAGATTTCAGAGAAGAGAGTCATGCCTTTTGTGTTCAGTATCTTCTGATTCCCGGGTGCAAACAACTCCATTAGAGCATTTTCCTCTTTTATATATTCTGTCCCTCCCAAGTAGGTTTTAATGGATGATTTTAGTATTCTAATGTTCTGATGTTATGACTCATTCAACCAGATTTCACTTGTTTCAATTGTGTAAAATTTCTTCTTTTCAAAAATAATTTCCAATTATTCTTGCCTGTTAACTCCAATAGACATATAAGCAATTGAATGTTTTTGGTTAATGTTTTGATTTCTTCATGACATGCTGATTTGGACTACATTTGCCTCACTGATGACCCTCCATTCTGCTTTTGTGCTTTTTCTGTCACTCAAATAGATGAGAAGTTCACTTTCCTCTCTCTGAGGAGCTTTTGTGCCATCTGAAAAACGTTGTCCTTTCTGTGGCCTTGATGTTGTCTTAGATTTAAAAAAACCTCCTTCAGTTCCTCACTAGCTACGAATCCTCTAGTATCTTCTGGTTTTTCCTTTCCACCATACAAAAAAATTGGCTGCGAAGACTACTTCAGTTTCTCCTTTATCTTTCTTCTTGGACCTCGCTGTAGTTTGCACCCATCTATCTATGGCATAATTGACTCCAGTGTATATCATGATCAGTAAAGACTTGCCAGACAACCTCATAACTCAGTCCAGTCTTGCAGTTAAAATGGATCTTGTGACCACACTGTCTACATAAGTAAACAGTGCAGATATTTACATAAAACCAGTGTGCGGTATGTAAAATATTTCCTCTTCTGTAGAATTTTACAATACAAAGATATCAAAAGCATAGTTTAGAGCACCAGTTCTATGAATTATAATATACAATTAAAAAAGCTCAGTTATAAAAAAATTGAATGGAAAATTTTGCTTTATTCATTACCAGAGTTAGAATAAAGCAAAAAACCTGAAAAAAACCTAAGATCTGTCATGTGAAAATACAAAAATGACAAATGGTATCTTTTTACATTGACACAGTTGCGGTTTTTCTATTTGGCTTTTAAATTTTGCTGTTCAATTTATTATGTTTTATGGAGTATTTGTTAACCTAGTCTATTTTATCTCCAAACTTCCTTCTATTCTACCACTAGACAGAGCTCCATTGATTCACTGGCCACAAGGCTGTTAAAACCTGCTCAGAGTGGATGTTAAATGAAATGCTGTTAATATTTTCTTTACTAGTGTTCCTAATGTTAGAAAAGTCAAGTGAATGAAAAATCCCAGTAAGTCACACCTCAGGTGAAGCTGGGAAAAAGACCCACTGGCAGCACAATTAGTGTCAGAAGCCAACACATGATTGGTCAGTTTTTGAAAAGGACAAAATTAAAGAATAAAATATGGAAAATTCCTTCAATAAAAAGAAGGGAAAAGAACAAATAAAACCAAACTAAAACCAGTCAGACTTGTGTTAGGAGAGGTCTAATGTAGGAAACTATATATAATATATTAAACTATGATGCATTTTAGAAAATATATGCACATTTAATACTACAATTAATAGTATTAAATTTCTGCAAATTATGGCAAAATACAAAAATTCCTGCAACCGAACAGCCAAAAAATAATATAAAAAAATTCAAGTTCACAAGTACTAAGCCAGGAGAAAGACATTGCCCCTTTTCATTATTTTTGACGTCTGTGCAAAGCTCTACAAATTTACAAAACTATGAATTCCTTACATAGAGTAAGAGAGCTAACACAATATGTAAGGAGCAACTAGTATCTGAAAGATTTCTGTAGGATTAGGACCACTAAATTATAATATCCTGATGCAATTTCAGACAGTGTAATCCTCCTCTATAATAGCTAGAATATTTTAGATTTATAGTCCACTCAAACCCGTTTGCCTGGCCTAAGCAATAAAGCAAAGTTTGGAACACACAGTTCCCAGGACTTGTCTACTACTGAGAATTTCTACAGCAAGTTACATGGGAGCTTACACACTTTTTCAAATATTTGTTCTACCTGAGCCTAAGTTTCACAGTAGATACCTAAATTCTGCCTAAGACCACAATTTTCAAGGCTAATGAGGACTCTCTTTATTCTGAAGTTCCTCTGTTGTGCAGGTAAAGGCTTAAGATATATCGCTTCAGCTTCTAAAACCAGTTTGGGCTTCAAATTTTCCATTGATTTCCAAAGAATAAGATGGAAAACTCCTCTCTATGAGTTTCTCTTCTTAAGAAATTTAATAAGAATTTCAGTCTTCTCTGGTGAGTGAAGATATTTTCAGATAAATAAAGTAAGTAGAGTTTTAATGTAAAGTATGTAGGCACTCTTGGAGGCAGAACCCAAACGCCCTTTTCTCTGACATGATAAGTATTCAGTATGTGCTGGGCAGGTAAGAAGAGAATATGTCTCTTTTGGAGACATATTTTTCCTGGAAGCTGTAGTAATGTCTTTGAATTTATTCGTAACATATTAGAAAGAGCTCTGGATATTTTAGGAATGAATCAGAAGTGGATGATAACTCTGTCCATATGAAGAACCTGGCAGTCAGTAATATAAGGGAATACGTGACAATAAACTGAGGAGCATGTGCTGTCTTCCTGTATGGCTACACAATGTTTGCAGAACATTTCAGTGTAGTACTACTTTAAAAGCATAAATTGCAACGCATTGTGGATCTGTGGTTATGTTTTTAACAGAGCAGAATGTTTTCATAAGAATTACTATGCTGTAGTAAGGTGTAAAATTCATCAGAGTTTCTTCTCGTCTTAAAAAAATCAGGAAAGTTTGTATTCATGTGATTTTATTTCAGTGTGAACAGTCACCCCAGGATCCCTTGTACTTACAGTGAAAAATTATCCACATTTAGGGCAGGATTCATCTGATCTACTTTGAACAGATACATTTAATCAGCTTAATGCTGCTGTCAACGACCCAAAAAAAAAGAGTTCATGAAAGCATGAAAGTGATCATGCCAGTGCCTTGGCAATAGGAAAAAAACCCACACTTCCTAATAATCATCAAAAGCAATCTGCATTACAACTAGGAGGAAAGAGCAATCAATGCTGAGATAACTGAGCTACTTAGCTACATTTTCCATTCATAACATTGTTCTCAAAATAAAAAATGACAGATTTTGATGCCTGTATGTGTAAGTGGTGGAATGACTTAAAGGAAAAACAAAGAAATACTCTTGAAGTCTTCTCACTCGCTCAAGGGTATAGTTCAGAAGTTGTTATTAGTCAGAAAATACATAGAAAATGCATTTTGGTTTTAGGTGAAAAACCATTGCATGATAGTTGATTGCAGAACTCTAATTCCGAAATATGTTTTGTCTTCTGCCTATGATCAGACTTTTCTGTCATTTACCTGAGGAGAGCAGAGTGGGAAATCAAACTATGGTTAACTCCTTGTTCCCTCTGGATGAAGTAATGCAGAGTGTTTTGCCATGCCATGCAGCATTGGAGTATTTCAGCGGAGATGATGGGTGCTTATTATTATATGCACACACATTTTCAAAGCTTTCTCATTGCCATTCCCACACTTGTTCCCATCTTGTTATATTACTGCAACTACAGGAAGATTGTAGTCTACCCAATTTGGAAAAAGATTGCAGACTACTAGTGGTCCCCACATACCTACATCAAAGTAGGACTATGTTTATTATTTTTTTTAGACATTACCCAAATGCTCTGAATCCAGACTAAATTATTACAATGCTAGACAATACACAAACATTCCCTGCCCCAAGGGACTTACATGACAGGAACACAAACACAGGAAAAGTACTGATAAGGATTAGATAAGGATTACTTCTTTCTTTTTGGGCATTCAGCTACGTGGTTGAAGAACTCATAAACTATGAGTTTAAAATTAAATTTATGTTCCAACTTGCTTACACTGTTGTTTTTCTTCTCCATTACTCATTTGTTGTAAATGCTACGATGACATTCCCAGAATTGCCAGGGAACTATCTTTGAAGCAATATTTTATGACCCCCTTCTTCAGTCCTCAAAAAAATAGGCAAGGGAGATGTAATCAAACCCATAAAAATACCTTAATTGTGTATTCATTTAAATGACCTTTGAGATCTTCAGGAGGTTCAGGTGTTTACATACTATTGGATCTGCCTAAAACTTACACCATGAAAAGCTTTCAGGTGCATGTTATGACCTTTATTTATTTTAAAGTACTTCTCACAAAAGTAGATTTGTGCTTAACAAAAAAAAAATTGCTGGGTGTTAAAAAGAGAAGACCCAAGAAATTGGAAGTTGTAGAAAATATTTTTGTTTTTTAAAAAGGACACTCAATTGTAGCTAAAACATGTATTTTCTGAAAGGAAATGCAAACAAAGAAGTAGTTTTAAAGGGCAACATTTCCTAGAGTCACAAAAAAGCACCCCATGAACTAATGAGAAAGCTATATTAAATACCATGAGCTTTTTGAGTCAAAGTCTGTTTCTTTTGTTTCCTAGATCCTTTTTTTCCCTCTGTACAGAAGTACTTGGGCTGAATAGATCAGATAGATTTCTCATGGAACAACAACAAAATCCCCACACACAACAAAACAAAAGAGAATAACCTCCACAAGGCTTTGCTAATAGAAAAACCCAACAAATCAACGAACAAACAAACAAAACAAAACAAAAAAACAAGCCAAAAGCCACAAACAAACAAGCAAACAAACAAACCAAACCAAAGCAAAAACTAAACAAAACTCAAAACAAACTTCCTTGTGGCATAGTTCTCTAGCCTCTAGTTTATCTAGTTTCCTGGGAGTTCCATAGGGGAACATAGGCCTAATGCAGTCAGTGTAGCTGACAAACATGTTTTAGACTGTATTAAACTTATGCAATACCCCTCTTTTCTCAGTCATATGTGAGAGGGAATTGTCCTTCTCTACACATTAAAAGCATTACATACTCTGAGACCTTGACTTTATAGGTCTACATTGTGCTTCCACAGACCCTGTGATTCAGATGTTGCAAGATCACTACTGGTCTGAGACTGCAGGCATCCTACACATCTCAACACTCAACGTTTTACCTGATGTCAGACCTTCTGAGAAGGATTGTTGTAAGGACTGATAGAGGAGAGTGGAGAACTCTGCATGATCAGCATCACCAGCCTTATTCACTGAAGAGAACCAGACCTGGGTGCATACTGACAGGTGAAGAAGCCTTGTCTTTCTCCTCAGCCAGGTTTTAGAGTTCAGATGTAGATCTTCAATTAAGTATTTTTGGCAAAAAATACTGCCTCAGTCCTACTCCTGAGTCTACACTTGCAGCCTAAACTGTATGGCCACTTTCCTAAGTAAAACAAGTCTAGGACAAAAACTTGAATAATGGAAGTCTCTGTTCTGTCATCACTGTTTAGCTCACTCGATGGCTCTGTTCTGGACTGCTCCAAGTAGCTCTACATAAATTAACAACCAAGCGGAGATCAGTTTATATTTAATCTCAGGGATGTCTCTCAAAAGTTCGTCCATAAACCTACCCTATTTCGTAGGTAGCTTTCTCCAGCCACAGCTGTTCTTCAGCTTTATCCCAGGAAACTTTGCACACTTGACAACTTTGAAGTGTCTTCATGACACATTCCACAGCATGAGGCACAGATTCTTCAGTTTCCTGTGATAGCAACTCCAATCTCTTTGCTGAGCTGTGACAAAGCCCTTGCAATGTTTAAAACAGTTGAAATTATCAAGACATACAAAACATGTGGATTAATGCCAGACCAGTAGAAACCACTCCAGGCTCAGAGAAACTCCAAAATAGAGTGCTCCATGGCATGGACACAACATATTTGCTCATCCTAACTACTATAGATGAAAGATTTTTTACTCTGCCTGCAGGAATAGTTATTGGTCCCTTGTCTTCTTTTTTTTTAGCAGAATTGATCTAACCAGACTCTTGTGTAAACTAAGTGCTTGAGTTTTGAACATTGTTAATAAATAATGCCTTGAAGTGCTGAAAAAGTATAGGAAAAAGGCCCAAGCCCATATGACTTGCTTTGTGCAGGAGGCAAAATAAGGCAGAATCACTGAAGAGCTAGAAAATAGTAAGACTAGCATTGCCTTGAGCAATGTGTGCAGTATAGGAGATGGATGTACTAATAAGCAGAAAGAGCACTCAGAAGAAGGTCTGCACCATTACTGCATTCCTCCTTTTATGGTTGATTCTGTGAATATGTATTTTGGCTTCCTTCTAATTTGAAAGAAAAGAAAGCAAACTACTTGGTAGCACCATGTTGCTATTCCTGTCTATTAAAAGCATTTCACAGCAACTTTATGGTGTTATAGAGTAATGAGTGTACCATCTCTGAGAATAATGAAGTTACCACTTCAACAAAATGCAACACTGCTGCCATGAAGCTTATGTAAACATGATAGTTCACTCTGAAATTATTGCAAGTAACTTTAGTGTTCATTATGGAGATCTCTCTGTAAATCTTTATTCATATATCAACATTTGGTAGTCGATACATCCATCAGCCCTTCCTCTATGCTTTTCAAACCTTTAGAGGAGTAGCCTAACTACATTTCTGAATTGAGATTTTGAACTCATTAGGGCAGGAACATGTAAGGAAAAAGCACATTTAGATCTATAATGAGAGTAAAGGAGTGTTTAAAGTAAATTATAAATAAGCATAGTTCATTTTAAATAACAAAACTTTATACATAGCAAAAACACAGATTGTAACAACTCAGCAGTTAGGGGATTACTGCTAAAACAAAAATTTACTTTTAGCTCTTGCTGGCAAAAATACAGAAATATTGAAATTGTGATTAGAAGGTGGAGAATTTTCAGACTGTCAATGTGGCTTTCTCCAGGCAGAGCTGCACCTGCAATTGGCCTTTCAAAAGTAGTTCATCAACAGCAGAATTCGGTATTCCATAACCATTTGAAACATAAAACAGCTCTCCAGATGAGGGAGAATAATTCTGTTGCCACAGGTGCTGGACTGTAAATTCGCAGTTTATGTGAGTAAAGAAGTAGCACCTACCTTTCTCATTCTATAGAGACAATCCTGCTTCTGTAGGCATGACATTGGTGTCAGTAATGCCAACCATAAACACACCTAAGTAAGCTTTCAATTGACTAGTTGGTATATAATTAGTGTATTGTCATAGTACAGAGCTAAGCACTGGCTCTAAAACCTGACCAAGAGCCTGCATAAATGCCTGGATTTCTAGCCCATAGCCACAGCCTGCAGTGTAGTCACTCTCTGAGATCTGCAAGGTAAACAAGAGAGGAACTATAAATTCTGGTTTACAGGTAGACAATTTAAAACTCACATAACCATCTAAAGACAAAACTAACAGCAAGGCAGTTACTGGGATTTTCACAGATATCTACAGACCTAACTTTAATTTTGTAACATTTCTTAGAATTGTAATGTATACCCACCTGTATCATGATAGTTTTAAAAATCTGATGCATGGATTTTGAAGATATACCTCTACTGGTGAATTAAGCAGTGCCTGGAAATGTTCTGAAGATCTGTAAGAACAGTCTCTGACAATATTTTCTCTAAATCAATTAGCACCCTACAAACAATATATGATTTCAGTTTGGGAGTTAGGTAAGTCCAGGGATCATTCTCAGTGGACCGCTTGTAAACAGCTGCCCTGCCTGGGATAAAACAAGCATCTTATTAGCATAACTATGGGTGTTCCATGCCAGAGGACCTCAGTTCCCAGGAACATGCCTAGCCCCCTTTAATTTACTTAAATAACCGTAATGCAAATGGACTTGTGCAAAGGGTCACTTAGGAATTTTGTGGTAGAGACAGTGCTTTTGTTAGATTTTAGAGTGCCTAACTCAAAAACATAAATTATAAATTAAAATCACAGTAAAACCTGTTTCAGAATGGACAGCTTTTTAAATTATTATTATTTTTTGTTTTGTTTTTTTTTTAATACTGGAAAATATTCTCCTACAACTGGAAAAAAAAAGGAATTGTAGACAGTACAAGCACTGCAGAACACATGCCCAGAAAGATCTTGTGATTAACAGAGAAATACTGCTTAAAGAAGTTTCAAAATAACATTTCTACTGGAGTACTTATCACAGACAAGCATGGTAGAATGAAACTAGACAGTGCTGGAATCTATTTATTTAAGTGCCTGCAGTTACCATTTCAAGGCAAATGAAGCAATAATAAATACAGAGCATTTGAAAGAAAGATAATCTGTATCCACCACATTTTAATAAATAGTAATCACAAAAATCAATGCAGGCACATAGGATCTGTTTTTCTATTAGTTTTCCTATTACTGTTCTCCCTTTCTCTTCTTTCACCTCCTTTTTCTATTTAATGCTTGATGGAATGATCTGTAGCATCTATTATTTTGGCTTCTGAACTTTTGTACTTATTTTTCTTTCAAAAGCTGGATTTTAAACTTAAAAATTATTTTGCTTATGTGTAGCATCAGTACTACCAATCCTAACATCTAGTGAACATTATATAACTTAATTTATTTTATTTTTGCAATCAGTAGGTCAGAATTGCTAATTTTAATCACTATTTGGGTGACTGAGAAGGATGACACTTCCCACCATGAAATCTGGGAAGGAGAAAGTGGATCAGTAATAGAAGTTAGATAAGTTTAATTTAAAAGGGTACTCACACCTCCCAATTTTCAAAACAGTGCTAGGTAAGTGTAAGATCAAATTTGACAGATATTTTCAAAAATAATTATTATTTCTCGAGGCAATTGAAAATATTTCAACAAAGTCAGCTGTTACTGGAAAGTGTAAACACTTTTCTCTGACTGTGTATCAGATCGACAACTGAAATTTAAGCATAATATAGTTATCCAGAGAAATTATGAAAAAATGAAAGTCTAATATAATGCACATTTTTTACACCTATGTAGGAATGAGAAAGAAAAAATTGGCTACTAGGTAGAAAATAAAAGTAGAGTAAAATTATTTACAGTGATTTTCAATCAAATAGGCTTCTGGTTTTAAAGAGGGAGCCAGGTGTCTCCAGGAACAATTGGTTGCATCCTAAAGCAGATACCTGAGAGAGACTGAATCGTCTTCTAGACGTATCCTTCTTTTTTTTTACTACAGAGGCTGCAGATCTTGACATGCAACTCTTATACAGATAAAGGCATGTGGATGAATCCCGTTCTACAGAAAAAAGATAGGATATTAGAATGGCAAATAATAGGAAGGATGCCAGATCACCCTCTCAACCACTGCTCTACAATAGAGAATTTTTTGGGATTGCACAGTGTGGCTCCCTCTTTGTCAGGTAATGCAAAGCATCCAAAGGCTAATGCAAACCTGAATTTTCCTTCAGGAAATGCATGTGGGTCACCTCAGAGCTGGCACTGAGATCATGCCTAAGAAGAAGAAGGTATTGTAGGTTTGGCTTTGAATCTGCCCAACACACCAGCAAAGATGAAACAATTTTCCCTGGTAGCTGAAAATATCAATTTTTCTATTATTTACTATGATGTCACCAGAGGATTAGGTAGAAGTGGAAACCATATCTACTAGACATTGTACAGAATAGCAAATGGACCTTCTCCAAAGGGCTTTCAGTCTTAGTAATGGATATACAAAATAAGACAAAGGGTTATGACCTACAAAGGGAGGCAATGATCATGATAATTCCTAAACTGACTTGATGGATTTTGTTTGAGGGAGATTGCTTTAACTGAAAGAAAAGAGCAGGAAAGCACAGTAAGACCAGAATGGGAAAAAAAATTTTCGTGGGCATCTGTGGGATGCCGATGCAATGAAAACACTTAGAATGGATGAACAGAGATGGTGAATTGGTATAGAAAAGCAGCTATGTATGTAATGATACTCTATGAGCTGCCAGCTTTTGCTGGCTTTTCTGTTTAAATTTTTTTTTTTCCTTTTTATTTCCTCTAAGTTATATGAAGGTAGAAAAAAGGAATCACAACATGGAGCTCTCAGATCAAGTTCAGAGGAGGGCCACACAGATGATCAGAGGGCTGGAGCATCTCTCCTATGAAGGCAGGCTGAGAGAGTTGGGGTTGTTCAGCCGGGAGGAGAGAAGACTCTGGGGAAACCTTACAGCAGCCTCCTAGTACCTGAAGAAGGCCATCATGTAGTGCTAGGACAAGAGGTAATGGCTTTAAACTGAAAGAGGGTAGATTTATGTTAGACATTAGGAAGAAATTCTTTAATGTGAGGGTGCTGAGACACTGGAACAGGTTGCCCAGGGAAGTTGTCTATGCCCCATCCCTGGAAGTGTTCAAGGCCAGAGCCTGGTCTGGTGGGAGGTGTCCCTGCCCATGCAGGGGGGTTACAACTAGATGATCTTTAAGGTCCCTGCTAACCCAAACCAATCTATGATTCTGTTTTTTGAGTACTCCCAGAATATGAGTGAGATGGTTTCCTCACAAAAACCTACTTTTGAATGGAGATCTAAAGGATGGCAAAAATAAGCCCACTGTACAGCTGTCAGTGCAAAAGTTTGAGTTTCATATGTCTTTGTAGCCTCATCAGCTTTAACTTCCATGTGATAGTTTGTACTCTATGTTGATGTTTCAACAAATGACCTGTATCACAGCTGTGGTAGGCAGATTCTTACATATAAATTAACACTGTTAATGTCAAGTAGTCAAGGTTCAGTGCTGACCATCATTTCATATTATGTCATGTAAAGACTTCAAATATCATGTCCCTATGTTGCCTGTTTTTTTCTGACAACGAAGCATCCTAAGCATTGTTGCATTTTGTCAGTTCAGCAGATCCAGAGCCATCCATCACTGCTGCTATTTCTGTCATACACATTTAACTTCAGCATCAGCCAACAATCTGCAGTCCTGGTTACTAATCAGTATCATAACAACTGTCAGATGGGGAGGAAATTTTTTATTCCTCCAAAAGTTGGTTAATGTAATGTCCGATCTAGATACTTTCTATTAAATGTTTTCTGCACCTTGTTTGATGTATGAGTATCGGAACACTTCCAGCATGAACTTTCAAAATTAATTTACATTATTATTCAGTGTTCTAAGGATGTTTCTTTTCTTCCTAAGAGTCACAATTCAAAACACATGTGCTTCCTGAAATCAAGGGGAAAAGTTAAAGAGATCCTATAGTCTTAAATACAACTGATTTCAAAGATGTAAAAAAATACCCATGGAAATTTCACTGAAGTACTGAAATGACAGTTTATACTGATTTCAAAGTTGATATTCTTGTTCCATTTTGCTGTTGAGATGAATGAAAATTATTTAGGAAAGTACCTAAACAAAGTTTAAATTCTATTGCTCTCAGATCGACATGTAGCAACCTTCTGGAATAGGGTATAATCAGACTTGTTAACAAGCAGTTTGAACTACTGCTTATCTTATTCTTTTCAGAGGCATCTTTTTACAAGAGCCTGCTCTTCAAACTCTCTTGAAAACAATCAAATGAAGTTTCAAAGGGGCAGACTGATTCAGACCACAGATCAACTGGGTTTATTTAAAACTGGATTTCTATATGGTGGAAGAATACTAGTAGTGATGAACAGACACTGGGAAGTGTTATGCAGCTCTGCACAGAGGCAAAAACTGGAGAGGCTAAGGTGGTGCTCACACAGTAGTGTGCTCATGACCTGCAGATGCAAAGCCAAAAAGTCAGAATCCTAATATATATATAAAAAACCCAACCCTAAACAATTTTAATGTCTTGTGATTTCAAGACTAATGATTTCTTAGATATTTCTTATCACAACCAACACAGTATTTCTTTTAACTTTTATTTTTTTAATAATATTTACATTATTGTAAGTGAAAAATTATTAAAAAAAAAAAATCCATCCATTTAAAAGCTAGCACAGTTGCCCATAGTGAAATTGTAACTGGAATTGTTGTCGAAGTTTCAATTTAAACAGTGCTACCTCTGCTACCTGAAGGACCTGTGTGCATGTATGTATGTGCATGTACTTGTGCACACAGACATGAGCTGAATATTGAATAAGCATGTATCTTTGGAATTCAAAGCAAAAAAAGGAAAATGAACACATCATGAACACAGAAGATCTGATTTCTTAACCTAGGCTAAGGCAAAGAAGAATAATAAAAATGATAAGATAGTTTTATTTATTTACTATATACATGGATCTTAGAAATTTTTGGTCTTTAAAAACATATAATAGTATAATTTTTAACATAATAACTGGATTTTGAATTTTCCTATGTTCTTCATTATAACCTTGGAGAAACTGAGAACTATTAATTTTCATAGTAGACAGCTGTTACTTCTCTGTAGAGTGATTGAACTGTGATATTTGCCATTTAAAAAAATCATTAATACAAGCTGAAATTGAAAGAAACTAGGGAAATAAAATGAAATAACTCCAGAACCTTGCTTTTTCTCTCCCTGGATTCACTTTTCTAATATGATAAAATATAAAATGATTTTAAAAGAAAAATAATAGGAAAAAATTCCCTGAATCCGTTCTTCATAGTTACTTCTAATGCTACAATAATTAACTTTAAAATAGTGGTACATTAGTTTATCACCACATTGTAGTGAAATTTCCATGGATACACATATAATATGGATATTAATAATATGTTAGTTCATCATGATTAATCTTTTAACAATTAAAATAAAGTGAATGAATGAATGAATGAGTGACCAGTTAGTCATTTATTAGCCAAGGAAGATGTGGAATTGTGTTCTTTCTAGATAAACATTTCTGTCTAAGGGTTTTTTTAGCTTACAGAAAACCAAAAAAGATTATAGGTAAAAGTTAATGTTAAGAATATTTTTTAAAATTTCAGATAATGTAGATCTAAGATGCACATATGAGAGCACTGTAAGATTTGTCACTTGATTTAATTAGAAAGCTATTCATATAAAATGAGATGGAATCAATTGAGGGTGAAAAACACTTTTATACATTAAACTAAATTGTTTTACAGTAGGTAGAAAATGCAAGTGATCTAATGAATTGTTTTAACTGTGTAATATACTCAGGACCATAAAGGGACATTGATGACTGTGGTGGAACTTGGAATGCAGATTTTTGCAACCCAGACTGTGATATTTTAATTGATGTTCATCTGCTGCTTAGCCTAAGGACTCCACCCAGAGCTCAGGGCAGTTGATTGTGAAAAATTTACAGTTTTACATGAAAGATAGATCTTAAGCTTCACATCAGTCCACTAGTCTATTTATTGGAAGGAGCTGAATGCTAATATAATTGACCTCCGTGAATTACCTTAGTTGTGGGAACACTTGAGTAGAGAAGAGGCATTTCTACACCACTGCCCTCAGTGCTTTTCTGCTCTGGGAGTACTTAGCCTTCTTGTCAGTACAGTTTGAGCAGAAATTACTCGTGTTCTACTCTTCACCTTTTTCCAATGTCAGTTGTGTCTCACTGAGAACAGAACTCTTAAATTTAAAAGGCTCTTTAAAATAGTATTTTCTCAATTTAAAATATACATATATATATAAAGTAATTTTTAAAACCAGAATTTGTTTCTTTGCTTCTAATGTTTGATAATTTAAAAATAAAAACAAAAAATATTCTGGCAACTAGCTTCAACCACAGAAATGTCAAGTTCAGTAATAAAAGAATATGTCCTGACAACCAGAAACATTAGAAAACCAGCCTTCATAAATGTCCCAGCTTTGCATGCTTTCCAATACTAATAACAAAGATAGTACTCCTGTGCAGGATACTATAATACACACTTAATGACTACATTTGTTTTCTTCAGCTTTTACAGGAGACAATCTTCAGATAACTTTTGAATGGATGATCAATATTTAGATTAATGTATTTTGGTCTTATTTAGGTAAATCAAGTGTTGCAGTTAAATTTTCTATCAGTAACACAAGTCCCCAGTGAACACAAGAATATAGCGACATTGACCTCCAAGCTCAGAATGCCACTATACAGTCCATAAAAAGCTGAAAACAAAAATATCAATAAATCTATCAATTGTTTCTTTCTCATTTATTGTTGCTCTAGGGTGTGTCTTGTCTGGTCCATATTTAGAGGGATGATTATGTATGTCACTGTATAGTATCGGAAAAAAAAAAAAAAATTCATTAGATGTTTACTTTCTAAAAATAAATCATAATTCTCAGCAATGCCTGAGATATGCCACAGTAGAGAAAACGTATGTGGTAGTTTATTTTCTCAAGTGTTTAATATGCTCAGTTTCATCTCAGCAAAAGCTAGAAAAATAGCAACATGCAATGAGAAAAAAAGACCACAGAAAGAAAAGGAGCCTGAAGTATCTGGTATGTATATTAGAAAAGTATTGAATTTGCTTCAGCAGCATTAATCCACTTTTGACAGATGAAGTATCATGCTATCAATAAAAGTGCAATTACTATTAATAATACCTCATGTTCCTGGAGAAACCTCCATCCAAAAGTCTCACAGGAGCCTCATTATTACCAGTTTATAAAATTACAAGCTAAGCTTTTCCTAGAAGCCAAAATTTCAAAATAATTTCCTTTTTACCTGGTGATCATTTTTATGACTCAAACAGCACAAACCAGTTATACATTATGTGAAAATCAGTCCAGAAAAGATTGCAGACTAAGCCCAGTTGCAAGCCAGATTCCACCTGAAATTTCAGGACTCTGGTTTTCACTGAAGTTTCTGTGGAACATTTAGTTATCACAGATAATATATATCCCAGGTGAAAAGCTATCTTCTTCACCGCTAGGAGAATCAGGAACATGCCAAGGATAGACAGAATGATTGGACAATGGGGATAAAATGGTAGGTTCAACTGTTAACACTAATTATTTTTAAGTGCACCTGTGAAGGTGTTGAGTACTGTCCCTCTTTCACTGATAAGAACAGAAGCACTGGACAGTCTACATAGATGGCCCCGAGGTCTTCCACAAATTGTTCATACCTGGTTGTATCTCAGCCAGCACTGAACAAGAGCAGCACAGCAGAACTCAGAACTGTTTTTTCATCTATGTAGACATGCTGTATGATTTGCAGACACTAAGGCAGTAATTTAAGGCAAGTTTCTAGTGCCTCTACACAGTGTCCAGCACTATGTGTCCTTTTCCAAGTAGATTTTACAGATTTCCAAGGGAAATTGACACTTAGGTCATGGAAGTGATAGAATACAACCTGACAAACTTATTGGTATTTGTGAGAAAAAGCTATTCAGGATAGACAGCAGTCTTACATAGGCTTTTATTATTTCAGTCAAACTTCTGGATGGAAAGTGCAGCGAGACAGCTCTCTCTTGAATTTGTTGTTCTTCTGTGTCACTGCTCCTTTTTATATGGTGTGCACATGCCAAATCAAGTTTACTCTAGTAATTTTAAAGTTTTCTGTCTGCTGATACCTGAATTTGGTGGAAAAGCTAAGGGATTTTTCGCTGTCATAACAGCAAAACTGAGAATTTAAGATTTCCAAACTGAAGGAAAGGGCTATATTAGTAGAACTTAAACAAAATCTAAGATAAACTTTTCATGTGAGTGGTTCTAGTTCTATCTCTGTTACTATAGCAACTGACTAATTATTCCATCTCTTCCTCCCCTGACCTTGTATGCACAGAAGCTTTATTTTTTTTTGCATATAGGTTTTGTTCACCATCCAAGAAGTAGAGGTGGCATAATTGTTTGGTGGTGCCAACTTCTTGTTATGAACTATCTTTGCAAAATAAATTTTCACTTAAATCTTTGCAAATCAAAAGATTTGCAAATAAAATAATCAAATCAATCTCTTTTTTGGAGTACATGCCCAGAATGCTTTTTAAGTCACTGCCCAAAATAGTACTAGTAATGACAGTGATGTACCTCCTGATTTGACACAGATCTTAATTTTGAATCACCAATTTTCAAAATCACCATGACTTACATTCAGGAAAAAGCATTGCTGATTTCCAACTTCCTTCTTTTAAAGCCTGAGAGATTTTTAAAAGCTTGAGAGTTTTACTTCCTCAGTTTTTGAAGAAAAAACCTCATGTCACCTCTCTTACTCCTTGTTGTGGATTTAGTGGAGGAAAGAAGTGTTAGTGGATTAGTGGATTCATTCTTTTCTTGCAATTATCTTCCTTTTTTTGATTACCTGCAGAGTAGCTCTGCCTGGCACTGCATAGCAGGCTACCTGCTGTGGTAACAGGATCTATATAGCACAGCATTTGGCTCTGCTGCTTTGCTTTTCTCTTGAGAAAAGGGTGCAGATGTTCTTAATGAGATATGTTTGGCATCCTGTGTATACACAAGGAAGCAGAAAACTATGCAGTTTCCTGCTATCAATCAACAAGCAGCCTTGATAAAGTTATTGCAGAGAGATTGGTTTGCTCAGGCCTGCTTAATGTCATGGAAGTGCAAGCCATTTTATCACTGACTCATTGTGCACCTCCCCATAGAGGTCTTTTGGGACAAGATTGCTTTTAAAATTTTCATTAGCAGTTAAACTTGGTGAATATGATCAGATTTCTTCTTGATCAGCTGCTTGGTGGCAAATGTTTAATTGCTTTTCTTAAATATCAGAAAATAAAAAATGTGTTTAATAAAGTTAAGAATTACACACACCTAGAATAAATTAGAATTTAGCCTAAAATGTTATAGTGTTCATGAAGAATTTCAAAATTATCTGACAGAAAAGAAGGAACTGTTCTAGTTCTTTTATTGGAAGCCCATATGCTTAACTTAGGGGTAGAAGAGGAAAAAGAAAGGAAGTCTTGAATGAGAAATTCTTTCTTTCCCCTTCCAGGTTCCCACTGAGGGAAAAAGGAGAGGGAAGGGGAGAAGATATCCTCTGTCTTATTTACATCTAAGGCTGGTATTTGTT
Source organism: Apus apus (assembly GCF_020740795.1). Classification (NCBI taxonomy): domain Eukaryota; kingdom Metazoa; phylum Chordata; class Aves; order Apodiformes; family Apodidae; genus Apus; species Apus apus. Next base: position 41,456,042 of record NC_067282.1, read on the forward strand.
GGACAACATCCTTCCTCCAGGGAAATCAATGAGAAGTGAGAAACAAATGGTCAATTGATTGTTTAACAGCCTTGTCTCTGCTCAGATGCAACTACCAAAATGTGGAGCAAGAACGTAAATAGTGGCTGAAAAGTCTAAGTCATCTTCTACTTGTTGAAAATATCTAATATTTAGATACACTTTTTGTTCAATTAAAATGTTCAGGCTTTCTATCTCTACTGGATGCCACAAAGTAATAAGCTGCCCTCATTTACCAGGCTGACCTATCTGTTCCATGTGGGGCTCTAATTATATGTCAGGGAGGGAGAAGAAAATGCCCTCCTTAGAAGTTTACCTCAGATTATTCAATTTTACCTCACAGATCTTTCTTATAATGTATTCCTGTGGCTTTGTTGGGTGAGATGATACTTACTTGAAGAATATCATGCTAAGTTAGTGACATTTCCTTGAAGTTGTCTGCCTCCCTGCACAGATAATGAAACATTTCGTCAGCTTCCCCACAGGAAACTGATCTTAACTTTTAACCTTTTTTTTTTAATTATTTTTTCTTTTTTCCCCTCACCTCCCCAGCTACGACGATGCAAAAAAAAGCACCCACCTTTTTTAGTGTTTATTCAATTGAAATATTAGCTTGCCTTTCTGAAAAGTTTCACAGCTTTCAGCTTCACACAATCCAAATTTGAAAACTAACAAGTCTGACAGTATTCAGGGAAGGACAAGACAGTAACTCTTTCATACTGCATTTGCATATGGGTAAAAGCTGATTTTAGTTCTGTTGTCAAATCATTTCCATGTTGACTATATTGCTAACTGTAGATAGTTTCAAGTATTGCTATTGCCTTAACTGAAACATTTGCAAAGTTATAATAGAGGTATTGCTGTATCATTTGCAACTTTGTGGTGTAAATGGAGCTCCATAAACATCTGGAACAACTTGATGGGTAAGAAGCTACTATCAATCAAAATGCTACATACCTGTAACGGAAGACATATCTTTGGTACACAGTGACATATGGATTCTATCAGCAAGAATGTTTAAAAATCTATGTCATTGGTCAAAGAGAAGTCATGAGCTCAGTGAACAAATTAATGATTAGATTGTATGGATATTGGTCAGACTAGATTATCATGGTGGTTTCTTATCACCTTAAAATCTATTGATCTGAGGACTTACGCAGTTACAGGTGATTCAGAAAACTTGAGAAATTACACTCAATCAGATGAGACACACCTCCTAGATCAGCTCAACTACAATAAAAGTGGCTTAAATTAAAATTCCTTTAAGTTGGTTTGCTTTATATCTGCCCTGAACTGAAGTTATTCCAACAAAGTGAAAGAAACTATTAACAGACTTAGAGCTGTCTTTTCTCCCCCTCTTCCTTCCTGGATGTGTTGTATTTGTTTCTCTCCAACTGTACTATTTTTTGCTGTTGTATTGATAGAAAGCAACTGCTGGACCTGTAATTCTGCACTTTGGCTCTTTTAGCATTCTGGGATACAGATAAAACAGTCATGTGGTTTGAGAGAATTAAGACTTGGGTGTTCTGTTCCGATCTTGGTAGGCACAACCGCAGGCACAAATACAGGCTAGGGAGAGAACTGCTAGAGGACAAGGACTTGGGGGTGGTAGTTGATGAGAAGCTCGACATGAGCCACCAGTGTGTGCTGGAGCCCAGAGAGCCAACTGCATCCCGGGCTGCATCAAAACAAGTGTGGCCGGCAGGACCAGGGAGGTGATTCTGCCACTCTATTCTGCTCTGGTGAGATGCCAGCTGGAATACTGTGTACAGTTCTGGTGCCCTCAGCACAAGAAAGACATAGACCTGTTGGAAAGGGTCCAGAGAAGGGCCATCAAGATGATCAGAGGCCTGGAGCACCTCTGCTATGAAGACAGGCTGAGAGAGCAGGGAGGAGGCTGAGGAGAAGGCTCTGGGGAGACCTTATAGCAGCCTTCCAGTACTTGAAAAGGGCCTACAGGAAAGCTGGGGAAGACCTTTTCACTAGGGCATGTAATGATAGGACAAGGGGTCATGGTCATTTTTGTTGGTCTCCTCTGGACACACTCCAACAGCTCCATGTCATTCTTGATTTGAGGGCTGCAGAGCTGGATGCAGTACTCCAGGTGAGGTCCCACCAGGGCAGAGTAGAGGGGCAGAATCACCTCTCTCTATCTGCTGCCACTGGCCTTCTGGGCTGCAATTGGACATTGGTGGCTCATGTCCAGCTTTTGAGCCAAGAGTATCCCCAGGTCTTTTTCCACAGGGCTGCTCTCTAGCATGTCTTCCCATAGCCTGTATTCATATCTCTGGTTGCCCTGACCCAGGTGCAGGACCCTGCACTTGGCCTTGTTGAACCTCATGAGGTACATCTGGGCTCACTTCTGCAGCTTGTCCAGCTCCCTCTGGATGGCATCCTGTCCCTCTGGCATATCAACCACATCACCCAGCTTGGTGTCGTTGTCAAACTTGCTGAGGGTGCTCTCAATGCCACTGCCAATATCTGTTCTATCAAATACTAATTAGTTTAAAATTTGCATGTAAAATAGAATAACTTCTTGCTAGTTCTGTTACTACTTGCTGAATAAATTTGCTAGCTATTGCATTGAGGAACAACTAATATCTGCTGATATCAATAACATTCATTCTCCTGCTTGTGTATGGGAAATACATTTTTCCTGTCATACAGCTTTTGAAAAATCTTTATTTCTCCAGCAGCATTACAAAGATCATACTATCAATCTGCCCCTGCAAGCCTACAGCAAAACCCCAACAATACCCCCTAGAATGTTGTTACAACTTTTGCTTAAGTAAACTTCTCATAAAATGTATCTTACTCATACACTAAAATGCTGGTATTGAAACAGTAACTCAAATATTTACAAGTGTTAAGTCATCTCAGAAGCCAGGACACCTAACCCTGTCAATTTCAGTATTTATCCATAAATGCAAGTTGTTATTTTATGCATCTCAGAGCTGTGGGCCATGGAAAACAGAAAACTGTTCCATAGTAAGGTTTCAAAGTATTCCAAGGCCTGGATGACATCTGAAGAGAGACACTGCCTCTTGTCCTTGTACTAAATGTGTAAGTTCTTTGTGACTAAATAGAGTAGTTGTCTATTCAACATATCATTCAATATAAATAGCAAGTCACCTGAAATATCACAATGTAGTTTAGTGCAGACTCATCAGATTTGATGAGAAATATTTAGTGTGTTGTCAGAATGTTGAAGTGACACTTATGTTCTAATGTGCCAAACTTAGAAGACTACTGAGTCTGTGGAACAGACTGTGGTAACTATTGCCTACTGCTTTACTTACAGCTTGAAACAAAATACTTAGCATGGATTACACAAAAGCCTGTTTATTTTCTTTCTTTCTTTTATTTTTTATTATTTTTTTAATAAAATGCACCTCTTTTTCCAAATTAATGCATACCAATTAACATAAATGCCAATACGCTTACAGAAACTGTCCCAGTTTCGTAGAAGTTTCAATGTTTCACAGCTATTTAGATTAATTTAAGCCAGTTGTTTGCAAACGACAATGCTGCAAAAGGTCCTGCAACCTTTTTCCTTTCTCTTTTCATCTGCAGAAAATAAACCCCATGCTTAACAATTGAGTTTATTTTTTTATTGCTGAGCCCAAGGCAAAATCTCAGATTGGGGTTTTCAATCTCAGAAGACAGACAGATTTAATATATTTGTCACTACCTTGACAGAGTGAAAATATTGCTTAAATTCAGGTGTAAGAATTGCATCTTTGTGAAACAGATATAATCCTCACAATGAAATGCTTTTCATACACCCAGTTATCTGTGTTCTGATTAGAAGACATAAGCATTTGTTCTAATTGGCCTGTGGTCACTGCTTTTACTCAGATGCTTCCATTATCCTTGTATTACTCAACCCAAAGTTATGTGGGTATTGCTCCCTATTTACTGACTTTGCTTGTTTCTAAATAATTACAGTATTTTTCTCAAACATAAAAATGCACTTTAAAAGGCTGAAAATGGAAAGGATAAAATTCTTAACTACAGTAAATGGCAGTAATAAAAATATAGCTGTAGGCTGATAAAAATGGAGTCTTTTTGAAGATCAAACATAGTGTCATGTTAGTAAGTATCAGGTGAGGTGTCCAGGGCTTCAGTCTAGCAATACATCTGTAATTGTCTTTTGTCTTTATTTTCTAATTCATATTTAGGGGCTTTAAAGATCTGTTGTAACAGGACTCTTGTTACGTTTAATAAGTGCCATGTTGATTGGCGTACTCTAAGTAGGCTTTTCAGTTTGCCTGTGGGGAAATTTAATATAAAAACATTCAACATTCTTTTATTAGTGTTTTTTACTATTCCCAGTCCCATCAGACCTTTGGTGCAAGCAGTGTATTATTGAAAAGCTTATCTGTAAGAAGTGAGCCAAGGGGAAATTCCGCCTTTATTAATATTGACATCATGTTCCTGCACAATGGTTGTCTAAAGAAACTTTTCAATTGGATTTCAACTGCTTTGATGCAGTATAAATGGAAACAACTGAATGCATGATTTAACATAGAACAGTGAAAAATGTTGCAGCCTATATGCTCTAACATAAAGCATGTGTTCAAAGATACTACGTGGCTGTATTCTGCAATGTTTCCAGTCAAATTTTAGTTGGGAAGCCAGAAAAAAAAAATAAATTAAAAAATTCTTTACTTTAAGACAGACTCCATTTAAAATGAACTTGTGTTTTTGCATCGTTAACAATGAAGTCCTGTGGAAAAAGAGCTCAGTGTAGCAAGATTTAGTCTGGGAACCCGGTGAAAGTGTTCTAGTCCTGTCTCCCTTTAAGAAAACCCACGCAACGCTGTGGAGCTTTGGACTCATTGTTTAATGAACCAGGTGCCCTGGTGAGGCAAAAACTTCACAGGATTTGGGGTTGGGAAGCCACATTTTCTAGATTATGCTGTGCTAATGGAACTCTAGCTTCAAGCAAAAATCACTGTAAAGGAAAAATGCTCTGACATTAGAATATCTTTAAGCGAACTGCGTCTAGACATTCTTTTTTATGTTTTCATTAAGCTAAATAATGCATACTGTTAAAAATTATAAGTGGAATACACATTACACGGATTTAGTTTTAGCACTAAGTTCATTTGACAAGAACAGAAGAGAGGGAGAAGAGGTGACAGCACCCGACCAGGAAAAACGGAGACCTAATCTGTTTATTTCCTTATGGTAAGGAAGAACAGATAGAAGACTTAAGGCCTAATTTACTATACTGCACCAATGTATGGGCATCATGACATACAATCCTACTCCTGGAGCTCCACTACTACGCTGGGATGAGTTAAGCATTTACTGGGCCTTTCAATACCTTCAGGGATGTTGACTTCACCGCTTCCTTGTGCAGCCTGTTCCAGAGCTTGACAGCACTCTTGGCGAGTGTTGTCTAAACCTCCTCTGGTGCAACTTCAGGCAATTAACTGTCATGGTATCACTTATTACTTGGGAGAAGAGACAAGCCCCCACCTTGCTACAACCTCCATTTAGGTAGTTGTAGAGAACGATAAAGTCTTCCTTCAGCTTCCTTTTCTGCAGGCTAAACAACTCCAGTTCCCTCAGATGCTCCCCATGAGACCTGTGTTCTAGACCCTTCACAAGCTTCATTGCCCTCCTCTGGACATGCTCCAGCACCTTAATGTCCTTCTAGTAGTGAGGGGACCACAACTGAACACAGTAGTCCAGGTGAGGCCTCACCACTGCTTAATACTGGGGAACAATCACTTCCCTAGTCCTGAAAGCCACACTATTTCTGATACAGGCCAAGATGCTCTTGGCCTTCTTGGCCACCTGGGCACACTGCTGGCTCATATTCAGCCAGCTGTCAATCAACAACCCCAGGTCCTTTTCCTCTGGGCAAATTTCCAGTCACTTTTCCCCAAGCCTGTAGCATTGCATGGGGTTGTTGTGGCCCAAGAGCAGGACCTGGTACTTCACCTTTTTAAACTTCATTCAGTTGACCTTGGCCCATCAATCCAGCCTGTCCATGTCCCTGTCCAGAAGCTTTTTACTCTAAAGCAGATCAACACTCCCACCCAAGTTGGTGCCATCCTCAAACTTACTGAGAGCACACTTGATCCCCTCGTCCAGTTCATTGATAAACATATTCAACAGAATTTTCTCCAATACTGACCCTGGATGAGCATCCCTTGTGACCAGTTGCCAGCTGGATTTAACTTCATTCACTAAAACTCTTTGGGCTTGGCCACCAGCCAGTTTTTACCCAGTGGAGAGTATACCCCTCCAAACCGTGAGCAGCCAGTTTCTCCAGAAGAATTCTGCAGGACATGGTGTTGAAGTCTTTACTAAAGTCCAGGTAAACAACATCCACAGACTTTCTCTCATCCATTTAGATTGCCACCCTGTCATAGAAGGAGTTCAGGTTAGACAGGCAGTTCTACCCTTCAGAAACCCATGCTCACTGGGCCTGGTCATGTGGTTGTTCAGTACCTGCTGCATATTGGCACTCAAGATGATTTTTTCCACTACTTTCCCTGGTACAGAGGTCAGAATGACAGCCCTACAGATCCCTGGATCCTCCTTCTGGCCCTTCTTGTAGATGGGTGTCACATTTGCTACCCTCCAGTGGAGGGCAACGAAGATGATTGGGAGATTGGAGCATCTCTTGTATGAGGAAAAGCTGAGAGGGCTGGGACTCTTTAGCCTGGAGAAGAGAAGGCTGAGGGCAGACCTTATTAATGCCTATAAGTATCTATAGGGTGGGTGCAAGGAGGATGGAGCCAGACTCTTTACTCTAGTTTCCAGTGACATGATGAAGGGCAACGGGCACAAGAGGGAATATAGAAAGTTCCATTTAAATTTGAGGAAAAACTTTGTGGTGAGAGTGACAGAGCACAGGAACAGGCTGCCCAGGGGTGTTGTGGAGTCTCCTTTTCTGAAGATATTCAAGACTGACCTGGATGCAATTCTGTGTATTGTGCTCTAGGGGACCTTGCTTTAGTTGGACTTGGTAATCTTTAGAGGTCCCTTCCAACCCTAACAATTCTGTGATTCCATGAAATGTGTTATATAGTCACTGAGGACTTCAACTATGCATTGCAGGTGGAGACCAGGTAGATGGTGGTGGTGCTGGATGTTGCAAACCTGCAAGTGGGTTTTCATGGTGGAACCATGGTATAAAATATTTTCATTACAGTGCAAAAAGGCCCTTGAGAAAGGGCTGTTATTAGGTACTGAATATATTAAAAGGAAAGATTATTTTGTATGATTCACAGAGGTAAGTTTATATACTACTCCCTGCTCTCCTAGTTTATTTCTACTGGTTTTTCATCCCAATGGCTTTTTCAGTAGTCACGTCAGATGGCCTCTGAGATGTGGTTATCTCAGAACAGTCACATGCTTTGTGAAAAAAAAAAAAAAAAAAAAAGGAGTACTTCACGTTCTGAATTTCAAAATATTTAGGAGATTATGTCACTGGGCCTAGGGGAAGTGGAGAAAAGACAACATGGTAGGCAACTTTTTCTTTCTTTAAACTTTTTTTTAAGTTTATTAGGCTCACAAGTCTCTGAGACAGTGTAATTTAAGCTAATGGAAATCCTAGTGGAGTTTCTAAGAGGAGCAGCAACAAAACAAACAGGGCATCCAGAAATAGCAATAAAAAAATATGAGACCATTTTCTTCTCAAGAAGTCACAGAACCATGATGACAACTGTAATTTATGCAAACTATACAATATGCCAGATATAGGACATGTCATGGGGCTAATCAAAGAAAGAATATGAAGGATGTAGCTGTGGTTCTGATGTTAGTTCTGCTTCCCAGAAGTATTATAGTATTCTAGATGTATTTCAGAAATCGATATCAGTTGAGAATGGTATTTGAGAGAGATCGGCCTGTAAGACAGAAAAAAAACAAATAAAAATGAAAAGAAAGATTGATCTCTTTTGTCTTCTTCTAGCCTTGATTTTGTTACCACCTAAGTAATAAGAATGAAAGAGAAATAGAACATCATATGGAGGACAGGGAAATTTTTTTCTAGCTCTGAGGTCTGTTGGACTTAAGTTGACCACGAAGATTGAATTCAAACAACAGTATCTTAGGGCCTATGAAATTAAACTTTTCACAGCTTTGGTTTCTTGATCCAAAAAAATTAGATGCCACTTGTGAGAGGAGGTGTAGGCGTTCATCTCTTCTTGGATCTCATTTCAGGCATCTTTAGGTAACCATCTACAATAATTTGAATGAATCATTTATTGCAACTACCTTTCTCTATTGTTTAAAGAGGGAGCCTAGGTAACAGGTTTAGACTATGTGACTACATTTAGACAGCTGAAGAGATATGTCATGATAGTTGCTTAATTTTTAGATGGTCAAAGATATATGAGAGGAATATCTGCCTAAAGCTTTACCTAATCACCAAACTGGTGAGGAGACAAATCTCTTTTGCTAAAAAAGAAAGACTTGTTACTTTTAAGTGCAGAAGCTTATTCACACGAGTCTAAGCAGAGGAAGATACCGTAAGCAGTAGCTATGGAGACATGCATCTGAAACAATACACTATAAAGTCTAGAAATGATACAAATAGATGTCATTTTTGAACAGCAAAAATAAAAATGGAATCAGGGAGAGAAAAAAATCGTACAAACATCTTCCATAAACAGCAACTGTATGTAAGTGTGAAACTTGGCAGATCTGATCCCATTATTGCACGGATTGTTTGTAAAGCCAAACACTTTGAAATTAGGTACTGTCTCGTTAAGTCTCCTAAGGCATTCCTTCCTTTTTCAGAGGTCATTTAATTTACAAACTCAAGATGTAGTACATTATGAAATAACTTCTGTTTTTCAAAATATCATCTCAGATCCACATCTCCTTTCCCTGAGGACAAAGTCCCAACTGCTAGGCTATCTGGTCTTACTGACTCTCTCATATTATCGCAGTGCTCTATTTTAGACACTAAGACACTTTAACAGGAGTGATAAAGAGACATTGTTCTGGAAGATGAGGCTTGAATCCCTGCTACAGGAGCTGGCTCAGGTTGTCACGGCAGTGCTGAATTTGAGTTAAAGGGAGTAATAAAGCAGTGTCTACTGCTAAATAAAAGTCAACCTGGGAATGACTGAAGGGCCAGGTTGAAGTGATCAGCTACACTCACATTGCTGAAGGTTGACACTCCTAGACCACAGGTTGTTTTTTTTTTGAAAAAGCCAATCTGAGACCGTCTGAAACAAATCCAGGAAAAAAGCTAGCACTTAAACAGTTTGGATGAATGGTGGCCAGTGCTTCAGCACTCTCTTCAGCCTTCTTTTTTAGCAGTATAGACATGCCAAATAGCCTGTCTTCAACACCACTGGATTTTAAGCAGTGCACTGTTCTCCTTTCTATATCTAATTTTGGGAACACAATGCTCAAGCATCCATTCTGGCCAGTGCAGGACCTGCTTAACTCAACGCAGTTTGTTTCATCTTTCTGCCGAAGGAAAGCTTCTCTGTTCTTTTTGGATCTAAGCTGATTTTGGTGGCAGTATAACCACATTTACATTTATGTCTGAGCTAATAAATGCAGCCAGATCTACTCTGTCTCTGAGCAGAGTCAGATAGAGTTGTGGCAGTTCACAGCCTGGCTAGTCCATAAAGTGGGTGCCTGAAAACTGAATGTGGCCACATGAAGAGCTGTTTGTACCTTATGGCCTTATTTTGCATTATTACTTTAAAGGCTGCATTTTTTGTTTGCAAAGAAACAAAAGAGCCCCACCCTGAAATGAGAGCACTTGGTTTCTGAGAATAAACATAATTACTGCCGTGCATTTTAGACAACAATAAATTATAAAGAGAACATTAGGATCTCACTGGAGAATTCTGTCTTTTACAGTAGCGGCTATGATTATACACCACTCCAAGTATTTAGAAACACAATTCATGTGGTGGGGAAGAAAAAACATTTCTATACTTGATAGAGTTGGCTGCGTGGTACATTAAGGAGCTCTATAATCTCACTCTTGAGTTTTTGATAATCCTCAGATAAATTTATTTTATACAGTGGCAGAGTGCATTGCCATGAGGGATCTCTAAAAACTTTACAATACAGTTGTTATATAAATAGTAGCTATGAGAAATCAGTCAAGTTTCCAGAGTGACACATGAGATTCAGCAAGCTCATGGTCCACAGAATTTAAATTAGAGCAGTTCAAAATCTGGCCTTTGTGCTTGTTCCACAAAAGGATGACTGGGATTTTTATTTGTCTGAGGACTGTCCCCAGCTTTGCTTTGTGTCCAGTCAAAACAACTTCTTCAGGTAAAATCTACCTTCATCAGAATAAATTTGAAAGGGGAGTGTTAGTACATGGGGGAACAAGTAAGAAAAGCAGCAAGGGCAGCTGAACGGTGGTTCAATTTTGGAACTGGCACTAACAAGCTGATAGGAAGAAAAAGGTAAAGTGCCTGAACCTGCCTCCAAAGCTCAGAGTAAACAGTTCCCACCTTGACAGTATTCAAGTAAAACTTCTTCCACTGGCTGACCCTGGCTATGATGTTGAGAGGTGAGTAGGTGTTAGCACGGTCTGTGCAGAGAGGAGAGACACCTCTCAGCAAAGGACTGTAGCTGCCTCAGGGTGTTGTTGTTGCATGCTACTTCCTTCTAAGGGGCACTTCAGACCTGCTCTTTTGGCTATGGCTTTAAAAATGTCAGTAGCCCCCAAGAATTGTATTCTCTGACTTCAAGGTAAAAGATCTCCTCTGAAATAAAAAAATACAGGTTCCTTAGAAGGAAAATACAGAGAAATATGTGAATGCTTTTGTGTGGTGTGAGAGGGGAAAAGAAAGGGCAAAATAAAGCTATTATCAAAAAATAAAACTACAAGTAAACAGAACCAGAGTTTTGTTATTTGTTTAGCAAAGCATCTGTAGAACCCTGCACTGCAAGAAGGAAAGTGGAAACTTCTTTCCAGAAGATTTTCCTGCTTTGATAGACAGCTGCAAAGCAAAAAAAATCATACACAGGTACATAAAAAGCTATCATTGCAAATGTAAATAATGGCTTATGATTAATAAATACCAAAACATATCGTGTATCCAGTTATGTCATGAACGGCAGCATGTCTCTCACAGCAGAAAATACAATTTTATAAAAAGAGAGATTTTAATGACAATCTGAAAATCTTACAGTTTTATAGTGCTATTTTCCTCAAAAGTTTAAACCATCATTTTTTCTCAACCTTAAACTCCCACAAAATCCCCTTAATCGGAAGTTAGGACTTGTGAAGAACAAATGTCAAAGATTGTTAAGCCACACACAGAAAGCTACTAATGAGGGTCTTAAAAGTTCCCAGCAAATTAGCCTGAAGGTATTTTATTATATATGAAAGCATTCTGCTATCTTGCAATGATATCTTGGAAGAATGTTTTTAAATCCCTGAAAACTAAACAGCAGCTGAAAAACCAGAAAGCTTAAAAACCATTACAGATCATCATAAAGCAGACTTGGATAAAATAGGTTAGCTCATAAATCAGAGCTATAGAATCGACTGCAGGGTAACTAAAACAGCGGAAGCAGTTCTGTTTGCAAAGGAACTCGAACTCCAAACAATGCATCTCACCAACAGAAAACAAACACATTAAAAGAAAGGAAATTAGTGAAGTCATTACACAAACCCAGCTGGGAACCCAGCTGTTTAAAGATGAAGCAAGTTCTCTAATTCTTGATCTTTGGGAGTGTCTAATTAGAAAACAAACGAAAAAGTTGTTCTCCAAGACAGCATTAAAATGAAAAGGAAAAGAAAGCTTTCTCTCAGAGTCAGATACTTTTGCTGTGATAGAGCAGATTTTTTGAAGGCTGAATAACTGAGAAAAATGCTACTGCTGCAGAGTTACATCATCAATTATGCTTAAATAAGGGCTGAAATGTACACAAGCATTAATACCATGAAATATTAAGCATAATACTATGAACAGCTTTTGTTTTGCAACTTATCTGTTATGCTTTTAACTCACCGTTAAAAACATTAAATAGATACATCACAAGCCTGCAGTGTTAATCACTTTCCATGATCAAACCATGCAGTCAAGTACTGCAGTGTTAAGAATATAGCGGCAAATTGTACTTAGGACCACAGACAGTGAACTTTCTGCCCAGGACCACCTTACCTGCAGGAGATGCAGTGAAATATGTTTGTTTAACTACTGAACTGCAATCCTAACTTTTCAACTATTTTCATTGCACTCCTGCTTTGGCCCTGATAACTTTAACCATGAAGGAATAAGAAGGGTATAGCAAGCATAGTCATCAGATTGACAGACATGAGAGGATAAAGGAGACTGGATTTGAAAAAGTACAGGTAAGGGTACATTGACTGCAGGGTAAGTGTAACATTACTTCTGACTATATGCATCCAACAGTTCTGAGTCTTTTGAGAAGATAAATGCGAAGATAAAAGACTTTTCTGAGACAGAGGACCTATGTAATCACTCTTCTAGTTTGGGATATTTGTCATTAGATTCAGTGGGAAAGCCACAGGAATTGGAGTTTCTTTTCCCAACTGAGTTCAAAACATGCTTCAAATAGATATTGTCCCCACAGTATCTGAAATGGAATTTGAACTTCTTTTTTTCCCCCAGAATATTTCATCACACTGTATGCTATTTACATCTTCAAAATCTATTCACTGTTGTTACTACTCTTTATTATACCTCATCTACTACAAAGGCATAATTTCAGTGAGTGTAATAGTCATGTTTAAACTGCAGCTGTAAAACAATTTCCCAATATGATTCAGTTCTTGAGTGCCGTCCGCTGAAATGCTAATACAATCACCGAGAATCCAGAAGCAGACAAGGTGAGATTTAAAGTTTCAGACAATTTAGTGCAAGGAAAGGATCTTGAGGCATGAAGAACGGTGTTAAAAAAATAAATTACATGAAGCATGGATGTGCAGTGAAATTGTTTTAATGTGCACTGACTTTTTAAGAACACTAAGTGTAAGCTGAATATTAAGTCAGTGCTTGAAGATATTTGAGTTAATTTTTCAAATAGTACTTCTTTTTACATTACATGAATAAAACTTTAATTTGGTATAATACTGGAAGCATGTGGGTTCACTTTTACAAAAACCTATTATCCATCATGAACCAGTTTAGTCTGCAGGTTAAATTAATTGAAGGCTTTTTATTGAAATGCATCTCTAATATGTAATGGTTTTATTCCTCCATTGGTTCAGCCATTCATTAAATTAAAATCTGTCTTTCTTATGAACTTTCAGCCTACCATCTCTCCTGGATTAAAAACACATTGCAAAGCTTTAAATTTGGAGAAAGTCTGCTAGGATCCAAAGACCGCTCAGCATTCTACTTTCCTTTTCCACCATATATGTAATGTTTAAGCTGTTTAGCTTGCTTTTTCAGTCCCCTCCCTCTGATGCCCCATTTTTTTTCCTTGCAAGGAAGAGATATACACAAGTAATCATCCTAGCAGTTAGACAGATGCCTGCAACTATGTAGCTGCCATTTTCAAGACTGTGTTTTTGCAGTTAGTTATGAGCAATGAAAAACTTCAGAACAACTTAGGCAAATCCTCTCTTGAGATGTCCCATCACAGTAGAGTGTGCCTGAACGTTGTCCAGAAACAGTTCAGTCACGGAAAGCTTTACTCTGGGCCTTACCTTTCCAAATCTGTCATGAACAATCCTGTAAAATGCACATTTTAAATTATTTAGAGATTAAAATGTAGAGAATAACTACCTGTGGATTTTAAAAAGTGTTGGTTATTAAATAACATTAGTAAACATCACTTGCAGTAATCAGTGAGCTTGGTGGGCAGCTGACAGGAGACTTATCTTGGTATTGTTCTGACAAAGTTGTATGTTTCTGGTTGTTTGTTGTTTTTTTTTTAATCTGTATATTGATCTTTTCTTTGAAATAATTAAATGCTCGATAGAAGAAAAAATGGGATTTAAAATCACATACAAGTATTCAGTACCTACACAGAAAATCACTGCTCAGGACAAAGTGTTTTATATTCTGTTCAGATTAGGACTGATTCTTCTTTGAAGCTTTCAAAAAACTTTTTAAGAAAACAAATTGTGCCAGAAGGGAAATAAAAGAGGTGATATTGAAATATTTTGTAAACTTAAATGAGTTCATAAAAATTATTAAAATTACAAATTTTACAAATTTAAAAAATCTTTTAAAATCTTATTGATGATGTAGTGCAAGTGGTGCAAGTTAACTTGTCATTTGTATTACATGCAGGAGATTTCTGAAAAATTCTTCACAAGCAAGTGATCTTCCTTGCAACCTAGTATGCTTCTTAAATTATAACTTCAACTTGTTTTCTATTTATTTTTATAATTCTGCCTAAATATATGGTATTATGTAAATTATTTTAATTTAAAAATACGAATACTTTCCTATCAAGACTGATTTTGAGGTTTTTAATTTGTTATGTTCCTTACGTTGTTGCCAAGTTGGGTACTTTTAAGTGCATATTAAAACACTTCCCTTTCCTTATTGAGTGCCTAAATTAATTTAGTTTACTTAATCAGCTGGTTTTTCTATGAGAAGTTCCAGTTTCAGGGGACAAAATCGTAGGTCTGCTGGAGGTAATTAGAATTTTACCTTTTACTTCATCAGGGACAAGATTTCACCCACAACCACAGCAGGTGGTGGTCCCTGTGTTGGTGCCACCAAATGTGGAACAATCTATGCACTACTGCCCTCCTTTCTTCATTTGATTGCATCAAACCATTCTACTCGGTATCACTTCCTTCAACTTTAATTTTTCTTTATAGTTTCTTTATTATTTTATCTTTTTTCTTCAGTTATGCTCATTTCTTTAACAAGATTGTTTTTGCTTGATCTTCTCCCTTTGGCAAACGTACCTCTCCTGTTGCGCTGAGCTATGCTTTTCATATGCCTTCTTCACCCTCTATTTTCTTTGAGATTCTTACATTTAGTGATCTCGATCTTCTCCTTCTCAAACTTTTAACTTTTTAAAACTTTTTTTAATCTGAGTTCTTCCAAATCTACTCTCCTCACCCCTGCGTTTTCTAGTAATAGCATTATTTTGCTTTACATTCATTAGTGAAAAAAAACTAACCTCCTGAAGAAGCTAAATATTATTATTATTATTATTACCCCTACTTTCCAAACAGGAAAGTAAAACAGAGAGGCAAAATGATTACACAAAACAAGAAGGAGAATCAGTGTTTAGATCCAGGATTAGCACACAGAAGACAATCTACAGCTTGTACCATGGCTGAGATTTTCTTGTAGTATCGATGGCCTCCATGGCCATGCAATTATATTGCCTGCTAGTCTGAAGCAGACAACAACCACAACGTTTTGCAGCAGCTTGGGCTGTTTCCACTGTTTGCAGCTCACAGAAGGACCTCTGTGAAATCAAGGATCAAGTATATATTACACTGAATAGGATTACATGAGTTTTGGGAGTCATGGCATCCAAAAACTCAAGAGGCCCCAGGCTTCACAAACATCTGGATATGTCTGACAGAGATCTAACATCCTGTATGAACTCTGTGCAGACTATATTGTATCTCTGTTTGGGGAGAAAAATACCCAAACAATAACAAATGTAAAAAAAAATAATAATAAATGAAGCTGTCCTACTAAGTAATTACTTCAGAAGATTGCTTGCAAGGATATTTTCATCCCATTTTATTAATAATTAAAAGAAAGAAAATAGAAGAAATGGTGTTTGAGTTTTGATGCATTTTTATTGGCTATGGGTTCATTGTATAATATCACAAATGTAGGATGCTACTTCAGGGGAAAAAGAGGTGAATTTCAATAAAAATGAAGAATAACCATTGAGGGCATTTGTTTCTTCTAAGCATTATACACAGCTGTTGTAAAGTTGGCAAAGATATGTGCCAGAAAGCTACATATCTGATGCTAGAAACTGTTTGTTTCACCCTTTATTCAGTAACAGCTGGTAAAATGGTATTTAAGAACAGTTTTGATTTAATCTAATGAGAAACTGTGTTGCAATGTACTGTACTGCCTGCAGAAAATAATTGGACAAACATTGATTTTTATGTTCCTATAATAGTTTCATTTTCAATAAATAGGAATTTATATGCAGAGTTATTTGCTACCATTCCTCTCTCCATATACAGGCTAGAGACGAAACACAACAAAGCAAACAAAATAAACCAGTCTTGAAATTAGGCTTAGCTGTTTGAGAGTTTCCAGAACTGGAAAAGATCTCCCTTCAGAATTCAGTTTTATGTTCGGTTGACAGTAGACCAAGCTAGTGTCAAAAGGAACTGGACAGTGGGATCTACTGAGAGGCAGGAGAAAATTAAAACACAGCAATACCAACCAAAATAGGAGGATAAACAGAAGATAGAGCATGGAGGGTAACATAAAGTGAAATTTACTGTTCAGTATCATACATATACCACCTATAATTTGAATTATTAGGTATCTGATTTATATATTTTATGAATCAAATAATTCTTAAATATCCTGAGACGTGATAGCAGATGAAGTATAGTATCCACAAGGGCTCTGACTCAAAGCAACTCTTTTCCTCCATCAATATGAATACAACTACAATTTTGCCTTAATTTACGTAAATGTAAATCAAGTTCAGAACCAGGCCTAAAGGTATATATATTTGCTGAAAAGCAAAAGAAGTAAGCAATGAGCTGGATGCTCAATCATTGACACTAATTAACTGTTACTTACCTTACTATTTTACACTACAACTATCTCTATCAAAGACAAAGACTAGGCATCCATCTGAGAACAATTAATTCTGTGGATCTTTACTGAATGTCCACAATGTGTTATTTATCCCTTCTACCCCATCAGTCCTCCAAAAATGTCCCAAGAGGCTTCTCATTCTTAAGCAGCCTCACCATCCTCTGCCACACAACAGTTCACCTCAGCTTTATCTTATATAGCCATTAGTCTTGTAAATGGCAACACAAGTCCTCACATCAATTTAGATCCTTCAAGCTGAAAATAACTGTGGTATGGCCAAACCATAGAGGAGGATCTGTGAAACTGGCCCAAAATAATGTGGTGGTATATCAGTCCATGCCATTTGGCTGGTTGTCAGGGATCAGTCCCTAGAAGTAACAATGTAGGCATAGCTACGGATGGCCCCACAAAGATAAAGCTTTCCTTTGAGGTCTAAATATGAGTGCAACTACACAGTGAAGCAGTCGTTAGACAACCAGGGTTTGGATGTATCACCCTGCCTTTAACTAAAAATTTTATCCAGATCAAACAAGTTTGGTCTAAAATGGTTTTGATTCTCCCCAGTCTCATTATTTCTCCACCTCTTGCAACCTGTGTCCCGGGTTCAGCTTGCCATTCATACAGTAGTGGAGACAGAACAAGAATCATAATTAGCTACCACTGAAAGCCTAAAAATTGTATGGCTCATAATATAACTTCTGGTTATAGAGTCTTGAAATATTCATACATTGGCAACTCTCTGATAGGTCTCTGTATATAATGTCTTTCAAAATACAATTACTTTCCATTTTAAATCTTATATTAATACTTAAGTGTGGTTCAGCATAACTTTACACTTCAACAGCAACATCTGGATCTCAAAGCCTAGAGAGACAACTGATGTACATACCATTAAAATGTTTAATTGTACCTTGGTTTATCTATAATTTTCCCTGCTTATTCTTCTTTTTACTTAAATCTTGATCTTTCCTTTTCTCCTAATTTTAATCATGACTTTCCACTTCTCTTAGAATTGGAGTTTTATCTTCTCTCTTCTTTCATGTGTTTTTGAAGAAGTTGTTTTGTTTTTTTTCCTTAGTGCTATTTTTTCTGTCTTCTGTGAACACTATTTTAATTATGATTTCCTGCAGTGGAAATGAGTGCGACTTCTATTTCTGTATCTTCTCTTTTGAACTCAGTATTCTTCTGGTAAACTAGAACACTGTGTGTTGTCCATACTTTATCTTGCTTCCACTGTACAGACTTTCTGATGTGGGAGCATGTCATTTCATAAATGGAGGTAGTAACTCATCTGAACTTGTTTTGGAACTACAAAAATCACTTTGTTCCTTTTGATGCATCCTAAGGAACCCATAAGCTGGATCTGAATTCCTTCAGGCTTTTTTCTTCTCAATTTAGCCAGATCTCTTATGGCTTTCCCTACCCTTTCCATTATCTACAGCTCAGGTGCATGCACTAGTTTAACATCCTCAGTATAGGGAACAAAGAGGAGCATAAGAAACACCACTTTTCTTTCTTATAGGATTCTTCCAAGAGTGATTTAAATCTGTCCTTATTTTAGGGTTTCCTGGAAGTTATTTTGCACAGGCTGGCTTAGAAATGCACACCATCAGCTGTTTCTAAACCATTTAGCATATTTCCAAGCAGGCATTTTTCCACATATTAAGAATGAGCCCTGTCATGTAATCATCCTTTGGATGATTACAACTTCAACTGAAGTTTATTGGGACTTTTCAGAGAGACTCTAACACAGGATAAAAAGCGCTCATGACACCTGATACCTATTAATCTGGGAACTCACAGTTTAATACCTTCAGCATTATGAATGTCTTACTTATTTGCAAATACATTTCAAAGTGTGTTTACTTGTGCTTATAATGACATTATGCTGAGAATATTTCCCTCTCAAAGGAATTTACCATATTTTGTTTGCTACTACCAACATGTTTTTTGAGCTGTTAGTCTGAAACAAATATTTAGACAAGTGAAGGAAGTAGTATTATTATTTCTCCCATTGCACGTTAGTAAAATGTAAAGTACTGTGCACCTAGATTGTTATCTGTTTCTGATGAAGCTTGTGATTATATTTTCTGGGTTTAGTTTGAAAGCTAAGACATCTGTTTATCTGGTGCATACAGAATAACTCTCATGTCTCTTCATCTCTAAAATTTTCAAAGGCTTTCATTCTGTTTTAAATCCTTTGAAGAAGCAGTAATCAAAGACAAAAATTATCAGAGGTACATTTTTGTTTTCCAAACAATGAAAATAACAATGCTCATCCTACTCCGATTTCAGGCACTTGCAATGAAACTTCAAACCTGGAGATTTGCCACACAAATCAAAAGTAATATGGGTAGTAGCAAACTCCAAAGTGCTGGCTGGATTACATTTAATATGGGTACATCCCCCAGACTTCAATTCATCATATAAATTTAAACCAGACATTTAAATAATAAAGACCAATAAGGCAATGCAAAGACTTCAAAAACATATCCCATCACAGCATGACAATGCATCAAAGTTTTGGGTTTTTTTTCTCCTTTTTTATTCAGATAAAGAAAACAGGGAGAATAATGGTGAAATGCCTTTGTAGCACAAAAGCATTCTGAAAACAGAACATTGAACAAACAATATTTTGACATTCAAAACTGATTTTGAATCTCAAAACTTAGATTGAAGTAATTTTTAGCAAGAGGGAATCAATATATTCTTGAAAATAAATTGGCATTGCAGTTGAACTCTTTATAAGTAAGATTTTTTTCTGCCAAATCTATTCAAACTACAGTTTTACTTAGCACTTGAAGGGAAAATAATAGAGGTCTTTCTTGAAGAACTGAAAAGTTTTCTTTGCATTTTTAATTCATTTAATGCTTCTGCATGCATCTCTAGTATGGCCATGCCATTTGGAATATACTTTGAGCAGAAGAGTGAGAATATTTAGTTGAGCTAAAAATAGTGGGAATATGTGAAAAGATTTTTTAAAAAATCTGTTTAATTTGTGCTATGTCTGGGTACCATGGGTAAAATCCCAAATACGCACGGTCATTCAAGATTTCTCTCTTTTCTTTTATTGGAGATTGCCGTGATGAAGATTATAGGAACAAATTCTGTAGTCAGTGATAAGATTCCTGCTATCCAGCTATAGATCTCTGTGCTGTAGTCACCCACTTAGCTAATCATACTTTACAGTCAATGTAGAGAAACACATTTCTGTTCTACTATCCACCTGAGCTATTGTAGGCTTATGTTTTACGAAGAAATGAATTGCAGCCTAGAAGCATTTCTGAAGGGACCTTTGGTTACTGGCTCACTGGCAGTTCACATCTACATTGTAAGTGTTGGTGTTTGGTCTAAAGGATTTCATTTTAGGTCTGTGTATTTCTTTCTGCTTCAGCTTCTGAGAAGTTGCTAGTGGTTTTATATATGAACTGGAGACTGAACAAAAAAAAAAAAAATAAAGAAAAAAACCCAAACAACAAAAAAGCTATTAACTTCAAGACTTTTGAAATGAGCATAGCTTTCAACCTAAAGACACATTACTTACCACAGTCATCACTGTAGCTCGGTCACTGGAGTTAGGCTGAGGATATACTGGGAGAAGAGAAAGGAAGTAAAAAATCATTTTGGTCCTCAGGATTCACTCTGGACTGCACAAGAGATGTCAGACAGGGTCACAGGTCTGCAAGGTCAGCATTCTTAATGAACTCTGTACCTGTAGCTGCAACGACATGTCATGGGACTCTAACAGGTCAATACTGTGCAACCCTGTTATGCCTCTCATCATTTTGGATACCAGCTGTACGATTAGTATGCAAATTCTGTCATCATAGCTACACTGACCAGGAGGAGCTAATGAAAGGTAAAACATGCTGTTCTGGAAGACAGAGAAGAACTTTGAAAGTTGCCAAAATTTTAGACCTAGGAGCCCTGCTTGGTTTGTGACTGATTTGTAGTACATATGTAACTAGCAAAAATAAGAAAAGAGAAGGAAAAATAAACAGTCAACTGCCTCTGGTAAGTAGTTAGGAAACTGTGCTCTATTATTTTTTGGACAACATTGTTTTGATCAGAAATAATTAATATTTAGATTTTCTTATTGCACAGGGGTATTTTGATGAGATCAATAATGACCAAAATAATCTTGGGCAGTAGCAACTTTCAGTTCATTTAATAACTAAGAAGCCCAAGTCCTTTGCCCACAAAAGAACAAAAAGAACAAACCAAACCAACAAGCAACCAAAGGAAAACACATGCACAAAAGGTAATACATTTTACATTAGTTTGATTAATCTTATATGAACTGCAGCAAGTGCTGGAAGTGGCAACTTTCCTCCATATTAACCCAAAACCATGTGGACCACATCTTCACTGCCCATGCAGTGCAGTGCCCACTGTCAGTCCAGTTGAGCCAGGGCTGCATTCAAAGCCCTGTGGGTGACTAAGACTGCAGTTTACCAACATCTTTGAGATGATCTAAGCCCAAGCTACAACTGTAAGTGGTAGTTGTCCCAACCCTTCCTCTGCCTGTATATTCCACTCCCCCACTCTCCATTAGCATTTACACAAAAGGAAATGATCCAACTGAAAAGTTTTAATATTTGGGAGGTTGCATGTTGGATCAGTTCCCAGATCTAGCCTAAAGGTAGCCATACAATCTCACATGCTGGCACAAGGGGAAAGGCGGGAACAGACGGCTGAGGTGGGGAGGATGGAGGGACCATCTCCTTTAGCATACTTTCATATTTAAGTTAGATTAAAGTATTCATGAAAGCACAGCCTAATTTAATTCATATTTCTGAGGCCCTCAGTGTTTCCAAGATAGATGAGCAACTGTCATACTCCCTGACTCTCACTTCTACCTCCCTCCTCTCCATCTGGGAACAACTTCAAGATGCTATCACCACAGCAGCAAAAGAGCCCTCAAAAGCATATTTGCCTGTCAGCTGGGTAGTTGATTTCAATTAAAAATGTGAGGAGTTTTGTCCTCCAGGTCATAGGTAGATTTTTATAGTCAGATTAGGTTGGATAACAAATCTAGTTGTACCCTGTTCCTTTACCTGCAGTATTTGTTTTTTGGGGAAGGGCAATAACTGTCAGGTTATTTATGCATATCTTATGACCTTGCTCTAAATGTAAAATATAGAATTAAAGTAAAAAACAAATCAATTGTTATGAAGAAAATTTAGATCTTCAGGTTATATTTACAAAACACAAGAAATAGAAAAAGTGAAGGAAATCAAGAAGGAAATAAAGAGAAGACAATGAAATAAATAATATTTTTAATATAACACTGTAATAAAAATGGTGTAATGAATCATCCAAAATATATTTGTAGACCTTCTCCCTCAATGGACAGGTATTCTTCTAAAACCTATGAATAATTCCATCTTAATGAAATTCATTAAAATAATAACTTCTCAAAATTATTATCAGAGAAATTTTGTATTTGAATATTGAAAACTTATCTGCTATAAACTAATATGCTAGTAAGTATTCCAGAGAGGGAGAGAGAGAAAAACAACAGATGCTTTTGTTGAATATTAGTCTAAAATGGTAACTGGCTGAATTAGTATTTTTTCCCCAGAAAATGATAGTTTTGCCTTTGCTTTCAGCAGGTCTTGCTCCCTCCTCTGTCTTGGGCATTTGCTCCCTGCTCCACCTGGAAGAATATTCTCCTGCTCAATTGCAATGTACATGTACCAATCATGGACACAAATACCAAGTCAAGTTTATCTGGCCACTCTTAAGAACAGAATACTTGGGACTGTGAACTCAGGAAACACAGCCTGTTTTCTTTCTTTTTCTTTTTTTTTTCTTCTTTTTTTCTTTTTTTTTTTTTTAAATAATGTATATATTTAATAATTATAAGAGTTTATGTTTAGAAGACAGAACAAGTAATATCTAAAATGGATTTTGAACCCTACACTTGAAAGTATTATAACTGTAATCTATTCCATTTTTAATCCCTGTTGCCATTTCTAGACGAGCTCCCTCTAAAGGAGGAAGTCTGATTTGTTTGACTGGCCCCCAGTGTGGACCATTGAGTGTTAATAAAAAGTCCCATTGCAGACAGGGGCTGTCAGCAGCAGGCTTTCCTCAAAGGCTACTGAGCAGCACTGAAATGCATGTGAAAATGAGAAAAAGACATTTTCAGCAACTGACCTGCACATATATAGGGTTAAATCCTATCCTGAAACAGGTACATGAAAACTAAAGAAGGAATTTAAGTGCCCAATGTGTCTGGTGCCATTTTAAATGTCTTAAGCTATGTCTACATCAGGAGGCAGTGAAAACCCAGAGAATCAGTCTCACAGAGCTCAAGACCTGCTGCCCACATCATACACATCTCACATATTTTTACTTCGTTCTACCTTTAACCCGCTCCCAGACAATGAACCTTCATTCAATGCGTTCATGTGGACAGCATCTTCCAGTTAAGTTTCATCCTCCCAAAATCTGGTTCTCATGTCTGGAATCATCTTGTGATGGGAGTCATAGCATAGGATAGGGGACCAGGAGATTTGTTTCAGAAATATGCTCCTGATCCAAACATCCAGGGTTTCTGAGGCATTTAGGCAGGCAGATAAGTCAATCTATAAAAGAATTACGTCTTTCAGGAGAAACATTGAGAGGGTAGGCAAGGCACTCTAGCATGTCTGCAATAGCAGTAAACTCCTCTGCTGCTCCCCAAAGGCACTGGGAATTTGATGAATGTATCTGATGGATAAATTAAAGCAAATCTGAGCCTTGTGAGTCTGCTGCCCAAAACAAACAATCCCCTTAATGTTCCTGTCTGTGAAAGCAGAACTCCATGACAGTAAATGAGATATTTATATATATTTACACAGAATATTTTCCTTTTATCTTCTCTGTTTGCATAGGCCAATGAACCTCAGAGAATTATCTGTATTTATTTGCCTGAGTTCTCCCATTTGGTTTTGTATCTCTTCAGTTCTATCTTTTCTTTATATCCAGAACTCCACATGGC
Organism: Apus apus; assembly: GCF_020740795.1. Lineage (NCBI taxonomy): Eukaryota > Metazoa > Chordata > Aves > Apodiformes > Apodidae > Apus > Apus apus. The sequence goes on from NC_067282.1 coordinate 41,479,745, forward strand.
AACTTTCCAATTGTATTTATCCACTCCAACTAATTGAGTCACATAAATGCAAGTAATTTGAAGCATTATTATGAGAGATTTCTGTTTGCCTCTTTAATTAAGCAGTTGTTCACAGGTGCATACAGTTACAACAAAATTAATTGATAGCTTTATTGCAGTTCTTCAGTCTGCTTCTATTTGGTGTTTGCAAACACTGCCATTAGATACAGTGTGTCTTATCTTGTTCGTAGGGAACATTTCTCATTTTCCTTCAGAAAAGGTTAGGACAGATTGACCTGTATATTGGAAAATCTATCCAAGCAGTAAAGGTAATTTTCCTAAGAAGGAAAGAGAGCAAATGTTTATTTATGGAATAGTTGATTACCAACGGGAAGAGCTGCAACCCTGCTTTATTTTTCTGCATCCATAGCAAGTATATTGAATGTCAAAAATCATTGCCGGGGAAGCTAATAGCTTCTTATGGAAACTGTGGGTACTTCATTGATTGTTGTCCATGACTTGATTACAATAACCATACAGGATTGTTACAACATTATTAATAAAATTTATCTAAATGGTCAATTTTTGGCCAAACAGAAACATTAGAAAATTGTACACAGAAATGGATCTTAACAATAACCTGGGAAAACTTTAAAAGTGTATGCATGTAAGACTGATTTCATTCTATATGGCTCTGTGTATCTAATTTCAGGTACTCCTAGTCCAATTGGAAAAAGAAAGACATAATCCAGGGAGCAATCCAGTTGACCTAAAGTTGGCATTTTCACCTGGAACTGACTGCTGCTTTCTCTGTATCTATGTCTTAGGTATCAAGTTATATGGAATGAATTTATGTTACAGTAATATTTTTATAAGATACAGTTGTCCTGAAATATTTTTATTTTTCTATTTTCTATCAAGCTCTAAATTTAAGACCAAAATATATTATCAGGTTGCTAGGCAAGTACCCTTGTTTAGTGAAAACGAAAGTAGATTGGTGGCTTTATGCTTTTTTAAGTTCTTCTTAGCAGGATACTTATTCCTTGCAAGAAAAGTCAGAGGAAGTAATACAGTAGTAATAAATAAATGTATCATAATTTAACATTAACTGAGATAGGAGAATAAAAGGAGTGTGTTTTCTTCTACATTTAGACAGTTCCAAATTTCTCCCATATGCTTTTCCTATAGACTTACTAGTGATACAAACATTGTTGTAAAATTGCTGCCTTCCAGTGTAATGTCTAATCTGAGAGCTAAACTGGGTTGTTCTCATATAATTTTCATGGCCTTGTTGAAACAACTGGTGTAGTTATTGTGCCTGAGCTAGAAGAGAGTAACTGGCAGCCCAAAGGAAGTTATTTTACTTCACACCGCTTAAAACCAGGCTCATGCAGAAAATGAGCAGCTGTGTTTTAGGAAGAAGAGGCAGTCATGAGCTTCATACAAGCATGCAACTCCCAAACGTTTCAGCAGGAGGGTGTTGAGAAGGAAGAGCCAAATTTCACCTTCATTAGAAAAAAAATAATAGAGGAATACTGTATTCAGTTTTGCTATCACACTTTACTGTTGCATTAGCAAGCTGAGAGAAGACCTAAAGAGAGAAGACCTGAAGGGAGCTACAAAAGTGTTAGGCCATGGTAAACTGAGAAAGCCCAAGTTAGTAAATTCTCTATGTAATAATTTAGCTGGAATGGGCATGTACCTAACTTGGTGGGGGGACTTTTGCAAGATTCTTGATACAGCAGAAAAGGGGGGGAGTGGGAACAAGAGTCAGAAAAAAAGATCTCATAGCAAAAACCTGAATGTAATTAAATTTTTAAAAAAGTATATTTTTCTAAATGCCCTGGGAGAACTTACATAAGTGATACTTCCATTATCACTTTGGTTCTCTGTATTACTTTTACTTATCTTACTAAAATCTGTTCTCCAGCTCACCTAGAAATTATGAAATTACTCCCTGTATGGCTGACTAAAAATCTGTGTTTGTAATATTTGGGATACTAGACAGTTACAGTAGTGTAGGTGTATTATGAGTGAATTTGTAGGTAACTGACTGAATAGCATATAAACCAGCAGATGTCACATTTTTTTCTCCTTATGAATACACGTATAGTTCAAATATAATCATAAACCTGCTCATGTCACTCTTCAATATCCATAAGATAAACCTGTGCATCTACTCACAGTCTGGCACTTATGCAGAAGTGCATATGCATATGAAATTCAATGTGGTCTAAACTGATAGGTAGGAGAATCTTATGCAGAAATTAGTGTGGTTGGTGTTCTCCCTCTCCTGAACTTTTACATAGCATCTGTTGCTGCAGTATGTGTGGACTTCTGGCAAAACTGGGAAATAATACTGAGGAGATCATCTTTATTCAAGAGAAAACGTACTCTAATTTGTTACCATAATGATCTACTAGAATAGGACAGTAGAGCAGTATAGGAGAAAGGGACCTGGGTGTCCTGGTGGACAGGAGGATGACCATGAGCCAGCAATGTGCCCTTGTAGCCAAGAAGGTCAATGGCATCCTGGGGTGTATTAGAAAGGGTGTGGTTAGTAGGTCAAGGGAGGTTCTCCTCCCCTTCTGTTCTGCCTTTGTGAGGCCACATCTGGAATCTTGTGTCCAGTTCTGGGCCCCTCAGTTCAAGAAGGACAGGGAACTGCTTGAAAGAGTCCAGTGCAGAGCCAGGAAGATGATTAAGGGAGTGGAACATCTCCCTTATGAGGAAAGGCTGAGTGAGCTGGGTCTCTTTAGCTTGGAGGAGAGGAGACTGCGGGGTGACCTCATGAATGTTTATAAATATATTAAGGGCAAGTGTCTGAAGGAGAGAGCCATTTTTTTTCAGTGATGTCTAGAGATAGGACAAGGGGCAATGGGTGCAAACTGGAAGAAGAAACTTCTTTACTGTGGGAGTAACAGAGCACTGGAACAGGCTGCCCAGAGAGGTTGTGGAGTCTCCTTCACTGGAGACATTCAAAACCTACCTGGACATGTTCCTGTGTGATGTGCTCTAGGTGATCCTGCTCTGGCAGGGGGGTTAAACTAGATGATCTTTTGAGGTCCCTTCCAACCCCTAGGATTCTGTGATTCTGTGATTTATGAATATTTTCTCATATGTTATTATGCTTAGATTTGTTCTTTCAGTGGACAATTTTCTGGGTGCAAATACAGTAACACATTTGACAGCTTGCTTCAGACTCTTCTGAAAATTTTCTTAATTCCATTACAAATCATAAAGATTTACAAATCACCATGTAGCAAAGGATCATCCTGAGCTGATTTATAGAGTGGCATTAGTTGTTGCAGGAGAAGCTATAGTTCTGAAATGAAGCATTGCAAAAATGCCTGGTAGGGTTCTGTATTTGCTCTACCTCCATGAATTTGTGTCAGTTTTAGTCAGATTAGGCATAAAAATATTTTTCTTTTTAACTGCCAGCAGTGAAAACCTTGTACTGGGATCAGAAAGTCACTGCCAACAGTAAGGTTTTCTCAGGCCAATTTATTACAATTGCGTAGACACCTTGTCTCCAGTGGGGTTGTGAAGGTGCAAATAAGGGCAGCATTTGGCATTCCAGTGGGAAACTTGGAGGTAGAATAACTTCACTGATGACATACGTGCCTGACTAGAATCCAGCTTACTCCCCCAGAGCTTTGGGTGTGTTGGTAAGCAAAAAAAAAAAAAAAAAAGTTATGAATCAAAGTCAAAACATACAATTGTTTCTGAAGCAGACGTCTATGACTCACAGGGAACCTATCAGTTGAGAAGGAAGCTGCCTTTCCTTTGAGTCATCTTAAATGTGTCCATTTAACATAGTCTAGCATTTGTAACCCCATGAAATAGAAAATTAAGTAGATGCGGCCGGGTACAATGAAATGTTTGGAAATTTACATTCCTGGTGAGTCGTATTTCAGAGCTTGCTTGCAGATTAATGACTTCTTCCTAATCTGCTTAGACACCTGTGAGGATTTTGGGTCAGGATTCACAGAAGCACTTAGCATGAGATTTGGTTGGCTGAGCATGCCAGCTGTTGCAAATCCTGGTTTAGGTGTCTCTCTCCTTTGGACATCTCAATCAACCTCATAAACTTTGCCCTTTGGGCCCTTCAGTCCCTGCTTCTTGCTTTTTCCAGCTGCAGGTTTCTCAATACCTCAATTTTCCATTTGTTACTAATCCAGTTACTACTGTTCCAGCTGAGTTTATTCTGTGTTCTGAGATTAAAAGAACAACTGCAGCTTGTTGTTAGCAACAACAGTGGAAAATGCACGATGGCTTCTTGGTTTTAGCAGCAACACCTGAACAGCAGAAATTTGTTTCCAGATGGAGCTGAGATAGAAAGAAAAATTGAATTACTGTCCTGTTTAAAGCTCAGTGCTACGTGCAGTATTGGCCATGCAGAATGGGCTCATCACTTGTAGAATGAGGTGCAGCAAGAAAGAAATTATGGTCAGTTTCCCTGGGGAGGTACAGAATCAAGTGCAGGGGTGAAAAGATTTATTTTTAATCAAGTGGATAATCCTCTTCACTGTGCAATGGGAATTACCTCAGGTATAAACATTAACCATTGTAACTATTAAATATGATGAGATATTAGATTAATTATTGTGTGGCTGTGAAATAAGCTGCTGCAGCTTCTGCAGTATGTAAAAAGGACAACGAGTACAGAGTCTAAATTGGGTATTTAGCTCAATACACAGAAAGATACTTTGATTTAGTGGTCACGTGACTTAGTGATGATAGTTACAAATTCAGGGTGTATGGTATTGAATCATGTTGAATAATACTCACTTGTTCCATTTAACAATATTTAATGCAGTGATTGGAAATTCCATGGCAGGCAAAGGGAGCTAGGCTAACACCTCATACTGATTTTCATTAAGGTTTGGCTACCTAAGGCCTTCTGATTAATGTGGGAATACAAATAGCATTGTTATGCTTTTATTGGAGATAATTATGTAAAACTGCTGTTTAACATCTATATTTCTGTAAAGTTGTGGGTTTTTTTCCCAATCCAAACCAGTGGAAAAAAAATATTAATTTTATGAAAACTGATTATATATGAACTTACAGATAAATATATAGTTGTGAAATTACCCTTTGCCAGATGCAATACATTTATTTTACTGTTTTTTCCCTTACTTTATAAATTAATTATTCTTTTCTTCACAATTTCTGTTTTTCTTACAGGTATACTTAAGGGTCTCATTGTTTTCATTCAAAATACCATCAGTGATACAAGACTCTATGAGCTGATATTTAGGTAACTTTTATAATGATATTATAATTTTTATATATTTTAAAAGAATTTACTATGCTAAAGGTAAAATACTTCCACAGACATTTTTGAACCTACAGACAGAAACCCTCTGAAGTTTTTAGGCTGTGTTCAACGAAATGTTCTAATACAATAATTTGACTAGAATACTAGCACTTTATAAGGGTGATAGTTTTAAAACACACACCCATATTAACATTGCACACTGCATATTGCAGTGATATCTTTGTGTTATGAGTTAACAAGATAAGATTATACAGAATACTGCACTGAATTTAATTACAGTATTCTGGAACAAAAATACTGGTTTTACACCACAGCTGCATCAACTGGTTTCCATGGAAGTCCCAAAAAATGTAAAGAGATCAGGACAAGACATTTCATACACAGTTTAAACATTTTTTAAAGAAAGTATAAATATTATTTTATGTCTCTAGATAGCTTTAGATTAAGGTTGATTTTGTTGAAATATTTACATCTGCTTTTCTTCTCACTGTGATGTTTATCACCTAATAAAAATGCTAAAGTTACCAAGGAAAGATATTTAATTTGTTCTTGCTGCTCAGTTGCATGTTGCATCCTATTTTGTAGTAAATGGCATAATGTCCCAAGTGGGCTGCCATGCTGTCAGATACATTATTTATACATAACATTGCTGGTTAATCAATGAACAAAAATGTAGGAGCCATTTTCTTTTTCTTTTTTTTTTTTTCTTTTTTTTTTTTTACTTTTTCTGTGACATCTTTAAAGTCACAGTAGAGAAGAAGAGAAGAACAGTTTTGCAATGTATTATACTGTTACTCACTTTTGAAAATAGCTTCAGGACCTTCCTGGCACAGTTTGCACCATGCATCTGATTAAATTGAATGTGATTGTTAGACAAATGCAGTAACGATTTCTGCAGTGCCGAAGAGTAATTTGGTGAACTATGTAAGCTATTCTTATTTTCTAGTTAAAAGTAAACAAAATGTATTCCAGCAAATGTTTCTGACAAAAGATTTTTTGAAAAATCTGACATGAAAACTGAATACCCTATCAGGATTTTTCGTGTGTGTTTACAAGAGAGACAGAATTTAAAAAGTCACTTGAATGCTCAGCAATTTTTGAAGCTCACCCTGCACTAAATGGAAAATGAAGTTTATAAGTGAATGAGGAACTGAAATATGAATATATATGTGTGCAAACAAAAGAAGTGCAGCTGTATTGTGTCACAGAACAGCAAGAGATTTTTGTTTGTACTTCAGCTTATTCTGTCGTATTTTGTTCATAGACATTTCAGATCAATACAAAATATTCAGCTCTGTTCCAGTGATTGAATATGAACACATTATGTGCATACAAAAATAGTGATAATCTGTGTTGATACAATAGTTCATTTTGCATTAGTGTCCTAGATGGGACAATGTTAAGAAGCAATTTAAATGAAATTCATTTAAATGTCAGCTCTCATGCTTGCGATTTTTCTATAATTGGTTATTTAATTAAAATAATTCTCATAGTCATTAATTTAGACTAAAACTTGCTGTGCACTGACATGTTTTAATTACATGGTATTAACAAAATTGATATGCTTTAAAAAAGCATGGTTAAATTTTAAACAAGAATAAATTAGAAATCTCATAGATCATCCTACTTAGAGTATTTATGAGAAAAAATCAGTCATTTAAATGTTTATTATAAACAAAGTTCCAACATTATTGTGCATGCATCATATTTGGTTCCCGCTTCAGTGTGAGGAGACTTTTATGTTAACACAGCACCTCCATCTTTGAATTCCTTTAACCAACACACAATAAATAAGGTAATGAGCCAAATTAAATATTAATAGAAATCCACATAAACCACAGAAGACAGACACAGAACTGTCGTTTGAATTTTACTATAGCTTTGATATCATTAGGACAACATATTAATGAAGTTTTAAAGGGTTGAATCTTTATCTATTGTTCATGAAGACAAAAAGGATTATTTGAGCCTTCTTGTAAGATGTGGATAAGGAATGAAAAACAATTAAATATTGTAGTCAAACTACCTGAACAGGATAGAGAAGAAAAGTCTTAGGCACTGATCCTGCAAGGTAATCCATAAGCATGGATCTAGTAACCTGAAGTCAAAGGGACTACTTTCGTAAAGTAGGTAATTTTTTTTTCAGGACTGGGCTTATATTCAAGACTGTGAGAATCGGATTTTTATTTCATTGTCTATTAATTAGACTAGCTCTATATTACTTTGACCTTTTTAGTATTCTATGATTTAATTGGATGATCAGTCTACCTCAGCCTATGATTGCCAATCATTCTGCGTAATGCTTCTACTCTTTTTTAGTTCAATATATGCAGGATCAGACTCTGATTAACAAGAAGTAATGATTTTATTGGGAATGCCAACAGCCAAAAATGATGTATACAGACATCTAGAACTTTATTAATTCCATAACAAGATAACTTATCAGTGCTGCTTTTTCTGGCAGCCAACATATGAAGGTTATTATATCTCTCCCAAGATTTTATCTTTTTGATCCTCAAATTCAACACTGCACACTCCAGAGTTTAAAATGCTGCTCAAGGCTGAGGACTTACCAGGTCTCACACTACTGACCAAGCCAACTTACAGAAACCACTGCACTAATGAAATGCTGCAAAAAAGGCAGTTCTTACATGTGGACTGTGCTCCATTTCCTCTTACATTCTGAGGACTGGATTTGTCCGAGTGTAGATGTCTAATCTAAGTGAGCTAAAGATTGTAGGCTCTTTATAGTCAGTGAAGAGCAGTGGAGCAGAACATCTCATTCCAAAGGAGACACTGCATTTGGTTAGATAAATTGTGCCCTAAAAGTGACTATAGCTCCCCTTTATTTACTGTAAAGACCAGCTAGAATTAGGTCAGAGATTTAAGGTTCAGGTATCTGAATTCCACTCATTCTGACTGGATAGATTTGTGTGGTTTATGTCTAATATTTTTGTTTGGTTCTGACTGATACATTGTGTATGATGCCTGGTTTCTGCTTTCTTTTTAATGAATATCCATAGCCTGCAGTATTGTAACTTTTAAATGTCTCACAGTCTTTAATATCTTCATTCTCCATACCCGTGTGACGAGGGGAAGACCTGCTATTTCTGTGAGATAACAGGAAAGCTACTGGTTTACTAGGATAGCACAGGAAGTCTGTAGCAGACCCAGGAACAAAGTGTAGCCCAGATAACCTCCATTTAAGCCCTTAGTGCTAGCTGAGTGACCCATACTTAATATTTCCTCCAGAATTATTTCCGTCCTGCTTTGCTGCTGTACTGGCACTGTTTTTCATGCAGTAGTAGCACAGCTGTTTTACCTTGTGAGCTGATGGGGATTCCTACTTCTCAGCTAGATTATCTTGTCCTACAGATGTCACAATGAGGCTCTCTATAGGATACATCTCTATAGTAAATTAAAGTGTGATCGTAGCATGTGTTTGTTAAGCCTGACTGGCACAATTAACACCATCAGCAAAAAATAGGAGACTAATTTATGGTACGCTAGCAATCTAAATGTTGGTGTATATCATGATGATCCTTAGTCAGTTGTATTCCAACTTTCAACGTGTGAAAATGTTACCTTGACTTCACTGCTGTTCTCTGCATGAAGCAGATCAGCTAGCAAGGTTAAACTGGTATCTACAATAACCAGATGTTCATTTTGCACTGTCAACATACTTTCCAAACTGTAAGTAACCCATATTTATGTTGTAGAAAATGTTGATGGAGAAAACATTAACTAGAATAGATATAGTAACATATTATCACCCCTCTTTAGCAATGAAGTTCATAGGTTATAAGATCCAGGTGTGTACTTATTAACTCATTGCCACAGTAAATGAAGCTTGTGACAGAAAATTTTGCTGATGCTGGAGCTGGACTTCATTTACCCTCAGACTTTTTCCAGGAGTCCTGCAAAGTAAAAGTATCTTCAAGTGTATGTAAATATAATTTATTTATAGCCTCCCTGGAAAGTTTCCATCAGAGAAATTGTCATGACTGACAACAGTACACTTTCAGTTTAAAATCTATATGCTACTTCAGCAGTGAAGCTTGCAATTCAAGCTTAGTAAGAACTCCTCTGTCAGTCTTCCTGCTTACTTTATTGCTTAATACATTGCTTCAGTTGGCAGTACTTAGCAGTCACCTTGAAGAATAAAGGGTGGTTGCTTGCCGTAGGGACTAGGGACTGCGGTTCTTTAAACAAAGCAACTCCTTCTAAGTCCCCTAAGTACTTAACTTTTCCTTGTTGTCCCAGGCTCATTAGACTTTCAGGCTGATCAGGAGAATCACATCAGATGGTACCTTCATCCCAGAAAAGACTTTTTTTCAGGCTTCCTGAAGCTAACAGGTACTAGTAATTGGTCTTCAGCCCACAAGCCAAGTGTAGAATGTGAAGTCCTAGAAATCTGACTGGAAACTTAAAAGAAAAACACAAATGGAAGCAATATCTTGAAGCTTGGTTGGATAGAATGTTAAAATTTAAAATCTCCCTCCTGAGATAGCAAATAGTCCCTTCCCTTGCTGCAGAGGGACACAATACAATCTGCAGCACTTAAATACAGTCTAACTTTGAGCATCACAGCCATGCACCACAGTTATATCTGACCTTAGTAATTTGTTCCTAGCTATGACACAAAATAGCTGGATTTCTGAGAGTTGTCACAAAAAAGACAAAGAAAAGGAAAAAAAAAGAAAAAATATCATAGCTACTGATCATTTGAGTATATATAGAGTTGTATAGCTTAGAGAAGAAAAGGCTTGAAAGATTAAACCCATTTTTTAAGCTATCATCTTGTTTTTTCTTCCTTACAGGAGATTACAGGTGAGATTTAACTTCAGACTGTAACCATCTCTGTGAGACATAGTATGCTCAAGCTCTCTCCTAAAGGTAAGTGGGAATTTAGCCAATTCAGTCCAGCAAGGCTAGTGAGCTATTCAGCTCTCCTTGAAGTTGACACTGCCTTTTGACAGCTGAATGGCCCTCTAAACTCTGGCATCGAATAAATGTCAGTGATTGAAACGAGTTCAGACACAAAGGCTGGGATTCTACTGCCTTAACCTAGGTGTCCAGTGCCATTCAAGATGTCCTAAGGTATATACCCCATGTGGCCACTCTAGTAGGTCTGAATTCCTGTGAGTCTTTTGTCACACCTTCCAGGTTTATATGGAATTTCAGACGATACTAGATGTCTATGTTTAGGCTACTGAGTCCCATGTCTCATACCTAAAGTCTCACCTATATGATATAATTTAGTTGCCTGTGATTGGAACCAGATCCTATCCTAAAATATATCTATTTATTTTAAGCACAGGTGAAGTTTTGACTCAGAGTGAAGTGAGTTAAATATGCTGTTAACAATTGAGCAATTAACAAAATCACACCAATATTTAACTTAAAACTGCAAAAACTTTGAGGTGTTTTTCCTCTTTTCTTTCTTTCTTTCTTTCTTTCTTTCTTTCTTTCTTTCTTTCTTTCTTTCTTTCTTTCTTTCTTTCTTTCTTTCTTTCTTTCTTTCTTTCTTTCTTTCTTTCTTTCTTTCTTTCTTTCTTTCTTTCTTTCTCTCTCTCTCTCTCTCTCTCTCTTCTTTCTCTTCTTTCTCTCTCTTCTTTCTCTTCTTTCTCTCTTCTTTCTCTTCTTTCTCTTCCTTCTCTTCCTTCTTTCTCTTCTTTCTCTTCTTTCTCTTTCTCTTTCTCTTTCCCTTTCTCTTTTTCAAATTTCTATATATCTTATCACACTATCTATACTGATATCCAAGTTCTAAATAGGATCCATTATTTTCCATACGGCAGCCCATTCAGATGCTAAACATACTGGTGTATTTTATGAAATGTCTAAATGTAAAGATAAGATATGTGATACCATATACAGTGTAATTCCATCACATTTTCTTGATGTGTTGCCAACAAATCTGTTTCAATCTTGGGTTCAGAACTGATGTTTTCTCTTGGAAGCTGGTCACCACTATACAAATGTGTTAGCCCCACTTCAAGCTTCATGCTGAAAAGAATTCAGAAATAGCCCTGGCAACATTTAGTATTTCCTTAAAAAAGCTGTGGATTGTCATTAACTGACAAACAGTTCGCTGCCAAGTTCTTGCAAGAATTGTATTTGTTGTCTGATGCCAAACAGCCTCTTTAAATGCTAATGAACAAAGTATGGCATGCATTCTGTTCTTGATGGATTATGCCTATACCTTCTGTGGTCAACAGAAGGGGAATTCCCGGCCCATATGATTTCCATTCTGGCACGCTACTCTTTTCTCTGCTTACAAGGCAGTAAGCACTCAAATAGATTAGCCAACCTTATTTTTAAATAAAGTATAGTCTCCGCACCCTAACTCACATGTATAAAATCTGAAGGAACCGTGCCAGGCTGCCTACTCGCTGTATGTGTTTTGTTTTCTTTAGACGATTAAGCTCCTGACTTTAATAGCAGTGATGCTCACTGTACACTGATATGCCTTTTAAATTCAAACATGAATGTTTCATAAACAGCTGATTTACATGTTTGTCTTTACCTCTTTGGAGACAGATTTAAGGAGTTTCATTTTCAAATTGTCTTCTTTAGTGGTTTTCATAATTTCCTGCTACTGAAGGAGCTGGCTTGATACAGAAATACATTAAAGAACCATAACTTGCTACCACATATAGATGTAGTTTTTTAGCCAGTAGGCTCTCCAGATTTGTATATATCAATACCTTTGATTACACCTTCGAGTCCAGCTTTCCAAGAAGCATAAATTATGCAGCAAGTGGCAAGCTCAGGAGTTGTACACTGGAACACATGCAATAGTTTAATCTGTTTCAATTGTCATTGAGTAACTTGTCAGTCAGATGATCCCCTACAACTAGTTTTATGATCTGCCGAAAAGGAAGGAAGAGCTTTAGGACAACAGCAAGCTACAGGCTACAGGGACAATAGAATCCATCTTTCATGGAGATGCACAACTACAAGATACAAAATATGCAATTAATAGAAACAAAGAATCATGAGGTAGGAAAAAAATGCAAGATTTTTTACCAAACCACAGAGAGGAAATTTTTCATTTTAGGTGACCCACAATTCATTTCTCTGAAGCCTACATTTGGGGCTGTGAGGGATCCCCACTTGGATCCCACCAGCTTCACTGGTGAAAACCCACTCTTGTTTCTGGTCTTCATGCAGGTCTACAAATAGCTTTGTTAGCTAGCATCAAATAAAAGTCTGAGTCATTCAGGGAAGTTGAACTTTGAGTAAAACTTTTTGGGGTGGAGGGGGAATACATCTTGCCCTTCTACCTGCCTATACAGGCTGAAGAACAGTTTTTCTCTTTTACATGGACCCGTGCCTGGAGACTGTGCTCCTGCATAGAAAAAACGTGTTTCAAAGTTAGTGAAAGTTTGGTCAAATCTTGTTCCTCTCTGTGGTGAGAAAATGAAATCCTCAATGCCCGTTAAATGAAACTCCTATTGGGAAAATTAAGAGAAAAAATACAAAACAACAAAAAACCAAACAAACAAAAATCTCTGAAGAGTAACAAAATAACTGTGTCTAATTTGCTGGAAGTGCTGGACATGTATAAACATCCTGGACAACCCAAGATATCCTGTCATCTTCGATTCAGCAGTAGCAAATGAAATGGATAACCATCTCAGAGGTATTAATAATACAAGAAAATAGATTTATTTTATAACCTCATTCTCATTTGAAATGAGCAACTTCTTCTAGTGTTCTGGCTATTTATAGTAAGACCTTTATAAGTTCAAACTAATTAATAAATGGGATCAATTTCAAGAATTTTTTTCTTGTTCAAAACCACTTAATCATTCATTTTAGTAACATTTAAAAGGCCATGTCTAAAATAGATTTGCACCCATGTCCCCGATGTGAATTTTTCACTCTTTGGCAGTATGCAATAGGTAGTGTATAATGACCTTTTCTCTGTTTGGAACAGGGATTAGAATAATATATTTGACCCTTTTTACTCACCTGGGAGTGATGCTAGTCTCCATGTTCAATAAAGTAAAATATGTCTCTGGTGTCCCAAGGTTAAGGCCATGACTTTAAACTATTTAACACGAGCTATTAGGCTGATTCACCTCAATCAGACTCTACAGACGGGCTGGTTTTACTTTTTTTCTCTTTTTTTATTAGGCTGAATTATATATACTTCATCACAACAATTTCTTATCCACAGTACAATTAAGGGAAATATTTTGCATTACAAACAAAGCAAGTTAACCTGGTCACATTGTGCATTATAAAAAAAATTATGGCTGCATAAATAGCAGTGTAAACTTACAGAAAAACTAGTAATTATAGTGCCATTGATGGTCTTTGTTGCTTTAATTCTGAAGCAGCCAGAATGATTAAACTGAATCTTAATCGACTTCTCCATTAAAAATGCTGGCAGAGAAGCTCTCTTAACCTTTCTCATTGATTGAACACAACAATCACCATTCAATTATAATGCAAAAGGACATTTGTTATAATGCACGAAAGATGCATGAGCCATTTCCTTTTACTCAAGACAATCAATGAGATGACTCCAAGCTCAGAGAAGGTAAGGTGAAGCTAATGTGCCTGGAAGAGCAGTAAACTAAAATCTGAACACAGGTAACTGCAAACACTACAGTTTTTAGGGGACAGAAAACCATTTCAGTGTAAGTAAAACAAACAGTTCCTCACTTCATGAAGAATAAACATCCTCCTTAAAAGACTGATAAGAATACAGAACTGGAAACAGCTTCACCAAATTTAACAGTAGTTTTCTATTTTAGGAATCAGCTGACAAATGAAAAATAAATGTAGAGAATAAATTTAATGTTAGCCAAAATTGTCACATTCTTTCATGAACTCTGTGGAATTTTAGTTTCCTTCTCTTGTCCAGAATGAGCATTCGTTGGTTTGAGCAGTCCTGCTCAGCATTACTGACATCTGCATGTATGGCTTCTTCATTTTTAAGTGGAGTCAGATGCACTAGAGAGAACTCCCCTGATGTGTCCTGCACAAGCACAATCTCTTGGCACTGCAAAGGGAAAAGAGAAAGCTAAACAATTGTTCTCAAAAGCTGGATATCAAAAGTAATCTAAAATGTACAATGCAGAAGGTATCTCCTTAAAACTATTTTGAGGTTTAAGGTGATGTGTTCTGTAAATATAACTTGTCCTCAACAGTAAAAACTGTTAGTAAGAAAGTAAATTGTTCTTAGTGAATCTGTCACATGTTATATGCATCCACTGGCTTCACTCCATCCTCAATGCTATTCCAAGCCTTTTTTGGGCAAATAGATTTCTCTTGTCTATTCTAAAAGAAGGCAAAAATACTGAAATGTGCTGCCACAATGAACTAACGTTAGTATAGTGGGAACTACATTCAACTGTTCACGTAGGTCAACAGTTCTTACCAACAGATACATTTTAGGATATTGATGTGAGTACACTGGGATCAAAAATACTGACCTGGAAGTCTTGTTAGAACAGAGTCTTTTAAGGTACTTTAAGGGTCTAGATTCTATTTGGACCAAAAAATATCAAGGTAGAGGTAGTTATGGGACTTTGGCACTACTGTTTTCCAATATTCATTGGAAAAGAAAAAACAGTCAAACCACTGCAAAACTCACACTTATTTCAACTACTGAATACAACTTTTGGGAAGTTTTATTGCTCCCACATCTCTTCTCTCCAGGCTCATTTTGGACCCAGCAATAAACTCAAACCAAGGCTTAACAGCTAATATAATGATTGTGTGTTTAATGTCTATAACACACAATTAAAATACACTTGAGAGCTTCCAGTTTTTTACATTATTACATGACTACTAGTAAACTGCTGAATGTGTTTGAATGAGAGCTGAAGATATGATTGGGAGGGAAATCATACAACATAATTTTTAAAAATTGAAGAAAATGAACAGAAAGCTGTTTCGGTTTTGCTATAAACAGACTTCATATGCAAATAATGTTTATTTAAATTCCTGCAGGTCAATCCATAAATATTGTGCTCTTGCCTACATTTCACAAGAAACAAGTAAGAATAATATAATTCCTGAATTTTCCTGTTACTTATTTGGACACAACCTGAGCTTCCTGCTGTCACTATCTAACACCTAGAAGCAAATTAATCATTAGCCAGTGAGAAAAAGAGGCAGAAGTACACAAGTACTTTACAGAGTTTAAGGAAACAGTGCTATAAAATAAATTATGAACAATGTAAAACTAAAACTAGCAAACTTCGCCTGCACTCAGAGTATTTTGTCACCCAGCCACACCAGTGCCTGAAGTATAAGGTGGAAGTACCTAACTTAGCTTTAAACAAGCTTCCAGCATAGGGTTTAATGAAGTCTAAAAAGGAGGGTAAATGAAATTTGAAGGTTTCTGGTTTATTGTAGTTGACTGCTATTGGTACTCAGGGTAGTTAGTGTGAGGCAGCTGGAACACTTCTATACTGTGCTACTGTCATCTCTGTTAGCTGATGTGAAGCTACCAGGAGAAAGACCACTGGTGCTATGCCATTTAATCTCTGTGTGTGCATAGGTGGACAACATGAGAGGCACTAGGGCCTTCAAAGAACAGGAAACAGTGATCCATTGTGACTCAAAAGGAGGAGAAAGAAAAGGAGATGAGATAATCAGTTATGACCATGCTGATTTTAAACAGATATCTGATGTTGAATGACACTGGTAAGGAATACTTAGTGGCTGACAAAAACACTGTCAGGTATGAAAAGTGCCTCTGTGGGAAGTCTGTGTATTGAAGAATGCTGCAATTGTCATCTGTAGGTAGAAATAACCATAAGAATGTGAGTGAGTCTGAAAGTCATCTAGAGCTCCCCTCAAAATGTAGGTGGAAAATAAAAATCTGGCGAACAAAAATGTAAAGCTGAAAAAAAAAAAAACAACCCATAAGTGAATGCTGAAGGAGGTGACATTTCAGAAAGGCAGTTTCTTCTTTATTTGGCTAATGAGAGACAAAATACTTTGTCTGTTTGAGATGAAAGTTTTTAGCCATCAGTGGGGCAGCCCTTCTGTAGAGAGCTGACAATGAAAAACTATTTATACTGTTCCAATGCACTGTGATCCAACCAGTGAGACATCATTATTTGTCTATTGACTAGAAACAGACAAATTCTCAGAACTCCTTAACTATCACTTTGAAACACTGAAATGATTTTATCACACTTACAAGCAGAAAATATGTTGTCACTTGAGATAAAGTAGTATTAAAATTGGTTGAGATAAAGTACAGTACAATAAAATAAAATATATAAAATCCATGTACAAGTTCCTTTATTATGGTATGTATTAAATCATTATTGAAGAGCTGTTCAAGGGATGTGCATTAGAAACACCTACACTGCACTTATTAAAACATTCTTTACCTGTAACTCACAAAATTGTATGAGACTTTGTGGTTAGTGTAGTGGAGTTTTAGTCCTGCTGAATCTTCCAAACTCTTTTTCCAGATTTTTTTTTCCCTAATAAGAAAGTTGTTTTCAGAAATCACTAATTATTTTTCATAAGCACAGGGGTATGTGTGTCAAAATGTGTGACATTCTGTGGAGAAATGAAATTCGTGGTAGTTGAGAAAAATTATACCAGGCAAAAGTCACATGATATCTGTTAAAGTTATTTGGCAAACTAAGAGGAATCTATTATGTAGTATCATCTCTAATTCTCATTGCTAGGAAAAAATATTACATTGTTTATAAATAAATTACCAAATATTTGACAATATATATGCTGATAAATTATGTTTTAGTTTAATCTGGTCATGCATAATGCTACTAATGCAGGCACTGAATTCAGAATGCCCCTAAAATGTAGTTTACAGCACAAAGCTAACTTCTGGGTACTGCTTACTGTGCTGTCAGTGCTAAGAAGCAGTTCTTTTACCGTAATGTTATGCACCAGAAGATAGATTAGATGTTCCTCTGTAGTGGTGGTAAAGGAACAATGCCAAATTAGGGGTTATACAAGCATCTATTCAAATCCCAAAAAAGTGTGTATTCTAATTTACACTGTGGTAGAAAGCTACTGTTACCTTACATTTCCGATAACATGTATTAGACGTATTTAGATTCATATGTGCTTTGATAAAAGTATCTTGTATATTTATTCCTTATTATGTTCAGTTGCAAACTCTGGTTCCTTGGACTTCCTCCTTTTTTTTTTTTTCTAGATCTAGTTTCATTACTACAGCCATCTGGCAAAACTTCCTTTTCTGTAAATGTACATAATCTCCATAACGAAGTTGATATTAATCAAAGACCTCATCTGTCTTTATAAAATAAATGCTTACTTTATTCAAGGAAGTCCAAAATAGCAACAAGTGACTTTGGCGGGAAGAAAACCTCAACAAACTGTTCTGGGAAATGGTCAGAAAAAGGAATGCAATCACTGGGAATAAGAAGCAGATCTGATGCCATGCCACTTCTGGGATGGAAAGTGTAGGCAGAGCATGAGCTGCAATGTATAGAACTGGGTAAATTCATGATTGGGTAAATTGAATAAGAAGAGAATAAACTAGGATATATCCAGAAAAAAAAAAAAAAAAGGCAAAAAAAGGACATATAGTATTAAATGAAGTTATGTGAGATCATGCATTAATATTAATCATAGTTTCAATTGATAATTTTAAACACTGAATACATTGCTTTCAATTAGACCAAGGCAAAATGACAGTACATCATCATAAAACAAACAAATTTTGCAGAGAAAATTGGCAAAAAAATAATTAGCAGGAAAGAAGGAAGAACTGACATTGGTTCAGGTAGTCCCCATACATGTTTGAGATATTTTGGTAAAAAAAAAAAAGTCTACATTTTAATTTTTGTAGGATTATTTTTTCACCTGATACTTAAACATTAAGAAATCCAATATTCAACAAATACTAATAAATAAATAAATAAAATATTTGCCAGATCTTAGAAAACCTCAATATTTTGTCAAATACACACAGACTTGGAGAATTCCAGTTTTAGGAGTCCTTTACAGAAATCTAGCAGGTTGAGTGAGGTTGTGTTTCCCTTTGCAGCCTTTGACAAGATTGCATGCAAAGTAGTGCTAAGAGACTGGCTTGCAGGGACCAGATCATCAGTTTCTCTGTGGTACACACCACCAGACACCTAAACATTGGGAACTCTAAAACAGCACTCTGCAATGTCAGCAGAGGCAATGGTACCTCTTAAGTGTCATATAATGCCAGAACAGCCATGAATTTAAAGGCAAGGACCCCTTTTGGCACATCACGTGCCAAATGATAATGACATCTGTCTTTCATCCATCCCTAAAAAAAATAAAATTACAAATTCACAGTTTACTAATCCCAGTGATAATTTCTTTCACTTGCAGTTAAATCAACAACATTCCATATCACCCTCAGAAGGTGACTATTTTATTCCAGTTTCTTTCCAAATCCTCCTTTCTGCCTCCAGAAAGACACCATAAGGCTAGGCTACTATAAGCTATTAGACTCCTAAATTAGGGTAGATAAATGTCTGTGAAACTTGGTTGTGGTTGGAGTTGGCAAGTGCATTGATCATTGTATTTAGATCTTTACCAGGAAGGAAAACACAAAACTGAGTGCTGCTGAAACTGTAAATGACAGATTGGTGATAAATTCAGTAATGTTTAAAATTTCTCCCCGAATCATTATTAATCATTATTAACATAATAAAAATGCAAACACAAGTACATTTTCCTGAATAATTTTCCCTTTCTGTGTAGTACCGGTCTCCAAATGATCTCCAGCCAGGTCAGCTGAATTTTACCCTACTGTCTCACTTAAATTATATGGAACCTTTCTTAGACATATAATTACACTGCGTGCCTACATTTACCAGAGTCAAATCCACATTACTTATCTTCAAAAAACCCATAAGATAACCTCTGGACTACATGTAAAAAGTAATTTGTCTCAGCCTCCTTTAAAACTTTGTGGTAGTTCATCACTTTTCTGGTGATCTTTATTCATTAGTTAAAGGAATTGAAGGTGCTGTTCGCTGACATCACACCATGAGTTCAATAACTGAAAGAGAAAATATTTGCTCTGCAAGTAAAACATTGGGAAGGACTCACTAAATTCGATATTATTAACATTGAAGACAAGACACTTAAAGGTTACTTTTCTTTCCTATTTCAGCTACCCTATGCTTGGCCTTCCCTCTGATGCACTCCGCACAGTGTTTTAACAACTAACTTTTAATTTGTATGGAGTTTATTGGAGAAAGGTGATTTTCACTCTTCCAGTTCTGAATGTCTCATCACTGAGTGCAAGTAAGGAGGAATAATCTGCATTCCATCATTTTATCAGAGTAGACTTAGTTATAGCTAGGTTATAGCCCAGGTGTACCTTAAGCTGCATCCTTAAAGCCTGAACCTTTCCAAATGTAATGAAAACACATTCAGTCTCAGATTTCAAGATGACCTTGTGTTAACAGTAAGTGTTTTTTTAAATGTCAGAAAAGATTACAAGTGTCCCTCTTGAAATATCTATTCTGACATACTGAGACTGATTTGTTGATAGGCTCTGGTCTATAATCCAAGCTGGTTGGTTGAAAGGAAGGTTCTTGAAGTTAACATATATTTTTAATAATCTTAGATACTGCAAGTATCAGAAAGTAATTAAAAATAAACTTTTAATCCTTTTTTCCAGACAAAAAGTTTGGTGCTTTTTAAAGCTGATGAATGATCAGCAATAACAGCATTATTGTCTTCTTCCTGAAGATGGTTGTTATTCTGCACATCCATGTACGTCTGTGGCAGAGATTTTCTTTCCTTATTCCAAAACACATAGAGATTAGAAGGGATTTTTAATTAAAATGATTACTGTTGTGGTTGTGTTATTGAGCAATATTTTGGGATAAATACATTCACTGTTAGGAGTGCAATTCTACTTTTCATCTTCATGCTAAGTAATATTTATATAGCTCATCCTTAAATTGTGTAAAATTGAATTGGATCCCAACTGCTAGAAGGTGTTGCTTTTGAAACAAGGCTAAGCAAGCACAAAAGTTTATACGAAGATACAGATTTGATTAGCATTCAGAAAAAACAAGTTCAGCC
This sequence comes from Apus apus, assembly GCF_020740795.1. NCBI lineage: Eukaryota > Metazoa > Chordata > Aves > Apodiformes > Apodidae > Apus > Apus apus. Next base: position 41,500,059 of record NC_067282.1, read on the forward strand.
AGGTTGGCTTATGCAGTTATACCAGTTTGACTCCAGTGACTTTCTACCGCATTGACCTTTTAAAGAGGGACTGTATTTTGCTACAACCTGTAGTGCTTTTGAAAGGAAGAAACAATTCTTAGGGTGGTATGACACAGTGCAGGTTATAATGGTAACACATTCAGCAATCTCTTACAGACTTCTGCGTTAAGACCAACTCATTAACTATTTGAACAGAGTTTATTAGAGATACAGAAAAATGCTAATAGAACCTCACTGTGAGATTCTTTCTTCTGCAACACAAGTCCCTAGAGATATTCAGAATACTCAATTGAGTATCTCCCTTTTTGAAAGACAGTATGCTGAAGCAGTGATACAGCAATGCATACACAAGTCTTTACTGGATCAAAAATACTTTGGGAAATCTTATTTATAGCATTATTCTGGCATTTTCATAATAGTTTGAAATCTCTGTTTCAGCCATGAGGAAATAGGCTTCATCCAGGACACTAGAGATTCTACTATTAATATGTCAACATACAGAAAAATTATGCAGGCATGGGCAGGTGGGTAAACAAAATATATGTAATGCAGTGGATACTGGAAAAAAAACCTTAACAATATGCTGTCCAAAATTAATGAAGACATTCCCAAAATGCATCACTAGAAAAAAGCCCACAGTTCAAAACCAAGAACCTTCAGTTGCCTGTCAGTGGTGCGGAAAGCCACCTGTGCCAGCTTCCCATCTGTTTGAGATTAATCACTACGAACGTCAGAGTCTAATCCTACCAGGTACTGCAGGGGAGCATCAGACAGGACACACTATTTCAGTGCAGTTCAAAAGGACTTGTGTGCCAGGAAAAAGCCAGTTTAATGTAAATCAATGACTGTTGCTTTTCTCAGAGCTCATGTGAAAACTAGAGAGAATTATGCCATTGTACTCTTAGATAAATTCAAACTGGCAGAACAAATGGCAAATTTTGAGAATGCTTACTGCTAGGGTCTCACCCAGCGGTAACAATACATAGAGAAGATGAATCCATGTTTTTCTCCTTTCATGCCTCAACTACTGCCTCTTCCTCCCATCCAACCTTCCAGAAGTCTGTGGCAAACGATGCTTTCCTAGCTCCTTGCTTTGACCTTACCATTCGTAGTGTTTGTTGAATTCACTTCATTCCTTTGTGTAGCAGGAGGCCCGGAAGACCTAAAAAAGCATCAGAACTGCACTGCTAGTGCTGAAAAAATACAAACCAAGGACTTGAGTGGGTTTTATCTTTCTAATTTAGGCATTTAGGATCTAAATGTGTTATGTCTGCTGGGTCACCTGTCACTCATAATCAGAGGAAAGATACTATGCTGCAAGGTGATTCTCATGGTATATGAACTTATTTTAGATAGTCCTTCATAACAAGGTAATTGTTGCCTAAATTTGCCCACCACTGACTGTAAACCAGAGCACATCTCTAAATTGAAGGTGTATATTTACTTCTCCTTGTGTCAAAGAATTCAGAATGCATGATCCACCCCACAAAAAAACAAGCAGGATACTGCAAAAGAAAAAAAAAAAAAAAAATAGCAACATAGGGTGACCTTCTAGTTTGAAAATCTGTCATGTTTCACAGTGCCTGCTCATAAAACCTTTTAATTTTTTTGTGCTAGTATTATTTCCTCTAGAGGTGGTTGCTTGTTCAGGAAGTTGTGTAATAACATTTCTTTCCAATGACTAACTAAGCAGGTGCTGTGATGGTTTGGTAGGTTCTTCTTCCTGGAATTTGGGATCATAACAGATTACTGTCCATATGTCTTTGCAAATAGTTGTTATTGCATAATAGTTGTTATAATTTACTAAGTAGGTGTGCAGTTGATGGTATTTATCCATTTTCAGTAGTTGTTTCTTTCTCATTCTAAAGGCTTCTGATTTTAAATCTTTCTGTTATTGTACTTATTTTCCTAAGAAAAATCTACTCCCATCCCACTCACTAATACATTGATATTTAGTATTTGGCATTTATAGCATACTGGTTCTATCTCTGGCCTACAACTGCCTTAGCCTCCAAAAAAAAGAGACCATTTCTGGTCTCAGTCATGTCATTTTTACTGGTATGTATAGCTCTTTAATACTTGCTCTTTCCCTTGCAAGTTGATTTTAATGTGTTAACACTACCAACATCTATGTTGTTTTTCTTTTGCTGAATTATTATCTATTGACCCTTGCTGATCCATAATCCTCCCCTTCTCTTCCTGCATTGTCTTTCCTTTGTTTTGCTCTTGCTAGAAAATCTGCTGGTATTTTTCAGTCAACTTTCCTCAGCTTTTTGTAAGTTGGGGTGGCTTGAAAGTTTGCGCATGTCTATTGTATGACCCAGTAGATTGTATGAAATAGTCTTTCTGGCTTTAAGTTGCCCCTTTAAAACATTTTTTTCTTCTTCGTTATGGGAGTCATGACTTGATTATGTTGCTTTCCTGGGCTAGTTAAAACAACAGATAACAGATGTCATGTTAGTTCAGATAGGGCCTACTGTGTTGTTGTAGACACTTACAGAATCACAGAATCATCACAGAATGGTTTGAGTTCGACAATATCTTAAAGATCATCTAGTTCTATCCCCTTTGCATGGGCAGGGAAACCTTCCACTAGACCAGGTTGCTCAAAACCCCACCAACCTGGCCTTGAATACTTCCAGGGATGAGGCATCCACAACTTCCCTAGGCAACCTGTTCCAGTGTCTCACCGCCCTCACAGTGAATAATTTCTTCCTAATGTCTATCCTAAATATCAGTCTTTGCTGGCACATTTAGAGCCATGCATTGCATTGCATCATCTTTAATTTCTTCTGGTTGAAATGGTACACTTCACCATGAAATCCACCAACTCTCACTGCAGTTATTTACTCTGGGTGCACAGATCTTTGCATATCTAAGGAAAAAAAAAAGCAACTAAACCTTCATACTCTCATTGATCCTTTTATTGAAATCCTCATGTTTCCTGTTTTCTTCTAAGTTTTTTATAAGCTACTGTCTCTCCATGAAATCACAGGAAAATTCTGAATTGTTCCTAGAAAGCAAATCATGAATATCAATTAAAAATCTGTGGTAAACTCTAGATCATTTAATCTATGGTTCAGCAACAAAAAGTCATTCTGGCCAAGAACACTACAGCACAAGACAGCACTAGTAGCAACAACCTGTCCACTGCCTCTTTGGCTTAGTTTGGGCAAGAAACAAACTTAGATCAACACCCACAATTTGGCATGAATATCCCAATTTCTATCCAGCCATCAGCAGTAAGAATCTTATTGTGCAGGGCATTGAAAATAGGTTCTCCAAATGCACTATTGACAAAAGAGTGGGACATAATAAGAAATTAAATGAAGCTGAATAAATACTCACATTGAAAGTCTGACATCAAGAATGCACTAGCTGAAACCAGTAAGCAAAAGAAACAAAAAAAATATTCAGCAACCACCTCAGCATGCTTTATGGCTGCATAGTTTACCTGTGTGCCTTGTGTGCTGCAATGCAAAGCATGGAGAAGGACACAAAGTCTCATAACTATGAAAATTTAGGGGGCGTTTGACACCAAGTTTGTATTGTCTATTATATGGATATTTTTTTGTTTAGAGGGACAAGAAGTTCATTATGCCCATTATGGCTGGAATTTTCTAAATTTTATGTTTTCCAGTCCCTGTTGTGTTTTTTTTTAAAAAAAAAATCATTACAGACTCTGGAGAGAAAAAGAAAATGTCATGGACTTCTGGGCACCCAGAGGAAGAGATTATATGACCTAAGAACAGAAGAGTATCAGAGAATTAATATTTCCCATAGAACAATTTGTGGACTTCAAATACTGTTTGGGTTTCACAGTTACCCAGCAGCATGTGCTGAGGATGCTGATTGTCTCGAGTGTGCAGATGATCTGGATTTTAAAATAATTTCCTGAGGTACATGTGTTGAGACAAATACCTTTTGTTACTGTAGGAATGCAAATTAAAAAGGAGAAATGAAATTATATGAAGGCTTGTGCAACTGCAAATTGCAGTCATTAATTGAACTCCCTTCCTTTGTTTTCCCTTGTTCTAAGCTTTCTTATGATCATCATTATTTAAATTTCATGTTGTGCAATGCTAATGGGCCTCACTTTACAGCACTTGCAACTGTAAATATCAGCTGTTGTATGTTTTAAGATACCTTTGAACCTGAAAGTTTTCCCACATCATAGTGAAAAGTTACAGGTGTGTGAAATTTTATAAGAATGGGAAAAAAGCAGAGTTGTGACAGGAGTAGGTGTATCATCATGTCACAGTTCTGAGGTTATCATATATTCATTTTAATATCCACTTCTGAAGTTACGATATCTTTACCATGATTTGCTCTATGTGGGAGTGTTCTCGTTTTAAAAACCAAAGGAGAAACTTCAACAGTGTATACAGTCAGGTGGTAAAGAGCTGAAGCCTGCATATTGCAGGCCTGATTCATTTGTGCTGTTCCAACCCATGCTCCAGGGTCCCAACAAGAGAAGTAACCACAATTGACCTTGTAAGAGTAAAAACATTTAAATTGCAATCCTTTGGCAGGCAGGTGTACACCTATGGGGTAGCTATACAAACAATGACTCAAATTTCCCAGTTTGGTGGTTGTGTTCAGATCAAGATTGCTTCAGCTCCTGGTGGGCTTGGATCTTTTGGTTAAAAGCAGATTTTTATTTGATAGTTTTCCATGGCAGTGTGTTACATCATTAGTCTATCCACAGTATAGACACACAGCCCAGTTCCATAATCATTTTCTCAGCCAGAAAAGGAAGCACAGTGACTGACTGAGCTCCTTCCCTAGGCTGTGCCTGTGTGAGCTGGACCAGCACAGTGGATTAGGAAGTGCTTATTTAAAATGTGATGTTTGTAGAAAAATGCCTCTAAGTAGATGAGGAAAGACACTGGAGACCAGAACTGGATGAACTGCTAAATTAAATAAAGCTTTTGGGTTTAGAGAATGAAAATCAACAGCTTGTTGCAAGAACAGCCCCAAGCCAGCAATACTGTGCTAGTCTGCATCTAGATTTATACTAATGGTGGGATTGATCTCATCCATTTTAGGCACTTATAAGTTAATTACTTAAGTGTAAACTAGTCAGTTTACAGTCCCTTGAGAATAAAGGAAGCCAGAGTCACTAACTTAGACCAGGGTTATGTGTACTCCTAACAACACCCATGTCTACTCCTGAGGACTTCGTTAGTAAACGTGTATTCAGGCCAAAAGGTACAAGAGGTTAACTTTCACCAAGATTCACTTTCATACAGCTCATGGGTAGACTCATTTGAAGCAGCTCGTCTCGATCCACAATGCACCTGGTAACAGGTGACCTATGTGTTACCTCCATGAACCTAATATATTAATTTTTTGTTTCATCTATTTCAAAGAGTTTGGAATTATGTGAAACCTGTGTTGCAAGTTACCATGATGGTATGTTTATAACATGAAACTGAGGGAACATTTCATACCCCTAGGCCTGGTTGGAGGGTGTAAAACAGTGTTTGAGGATGAGTTTTGGAATTGTATGTGGCAGAGAAAGCCAAGGCTGGCTCAGTCTTGCCTAGTCTATCTTTCAGGAATGACTACTGGCACAAAATATCACCAAAACCAGGCCTGTTTTGTGTTGGAGGGAATGAAATAGTTAATAGAAAAATCCCAAACCAAACAGTTTAGGAGGGAAGTAATATGGTAAACTAGGGAACTGGGACCCAGAAATTAACAAAGAAGTTAAGTTGTTTGATTTTGTACAAGTACCTTAAGAAAATAATTTTTACATGTTTAAGGTGGAGTGAGATGAATCCCATTCTTGATTACTTTTCTGCTTTCACAGGATGAACAGACATGAACTTCCTTTTGTCTAGAATAACCTATTAACTGTAGGAACTCCTACAAAGGGGTTTCAAAATTGTAGTTTATGCTACTAATTTTGGGGGTTTATTCCATCTCTAATATTGTGATTCACATTTGTATCTTGTGAAAAATATTGGAGGGATTAAAATATTATTGTGGGAAACATCCTATGGAAAACTTAAGAAAAATAAGTTGAGGTAGCATTTCAGGGGTTGTGAGGATCAAACTGGTCATCTATGTTCAAAAAATATACTGCCTTAAATTATTCTTTATTTTTCCTGCCATTTTCTCTCTAGAATGCCCAACAGAAAACTTTAGATTTCTTAGGTAATGTTGAAAGTCATAGAACTTGAACTGTTTGGCATTTTTAAAAAATTATATTGCTTTTTAACAATCTGAATGCTTTAAAAAGTTTATTCATAGTTTTTGACTCAGACATTACACACAAACCCCCTAAATATTAAAAATTCATAAGCATCGCTTCTTTAAAAAATGCATCAGCTTTCTTAACATTTTTTTTTTTCATTTGTATCCAGTCATTCCTGTATCTTGTACAGACACACAGAAAGATGTATCCCCTGTACATAAAGGAAAGATTCAGACTGTATCTTAACATCCTGAGCTGCTATTCTATTTCTTCATTATTTGAATAGCCATTATTTATTTTCTGTTGTCCTACTTCTGACAAATTTCCGCTTGATGAGAGCCTCTGAGGTATAGATTTATAGTTTTCACTCACTTGATGAAAATAATTTTCTTTTACTGAATGAGATTGTGATTCCTTTATTTTTCTAAATCTTTCCTCTCAAAAGAGGTATATGACATAGCTTAGCACATAAATACTAACCATATACTTATTGCTATTTCTACAGAATTATTTTTCTTAGATTGCAAGCTCCTTGAGACAAGGTTCTGCAATCTTATGCAGAAGTTAGCAGTTAGAATGATCCTAGTTAGTTCTCTCAGCCACAAATGAACCATGGCAATAGCAATAATCCAGTGTTTTGAAGCAAAACGATCTACATGAAGACCTGAGTTTGACCTGCTCTGACCCTATTTGGAGCAAAAGGTTTGCTGAAATGACCTCTTGAGGTCCCCTGCAACATGAATTATCTTATGATCTTGTGAACCATTGTGCTTTGCATTTTCTGGAAAGAAAATATCAGACAAAAAAAAAATCTCTGCTTTGAATTTTTTTATACATAGAGATTTATAAGAAATACATATACACACAAATATAAATAGTGGCTTCTTCCTATTGATAAAGATTTCTGAAATTAAATCTTATCTTTTTCAGATTTATGCAGTGTTTTGAGTCCTGTGGAAATAAATTTACTATGTTTTAGTAAGGGAATCTAAAATGAAACTCATTAAAAAAGCTTATATTAAGAGGCCAGTCGATGCATTCACCAGAAATATACCCCTCACCAGTATATTCTTAACCTGTGATCGTTGTTGATGCCTTATTGAGGGGTTCAGTTCTTTTAGTTCATATATTTTTCATTGGTAACAAAGGTTGCAAGTTGTACTTTCAATTTAGAGTCGAAGTCTTATTGTGGCATCAGTGAAAGCATTTGAACTCTCTCTTTTATTTTTCCACACCTTTCTTTCCTGTGTCAAACCAGATCGTATTTTCTGCACATTTTCTGGTAGGACTGAAGAGAACAATTTTATGTTTGAAACATAAAATCAATCTTAATGTTAAAATGGAGGTATATGGACTTTTTTAATATTTGAGAGCAATCACACTCTCTGAGGAATCTGTGTACAAACTGAGATCTGAAAGAAAATGGTAGTATTTTTACAGTATGTGAACACAACCATCTGATTTATAGTTCAATCTGTTAATGCACTCTGTTATTAGGCCACCTGGCAGTTTTATGCATTGTGAATTTAAAGAGGAGCTCAATGTAACATAAGCTTTACAAGCTGGGGAAATATTATTGAAATGAAACATGAATGAGAACCATTTAAACAATAAAATAATGTGTGTAGACTATATATTTTTTCATTTTAGTAAATGCACAGTCTATGTTTTATTTGCTGAAGTTAGATGAGGTTTTGAGAGACTCTGACGATGAATCTTTAAACTAGCTTCTTTTTATAATACTGGCAATCCTATGGTTTTTGATGTTCACATCAGTAAAACCAAGACCACATCTCTCCATTACACGGGACTGGAATTTGGAGAATGATTTTCACAGTTTTGTTAAGGTAATATTTAATTATATTATGGGTAGGAGTTAATTCATCAAAAAGCTATATATAGATAGGTAAGGCTGTACCAAAAATTCCTAGACATGGATTTACCAGCCCACACTTTTAAAGGTTATGAGCTATGGTCTTAAAGAAAACAAAGACCCTCTTAATAACCAGAGTGAGTTTTAAGTATGTGTGTATCTGTGCACATATGTAAGTAATGTACAAACACATTAAAATATTCTGTTTATCTTTTTGTTTTGATTTTAGGTCTTGAGAGGTCTTGTTTTCAGACTTTCTATCCAACTAAGGAGCTGGAAACTTCCTTTTTCTATTTAAAATTAAATCTGAGCACATTCACATGGCCTCAGGGCTGGGGTTTTAAGTGCAAGAAGTTTTGGCAGAGCTGTAGATATAAAATAAGCATTCTATTATTCTATATAATAATAGGATTACCCCCTCTCACCTGGCACAGAATGGTCGAAGCACCTATATTTTCTTAGGGCTGATGGGCATGTCTACATTCTGAGCTGTCTTTCAATTACATGTTTGCAAATTTGTCCAATACCCACAGGAGACTGTTTTCATTGGACTTAAGACTAAAAATGAAACCTTATCTGTTATTGGGTTTGTTTGTTTGTTTCAGACAATGTTAAGATACAAAGAGATTTTACATACAGTAGATACACACTGAATAAAATGGGCAGAGTGCCTTTTTATCTTTCTTTTTCTTTTTATCTTTTATATTTTTTCTACTTAAAGCTCTTCAGAACTCCACCTTTTTCCTATGCCTACAACTACAGGGACAGGGAATTGGGAATGGGTAGAGAGTTGCTGTGTCTTCTCAGGGTTTTACTGGTTGTGAGCTGGGAAGGCTGGTTTGCACTGTAAAAAAGTGTAACAAAAGAGAGATTCAAGGGAATGATTACAATGATTTCTGAGTCACAGTTCCTTCCTTATGGTAGTGCAGATAAGCACCTCCCTTTATTCACAGAAAGAAGTGCAAGAAATCTTGCAACTGTTTTTATTAAATATAAAATTTCTTAGCACCTACAAGGATGCTCCAAAAGGCCCAAGAGGAATGATTCAACAGAGAATTAGTCCTTAGCTAAAAGACCTGTGTTTACCTCCCTGCAAATTTGCCATAGTATTTAGCACATGTAAAGCTTAATAACTGACTCTGAAGTTTAATCTCATCTGGAAGATCCAAGTTCCTTTTCTTAAATCAGACAAAGGAAAGCTTGAATCCAAGTCATTCACATCTTTGATGAATGCTCTAATCACAGAATCACAGAATCACAGAATGGCTGAGGTAGGAAGGGACCTCTGAAGGTCATCTGGTCCAAACTTCCAGCTTAAGCAAGGAGACCTACAGCCAGTTGCCCAGAATTATGTTGAGATGGCTTTTATTATCTCCAAAGATGGAGACTCCACAACCTCTGTGGGCAACCTGTGCCAGGGCTCAGTAACCCTTAAAGTAAGAAAGTGTTTCTTAATATTCACATGGAACCTCCTGTGTAATGTCTGCCTCTATCCTCTTTGCACCCTCCCTGCAGGTATTTATATACACTAGCGAGATCCCACCTGACCCTTCTCTTGTCTAGGCTAAACAGTCCCAGCTGTCTTGGCCTTTCCTCATAGATGAGATGATCCATCTTAGTGGATCTTCACTAGACTCTCTAGTGTGTCTGTGTAACTCTTGTAGTGAGGATCCTAGAACCGGACACAGAATTCTCAGTGTGGCCTCACTATGCTGAGTAGAGAGGAAGGATCATCTCCCTTGACTTGCTGGCAATACTTTGCCTAATGCAGCCCAATATGCTATTCACCTTCTCTGCTACTAGGGCACACTGCTAGTTCCTGTTGAACTTGGTGTCCACCAGGACCTCTACGTCCTTTTTGGCAAAGCTGCTTTTCCAGCTGGATGGCACCAAGCATGTACTGATGCACCAGGTTGTTTCTCCCTGAGTGCAGGACTTTACACCTTCCCTTGTTGAACTTCATGAGACTCATGTCAGCTCATTTCCTCATGCTGCAGAGTTCCCTCTGTGGGGCAGAACCACCTTGTATAGCAGCCACTCTCCCAGTTTTGCGTCAACTGCAAACCTGCTGAGTGTACACTTTGCCTCATCATCCAGATCATCAGTGATGATAATGTCGAACAACATTTGACCTAGTATTGACCACAGGAATACATTGCTATTTACTGGCCTCCAGATAGACATTGTGCCTCTGGTTACCACCCTCTAGAACCAGTTATTCAGCCAGTTTCCAACTCACATCACTGCTCATCCAGCCTGTACATCAACAGCTTGTCTGTGAGGATCTTATGGGAGACACTGTCAAAGGCCTAACTGAAACCCATGTATCACTGAAACATAAGGAGATAGGCAAAGGTACTATTACTAGTTCTCTAATTTTTTCATACGATAGGGATAGTAAGACATCACCAGACAGAAGTTCAACCCTTTCCATGGATTCTGTGCCTTACCTAACAGTGCATGTGACTGTCTCAGGTACTCTTGTTTTGCCAACCATTGCTTTTGGCCACTTTTAAGAGTCCATCGATTGCTTTAGAAGATATCTAGTCTATGTAAAACCACCCATCTTTGCACATTTAAATGTAAGTGTACAATCTGGAGCTAAACACAATCTCCAGTGAAACAGTTCTACATTAGTAAATGTTAGTAAAACATATACTTTGAGAAGAAATACAGAGTTCACCACCACTGCTCACAAACTGTCTAGTGCTCTTTGAAGGGCAATACTACTCTATATGGTTGCAAACAGCCAGTGGTGGAGAACCAGGTTCTTAATCGCTAAGTATCACAAGTATTTGAATGCCAGCAGGATCCAAAATGTCAGGCCATGGAATCCATCATAGTTTGGCCTTACTGTAGGAGAAGTACTTTGTGTCAGCCACATCTCTATAGGCAGTGGATCCAAAGTTATTTTGGGGTTAAGACAACCACTGAAATGTGAAGGTTTAATTCTGTTTCACTAATATGTTCTGACTAGGGTAAACTTAACACCACTATATTTTATTCTCTTTGTGTGTGTTAGGTAGCAACAAAGTACACGAGTCACTCCTAAACATGGGCCTAGTTTCAGCAAGTGAGGAATAATCCATTTCTATGATGCCATATGGTGGTAAACTGCTGGCTTATAAATATTACTAAGTGTGTACAGAAATCAGCTGAATATTTGCCAGAAAGTCTTATTAATGGCTGAAGAATAACTGACACATTTTGTCACTGTTTTTTGGCATCAGAGGAACTGTTTCTGTTTCAGTCTCTCTTACTTAATAAACAGTATTTTATATCGTATGTATTCAATGAGATTTCCTGGCATGTAGGGCAGCAGGAGACTCATTTGTTCAAGTGTGTTAGTTCTGATAATTATTTACACAGATGGATGGCTTGACTGCATCATTTTTACCCTATTTCTGCTTATATTCCACTTCATTTTTAAAATCACGGTGCTCACAGGAAGGAAATTATATTCTTATTTCTTTGAATTAAGAAATATAAAAAAATCTTCTGACAATGTTGAAAAATGACATTAATTTGGGCATTTTTTATGAGTCTCCAGAATTAGCCTAGTAGAGACTTTCAGCCTAGGAATGACCCCACAAGATCAAGGCTGAAGTATATATGTGAACATAAGGAAGTGGACACTGAGCTGCCAGTGTAATACTGAAAGCAGGAATGTAATGGTACAGCACCTTCTCTGTGAAAAAAGCATTTCAGTCTCTGCAGCTGTCAGCCAGTCACCTTTCACAAGCAGAAAATTCACTCAACAAAGCTCTTTAAAATCTTTTTTTTTCTTGTAACAAAGCTGAGCTTAGAAGTTTGAAATCAATGCCTTGTAAAAAGAAACCAAGTGGGTGGCATTTTCTAACCATGAGACATGTCATTACCATTGACCTCACTACTCTTCTTAAACAGCCAGAGAAGGGCAACAAAATTGTCAATTAGATTTGCAGTGAGCAGGAGTCAGCCTTACTTAACTTGTGCTTGCCTGCATAATCATGCATATCTCTCCTCTCTATCAGGAGTTGTTCAAGCCTATAATAACCTGGGTTCAACAAGTCTGAACCACCGTCCTTTGCTGATGATATGGAAGTTGTGGATTTGCTACAGATTACTCAGGATTTTTGTAGCCTTGACAGAGTGTCGTATTTTTAATTCCACCTCTAAGAGTTTGCACTGTGGCTATCAAATAGGAAATAGCGGAAGGGATTATTAAGTATTAAGTAAAACATTATTCTGTTTGTGTTTTTTTTTAAAGATCATAGCAAGTTTCTTTGTTATTCTGCACATCATAAAGCCACCACACCTGCAGTCTCATAGTAGGACAGGGTGAGGGATGGTGCTGAAGGTGAGAAGTATATGCAGACAGCGCTGTGAAATGTGACAACATTCTGACTTCCTTAGCCACACTATATTTGCTCAAAGGTTTTTGAAAGGTTTAGGCAGGTTAGATTTAAAGCTGGTGAATATGTTTATCAACTGTCCTAGACATTCAATATTTCCTCAGTATGCAGACCCCACTGTAGAAAAGACGCTTTTCCAAATTAGCAATCCCTCCTTTAATGTTGATGTTTTGTTGTTTCCCAGAAGAGAAGCCCCGCTTCAGCCTTATAGCCTTCTAAGTCTTCTTTGCCTAATAGTAGGCTACTTCATCATGTTGCCTTCGGAAAGGCAAGGCGACCTGGTTCAGGAACGGCACGGCGACCAACCCCTGGTCGCTCGGTCCATAAGCACACAGACACCAACGTGGTGGATGGCAAAATGGCGTTTATTGCCATGCGGCATGGCATTATATAGCTTGAGTAACGTCACATCCGTTTTGCTTACATCACAGTCTATACACTATTGGCTGTCCCGAGGGGGGGGGAGGGCCCTGTCTTTCCGTACAGCACGAGATCTTCCGGCCGCCAGACCCTGGCTACATTTCCCCCCTCCCTATGCATAATTAAATTGGCTAAATATAACAGTTCTAAAAAACTACAGGTATAAAAATCCTAGATATAAAACATCCTGTTCCTATCTTAAACTTTATAACAATCTTAAAAAATTTAAACATACAACAATCTCAAAAATATATACTGTAAACTTGAATAGAAAAATACAAGGCATGTTGAACTGGAGGTAGTTTGGGGGTAACAGGGTATAAAAATATTCCTAGAGCAATTGTTGATGCTCTACCAACATGATGTTAACTGTATCTAACCGGCTCCTGACAAATGACACGAGTCTGTTCAGTATGCAGGGTCCAAAGATTAATGCTATCATGATCATTGTGATCGGTCCCATCAAGGTAGATATCAAGGTGTTCAGCCATGGTGAATGGTTGAACCATGCTGCAAACCAATCTTGTTGTGCCTCTTGTTGCCGGGGTGTGCAGGTTACGAGGACGTCTGGTGATCTGGTTCTGTGGATAAAAACTTACAGTTTTCATTAGTTTAGGTCAGGCTTAATAGACTTAAGCGGACACCACTTGACTTTCCCATCTTTTTTGACTGCAGCATACCCTCGCCCTGTAAGGACTAGCCTCCACCCTTGTTCCCATTCCCCTAGCTCATTTCTAATTATAACCAACGGGCCTTCTTCTAGCGCTCGAGTGGCCCAATGTTTTTGTGTAGGGCTATTCTTCTCTTCCCCCCTAGGAAATTGATTCAGTGCTAAAAGAGCAGTCGCTAGCAGGCGTGCTTGGTCTCCTGAGGGGATGACATTGACAAAACCCTCTGTCTTTGCCAGCACCTCTAATTTAGTTTTCAGGGTTTGATTTGCTCTTTCGACTATGGCTTGTCCTGTGCTATTGTATGGAATGCCATGTATTAGGGTGATACCCCATTTCAGAGCAAATGCCTGGACTGATTTGGAAACAAAATTTGGGCCATTGTCTGTTTTGATCTGACTAGGGATACCAAGCCATGCCATGACCGTTAGCCAATGCTGGATGGTCGCTTTGGAGTCGGTTTTGGGGTGTTGTGTGGCTACGATCATTCCGCTATAGGTGTCCACAGTTACTGCTAGCCACGCTCGAGGTTTCAGCAACTGACAGAGTGTAAAGTCTGTCTGCCACACTTCAGAGGCCTTGAGACCTCTGGGGTTGACTCCACTGGACCACAGTGGTGCTTTCTGACAGTGAGGACATGTAGCAACTACGTGTAAAGCTTCCAAAACTGCTGATACCAGATTGTCCACCTGACTTCCTGACAGCGCGGCAATCAAGATATCGTCCATGTACTGAATGATAGTCGCTGTCGGGTCACTGCACCGAACGGGTGCCAGAGCCCGATCCACTGCAATCTGGCAGATGGTAGGTGAGTTGATCATTCCCTGAGGCAGCACTTTCCACTGGAAGCGCAGGTTAGGGCGTTGGCTGTTTGGGAACACGACAGAAAAAGCAAACCGCTCCTTGTCCTCTTCATGCAGGGGTATTGAAAAGAAACAGTCCTTAATATCAAGGACGGCACAAGGTTGTCCTTCTGGTATCATGGAGTTCATAGGTAATAACGTTTGGACAGGACCCATTGGTTGTATCCTCTTATTTACTTCTCGCAGGTCATGAAGGAGACGAAACCCTTCACCAGAACGTTTGGGGATTACGAAAACTGGGGTGTTCCATGGGCTGGTGGAAGGCTCTATGTGACCTCGTTGTAGTTCTCGGTCAACTAGTTCAAGAAGAGCGTCCATTCGAGGCTTTGGTAGGGGCCACTGCTCGACCCACACTGGGTCGGACGATTTCCACATCTGTCTGATTGGTGGAAGTGGGTGTGTGGCAGTGGCCCTCATGGTAAATTTGTCACCCTGGCTTTCAAAAGGGCTAGAGCATCCCTTCCCAACAGGGGTGGGACTCCAGGCATGACATATGGGAAGAGGGTTATGGTTTTCTCTGGTCCTTTTTCTGTGTGAAGCGTGATCGCTACTAATTGAGCGCTCTTTCGAGCCTGGGTTAGTCCTCCGACTCCGCCCACCATGGGGGCATTCTCCAATTTCCAGTGCTGGGGCCAGTTTGTTTCGGGAATGACTGTAACATCTGCTCCGGTGTCAATCAAAAAGGGAACACTAATGGTGATGTCATTTAAGGTATTGCAGAGGGAACAGATCCCCCAAACCACTGGCGGGCTATCACATTTCACTGCCAGGGCCACCCTGGGGTCTCGCCCCCAGAGGGTGGTCCTTGCTGTTCCTGAGGTAGGGGCAGGTTTGGCTGGATTGTTGGTTGAGCCATAAAGTTGGTTGCTTCTCGAGGGTGCTGCAGGTTCGGATGCATTCCACCCCATCCGCGGTTGGTATGGTTGGGCCGCCTCATGTCCCACGTGGGAGAGGGCTGTGCACGGCCCTGGTGCCCTCTCCCCCTCCCGTTTCCCTGGTTTCTAGATCTGCATTCCCTGGCGAAATGTCCCTTCTTTCCACAAACCCAACAGAGTCCTCTGGGTCGATTTTGGTGCGGGGGGAGTGCTGTTGGTGGGTCCTCCAACCGAGGGCAGTTTGCTACCATATGCCCCGCCTGACCGCATTTAAAACATGCCATCACATTAGCCATCATGGTATTAACAGCCGTCTGAATTGGGGTTAGATGCTCTTCCCTTGCGACGTGCCTAATCATGTCCGCGATACTCGACCTCACTGGCAGTGAACGTAGGATTTCTTTGGTTACTGAGTTACACTGCTGACGTAAACAGTCTGCGACAACTGGGCCTTTTGCTTCCGCGGGCAGGGTTGAGGAGTCAACTGCTGCCTGGAGGCGATCCACAAATTGTGCAAAACTCTCACTTTCCTTTTGCTTAATCGAGGACCACGGCGATGGCTTGACAACAGTTCTGGAAGTTGCGTGAATGGCTTCTCTGGCTGCGCGAGTGGTTGCCATAATTTCATGGACCCGCAGGCCCTGGGCCTGCGCCTGGGGGGTACTCATTGTTGGGTCTTTACCCATCAGCCGCTGCAGTGTGGAGCCGTAGAGTGGGTGGTCTGCCCCGGTCACCTGGGCTAGTTGCCTTGTACAGTGGTCCTCCCATTCTTGTTTAAACACAAACATCCCTGCTCCGTCAAAGATCATTCTACAGGCTTGACTTATATCAAATGGGAGCAGATCATCTCCCCCAAAAAGGCCATCTATGAGGCTGGTGACCATAGCAGAATTGAGTCCTTTGTCCGCAATTGCCTTAATAATTGTATGTATGTCCTTAAGGTTTATTGGTGAAAAGACCCTTTGTCCCCCCTCCGTTAGCCAGACCGGGAATGCTAGTGTGGTTGGTGGGACCAAATCAGCACATGCAATTTTTATTCCTTTCCAGTCGGTGAAAGGGATGTTTTTCCCGCATGGTCCCTTTTTATTTCGGATTTTATTTTTATTTTTATTATAGATGGGAATATATTTGCTTTTGACTGTATTTATTCCCATTTCCTCTTCCTCTGAAGTTGAATCCATCGCGAACTCCTCGGTCCACTCCGTGTCTGACCCGAAGTCAGAGCTCGACTGACCGGCCGCTTCCGGTTGCCAGTGCCCTTTTGTGGGGCTCCGGCCCCGCCCCCTTCCGTCACGGGCGGGCGGACTCCGGCCCCGCCCCCCTCCTTTGCGAGTGGGCGGTTCCCTCCCTCCTGGCTCACCCCGCCCCCTGCGGGGCGGGCTGTTTGCCCTATAAGGCAGGTGGCTCTGATTGGCTCCGCCCTTTGCTCACGCCCCCCTCCCCCTGCCGCTCGTGCACGCCCATCGATGCCGGCGCCTCCTCCCCGCCCCCGCCACGTGCGCCTTCGCCCCGCTCCCTCCTCTTGCGCTCGGCGCCATCTTGGGGCGCACATGGCGGCGGTTCCGCCCAGAGCTCCTCAGACCCCGGTATCTCCGCGGCGCCCCTGGCCTCCTCGGCCAGCCCGCGCCAAAAGGATATGGCTCGTCTAAGCCTCTCCGTGAGCGGGTCGGGCTCCGGGGACCGTGGGGGGTCCGGAGACCGTGGTGGCTCCGGGGACTGTGGGGCCGCGCCGCCCCCCCGCCGATCGGGGCTGGGGCTGCGCGGGGGGGTCAGAGCAGGGCGGAGATTACAATGTTTTTGTCTCGCCTCCCCCCGGATCCCCGGGCTCGGCGGAATCGTCACCGCCCGGGGCGTGCAAGGTCTGTGTGGCCGCCCCGACTCCCAGTTTCGGGGTGACCTTTAAACAATTCTTTGCCTCCCTCCAGGTCTCCTGTTCTCGTAGGGCTTTCTCCAGGGTCTGCACGACCCTCCCCCACGATTTCAGGTTTTTTCCACTACCCGAAGACATCGTCTCCTTGGCTAAAGCTTTAGTACATTTGTCCCACACCTCAGGGTGGAGAATATCCACCAGCTGGTCAATGACCCCGGTTTGTAAAAGTCTTGCAATAGCAAGAGTAAAATCTTTGGGCTTACAATCAATCCCCCACTGCTTATGTATTTGTAATACGACCTTCACAAGGGTTTCCATTTCGACCTTCACGAGTGCCTCAATCCTCGTTGGTCCCGGAGCGTCCTCCTCCTTGTTGGTCCGGGGCGTCCGCCGGGCTGGTTTTACCGCTCCGGCCGCTGTTCACCAGATTCCAGGCGATTTCCCGATTCGGGGCGAGATCCCTCGACTCCCGGGTTTCGGCACCACTTGTTGCCTTCGGAAAGGCAAGGCGACCTGGTTCAGGAACGGCACGGCGACCAACCCCTGGTCGCTCGGTCCATATGCACACAGACACCAATGTGGTGGATGGCAAAATGGCGTTTATTGCCATGCGGCATGGCATTATATAGCTTGAGTAACGTCACATCCGTTTTGCTTACATCACAGTCTATACACTATTGGCTGTCCCGAGGGGGGGGGAGGGCCCTGTCTTTCCGTACAGCACGAGATCTTCCGGCCGCCAGACCCTGGCTACACATCATCTGATCATTGCTCTGAAGTTTCCTGTTTTACAAATGCTCCTATGGCTGAACTGCTCTAACAAAAGCCTCTTGACTCACATTTAAGTCTATGTAGTTCCACCTGCCAAGAAACCGTCTGGATACCACAACTTGAAAGCTTTGGTGTGCTGAAAAGAGGTGCATAGACGTCCTGTTAAGCATCAACTGTTACACTCCTCAAGTATTTGTATGATGATAATAATCTGACCACCTTTTCAATATGCACGTGCTTCATAGTGTACGTGATGGGGCTGTTCATGCAGATCAAGTACAAAGATCATTAGCAATTCCTTGCAGTTGCTAGATTAGGTACACTTGAGGGACATTACATTCCACTTTATTTCCATGGTCTAGTTAAAGCTGTTACTAATCTTGAGTAGGATTAGGACACTTTTCTCAGACGTTTTGTTACTCCTTAACATCCACCCTGGACGTTTTCTACCCTACCCATTACTGAGGTCTTTGATCCCTGTTCTGTTGCAAGCTGTTCTTCATTGAATAGGTACATTTTAAACATGTTGCTTCCATCTTTCTGTCATGACACACCTTGTATATGAGAAAATCTTGTCATGAACCTCCATAACGACATCTCAGAGATCTCTCCCCTGCCCTCCATAATATGTACATGGAGGACTTGCTGTATCTGCTACTTTTGGTGCTGAATCCCATTGGCCTTGTTGTTAAGTTGGGCTCCTCTTTTGTTTATTGCTCTATCTTTTGACACTCAAATGTTCAGAAGGCACTGATTTAGATTCAGAAGTTTATTCTGGAGCCACATTCACTAAAACTACTTCTTTTAGAGGTTTCACACAAAAATAGCCAACCCACAGGAACAACATTTAACTTCCTCTAAAACTACTATTTGTAGTTAAAAACATTTCTAGCATATCCCCTTCTGCTTTGCCCCAGATTCTTTAGTGTTCTAAGGCCTTGTTTGCAACAGAGACAAACATTTTTGAAGTGTTTCTTACAATTCATCACATTTACTTAAAATACATTTAGTAAAACATAAAGCATAACAAAATTGGTCTCAGTTATTTAAAAGTGTACAGTTATAAACTATTACATCACTAGAAGAAATCTCAATTAAGCAGAATTGCCATCCCCATTAAGCAGTAGTCATTGCCATTAAGTATCATTGGACTTAAATTGTTCCCACGGAGACGTCCTGATTAAGCGGACTTCCTAGTTTAAGTGTATCTCAATTAAATAGAATGTGCTGCATCAGCATTTCATTTTATGAATGCACTGAGAAGGGATTTGATTAGGATTTTGAAATGGTTTGTGTGATTACTATCATTGAAAATTTAGATGGGAATGCAAAAAAAATTTTTGGGAATTAGTATTTTTGGCAGTTAGGCACTCTTGGACTCTTTTAACAATGACCACTTAGAGTTTTGCACTTTAAGTTTTTTTAACAATGACCACTTAAAGCTTTTTGTGTGGTTTGTATGTGCTAGTTTTGACTTGACATGATTAGTTGTGCTTAAAAAATCTCTGAAAAGTAAATACTAGGAGCTAGTATATGACTAATCTTGAAATCAGTTAAAGCTTAACAAATTTGATTTCTAAAATTTCCCCATGGCTCCAGAGAGATGGTTTTCTGCACATAAGTTTTAACATTTTAATGCTTGTTTAGAATTTGTCAGTGTCTTCTTATGTCTGTGTATCTGATATCACTCATTTTTAGTCGTCAGTTGGAGGCGTTCTGTATTTTAATCTGATCTGAAAAAATATTAAGCCATAAACCAGAAGGTTTCGTTGTGGGGCTTCGTTTGCATCTGTATGTCCAGAATAGGACTGTTTTGGTTTTTTTTTTATTTTATTTTAATAGAAATTTCTTAAAAATATCTAAGTTCTTACTGAAATAATTCTCAGCTGCCTGAGCCAAATAAATATGGGATACAGTGTAACACAAAGAGCAAATGAGAGTAACAGAATTTTTCTTTTGGGAAAGGAAAATGATAATGTGGATATTTCAGTACTGCAAATGACTCATTTTGTAACTCTTATTTCGTGAGACTTTATTCTGATGTACTTATTTTATGACAATAGAAGGGAAAGGAAACCCATTTTTGAATAATGCTGTTAATACGAGAAAAAAATGAGGGACTACCAAGTGTCATAAGTATCTCTTCATATATAATCCTGTCAAAAGTGGAAAAAGACCACGCAACTTAATGATGTTTCCCCATGAGTTTGTGTAAACCTTACCATCCTTTGAAAGCTATTGACAGTTTTTCCTGATGAGATAATCAGAATAAAATAATAAATATGTGGCAGATATTTTATTTTTCCCTCTGTATCTGGGCACTGCTCTGATCTTGTCATGTAAAACCAAGTTCAGTTGTCACCTTGGAAAATGGGTGTTCACTTATCTGCTAATGCAAGAAAATATTTATCTGCTTAATTCCCATTAACATTAATGGGTGTTACAAGTCTAATTCTGCTCAATGTTGGTAAGAAATGCATCTTGAATTTTCAGCTGCTTGAAATAGCAACCCGTGCAACCACACATAAGAGATTATAAATAAAGACACAATAGAAACAAAGCAGGCTCCTAAGAGGTAACAGCAGCATACAGATAGAAGCAGACAATTTTCCCCTCAGCAAGCTTTTCTGCTTAAATCATTCTAGTAAATAAATATTTAACAAGTGACAGAACTTAATTGATGTTTATATTTACACGGCAGTTAATTTATATTCTGCTAAAGCTGAATTCTCCATCCACAATAATGCTTTATATCCCTCCTTGGTGGCAGACACCCAAACAGCACAGTTGTGTTTTTGAAGAAAACCATAACAACAAAAAAAATTCACTACTCCAAATACTATGTAAGTCATTACATTTTTTTCCTCTCTTCAGCTGTCACATGTATCACATTATATTATCAGATTGATAGATCTAGTGTTATTTCAACATTTAACATTTTACAACAACAAATAGAAAACAAATAAGGAAGATTTGGTAACAAATCTTTCTTAATATGTATGTGAAGTAGACAGTCTAAGAGAAAATATAACTGATGACAGATTTCATTTCAGTCTGCTGGTGCTTATTAAGATGTCTACAAAGAAAAAAGCCATATCTGAATACATCTCTTTCTGCAAACAAAAGAAAGTTTTAATTGCTTTAATCAGCATTTGCTTTGTCTTTATAGTGACATAGAAAAACAAGTCAGGTATAATCAGCAAATGTCTTCTAAAGGAAACTCACAAGAAGAGACTTCAGATTGTTTCTATTATTTGTGTCTAAAACATGGTTAAAGTCTATACTACAGGTGCAACATCACTCAGAAATGCCTAAGTCTGCCTTATAAAATAGAATTGTACTTGGTTTTGTTTTATACCATGTTAGCATGCAGGGAAAGAAGCAGGCATAAATTTGACAAAACTCCTCTCCCACAGAACCCTACAATGAATGCTGTGGTAGTTGTATCAGATTTTAGAAATCATACCACAGCCCCAAGGAAATAAGCTGCATGTTGGGGAAGATGTGCAGCTAAAAAGGTGGTAATTTGATACAACCCATGTCAGCCAACAGGGTCTGAGAAACGTGATGGGCAAAATCCATTTTTCTTTCAGCTCATAGGATCTTTATTTTATATCTTGAGGGTGCATGTACCTGAGTCCTTCTCATCAGAAATAGGCCCCTAAAAGGCCCTTACATTATTAGGAAAAACACTAAACTAAACTAAAAGCATAAAAGAAACCACAACACCCAAACCTCTCTTGAACAGGAAATGGGAATTTGTGCTTGCATGTAAGAGATACTCAACATCTTCTAGATCAAGTCCTACAAGAGAATCTGTTTTTCAGATTTCTAAACCAGTTAGATAAAGACTTGGTCCCACTGAAGGGATGGACCATTCATCCAGTGTCTCCTCATTTATTTGCTCTTGTAAATACATAATTTTCATCCAGTATAGATGAAAGTAGAAGAGAGATGAGAATCATTCCTTTGTCCCTTTCAGCAGCAAAACTAAGGTTGCTCAGTGTTAAGCCCCAAAGGAGTGGTCCTGGGGAGCATTCCAAGATGTTTCAAACGATGTCATTATCTGAAAGCCTCTGCCAGGATGTTATACCTCCTACTGCACATAGATTGCATTTGCAGAGACATTTGTTTTAAATTAATACTGGTTTTTAATGCCCCTGGGCACTGAATTCTTTGAATAGACCTCAGTGTGTGTAGTGGCTGTTGCGCTATCGTCGTATACTGTGGTTAGATCAGTAGCAGGCTACGTGAACATTTGGTTTCTGTCTAACTGGTATAACTGTCTTTCTTTAATATAAATACATGCATCAAAATGCTTTTATTGGAATGTCAGCAGGACAAGAGGCCGTGCCAGCCTCACCAACTCTTATTCCCAGAATATCATTGTGCTTATTGTCATGGCTTCCCTCAGATTGCTAAGAAATGGGGGTGAGACGAAGACATTGACCTTAGTTTAGTTGTTCTAGGTCTTTCTTTCTCTGAATGCAGTACATTTCTAATCCTCAGCCAAGAAAACTGGCTAATTCTGCAGGAAGGGCCATGAAATATTTAACCATCTCTTCACAGACACTGCAGATATGTCTTTGCCTGGCTGTGTAATATCCCCCAATACACAGTCAAGGGGCCCTAGCTGAGCATACGGCTTCTGTGGTCTAACCTCAGCATCTAGCTCCCATCTGTGATCTTCCAGGCTCTTTGTATGTGCAACAAACATTAAGAGAATACACTCCTTCAGGAGAGACTTTGAAGAAAGAGGCTAAGGTAGGTGCTCTGAATCATATTTTTGAGATGACTGTGGGCCTCATTGCCCAGAGAAGCTGTGGATTCTCCCTTCCCAGAATCGTTCAAGGTAGGATGGGGCTTTGAGATAGAGCTGATCAACAGAAATAATTTAGGTTGAAAATCAGTGACAAAACTCACACTGACTTCAATAGCACCAGTATTTCATCCTATGTGATTTCAAACTAGCCACAAAATGGACCACGCTTGGCTTCTGTCATTCAAGCTTTCACTTTTTCCCTAATTCAGACAGTAAACCTTTCACATGTTAGGTATGAGATGGACAGATTCATACAGAAATAACCCTTCAAGGATAAAAACCCTTTTTAAATCACTGAAGAATCTGAGCAGTACCTTAATCACTAGCACAGACTGGCAGGTCATTTTTTTGACACTTGCACACAATTTTGAAAATCAGCCAGAACTGACAGGTGCAAAGTTTCTGCACTCCTGTTATACACAATAATTCAGTAGTGAATGGTTATATGTGGCCTTATTACATATATATATATCTCAATACATGTTTTGGCAGTAACTGGTGCCCAATAGCATAGGAAAATAGTACAAAACTATGCACAAATAAAGCATATTAAAAAGAATTTAACTTATCTGGATTTTTATTAATATTGTTTTCTCATTAAACATTCCTGTAATGCTACATGTTTTAGCAGTTAGTAGATCTAACAAAAAAAGAAAAAGGAAAAAAAAATAACAAAGGCCTCACTATTTCTAGGATAAGCCTGTCCCTCAGAAGACTTAATCCTGAAAACCCTTGCAAGCAAACTGAATTTATAAAATTCAGTCAGTTTTCTCCAAAACATGAAGGGAAGCATGTGAATGTTTTTTGGATCACAGTCTATATCACCAGTGTATAACGTAGAGGTCATCCAGGAAGAAGCAGTTCTGAGCAAAGGTCTTCCAGGCAAGTTCTCTGGCTCTCCAACCTTCATCTCCTCCTCACCCGTAATCCTGTCCTCTACAGACCTATGGAGGGACCACGAAAGATAGAGCTCCCCCTCCCTTTAGTTTAATAAAGTGCTGAAATTATGTGCTGTTATTTATTGACATTTTAGCTTTTACATAATGTCATAATTGTATGATTAATGTTTTGCAAAATTAATGAGAGAAACAAAAAAATTGGTGAATCTTTGATTTTTTTAGTACAAGCTGCTGACCAAATTCCCTACACACATCCAAACATACTTGTTAAATAACAGAATTAATAATCAGCAAAGCAACTCAACTGAAAAATCCCCTCATTGATATAAATAATTCTCACATACACCAAGTATGTGGCCCCATCCAAAATGAAGTCTATGCCAAAACTCTTGCAAAAGCCTGACAAAGGGACCATGTGGAAATTTAGGAAGTTGGATGATGCTGCTGAACTCACTGTATGCAGAGCTGTTGAACACAAGTTCCCTTGCTAAAAATGGTATCAAAACCAGCTCCACACTGCCTTTGGGCACTTCTTGTGGGACAACAACAGACACATTTTTGCTCTAACGTTGTGCCTTAGTTTTTCAGCCATTAAAATAGGTGAAATAAAAATGCTTTATGATGCTTTCCAGAGTACTTTTTAAAGGAAAAACAAGTCCATTGATTTAAAATAATGTGCAGTGGTTACTCTTTCCTACAGAGTGCATAGTCTCAGTCCTCGGGGCCAGAACTTCAAGTCTCTACTCCTATATATGACATGGAAACTATGTTTATATGTTTTAATAAAACAAGCTTTTTGTTGCACAGATGCCCTGTGGCATGTGCAGTATGAATATCAAATCACGAAAGCTACATTAGTCTTTCAATAAGTTGGCAAAATAGAGAAAATAACAAAAAAACCCTTTCAAAGTTGTCATAAACATGCCATAAACTGTATTCTATTTAACAGAAATGCACACTAGCTTTGACTGGATTTACTATATACCAAGTCACAGGTTTTTAACCTTTTTTTTGGTTCTAATCTAATAACAAATGCAATAACTATCCAAGCAACCATTGTAGTTCCTCTCAGAGAAGTCCTATAAAAGGTGGAGAGGTTATAGTAAGTTTCATGCCTCATTCCCCTGAATATATATATCAGAGTATTAAAGACATTTGCGTATTTGTGTATAAAATCCAGAAATGTGATTTTTAAATTGATGTTAAAAGTCTAAAATTCCATAGAAGAAGATGATGTATTTTCATTTAATAAGACTTTTTTGCAATAAACAAAGGGAAAATAAATTATTTGTCTAATTCCACATTTTAAGAAAAACTGGAAGGATTAAAATTAGATCAATAAGCATGTTATCATGCTGTCATTATGAAGTGTATCTCAGTTACACTGAATTATAATAAATAAATGACAGGGAAAACAATCATCTTTGTTGGAATAAGTGTCATAGAATACTTCATAAAAAAACCAAAAACATTCAGGCTAGAAATCCCCAAATTATGATTATGCTAAATACTGAACAAATATAAGTTGAAAAATGCAAGCTATTCATTAAAGAAACCAAAATATACAAAGAAAAACAAAGAAGGATAACATTTCATACCATACTTAATTTTATTTATTTAATCTTGTCTCAGGCGCCTATAATATTTAAGTGTTATACAATTACCACAGTACAAAGCACTGAAAACACTGAAACAATATTTGAAAAGCTCAGATATCTAGCCAAGACAACATCAATCAAACCTCCTATCAAAAGAAATCAATTGCTCACAGGTACAAAGCATAGGAAAAAATGGAATTGCAAGAATGAGGTACATAGTGGAGAGGGCAAAGAATGGCCAAGAATAAGCTGTCCCAAATCATGATGGCTGTTTGTACAGGGTTGCAGATGTTCATGGTACTTTATCTACAAAACCCCATGTAACTCTATAGCAGCAGAATTCAAGCATAAATACTGTCAACTCTCCAGGAACAGTGAGAGAGGAGAGGACAGGATAAACAACTAAAGTTAGGCATGGATAAAACAAAACACACATACTGTAAATGCTAGCACACTCTATTGTCTAGCTACTACCTTTTAAGAATGAGACTACAAGCTTTGAATGAGATCAGAAAAGGATTTCCTTTATTTTAAAGCATGACACATATAATCCATAACCCAGATAATCTTCTCATATACATTTGAGAATGGACCATAAAGTGAATAAACCAGAAGTGAATAACTTGTTCTCCAGCAGTGCAAATGAGAGGCAAGTTCTTTACAAGCTGCAGCTTCCAGGTCAAGGAGGCCCGTTCAAAATCAAACTGAGAAAACATCAGGTTTGGTAAAGGACAGAGAGAGATATCATAGTTCTGAACATTTAGCAGTGTCTCCAGACCAGAGTCCATAATGTTGCATACTCTTCTCTCTTGAAGGAAGACACCCAGAAGAGCTATAGATGGCTAAGTCAGAAACATACAGCTGAAGCCCTGTGCATACTCTAAGTTGAGATATTTCACTGACACCTTTGGAAAGGCATTTTGTCACCTAAGAATCCACACTGCAAAACTGATTTTTTAAGAAAAGCTGATCCTTGTGTTTTTTTCCTGTTTGTTTGTTTGTTTGTTTGGGTTTTTGTTGTTGTTGTTTGTTTGTTTTCCCCAAAAAAATTTAATAACATCTTCCTATTAAAAGAAAAAGATTCCTCTGTGTAGCTATTGACAGCACATTTCTCAAACCTATTCCTCATGATAGAACACTGCAACCTGTTTGGGTGTGTCTGAAACAGTAAATAATTAGGAGTCAAGGACCAAGTCTCTGGGTTTGAGGCCACAAGGCTCTGACTGGCAGATTTAATACTCCTTAGGACTAGTCTCCACCATGGCAGATTTACCCTGCAGGCAGCACAAGTAGGGTATGAATAAAGAGTTAAGCAGTGTGGACAGCAACGATTCAGTGTTGAAGCCTGCCCTGCTGTTATCTTTTATTTAGGAGAACAGATCTACTCTGGGGAAGGAGCATGTTCACCCTCCCCAAGAAATTATGCAAGAAAAAAAAAGAGGTTTCTAAACAAGGATAACAGAATGTATTACATGAGCTGAATGAAATTGGGAAAAAAGATAAGCTTTTGGGATATAAATTTTTTTATATTTCTGTTGTAGAAGCTTCAGTCTTGAAAGCTAAATACATGTTGGAAGAAATTGCCCTCATTTTAACCTGGTTATAAGATACCTTACTGTGTCAAGGCAGATTTGAGATTTGTTGGGCCAGAACAGAAAAGCAAGCTGGGAATATGGCTTTCTAGTCTGGTGAATAGGGCTGCTGAGTGATTGTAGGTTCTGTCCCCAGAAATATATGACATTTTGCAGAATATTTGAAAATTTGAACTCAAAACTCAACAATATGGCTACAAGAAGGGACGAGACATACAGGGGTCTCCCACTGAAATAGGGGCCCTACACATTCACTCTCAGCAGAGATGTTAATGAATGCTATGGTCCTAGTGACTAGAACATTCTGGGGTGAGGATGTAAAGGAACAGGGGCTGTCTGCATGGATGCTCCATCCAGTAGACGTGGGGGGAAAAAAAGTAAATTCATTCTTTTTCTTTATTTGCCTTGTATTTTGTGGGGAACTTGGCAGTACTGGGACAAAACCACTATGAAAACCTACGAAGTGGAGCCCCAGGGAAGCTTAAGTAGAGAAAGCCTCCATTTCAGAAAGGAAAAAGAATATTAGACAGGAACTAGGGCATCAGAGTGCCTCCTGCTGTTCATGGAAAGTGATAAATCAAGGTGCCCAGTGAGCAACAAATTTCCAAGAGTGGTGCTTTGATCTTATTACCTCCTAAGTCTCAATTTAGGTGACTAAGTCTATTCTTGTAACTATTACTGCTCCAAAAGTCTAGTCACCCAGAATGAGACATTATGCACCTGCAGTGAAACACATGTATCTGTATTCTACTGTTCTCTGCTATCAGCTTAGACAAAATCATTGAGTAAATCACATTCATATTGTCTCCTCTCATCACTTAGTTTAGGTCTTATGACTACTTATCACCACTGAGAGGACAGAAAAAGTGAAGATTTGGCAGTCTTGGATGGCAGGCAGGCTTTCTTGAATTTAGATGCTGGAGTCACAGTGACTAAGTACCCTGAATAATGTCTGCCTTAATTCATCATTTACAAAACAGGGAACTGATACGAAGCTCTGCAGAGAGGTGTGTGATGATAAGGCAGACAAAAAGAACTAAATCCATGACAAATACTGTTATAATTTCATGAATTGCAGGTAAGTGCTGACCATTATCCACCTATTTCTCACAGTCTTTTCTTCACCATCCCAGGGGGACTATAGTTTCTGATGAGGTTCACCTAGCTTTCTCTCTGTTTTGGGTTAAGCTTTAGGGTCTGAATCAGAAACCTGACAATGATATCAGAACCAATATCTTTGTATGATGCCATTCCTCTAGCAGATACAACAAATGAGACAGTTTCCTCATTAGTGAATAATTAAAATTGTGCAAGAAGAAAGTATTGTCCATCTCAGCATCGAGCAATTAAGTTTAGTCATGAAGATGACAACAATTACATCACTGTTAAACAGAGGAAGAGATGGGAAAAAACTGTGCACTCAAATACACTAAACTCTAGACACTAAATTTCTTAGATCCTAAAAGTTTTCTTCCTTTTTTACTTTGACCTCCTGTCTAAATGCACCATCACACAAGCAAACAAATAAATAGTGTAGAAATTTCAAAGACTCCACAGAAAAAAAAAAGTAAAAACCCTCAAAGCACCACAGAAACAAAAACTTTGTTCTAGCTCTTTCTTGAAACTGGTATGAAAAGGTGTCATGTTAGAAACAGTATCTACAACAATGTTATGCATGTGGAGACTATTCAGATTGCACTAAGATACAGTTACATTTGTGGTAAAAATCATGTTCTAACCACCAGGAGTTTCATGTACAAAGCATGACCATATTATTGGCAAATTCCTACATGAAGTTAGGACTGAGGTGAATATACATGTTAATGCTCAACAGATCCTTCATATAGATAATCTGTAATGAGTACTTCTCTTGATATGAACAATATACATTATTACTGGTTTTGTGAGCTGCTGATTAATGCAAATGTGTTCACAACCACGCAACCTTAAATTTGTATTTGTACTATTTTTTTTTTTTTGCTAGAGGATTCTCGTTTTCTTTAGTGAGGAGCACTATGCACTGTGTTCAGTGGCAAGATCCTTGACTTCTTTAATCCTGGAGAGGGCTTATTGCATGGTTCTATGTTGTACCACGAGATTGTTCCATTTGTTAAACAAGGTAATATTATTTTGCCCATCTGGTAAATGGCTTTGGGGCACGCAGAAGAAACAGGCGAATTTACTCTAACTGCTGGATGTTAGTCTCTGCATGAAGTCACAGTAATTATATCTTTCACTACGCCACTATCCAAGCCTGCAATATATATGTATATAAATAAAATGGAATGTAAATTTGGCCTTTAAGTCTTGGCTCTGGCATGTTGTATTACATACTTTATGTCAGCCCCATGTAACACGATACAGATCTGCATTCTGGTATCACTAGTTTGGTCAGAATCAGAGTTTGTTTTACCATCTTGCAAAAGCAATAACTCCTACAGCTGTCCAGATAGATACAAATCTCACTTGAAATATTCAGAATGAATCCTGAGGTGGTTTGCTGGCACCCAGAGGGGAAGCTGTAGTGCTCTTTCTTCATTCTTCCAAGGCCTGAACACTGAGAAAAACAACATTTACAATTGAGTGAGTTTCCAAACTGCCTAACTTTTCAGTGGTGTGTTTTTTATATGTTAAATATGGTTCAGAAGATTAAAGTCTTCATTTTAGGCAAAGAAAGGAAATAATGTTTCCTGTCCCATTTGCCAAGCTAAGTGAACAACTGTTCCAGCACAATTAGAATTGTTAATTGATTTGAAAACATAGGGCTTTGAAGGTGGAAAACTGCTGACATTATTTCAATGGGGAAATGCACTCCTGAGAGAGAGCACTGCAGTACAATTTCTCTCCTTGTTTTGTTGAATATACATCTATAAAAACACTGTGAATCATGCAGTAAAAAGTGCTGTGCTGATATCATAAATCTCTGATAATAAAAATTTCATTGTTGAAACAATAAAATAGACTTTTATTATAACACAGAGTATCCACCTAAACATTGTCCTTTTAGATTCTTTGAGTTAAATGTATGCACAGTTTTACAGTCTATAAACAGATCTGGAATAAAAGTTAATAAATGTCAAAATTTGCATTTCAAAAAATTCTTGCTGCATTTTAGGGAAGATCAATCTATGAACCTTTCAACATTATGTCAAATGAAATGCTAATTGTACCTTTAGGAATTTCAGAGACAGTGACAAGAAACTAAATGCTCTGTTCCTTTGCATCAGCAAGTCGAAGATAATTGTATATCTACTCTTGTGAACTTCTAAGAAAAAAAAAAATGCTAAGAAAAAAGGGTTTTCTATTCTTTAACTCAGGAGGGTAAACTCCTTCAGCCACCCTTCATCAATCTACCTTCAAATAAAGTGTGTTAACATGTTGACAATGGACAAATCACACAGAGCTACATTTATTCATTTTATAATAGGTTTGTCAAATGAGCTTCAGCTAGAGATTTAAGAGTGAGAAACATTTCCATGAAGGAACAACTGACTTATTCTGTTAAAGTTGCTATAATGGCTTGCAGTGTAAATTTCTTTTTTTGGGAACAACTATTCCCCTCCTTCCTCCCCAAATATTAGTAAGGTACAACTTCTTTGAAGGCTAAAACCACTACAAATATCTAAAGAAGAGGCATAAGAAGTGTTTTATATACTCTCTGCACAAATCTGTAATGCATCCTTTATTTTGCTTAGTAATCAATCTCACCAGTTTATCTCTAAGCAATACAAATTATATGTCATAGTGGGAAGTACAAGAACACACTTGTGCAATAAGGAAATCTAGCTGGAAAGTAGGACCTTAATCAGGTTTGCAGCATTTCCCCCAGTATTATCCTACCCTCACTATATTGAATCTATTTCCTGCAGCTACACTGAGACTGCTGAAACATTCACTTACTGTGCAGAGGCTGAGAGACAGAATGAAGTCAGAGAAATGTTTATGCTCATGTTAACCTATTCAGTCATCTTCACCCGGCCCAGGCAACTTCTAACTCTCTAAATGCTTTTATACCAAACCATTTGTGCCTTCCAAAACAGAGACGCCTCTCATCCCGTTTTTCTGGCTGATAGTACAGGGGCCTACATTTGTATATTATAGGTCATTAAGTTTGGAAGTTATATAATTCACACATACATCAGAGCTAGAATTCACTCTGGAGATGTGTTGCCACTACATATCTGAGAAGAAAGCTGCAGATCCTCTAGTTAAGTATTTGAGCCTGATCCTGCTGTCATTAAAGTTGAAGGCAATTTTTTCTTTGATCTCAATGGGAATTAGGTTGGGTTCTGGTATTAATAGGACTACCGCAATATAAAATTACTGCCACATTTTTATGTACACTAAAAAAATGCAAAATTATATGCTCAGAAGTGATGTAATTTATGTAATTTCTACCCTGTGTAACCTCTCACTGCAAGAACACAAGATACTCACTGGTTCAAATGTTCTGGGATATTTAACATTGCTATCTATTAATTTTATTTCAAAAATACCAATCTCTCTGCTTTCTTCATGCTATACAGAAGCTAGATAATCAGAAAACATTAGACTTTGCCTACTGGGTAGTCTTTTAATAGCAACTATGTTTGAATACAGGATTGTTCTTTTTTTCAGTAAAACAAATTCCCCTGTTCCAACAAAATGTTATTCAGCTTCATATTCACCATACAATGCAAAGGTATATTGGAACAAGACAGAATACACATTAGAAAGAAAAGGATAAAAGAAAAAGCCTGGCATAATCTGCATAATTCATTGCATACTCCATGCAACGAATAACCATCCCATGTAGTAAAAAACATTGTACTATCACATTTTAGGATAAGTGAATTTCAGCATGGCAGTCAAACTTTTAACCATAATTTCAACATAAATTGAATTAATTCAGCCAACTCACTGGGGCCCTTTCTCCACCACTATATCTTTCACAACTATAGAGTTTGTAATCAGGTGGATTTTTATTTCTTTTCACTTCAAGCCTACATGGAAAAAAAAAAAAACCCAACAGCCAGATATGGAACACAGAGCTTTCTTATACACAATGTTCAACTTTTTTTTTTTTTTCTTTTCTTTTTTTTTTTTAA
Organism: Apus apus; assembly: GCF_020740795.1. Taxonomy (NCBI): domain Eukaryota; kingdom Metazoa; phylum Chordata; class Aves; order Apodiformes; family Apodidae; genus Apus; species Apus apus. Next base: position 41,532,014 of record NC_067282.1, read on the forward strand.
GAGTCAAAACTGCGGGCTAATAAAGACCATTTAAAATAAAAGGGACCATTACTCCTTGGTTTTATATGAGCTTACATGCTTTCATTGTGCAAAGTGTGTTATTAATTTAACATGCCAGATTCATAGGTTTCTGCAATATCAGGTTTGATGTATTCATTATCGGCACTCAGTACATTAATTCACGCTGAAGTCCGGTAAATCAAAATTATACCATCTGGCTTCCTGTTCTTAATGATGAATTTGATGTAGGGGTGATTAAGATTGTTAGGCTTTTGAATTTTAATGTAAAAATTAGGGGATTAAAAAGGCATTTAGAAATGACCAATAGTTAGAATAAACTTACTGACAGGATCTAATTTGTGTACTTGCTAGTAAAGCTCCATTTTAATTAGCAGCCACAGTCTTTCAGCACAAGCTCAAAGAGACAGAAGTTTAGTGATTAAGAAGATGAAGCTGTTAAATTGATAAATTGACCTTGAAATACTTGTAACTGTGGGGGATGGCCTAGTAGCTGTATGGTTGGTATGTTGTGCTACTGCACAGGGGAAAGAGTTTCAGGATTGACCCTAGTAATTCTGCATTTTTAGATGATTGACCAGCTAGGGATGGGAATAATCACAGAGGTGACCTGCTCAATGTCTGACTTCAATTGCTCAATTTGTAAGCAAACAAATTCCATTATTATTTAGCACTTGCTGGCAGATAGCCTGAAATACCATCTCAAGTTCTTCAACATCTTAGTCACTGTCTTTGCCAGAGAGAGGTGCTAAAACAAGGTAGAAAAGATAATGGGATTGAAACGACATCATAAGGTGAATGATGACCTTTCAGCTTCCATTGAAAGCAGAACAGTCAGGGAAAATTTTGGCTCCAACTTGTCAAATATTCTCGACAGTGGCCGAGCAGTCAAACCTTCTACAAGATTCCATCGTACCTATGATATTTTACTAATCAAAACCAGAGACATTTCATATTGTTGCATGGAAATAGCTAGAAAACTTTAATGGCGCAGATAAGAAGTGTGAGAGCTATAGCATGCGAAGGGAAGATAGCTCTGCTTAGGGTGTTGGAGCTTGTTAGTGCTGCATGACATCACATGGAATCATATTAGGGCCAACAAGCTAAGGCAACTGAAATTCATCTACATAGTAAAATTGAAATAATAAAAAAAGCTATTGCTCCCCTGTTTTGGCAAGGTTCCAGTTATTTCTACCATCTGAGAGAAATGTAATAATATGTTAGATTGTACCTCCCCTTTAAAAATCCTAAAGATAGTCACTAATATTGGTACTCTGTGGCGGGTATAACTTACAAGAGAAAACGAGTACATTTGTACATATCAACAGTTTGAAGGATTCTTATTCCTTGGCAAGTCAGGAAATATTTTAAGTCTTATATTTTAGAGGAAATCGAATCTTGACTAACCACTGCAATTTATGTCATTTTAAATAAGATATATTTGAATAAGTATATTTTTCATGCCCTAAAAAGACTGATGTCTTCTTTTATAAGCTCATCCTGTGACACACTTGAGTAGGTAGGTATATTGATTTTTTTCTTTTTCTGATGGCAATGAAGTGTAAATGGAAAATATCAGACTTGGCAATCACTTAAACCATGTGAAAATTTCAGAGTGAAGGCTATTAGAGTCACTTTGTGATCTCCCTAGATGACCAAGGAAAAAAACATTTCTACATTTCTTCAGATCCTTTGTGTGACAGCTAAGGAGAATAACATTTTTTCTAATATGCCAGTTTTAGTCTCTAGTTGAGAATAACCTCAGTGCTTTCTTATGTCACTAGCTGAGAGAAGATGAAAGACCCAGCCTTGTGTAAATGGCTTTGTCTAACCATCAGTCTTTAGCTCTGCATGGCAGCTGTACTATTGACATTAGCTTGTGCACTGGGTGAAATTGAAGTGAGTTAAATGTGACCTTGGCTTAGTTGTTGAAGTAGAAATGAACTCTACTGGGAGTGAAAAAAAATAAGACCAGTTTCTCTAACTTCATTTTTTCTTTAATGAGTTTAACAGCACTCTTAGGATTTGATACATTTTATAAAAAAGCTTTTATTTCCTTTTCTATTATACAGTGAGTAATCACCATTAGTAAGGTTAGCTTGCCCTTTTAGTATAAAATCCTGATTTTAGGTGTTTATATCCCAATTACTATAAAAAGCGGATCTCTCAAAAAAAGAAAAAAAAATTCCAGTCCCTTTGCTTTATGTTGTCCACTGTACCATTTCACAAAAAGCCTGCTAACCACACTTCTTAATTAGAGATAAAGCATTACAAATACTGCAGTGTTCAGTGTGTTTAATGACTTTGCTTTGTCTGCTAGGTTACATAGAAATTCACGGAACTACCTGTTGGTAAATTGCATACTCAATGTGAGAGACATGCAGGTAAGTGAGGATGGTTTGGAGTTAACCCAGGATTTTTATCTTGCTTATATTCTGCATTTCTTCCGTGTGTACATGACACCATGAGATATCTGGAGATGGGCAGAAAAACCTAGAACAGCTGGACACATTCTCATCCCGATCTTCAGCTGACTGTGTATAGGGATTCAAATTGAGGGTGTACTGGGGTGCATACACTAGGTACTCCCACCAGTTCATGACTATTGCAGTGAAGTAAAACAGGAGTATAAACCTCACATTCTGTCTTGAGATAATACTCTAGATATATTTTGTAGAAAAAGACTGCTGAGGAAGATGAATAGAAGATTAAAGAACAGCAAGATGAGCCATTCTGGGTCTCTGCGGCTCCAAGACCATCAGAGGATAAAGGAGCACAGAAACTTGCAGAGAAAGAAACATTTCCCCACTGCTGCTGAGGTATCTCACTTCTGCTGCTCAAATCGAAGACAGAGTGCTCAGATCTAGGATAACCTGGTCCTGGGTGCAGCAGCCCCTAAATTAAGCAAACCTCTGGATAAAGGACAACTTGTTCTTTGGGGCAGACCTATAGCAAAAATACAATGATAACAACTTGGGGAGATTAGTCACGGGGTTGGATGAAGACATTTATCAAAAGACTTGGTCAAGCATTTTTTTTTTCCCAAAAGGTGAACATCAGTGAACTTACATTCACTGAACTGAACAGTATAATGATAAACTACCTGAGATATTGGTTAAAGTAATCACAATGCTAGCTGAAAACAAGTGAAAGCTACCTGGGTCATTTCAGCTTTATTTATTTTTTATGGAGATACATGCAGAAGCCTGTTCACTTCAATGAAATCTCTCCCAAGATAGAATTTAGTCCTTATCAGAATTTCCTTATTTGATATTTGTATCCCATTATTTGTGGGTTTTATGCCTAATAAAACATTATTTTTCTGGTCCCATTTCTACATCAGTCAAATAATTCCCACTCAATTACATTTCCCAAGCTTTCTTATGTGGCCCTAGTTTCACTTCCTTACAATTTACTGCTTATAAGCAATGGGTCAAAGGTTTACATGATATATTCCACTAGCCTTAGATTTTCTGTACTGCTGTTTGAAAATCTTTCTTTTCATCCTCAGTGTCTTTCTCTTACATTTTTCTGTATTATTTCATAACCATATATCTTTCCTTGGTCTTAGCCTTTCCAACTGCTCTTTATTTTAGTGTCCACCTCATTCATTTTGACTTATTTTCCCGTTTCGTGCAGTCATCAAATTTCAGCCTCTTACTGCACATTCTGTGTTTTAGGTTACTTTTATATAAGGTGAATAAAATCTGTCTTAATAGTGATGCTTTGGCCTTACGCTTTTCTGTTGCTTTCTTCGTTCACAATGGTTAGAACTTATATCCACCTTTCATAATATACATGTCAATTCTTAGGACAATAATGTCCTAAGTACAGCCAATGCCATACATCACCAGTCCTGCTGCAAACTTCTTTTGAGTTTTCTGAAAAACTTTGCTAGGAACTCAAGAAAAATGTGATCTATACCTTTGGTCTGTTTTAATCTATTTGAATTTCTTTAAACCCTTTATTGCAAACTAAGCAAAATATCTCAGTTCTGTAGTTGTCATAGTTTCTTTTTGTTGAATTTAATTAAGTGCATAAGACTTCTGGATTAGAGGCTTATATCACAGGAAATTGATAAAATCAGGGATGAGGGAAAATTTCAGTGAGATATTTTTAGAGGTTTAACAAATTATATTCATGGTCAGACTTATGTTTTTAAAGAAAATCTGTCAAGCAACAGAACTTGTGGACTGGAACTCACAGCCATTTCAAGCATCCTGCAGGTCCACAGTGTAGGGCTAGAAGACTCTGGAATACAGAGAAAATGCTGTCAATGTCAAATTCAGCCCTAAAAAAGCATATGGCCAGAAGCACAGACACAGATAACTCCCTAGAATATCAAAAGCATCTCCAGCACACCAAAAGGAGAGTACATGGCTATATGTATGAGCAAACATTTTCTCAGTGTTGCCACACAATTATACATTTCTATAGCTCACTGAAGGATACAGCAAAGCAACCAATTCATCATTGAAGAGAAACAGAACAGCCCAGGTTCAAAGGGAGCTTGAAAGATCATCTGGTCCAACTTTTCACGGGAAAGGGAGCCAAGATGAGATTGTATAGCACCCTGCCTGATTGCATCTAGAAAATCTTCAGTGATGGGAACTCCACATTGTCCCTGGTGAGGTTGTTCCAGTGACCGATTTTTCTCACTGTAAAAAAATGTATTTCTTTTGTCAAGATGAAACCTCTCCTGGTGAACCTTTACCTTTCACCCCTTGTCTTCTCCCTGTGACTCTTTGTGAAGGGAGAGTCTCCAACTTCTTTGTACCTGCTTTTTAATACTGCGATACTGTGAAAAGGTAACCTGCTGTTTTCTCTTCATGAGGGAGAAAAGACCTAACTCCTTAGTCTTTCCTGATAAGGCAACTTTTCCAGTCTTTTGATCATGTTTGTGGTCTTCCTTTGGACGCTCTCCAGTTTATGTGGTTGAACTTACAAAATCACAAACATGATGGTACTTCTTCAGAGGAGAAGGAGCAAAGCTTACAGGTTTTTTTTCTAGTTTTTGTAGTTTTATGTTCAGTTTCATTGTTAATTCTGTTTGACATCTTACAGATTTTTTTTTCTCTCAGAGGATATGATCCAATGCTTTCAAGGTCATCTTATTGTTAGAACTGTATAGTGTTTACATACACTAATAGTGATCACCTGTCATTGTATAGAGCTCATTAACAGAAAAAGAGCACAGAACTTCAGACACATTGAACTTTAAAGTGTTAGTAGATAAATAACTATTAATATGGTTTTAAGATAGAAATCCATTTCTGGGTGATTGTGAAAATTCTTACTTGTGGTCTTGTACAGCTAGGTAATTAATTGATGTATTTATTTTTTTAAGTATTTTGTTCACTTTTCACCTAACAAGTCAGACTTTCTAGATTTTAGCTAGATCACTTCTTAAATATGTGCCACTTTGCCCTTTTCAATTCCAAAGAGATTATAAATAAATTTGCTAAAGGTTTCCCTATCTCTTCTGGGACGCTTCATCAAATGTGTACCTTCTGGTCCTTTAGTTTTGTCTGTCTTTAAATGTTCTGATTTCTAGGTCACCTCTTCTGGCACGATCTTGAGTTTCTTCGGTATGCCTTCCACCTCTGCTGTTAAATTTATGTCTGTTTCTGGCATCTGTTCCCAGTCCTCCTTTGTGAACACGGAGGCTCAGAATTCATTAAAATTTTTAGCAATGCCTATCTAGGCTGTCAATAAATTACTTTCACTATATTTTTGAGGCCATATTGTTTCTTTCGCTGATGTCTTCTTATTAGTAAATTTATCTTAATTTAACCCTGGTTTCTCCTTTCTTTTACAACAACGTAACTCAGAAGTCATTCTGTTAAAAATTATTATAGGAGTCATTCAAGACAGCAAAGTAACATTTTTTTTTTTTTAGTCTTGGTCCTCTTTTTTTTCTACGTCGTTGCCTACTTTCTGCTCATTTTGCAATTTTCCCTGCCCCCCAACCTGCTCTAAATAAGGGTATTTCCTGAGGCCATTTCACTTCTCTAATGCTACTCAACCATGTTATGCCTTCCAAAGATATACTAGGTAGGATTCTAATGTACCCTGTACTTGGTAAATTATTTTAATTCATGCAAATGAGATGTAAAGAACCATAGAAAAAGCTCTTGAAACACTTGCCTTGTCTAAGTATCAACACTTACCAGACATAGATCAAGCTCGTTGTATCAATGAAGCTGTTCTAGGCTGGTATACTTTTCTTCCTCCCAGCATCTGTCAAGATTTTTGAGAGAAAATTCCTAACTTATAAATCAATTAAAAAATTAGCAGTGTTGTTTGTGGTACCTGGGGGTCCACTGAAAACTGAATTCAACTATTGTCAACCAGTAACAGCTGCAAACCAACGTAACTATGGTTTAGCCATACAGTACTTCTGTATGGTGTGAACTAAATGTTAAAGATAACATTAATGTTTGTATAATACCAAGAAAATCAATACAACTTTGTGCATGGATGCTTTTATAGCCTTTTAAAACAGGCTATAGATCAATTAAGAATGCATCAATGTATTTGTATAACTGTTTTTAAATGTCCATGTACTTTAAGATTAAATTTACAAACAGTTCCTAAAAAGATCTAGGTATTTGTACCTTTCATTTGCAACCATAAATAAATCTAGATATGGTGATACACCAAAGTCATTAACCTGTTCAACACCCTGATAAATTCAGAGCTATAACTATTATTCCTATTGATGTTATCTTTGCTATGCTTCCTGAATTTGCATAAACACATCTTAGAAAAACCCATGAGTGCCTCCTTATTATAAAATATTTTCATATTGACCTATTTTTATATCTTCAGGTATTATGAGTTTTTATCTTTTCTTCCCCCTCTCTTTAGGCCTTTTGATGTCTGTTTTGTTGTTTGATATTATTGTCACCTTGTCCACCCATCTGCTTCTTCAGGCTATTTCTTTCCTCATTTTTGTCAGTGCCTGTGTAATGTTTCTCACACATCTGGTTTTTCTCCTATATACTGGCTTAAGCCCTCCCTCATGTTTCTGTGTATCCTCTTAGCATCTGGTAGATCACTGCCTGTTTGAGGAGCTGCCTATTCAGAAATCAAGTTTCTGCTGCAATGTAGTAAAACTCCAGGTAGACCGGGGTGAAGCTGCAGTAGACAATAATTACTATTCAGTGACTGATGAAAAAATCCTGTACATAATGAAAGAGCCTCTTGTTATGCATATACTCATGGGGATAGTGTGAGGGTTTCTGAAGAAACCTTTGGTTTAAATCTTTCAGTTTGAATCTCATTCTTTATGTTACATCAGTATAACTTTTGCATTTAATTAAAAAATGGATTAAGCTTTAGGAATACAATTTTATAGTAATTATCCTGTTTATTTGTTCACAGTACTCCTAGAATGTTTTTATTTGCATATGTTAAGAACTTCAACCACATAGACTAGTTAATAAAGGCATAAAACTATGCAGTCTTACCCAGACCAACATGCCTGCCCCACGGTCTTTTTCCCTCAATATTTTTCCCTCCACAGACATACTAATTTCTTTAACTCACAGATGCTCTTTGCTCTTTCTCCATCGTCGTCCCATATATAACTGTTTGGTTACCCTGTGCTACCAGAATTACTTTAATGCTTCTTTTCTTACCAGTGGGGGGCTCATGTATTACCATATTGATTCATGTTTACTCCAAACATACATTCCATGACATTTATGTATCTACGTTTGGCTTCAAGAGTTTCCTTGCGTCTTACAGGAAAATACTTGCCATGCATAATATAGAAGTGAACCCCACACAAACACCAAGTAGAAGAGCTTTGCAGAGAGGAATTGGAGGGAGTAGGATACATGATGCTCTGACACTGTCTCCCCCTGCTCTGTGCACCAGTAACTGCTTAGAGTTTGCATTTCAATTTTCTTGTAGACTAATTGCATGCCTCATGGCTTCGATGGCTCAGCTTTCCTTTGCCTCAGATCCACTATTTCTTCCTCATTCCTTGCTCCTGGGAAGAACACTGATGCCTATCATTGCTTTGTGGTACACAGGGGGAGCTGTAAGCACCCTCTGTTAGTCATTGCTTGCCTGACATTAAAACCACTGACAGCTTTGAAGACTTGTCTTTGTTTAAATAGCTGTTTATCTATCATCATCAATGTTACCTTGGTCCAGTAATGGCAGGCAAAACAGATCTAAATTCCATCCTTGTGACCACCCTTGGCAGGTCTGTACAACTCCTGCCCTGTGAGGAGTGGAGTAAGCACCAAAATGGTTTTATTCAGTGTTCAGTTTCCCTTTTCTAGTCATGCACATAATCCAGCCTGGGAGATATAGATGGCTAGTCTTCAAATTTATTCTTATTTTATTTATTTAATCTACTTCTTTCTTATTTAATGGGATGAAACATCCATCTTCAAGTATCTTTTTGTGTTCTGCTATTATACCAATGTTTTGTCTATTACCCTATTATTCATGCTGTTCCATGACTTTACCTAAGCAATTCATCTCTGGTATAGAACTTTGTCAGCTGCCTTTTTAAAATCTAAGTATAGTATATGCATTGAATTTCTCTTATCTATCATGGTACTAATGTTTTAAAAAAATTCCATAAGTTAGTAAAGTGTGACCTTTCTAGCTCAAGTCTCCATTGATTATCACTGTTTCAAGGTTTTTAATTAAAAACTAGAAGGAAGTTTTGAATGTTTTGATTAAAGGAATTAGTTAAATTCTAATTTTTTAGGTTGCTTCGTGGTGTTTTAAATAATTAATAGTTTTACAGCTCTTTACTTCTATATCTAAGAATTATTGGAAAAACTTTAGCAAATTTCTTTGTATAGAAAAAAAAGTTATTTTGCTGAGATTGCAGTAACAAGCTTAGTTGAACAGAGACTCTAAAAATATTCACTAGTGTTATGTAAATAAATTGACACAAACCTAGCAAGAATCCTGCTCACTATTCATGTTCAAGTTAATGCCTCTGTATTGTGAAAATTATGAATTAACACCAGGAATTTTCTAGCTCCCTTGTGCTTCTAAGCTACTTCCCATGGAAGGAAGTTATAGGAAGCATGTTGCATTAGCAGCAGACATATTTTGTTAAAATGGAAATACTTTGCCAGCAAGTAGGGTCTTACAGTATTCTCTGAAATTCAAAAATTCTCCTTGCCCAATTTTGGAAAATTATTTGCACTGTAGGCTCTATCTTTAGTGCTTATGTGCTTCATCTAGGCCTTTGGAAGCTATAGAGTTCCACAGAGACCTCAGTATTTGGGTGTTAACAATGAAAACATGCATCCCACTGATTACATACACATTTGGTTGGCTGCAGATACTTAAAAAATCTCAAATATATTTATTGCATTACTACTAATTTAAAAGGAGTTGAATGCTGCTGGAGGCAATGGAGTTACAGAGGGGTAAGTCTGACATGAATGACAGGAATAAGGCCTATCATCAGCTATTCTACTGAATATTCTGTAGAGCTATTGCAACTGACATCCAGAGCTGAACCGAAGACAACCACATTTTATAGTGATTTAATATCATTATGTTTCTGAGTGGGCCATGCTCCTTATGCCCTAATGCCAGAACTATTACTGAGAAAGGGTCCTTGATGTGGAAGGAAAAATGAGGCGATAGGAGGGAGCAAGGGGAACAATATAACACAATTGTAAGGAGAGACAGAAGAGCATACTGTGGTAAAATTGGAGCCAAGAGGTGCCATGATGAAGGGAAGAGAAACAATCATCATTTGTATTTTGTGCAGCACCTTTGAGTTAAGAATATCAAAACACTTTGCAGCTTAGCTTAACTCTGTCTGTTGCTATAAATAAATACTAGTAACCTGTCCTATGAGTGGCACTTGGAAAACTGTAAGTAGCTTCCCTAAAGCACAAGACCACAGGAGAGCTGGACATGCTGTTCTGACTCCTAATATTTAGCCAATAAAACATGCTCCCCTGGAGGACATGGAAATGTAAAGTAACAAAAATGGAAGAAACAAAACAATATGATGAGGCTAGGATACAACCTAGAGTACCACCTAAACCCCACCTAGAGTACTGTGTCCAACTCTGGAGTCCTCAACACGAGAGGGACATGAAACTTTTTGAATGAGTCCAGAGGAGGGCCACAAAAATGATCAGAGGGCTGGAGCACCTCTCCTATGAAGACAGGCTGAGAGAACTGCAACTGTTCAGCCTGGAGAAGAGAAGGCTCCAGGGATACCTTATAGCTGCCTTCCAATACATGAAGGCAGTTACAGGGAAACTGGGGAGGGACTGTTTACAAGGGTGTATAGTAATAGGATGAGGGGCAATGGCCTTAAATTAGAGCAGGGTAGATTTAAATTAGACATTAGGAAGAAATCCATTCCTATGTTCCATCTATGGAGACATTCAAGATCAGGCTCGACCGGGCTCTGAGCAACCTGATCTAGTCAAAAAGGTCCCTGCACACTGTAGGGGAGGCTGGCCTAGATGACCTTTAAAGGTGCTTTCCAACCACATACATACTATGATTCTATGACTCCTTCAGAGTGTTTTCCTGCCACAGTTGCATGAAATGCTGAGTCTGATTGCTTTTTTTGAGGGGAAAGAAATTCTGACTGAGTTGGAACAAGTGAATGAATATAGGGTGTAGGGGTGTGAGCCTGTTACAGAGAGCCAAAAGGTAACTTGTTTAGTTTTCAACAAACCTAGTTCAAAGCTGTGTCCCCTACTTTTTCAGAAAGAGCCCTAACCTGGAAGTCTGAGGCTGCTGTGGGTAGGAATATTCTGTCTTCTACTTTAAACTTTTCTTTGGTATAGCAAATGCTTCAAGTAACTGAAATGTAGAGAGGCATACATTAAAAAAAAAAAAAAAAGTGTATTTGTGAATGCTCTCATTAATGGCAACGTGCAACTTAAACATACCTTACTCAGGACTATAAATGTCTGCAGAGTCAGTGTCGGATTAATGACCTAATTGATGCACTTCCTTAAAATATATCCATACAAAGGATTCTTTGATTCTTTGTGAACCAGCAAATCTTAGAACTTTATTGCTCTTGAGTATAAGCTGTTTATATTTTGTTGTAAACCAACATAATTTCCCGTAATGTCAGGGAGTTTCTGTCCCATGGATCACAGGATATTTTGGTCTCATATGGGTTTCTGCTGTCTTTTCCTGACTCTGCACACAGCAAAGCATTTACTGGAATGTCTAAAATCTACCTTAGGACCATATTTAAGTCAGTAGGCAAGAGTATTATATTGGGACAAGACTGTCAAATGCATTTTTGTGTTTTCTTGTGGGTAGAACATTCTGGCCCCTCCAGAACTCTGAGTCATAAAGTAATTGGTAGTAAGGATAATGGGGAACAAAGGAAAGATATTGGGGAATGAAACATGAAGATAGAGCAAGATAATTTGAAAATGTCAGTATCAGCATAAGGATACTTTCAGATGCTGTTAAAGGCATTGATTGCTTTAATCTGATTTACTTCAAGCCGGACATATACCTGTTATATATAAGGCTTTTTATAAAAAAACCCACAATAGAATCTGTAGAAGACACATTAATATTATATATTGAAAATTATGCTGCCATAACAACGGAAGAGAACAGAAAACATTTGCTTCTGCAGTGATGTACAGATAAGAGAAGGGTTATAGGGTGCCAATGTGAATTGCTAAATCTTTCTTCAAAAAATAAAAACAAACAGTAAGAGTCTGAATCTGAACTTATTTACATAAAAGTGAATGTATTGACTTTAGTTGATGGAATTGCTCTGAATGCAGCTGAGATTAAAAACTAACTTACTGTTCTCTTCCTAAGATCAGACCTAATATCACTGTAGGAGTTACACAGGACAAAATCAGAAATTAAGCAGTGCAGTAAACTTTAGCAGTGAAAGAACAGAGTGACCTGCCCCACCTATCTGTCTCTGCTGCTCTAGCTTTAATGAGTACTATTGAAACAGGAAACTCGAGCCAGAGTTCCAGTAGGGATAGTATGTATAAAATCTGACTTGCCACATCTTACAGAAAAATTTCTGCATGGTGACCTTTTGCCAAAACAAATTGTATGAAGTTGCTGGCGTTTGCAGGTAGCTGGCAGTTTGCTGTCCAAAGCAAATATAAGAAACTCAATGTGCAGTGGCAGTTATGAAAACTGTTGTGTCTAAACAAACTAATCAGAGCACAGTTCCTGAGACAGTGCTTTATAAACTATTTGTTTAAGGAGTGAGCTCATGGAAAGAAGCATTGCATAACTCAGTCATAAAATGAAAGAATATGTGCTTAAATATGATAATGTAGTTGTTCTGAATACATCTTGAAAAAATTACAGATTTGTGTATATAAATACACATGTATACAGTAATGCCTTCTGAAGCATTGTCTCTTCTTGTTGGGATGAGATCATGGACAAAAACCATGGCCCTGCTTCAGCCAAAGTAACATTTAAGATTAAAAACGACAAGATTTTTTGCAATTTTTGATGGGTTTTAGTGCTTTTGGGTAAGACTAGTATTTTAATTAAAAAGAAAGATGTACTGGCAGAGATCCCAGTAAGACCTAAATGACATATAGACCATTTAGTAGTATAGTAAGCAAAGATCTCCCCAATATCCCATTTATTTTCAGCAAAAATCTTACAATGGATTCTCAACATTTTACTTTTCCCAAAAGTCCATCTTTAATTTTTCATAGAGAAACAACAAGGTATGGCAATTGCTTATAAATCAGTATTTCCCATTATATTCACAACTTGAAATGTAGTCATTCAGTCTTTGTGTGCCATCCAGACTCCATTTACAATTTTAAACTTTCTTCAGCCTGTGGATCTCACCCATTTTCCGAAAGCAGTATGATTCCTCCTGTCAGCAATTCTGCTGAGAATAGTCTTCAGTTTTCTGTTTGCCTTTCCCAAATCAAAAGTTGAGAATACCTATCTCTTCATTAATCTTTGAAGAGCTAGACACTACTAGAGGACAATTCATCCAACCTGTTTTAGACATCCATCTTAGACTGGAATGAATTACTCTCCAGAGACACCTACCTTTTTCCTCTTGCTGTAAGTACAGGTGAGGCTACTAAAAAGAGTACATGGAGAAGGATCTGAGCAGTAGCATCAAAACCATAAGAAGAAGACATTTTTTTTAAGTGCCTGGTGGTATTCACATGATGTAATCTATTTGAGATTATTCATTGCTTATCCCAGTTTAAATTACAGTCAAACTTGATCACAACTACATAAGCAGGCATTATTATAGTTAAAGACTCCACAAAAGATCACTTCAAATATTTTTTGGGGAAAGTAATAAAGCAATAGTTAATACAATAGCTTAAAATTTAACTCCTGTAAAATGTATAAAGTTTATAAAAGTAAATGTGCATGTAAAGCAACAACACAACCCTCTAATCTCTGTGTCTCACATGCAAACTATTGAGTAAATGTGGTCATTTGTGTGAGCACTTTGCATAAATATACTTTAAAAGATTGAGACCTATATTCTTGCTATTATATTTTTAGATTGGTGTTCTAAAAATATAGTCTCTTAATAAACATGGAAAAATGGAGAATGTCCTCAATACTTTCAAGATCTATTGGCAGATCTTCCACTGAGTGAGAATTTTTTTAAAAAAATTCAATTTAAAGAACACTACATTTCCAAATTTTCTAAATTCCATATGAATGAGAAATTCTGATAAAAATATTGTTGCAGAGGGATCAGAACATGCTTTTTCCAAAAGTAATGTGTCTTACAAGCTTTGCACCTCTGTCCCCTGAATGACCTCAAGGACATGGAACATCCAGTTCACCGGCTGTGATATTTGGGCTTCCTCAAAGTCACAAACTTAATAGGATATTTATATTGCAAAATGAAAGATGTGAAAGAAAATAGTTTGAACTTTAGACCCCTCACCCAACACTTGATTTAATTGTGAGGTCCTCCCCACTTGCCATGGTTCTGCACAGCTTCAGTAGCTCTCACAGACAAAGCCTGCAGGACAGATGAACAGCAGTCACTCCTGAAGTGCAGAATGGGCAAATCTGCAACTTATCCAGATCCTCCAACCTCATATAGTCCTCCAGCACCATCCCAACAGATTTTGTCCTTTGAAAGAGGATACATGATATAATTTTTTTTCCTTTTTTATTTTTTTTCTTTTATAAAAATACTACTGTAGAGAACCATAACAAATATTTTATTATTTTAGATACTTGAAACTGATACACATCCACACACCAGTGCTATATAGTCCAGGCACACCAGTCTTTCTGAGACGGAGCCAGCAGTGTGGGTAGCTAGCAGGAAACCTGCACTGTTCAGCAAAAGATCCTTCCTGACCTTTCTCATTAAGAAATACAGATGCATCTCCCACTGTCCACTGCAGGGTTTGAATGCTCTGTGGTGGAGAAAGGCCAGGAGTCCTGATGGTGACCATTCCACCCAGAAGGCTTTCAGGCTATCCTGAAAAAAAAAAAAAATTCAAATAAAATTTAGAAGTAGATTAACCAACTGAGAAGGCAGGAAACCAGGGACAGCAGTTGTAGACATATTTCAATAAATTCCAGCTGTTATGCATCTGCACTAGTAGTAGGAGTGAGCCACCATTTTCCATCTTGAGAAAAAAGAGAAAGCAATTCTGCTTGTAATAGAGAAAACTATAGGACACTTCTTGCCTTGCAGAAAACAGGCTTGAAAAATAGGTGCCAGAATGGCCACATTCAAAAACATTTAGGCATCTTCTTGCTTTGGAAATCAAAGTTGTTCCTTTCATTCATTTTGCTTTAAAGTCGGTAGACACATCCACTCCCTCGATCCTTGTAATAGTTTATTTCTTGTAGCAGAGAATGTCTCTTGGTAAAAGCATCAGTGTCGTACTAACATAACTCACAGATTATGGGTGGGTACCTCTGCAGTTTACCTATGTAGCTCAGGGACAAATCAGCGCTTGTATTGGTACATCATATCTTCTCTGTTCAGTCATATATTTATACTGAAACCTACCACCAACTTAATCAGTAGATCTCATATGTAGATGTTACCTTTAAAATAGTCATGTATATGATGTAAGCCATTGGTCAGTGGTTTACATCCACAGAGGGTACTTTTCAGAGCAGTTTCTATTCCTCTCTTCTTAGACGCAGATAACCTTTAAAAGGCCTATCTAATTTTAAACTGAAAGAAACCCCAAATATTTTTCTACTGAACTTCTAACAGAGTATCTCAATAAGCAGATGACTCCCACCACACAAAGCCCATGAATATCTGGGGCTTATGTAACGCAAGAGAAATAATGGAGTTGAATCTAGTGGAGAATTGAAGTATGCAGTGTTAGTATTTTATCTAAGAGTCTTGTAGCCACATCAAAATGAATTTTCAAGCTGTAAATGTTTAAGACAAAAAATCCCTAACAAACTGCAGGAAGAAATCAGTCTGAGTAGTGCTTGTTTCCTTGAAACAGAGAAGAACCCATATACCTGTATTACTCTAAAGTGGTACTTCAAGATTGTCTGGTGGAAAAAAAACAAACAGTCTGATTTCTTAATGTCAGAGAAAAGTTATTTAAATTGTTTTTCAGTGGGAAAATGTGCCACTCAGTAGCCAGTTATGTTGATTGCAAGTGGTTATTTCCTATAGATATATCAGGAGATATTGTATTGATTCACTGTCAACTTTTCTAATTTGAAGAAAATTGTTTGACTTCAGGGGAGCACTACACATTTCTTGAACTCCACACTTTTTGGTGTGTGAGGCTTTTATTTATTTATGTTTAACACCAGCAACCTCCATTAATCAGCTGCAGAATACAAGCAGAACTCCAGCTGGCCTTGGCAAGAGACTCTGCTGGGAAGTAACCTCAGACAGCTTCACTGTGGCAATTAAGCACTCATTCGTTAGGAGTGTGAAAATATAAAGGCTGCTGGAGGAAAACAGACATATATCAAAATAGACATAAGGAGGGAATTTAGTGTTAATTTCACAGATTCCTTTGCCCCATATCAATGTATTCCAACCCAGCAAGAATGTGGCTTGAACTGCAAATAGTGGTTTGTGAAAGATAGTTTCCATTTTCCTAGTGAAAAATTTCACCAAGTAAGTCTCAGGAAGAAATCAGGCCCACGATCCTGATCTATATCTGGTTGTCCAGTTCAAAATGTCCACAATCATTTTATAATAGGAATTAATCCAATATCATACACAAACTGGTCCAGCTGCTATTTCAAATAGTTCATACTGTGATTCAGATTTAAGCTACGACTTGGAGAAATTTGCAGGTTTTGGTGGTATTTGTCTCTACAACTCAAATATTTAGGATTAGCCTTCTAATCTCAAGTAGGAATGCATAATTTACAGCCAGAGGAATGGGGGGTAGGGCATGTCCAAGGCCCTGGGGTGAATGAGTGTCATTTACAGAAATTTCCCTGTCAACCATCCTTCAAGAAGGATGAGTCTGACTTTATTCTTATGGAGAGCCTAATGGTAACCAAATGGGCTGCATTTGTAATCACATGTTTGTAGTCACTTTTGTGATTTGACTTAGGAGATGATTAATCTTGTAGGCTTTAAAGAGACTTGAAATGCAACCTCTGCTAAATGTTCAACAATTGGAGACATTAATGAGTTCAAATATTTTGTGGCAGGGATCTTCTCACTATTCCAAGGGAAAGGGAAGGGCAAAGGGAAGGGAAGGGCAAGGGGAAGGGAAGGGAACCCAGCAAGGCTGTAGTATTCTCTATTGCATCCATGACTGAAAAAGAATAGTGGAAGGATAACAACTAAGACCTGGTTGTGACCTTTTTATTCTGAAAATAATTTTGCAGTGGTCTGAAACACTTTAAAGTAAGCTGTGGTTACACTAGTTGGCATATAGAGCAAACAGCCCCATTAGCCAGAAGAAAATTGCTGCAATGTGACAGATGTTTGACTCCATTTCTACCTGGAGGCTGGTGTAAACCAGTAACATTAGTTCTTTGCCAGCTGGATAATATTCCTACACTAGATATTATCTCTCGCTCAAGTAATTCAGTGACTGTCCACTCTTTCTTAGCCACTGGAATGAAGGAAAGAATCAGCCTAGGCAAAGGATAATTAATCTTATTAAAACATACCAAAACATAACAACTGGAACTCATTATACTAAAACAAGATTGAGGTTAAAGGTTTCACTGAAGATTAGTGTCCAGAAGCAAGTACTTTCATCCTGTGACACATTTATTAAAAATCTTGAAAGAAAATCCACAATTGAGAATAGGCAAAAAATCCAAACAACTAATTTGGACCATGCAGAGGTATTCTAGGTCAGCACTAATGAATCTGACAAAGTAGGGTAGAGAAAATTAAGCCAAAGTATATTTGTTCTGTAGCAAATAAACAAGTAATTCAGTAACAATAATTTGTGAATATTTTCTAAGTCAAATACACTTCATTTGAAATGAAACTGGTAGCATGCAAATATTTTGTTTTATACATATGTGTTTCCTGAGAAAAACCCTATATTTGCATCTTGCATCTCAGTGTTTTGTCGATCAAATGATCCATTAAAAGGCAGAATTTTTGTTATTCACTGTAGCCACCTTCTTCTCTCTATAAAATCAGTAATTATTATTTATAATAGTTTTCAAACTCTTCCTTTAGCATCTGGCTGGTATAATAAAACTTAGGGTGTATCACAAACATGTACCAGAAACTCAGTTCAAACAAAATGTTGGAAACTTTTTTTTTTTACTGAATTCTGCTGTCACCAACAAACAACAAAAAACTTCTCTCCCTCCCTCAGCAACCATATAGTCAAAATACGTTGTAAGCCTTCGTCCAGGTAATAACGCACTCAACTTACCACAAAAACTAAACTACCCATTTGCAGTCAAAAGTAGCTTGTGTTCACTGGTACAGAACCACAGTCATTTTCAGACTACCAGGGACTTGTGCAACTACATAAGCTATACAATTATAAGGCTGTTCTTTGGAAAGTAATATTTGAAGAGTAACAAAACTCATAGTTTATTCGACCTGCATATAAAACCACTGAAGTATAATACATTTATCATATTAAAAATGCATCATTAAAATTTAAAAGCAGATGCAGTTACTCAATAAGCTAATGGTATAGTCTGAATACTCCACTCAAGATTGTATTGTTGAATTCCCATTGGGATAAAACAGAACGAGAAAAACAGAGGGAAGGAATGTAAGTGACCTTGCACCAAGGTGCTAGTGCCTGATCCTGCATTTGTGGTAGGCTGTGGTTGAGCTCCACTCTGAGGATCTTTAAAGCATTGCATTTTCATTGCTGTGAATGGATAAATGCCACAAGTGAGCATGAAAAAAATAAGCACGAGTGATACATGTGGGTCAGGGCACATCATGCTAGTAAACCTAATGCAGTTTGATAAAGGAAAGAAATGAATACGTATTAACAGGAAAATATTAAGAAAGGGAACAAGTGAAAATTTCTCCTACATTTAGAAGTCCTCATGTGTATACATATAATTAACTTCTATGATTCATAAAGAAGGTGAATAAGTGAGAGGATTTCCAACTTACATAGTGTAGAAATCCATGGCCTTCTCAAAGCAATATCTGTTTTCAAGCAGTTCTGTCTTTTTTAAGAGCTCCAAGACACACGTACTTCATATAACTAATAGTTTAACTGTAAAACCTATTAATTTCTTAAAATGGCCATTTGTTTAGTTTGACAGATATAACACTATCATCAGGTGAAGCATCAAAATTCCCTTCGACTATGTCTGTTTTAGCGAGGAGTTTGGAGCAGTGGGAGTGTATAAACAGATAAGAGCAGGTTTTGCTGGAAGCTTTACATCTCCCCTGTTCAGAATTCAGGATTTTCTCCTTTGGACTGCACTTTCTCTGGAAAGGAATCTGTCTTGTTCACATCACCATCACACTGTGGTGCAGATGGACACAAGCACTGTAATCAGAGACATTTGGAGGATCCACTCCCAAACTGCACCAGAATGACAATGCTAATGTTACCAAGGCTCTTGGCCTCATCAGGAACCGCTGCTGGGTGATTTTCCAGTGTAGACCAAACTTAACTGTATGGATTTAGGTGACTGTAAATAATCTGGTAGCTTGAACCATAGGAATTTGAGGGGGTTTCTCTGCTCATGTCATATTTTTAGAATTATGGTGGTAAGAAAAGCAGATCTGGGCTATCAGGGAGATGTATTCCTTTTAGAAAAAAAAAGATAGAACTGAAAACCTGCATGGAGTTAAAAGCTGCATTTCAGTTCAGCCTGCACTCAAAATATGGGTATTTAAATGCCCATGGGTTCTCAAGGTCTGCTTTATTTAAGAGAGAACTGCAAGGATGTAGGCCACTTAGTACCAGGTAACTTTAATGGTCTTATTCACAGATAAAGTTTATAAATAATGAAGTAGCCAGCTCTAAAAAAAAAAAGAGAGGAAAAAAAAAGTGTTTACCTTTTGTTCATTTTTTTTGTTGTTGTTGCCATCTCATATCAATAATGAAAAATCAGGGAAAAGTACAGAATTTTAAAATACTGCTTCAGTCTTTCTGCTGAAGGTTACTGGGCACTTTACCAATTGTCCATAAGGTTTTAACTGAAGCCCCAATATTGGTTCAAAAAGTTCTGCAGTGTCTGTAAGTCATTATGAAATATCAAGCTCCCACATCTTCCATGGGAGGTGGAATACCTCCCATACTGGAGCACTGTGATGTAAGTCAGAAGATTCAGTGAGAAATATAAAAGGAAGAATCTGACAAAAAATGGCACTGGACTGTACACTGGGTGATGGAAAAAATTGCATCACTCTCCTTCCTTTTCTGAAACTAGTGTCTTTGAGAGATGAAGAGCATTTTTGGCTCTTTTCCTTCAAACTCTCTTAAACAGGAATGTGCAGAAGGAGTAAAGTAAGTGCAGAAATACATTATTCACTTATATGTATGTATGTATTACAGAAATTGTCTCCTTCACTGAGCAAATCTTTGTCTTGGAATGGATATACATATTCTGAATGTAGGCCACATATCACCAGGTTATATTGCTTACAGCACCATTTCACTGTGTAAAGAGACAAAACTGAGGCAGATTTCACAGCCTAGCATCTTGCTGCTGTAAGCAGTGTTGACTGCTGTTTGACTGAAACATAACTAGCAAGCCTGAAAAGCTGCAAATTCCTTAAACATAGTTGGCACATCTGCCTCAAACATGAAAACCTCTGAGGTATACACACCAGAAATACACACAAACTTACAGCACATGGACACATATTTTTACAGTGATACATTCCCTTAGTTTCCGTAGCTCTTTCCTCATGTAGAAATATTATTCAAGCTTCAAACTGAATGATGCAAAACGTGCTTGAATTTCCCAATAATCTTACACTTTTAGAAGAATACAGCTAACATCTTCAGAAGCAGATAGGCTGCCAGTCCAATTAGAAGTTCAGAAAAATCACTAAGATATTCAATCTGAGTTATGTTTCTTGAATTTCACTAGTAAAAGTACGCTGCAAGTTAACCCAGGACTCATTATTTTGGAGTCTGAAACTACCATTCATTTTCTGCCGTTCAACCAAGGAAGCTTAATTTGGTATACTCAAGTTTTCTATCAACATAAAATGAAACAGTTAATTTTTCTGCATTTGTTGTTCATTATTCACTAAGGAAAATTATCTGCTTTAACATTTATCACTGATGTTCTATTTATGTACTCTGAGTGGTTGTCATGGTTTGTTTTTCATCTTTCAAAAATTAAAGATGAACTAGTTCTTTTGTTGTTATCCACAAATGAAAGAAATGAAAACTTGTTCTTCAGGTTCTAAATCCAAATGTTTGAACTGACAATATATTTCAGTCTCAAGAGAAGTAACCTTCATTGTGAACACTGTCTGGTTCCTGGTTTATTCGGTAACACATTAGATAGTACATTCGGGGGAACACAGCATAACTTATTGTTTGATTCAGAAATTTTGCATTATGTTCTTAATATGTTTTCAATAAAGTTATATATTCAATAGTTTTAAAATATTTTCATTATTTTTTTCAAAGTAGAAACAAAGATTTATAGACAGATCCTGTATTCACAACCCAGTTTTTATAATTTCTACTCCTTTTGACTTCTGAGTCTTGTCCTTACAAATTTCCTAGGAAAAATGAAATCTACCAGGTGTTCAAATTCATATACACAGATACATTTTGCAGTGCATACAGAAAAAGTTGATGAATATTCTTACCACAAGCTAGCTTCCATATGTTTAGACACTCTTTCACTGTAGTACTTGATGTATAGAAAATTCAAACTCAGGAACAGTCTATTTTACGAATGACACTGCAGTGACCATTCTAGTGCCTAAGCATACATGGCTAGAAAAATCTTAGATGTCTTAAATTACACAGTCTGTTCACACAAAGCTGGCAAATGTGGCACAGAAAGTGCAGAAGACTGCATCTTTTCTGAGAAGTAGCCTCAGGAAGGGATACCCATCATGTGCACTTGTCAGTAGGAAATCAAAATCTTTCCCCTCATATTTGTCCATGATTATAGAGAGTAGTCTGTCTACCAATTCCACTTCTGCTTTCTAAGACAGTCCTGAAAAGCAGTTTTGGAAAGATGTGCCACATTTTTAGCTGTTAAAAAAACCACCTGAGTTCATCCAAGACCAAAACTCAGCTCTGAAAATCTCTTGCAGTGACCTAGTCTAAATGCATGGAAGTTCTAAATTACATCATGCTTCTCTTATATGTGGATGTTACAAGCACTGAATTCCAGGGGTAAGGTCAATGGTGCCTACATGGCCATGTTTACCACAGCCCACCTCTCTGTTCACCTGTGGTATAGCAGGGGACTGGTCACTAGGAAGGCCTGGGCTGTTCCATGTCTGAATTCGTCTTTGAAAATTTAGTAGGAGATTCACTGAAATAAGAAGCCAGCCCATTAGATTGTAGAGCCTATTGGTGTCTCAAATTGTTTTGTTTATTGATGAGGTGTAAGAGTGGGCAGTGATTGACAAAGCAATTGCAGAAACCAGTTCGTATTTTGAGAACAGCATTTAGTTAATGATTTTAAAGTACTTGACATGATATTTGAGTATGGCTGATAATTGGTGATAACAATTGGTGATAACACTACCAACATGCCTCTTTTTTTTTAAGCACTCAAGCTGTAGTTAGGCATGTAAGTGCCTTGTTTCAGGAAATACAGACAAAAGTGGACGTTTCAAGCAGAAAGTGAGTGGACCCCACTGGGAAAAACAATCTGTTAAGAACCCAAAACTCTTGGCAGGCAGCCCAGACCCATATCTTTTCTTAGACACAATTCTTCACAATGAGCAACTGAAGAGAATGTTAATGGAGATGAAAAAATCTGGATTGTTATACTAAAGCTTTTTATTTGAGACCCCAACTAATTGCTCACAGACATGTTAGTAACAAGTTGGGGCACTTACCTGTGCTTCAGTAAACAATAAAACAACCACAAAGTAGCATGTTCATTAGTCTCCGGGGTAGTAAAATATTATCATCTTCAATTTCAGTGTATATTTACAGTATAATTTGCAAAAAAAAATAAAATGCCTAGTACATGCAAGACTCATTTTGGAACACACAGAATTCCTTCTTGATAATCAGAGTATTAACTCACCTATACTTAAGGAACTTAAGGAACACACTGACTGGGTGTGCAGCAAGGATTACACAACGTGGGTATTTTAAAAATTAAATTTAAAGGCTCAAGGACATCAAATTCCACAAGTATTAAATAACTTTTACAATGTCACAAGAAAAAATTCCAGAGTGAGTTCTCTGCAAATTCTGTTCCATACACCAATATCATAACAATCTTTCTCATAAAAATAATTGGCAACAAATGTGTCCTAGCAGGTCTCACAACCCCCGTGCAACACAACACATTGTTTGAATTGCAAGCATTGTGTAGTAACTGTGACACACCCTGTGTATTTATCTGGGATTTCTACATTTACTCACACAATAGATTTTTCTCTTCATATTTATTCAGTATTATTTACTTCAAGGGTGGCTTTTCCTTGCCTTTCAAACAGTTTTGGTGTCTGAAGTGATGCAGTTATGGACTACAATGAAATACAGCTATAGAACGTATTTAGCCCCCAATGGGCTGAACACGGATTCTTCTGTCCTGTTTTACAGTTAAATAGTAACTGGACTCCTTGCTAATGAGGTTTTTGGAACTCTTATTCTGTTTTCAATATAGTTTGTGTTCTCTAGATTGACAGTTTTGATGATTACTACAGGCATAGTGGTGGTAAATTCTTCTGCAGTTCAGTTTTGATGCTTGGTGTCTACAGTAACTTTTAAACAACAAACAAAGAAGAAGGCATCTTCATTCCTTTTTATATTGATTTAAACCTGCCTAATATGTAGTCCTTTTTAATAAAATAATTGGTTACCTCTAAGTGAAAGGAACTGGTGTGCCTATTAAATCGTCTGTTTCTAAAACTTTGGAGATGAGAAAGGAGGGAAGAAGGAGTATTCTTGAAACTGAAGTTGCTCTTTTGCAAATATTTGCTGCTGGGATACTCTATTTTATTTCACTTGAAGCTTTATAATATTTTTGTACTTATCCTTACAGTGACAAGTAAAGGCAAGTCATTGCCTCTGTTCTATAAACGGGGAATTTAGGCAAAGAGAGGGGTAGAGGGATTTGTTCAAGGTCACCTGAGCCATCTAAAATAATGCTGGGAAATGAATTTTTCTAGTCCCAAGTTAACAAGTTACTAAATTACATTTCCTCTCAGTGTAGTATTATACTCCAATTTGAATCTGGGGGGTCTGTCTGGCTATTTATGTTAGGAAGGTGTGCAAAAGGATGGAGAGGAACTAAAGAAAATTATTAACGATTAGAAAAAGATAATCTATGCCTGCTCAGGTGAAAAAACATGCCACCAACACGTTTCCTCTAAAAATGACAGAAAAAGCAGGACTATCTGGTAATATGTCTTGTAAAAAGTTTCTCTGTGCAACCAAAAAAAGACATTCTCTCAAGGATGTGTACCAGTTTACTACCATGTATGAGATGCGATTGCCTTTCATTCTGATGTCTGGTTATCAGCATTAGTCTAAGCATGTTAGTGATCCACATTCAAAACATGGAAGTAAATTATGGCAAACATAGAACATTATTGCTACCTAATTATGAGGCCCTATTTAAACATAACAGAGCACATGAAAGTACCTGGCTGTGAAATCCCCTCCTAGAAGAGGCAGATCAGAGCTCATTCCCCACCTCTTCCCTCCCTTCACAGGAATGAGAAATAGCTGCCAGGCTCACAGTATTGGGACACAGTGATCCCAAAACCTAAACCCTTTTCCTCTTCAGAGCATCTGAAGGCTAAACAAAGCACACACAAACTTTTCTTGTGATACTTAATGATGTATTTGTGACAAATGTCTGGGAAGCTTTGAGTTTGGGAGAAAGAGAAAAGGTGTGCAGCCTTGTACATGAAACATTAAATATTTGAAGACATTTGTCTTTCCTTTGTCCTCTTATTTTTCATATGCCATTTGTTTTCTGACAATGTGAACTGTCTTTGAGGTCTTGTCAAGCCCTGGCTGTGTTTTTACAGAGTTGTATGGACACAGATGGGACCTGTGGGTTTCTCAAGGAGTTGGGAGGGAGATTAT
Organism: Apus apus; assembly: GCF_020740795.1. Classification (NCBI taxonomy): domain Eukaryota; kingdom Metazoa; phylum Chordata; class Aves; order Apodiformes; family Apodidae; genus Apus; species Apus apus. The sequence goes on from NC_067282.1 coordinate 41,556,664, forward strand.
TTCTCCTTTTTTTCTTAGAGGGGAACTATAGCCATATTGTCTTACATACAACAGGTTTGGTTTTGTGATTTAGCGCTAACTTCTGTATTTGAAGAAAAGGAAAAAAAAAAATAAAGGGAAGGAAAATTAGTTCAGTTCTATGAATAACTGGGCACTTATAATTTAACAGCCCAGTTCTGATCCCAGTAAAAGAGTAATTCCCTTGAAGTCAGTGAAATGGTGCTGGATTTACCTCAGGGCAGAATTTGGCCCCTCACTACTGATCCAGCTATTAATAGCTTTGCATTGAGAAAAACCATTGAATAAAATAATTACCTGTCTTGTCAGTGGAACTGGGGTTTTTTGTGTGTGTGTTTTTTTTTTTTTTTTAATGTCCTACATAAAATCCTTAGACCAAAATTCAAAGCTATGTAGAATAAATTAATTAATTGGGGAATTAATTGGGCCATGTTGCCTTTTTTAAAACTAAGCTGTGTTTTAGTTATATTTTGTTATGTGCCCAGAGGCTCCTGGGCATGGATGGCCTATAAATACAAATGGATAACATATTATTATTAATAATAAAGAAACCACAAAATAGTTTTCCTGCTTTTTCTGTACAGGTCTTAGGGTGATCACAGCGAAGCTTTAGTGACGAAACAGCTGGGGCTGTGAGAAGATGCTGTGGAGAGATTGTTTTGCCAACAGAGAGGATTATGTTTGAACTCGTTTTTCCCTCCTCCTCCAGCCTCTTCCCCAGTCCTTCACAGACTTTTCATCTTGGTTTGTGCTTAGCAGCATATGGTAGCTCCCATTTTCATCCTGCCTGCATTCTCTCTGATGTGATTCCTGCAGGAGCTGATCTCGGGCAGCTCCTCCTTCCATCCAGGTTCTTCTCTTCTCTAGGGCCTGAAAATCTTCATGTTTACTTTGTTTACCTCCAGCCCCATCACACATGCAAACACTGTATGGAGTGAAATCCCATGGAGCTGCAAACTCAATCTTTATCTTTCATTCTTCCCTCTCTTTTTAAAGCTCTGTATTTTATTGTTTTCCCAGTCTGTATGAAAGTATATCTTGTATATATTTTAAAAAAATACTTTAAAAGAATCTTTTGACTTTACCAATTTTTGATGTAAAAACTCTCCTGGCATTTTGACAGTAAATGATTAAAAGCCTTTCTCAGTATTTTACAAGCAAATATGAATTTTAACAAGATAAGTAAACTTACAGAAATGAAATATTCTATTGTTGTCTAATGTTAAACTAGCTGTCAAGTATGAGATGCTTGCAGTTAGTGTAAGGAATTATTAGAATGAAGGTATTTTAAAAAGAAATACAGGTCACGTTTTACTTACATATTGCAGATATAAAATTCAGATTTACAGATTCTTTGGATGACACCAGCAATAAAGTGTTGATTTCGTTCTGGGGTTTCACATACTGCTCCACAGATTAGTGTATATCATGTGCCTATTTGTGTCTCAAATATAACAGTTCTCAAGGTCCTTCCAAGTTATCGTATAGGAGGAACTTTGCTAAAAACAGTTGTCATATATACTGGAGTAAATAACTCAAAAATGATTTTTTACAATCTTGTGAGAGGAGACAGTGAGAGAAGAGCAAATGGACTTGAAATGCCATTGGAGAGAGGAGCCAAGAGGTCAGCAACCTAAAGAGCTTGCTGAGGGGGTTGTGGAAATGGACTGATAGGGATGGGACACTGCTTAAAAATGCAGGTGAAAGTAATAAACCCAATGATTAAATGGAAGGACCTGGATGAGTTGTCAGAGGTACACTGTGGAGTAGTAAGAGACAGTGAGACCTATTCACCTGAGCATAGAGAACAATGACAGAACATGGCTGAAATAGCATTGATATTCTTCCCTCGCAAACCCTCCCTTTTTATCTGCTTTCTAATCACTCTGAAGAACACTAACATCCTATCTGTCACTCAGGTCCATAATCCCAATGTCATTGATGACTAAGGTATCATTAACCTTCTAGCAATCTCTTCAACAAGTCTAGCAGTTTCTTGTTGCATAATACCTCTAACATACACGTTTTTCCACTCACTCACTCACTCACTCACTCACTCACTCACTCACTCACTCACTCGTATATTTTCTGTTGCTGCTCATTGTCTTAACATTTCCAAAGTCAAAATCCCTTTTCTTTGTTCTTGACAAATGCTTCCTCAGTCTGTTGGTATCCCTCTGAACTGCTGCATTTACCTAGCTCACCATTTTGGCCAGCTCTTGGAATTCTTCAGTGGCTCCCTGATCTCTTTTCAATGAAAGCATTTATTTTAATCTCCAAAGCCCTGCACAATCTTCTCTTTCATTTAATTCTCTCAGGTTGACTACAGATGCCAGTTTGAACTGTGTTGTTTTCAATAAAATACCTTATCATATTAATATGGTTTTAGTTTGCTTCTGTTCCCCTGTCAGTATCTGTCCGTGATCCATTTATATCTTGTGAGCACTATTTGATGGCACCATTTTGGTGCCATTTTTATATATAGTGCTTAATACACTGAAGTACTCATCTGTGTCTGAAGTTCTTATTTAGTATGTTTCTATGACTGTAACACCCATACAGTAAACCGCAGTATCATAGTGCATCAGTACAATAACATCTAACTCTATAGTGCAACACCAAAGCAGAAAAATGAAAGCAGGAAGGGAAAAAGCTGAAGAAGGAGCTGTCAGTGTTCAGAGCTAATCTGGAGATAGACAATAAAGGATGTCTGAGAGTAAAGGATGAAATCATATTGTGTACATGGGCATCCTGGTTTAAGGTGGATGAAGAGAAGACATTTCCTTTAGAGATGTTCCCTCTTATCAAACACCCTTCAACAGTAAAGAATGTCATCTACAAGATTTAGTTCTCTGCATTAGGCTGTAAGAGCTGAGGTAAAAGAATAAATGGTATAAACCAAAACCTGTTTGAAGACAGATTGTTCTCAGCATTTGCTAGCTTTTCTCTGGTGCTTTTTTAGTAGAACTTCTCTAATTTGAGTGTTGGGTTTTTGGCTTATGAATAGCACTGTCTCTATGTCTGTGAAGGAAGCATGATGTGGACCAGAAAAGTGCTTAGATTCATTGATTTTAGAGCATTCTTTACAACAGTCTGATCGAAACAAAGTTTGCAAGCAGATATTCAGCACTTATAACTCTAGATATGTTAGTCCTGATTGCTCTGGATGCATCTTTATACCAGGTAATGTTTTGGATCATGTTGTTTTCATGTAAGTCTTATCTTAAAATGCCAGTCTGGAACAATCTAAGGAGTTTCATGATAACACTGGATTTCCCAATTTGTGATATAAACATCTAAGACAGAGCATCTCTGAATTTGCTTACTCCTTTTAAATAAGTTTTTTTGGCACAGAGATATAAGCTCCTTTTCCCTGCCAATTTCTGAAACTGGACCAAATGAGAAGCTGGAAGTAAAACACTGTTCCATGTGCATGGATATGGCGGAATCTGTTTTACGAAGTTCAGTGTTGTTTTCTTTTTGTACATGAAAAATCTGTTTCTATATTTATGAACAAAAAATAGGAGAACATTTCACGTGTTAGACTTTGAGCTTTCATTGTGAGGTATTGGAATTCACATTCTGAAGAGATCAAAATTAAGGGATTGGAATGTTGAATGAGTGCATTGCTGATATACACAGAAGTCTGAAGGAGGTTTCACTCTCATATGGGCAATTAAAGTCTTAGCTAACCCCACAAACTGTGTTCACGAACCTGTATCCAAAGTATCTCTAAAAGTTAGCCTGAGTTCACAAATCTCAAGGAAACACTTGTAAATTTTACCCTGAGAACAGCTGGAATCTGATATCTCTCTACAGCACCGTACCCAAAAGTTAATTCTCTGGCTCTAACTTGAAAGTTAACCCATATCAGAAGAGGACAAAATATAGAAAAAAACAAAAACAAAATGGAAAAAAAAAATCCAAAACCCAAAACAAAACAAAGAACAACCCCAAGCCAAAAACAAATAAGAAAACCAAACAAAACCAAAGCAAAAAACCAACCAACCAAAACCAAACCAACCAACCAACCAAAAGTAAAAAAACCCACCAAACCCAACCAACAACAACAACAACAAGTCAAAAGTCTCAATGCTTTTGTTATTATTAGAATTTGTACATCAAGTCTCTAGTACATAGTCTTTTCCCTGACCTCATTCTGCATCACAGCTCTACACATCTTTTCAAAACCTGTGATTTTTTTTTCTGATTGGAAAACTGCAAAACCTGTGTGAAGAGGAATGTGAGGCACTGTCTTCAGACTAGGTTTAAATTCATAGCTGGCCTAATTTTAGTTTATAAAATTCCTTTGAGAAACTAAGATTTAATATGGAAAGGTGCGTATAATGTAACTATTACAAAGAAATTCAGATGTTACTTCAATATTCTGGAAGATAGGTTTTGAATTAAGCAGAATGCATGCAATAAAAATGTTACCAAATGATTAGCATAAGTAACTGAAAAAATCTGATTATAAGAAGGAAAAGTAGTTTAACACATGACCACATTCATAAGTATGAAATATTATAATTCTATTGTCTATTCTTTCTGTGAAAAGTTATCTCCTTCAGGAATGTCTTAATGAATAATAAAACTGACTTGATTTTCCCACTGCAGTCAACTTTGCTGTCAGGCTATTAATGATTCATAATGACTGTATGCTTAATAGTTTTATGCCAGATAAAAGCCATCCAACAGAAGCAAGTAGCCAGTGTCACTTCTGCAACTGCTCTCTTGATACTTTCAGTAATATTGGTAAAAACAATCTCTAAAAATGCAGAACAGCTGAGTTACAATGGGAAAATGGTTTTAAATCACTCAATAACATCATTGCTGAAGTCATATAAAATTCTTGATTACATTAGCTCTGCTGTAGAAGAAAACACAGAGGACTAGATTGCATGCCGTTAGTAAAAAATGGCATCTTTTCCTATTCATATCATTTTATATTCTTGGATATTTTATTTTCATAATGCAGTGATTTGGATAACACAACTAGCCACTGCTTAAATGAGAATACAATGTGTACTCTGAGAATAGTTGAGCACAATAACACTCAAATCAGTTCTGCACAAGATGATAAACACCCAAACTGCTCTGAAGCTGTAGGAGTTTATCTACTGTATATGTAAATGTTTTTCTTTGCTTTGAGGAAAGCCTTTGCAAGAACAATGTCCTTTAACAAAGGTCTAAAAATGCTTGTGAAAGCCAAACATAATAACATTGTTATTCCGCTACTTATTAACAGAACAACGGGTCTTACAACAATTAGATATGAATATTGCAAGCTGAATTTAATATTAAGCTGTCTTTGAAATGCCACTTTGCAGCAGGTTTTCAAATGCTTAAAGCACAGCAGGAGGCTAACTCCATCTTCAAATATTAAATCAAAACCTTTTTTTAACCTGATAAATCTTTCTGAAAGTGAGTTCTCCTATTCAAAAGAGAATTATTAAACTATCAGGCAAGAAAACGAAACCTCACAGCCTATTCTTGGCACATGGTATGCACCCACAATGATTAAAAAACAATAATGAAAAGGATTAATAACATTTTAGAATAGTGTCTGAGAACATTCTTAACCTAACACAGGGTATAACTGCTAATAAGTCCGGTGAATTGGAAACAGCACATACTCAAACACAGTCCACTCTCTCAGCTGGAAATCTCACGTGAAATACAAGTCAGTCAGAAACGTTGGGTTTGCTGATCCCTACAGCCAGTTACATGCCACTGAAAAGATCAAAGATCTCTAGGAAGTGTTAAATCAAAGGCACCTCACTGAAAAACATCATAGAAAAATCAGAGAGACACATTCTGTGCTTGAATACCTACTCCTAATAGCAGGAGGAACTGTATGCACTCTTGATATATTTGGCCCATATTAGTGACAGAAACCACTTAATAAACTATATAAAACAATAGATCTCCCAGAATTCTGTCCAATCCACTTTTTAATGTTCCAAGTGAAAAAGCTTCCTTTGGAAGACAGCCTAATAGAGACAACTGGCAGGAAATATACCTGGTTATTTTGCCTGCATTTATCTTTTTTTTTTTCTTTCTTCCTTTTTTATTTCCCCCCTCCCAGCCTTAGCTCAGTTACACCAAGATTTGCATCAGCCAGTTCTTTTCCATCTCTGGCAGTTCCAGGACCTTTTTAATGTGTTATGTTCTTCCTTTAAACATTGCTACATAAGTCTCCACATTTACTTACTTCCACCCCCGCCACCCAATGTCAACAATTTCTTGTTAATGACTTTGGCTCTTACAAAACTGTAATTGTCATAATGAGATACCCAGGAAGGAATGCAGCTCTGTGAATGGGATCAGACCAGAGTCCTGGTGAAAAGGAATGCTACCTTCATACTCTGTGGTGAGGTGTTTCATTTCAAAATTGATGGCATATTTTTGCTATCACACTACAGTTCAATTACACATTTAATGTGCTTTTTCACCCCACATAAAACCCTTTTACTTTTTGCCTTCCGTGCCATATTGGTATTTCAGATTATTTTGCTTCTGTTAATTCACATCAATTCAGCATATCACCGACTTTGCTGTTTTCTATCTTAATCTCTTTGGGATTGTTCTTCTGTCCTTGTCATTAATCCTCTCAATGAATTTATTGTCTCGTCAGAATTATTAATATAAAGGTTAGGTAGAAGACTGAACCTAAAACCCACTAATATTCCATAGCATATTTCCCCATATCAGAAAAAAATTGCATCAATTAGTTGTCACATACATAATTTCCACACAGCTCGTAATTCATATGATAATGGTCCTGGATGGAAAGATTTTCTGTGCTGGCTTTTGTGTATGAAACCAAAATTTGCATGAATTTAATCTACTCTTCTCTTCTGTTTCCTTTGGACTATTTCCACAGCATCTCAATATTTCTCTGTGATTACTCTGCATGTATGACCTCAAGCAACTTACCACTGTTTCCAGATTAAGATACAAGCGGGCACATGTCTTGGAGAAGGACAGCAGGCTCTGGATTTGTCTCTCAGCTGGTATCTGCTATCTCCCAGGTGAAAATGGTGCCAACAGAGAGGTTTTTATTTTATTCTAGAGAACTTTTTTTCTGCAGGGAGGCACAGTCTCAGTTGCATAGCTGAGTTTTTGGTAGCCACATACTAGCCAAGCCTGCTGTGTGGTTGCCTCAGTGCTTCTCCATGTCTGCTCAAGGTTTATGCCCATGTGCTTGATTTTATGCTGGAGCAGAGGAGATGCTCAGGCAGCCAACAGTGATCTCATACAGGGGAAATGGAAATAACAGCAGCATGTTTTATAGCCCTGTTCACACTGAATAAATATCAATATACAAATAGCTCATTTTGACATAAGAGAGATACCTTTCGAGTGGAGAGGCTCAAGACCACTCAGGAAAGGGGCACTACACCCAGGATTTAGGACTACCCTTGATGCTCATATATACATATATCATAGAATCATAGAACTATTCAGGTTGGAAAAGACCCTTGGTATGTCCAAGTCCAACCATCATCCCTACTTTACAAAGTTCTCCCCTAAACCATCTCCACCAACACCACATCCAAATGACCCTTAAACACATCCAGGGATGGTGACTCAACCACCTCCCTGGGCAGCCTGTTCCAGTGTCTAACCACTCTTTCTGTGAAAAAAAATTTCCTAATGTCCAGCCTAAGCCTACCCTGTTGCAGCTTGAAGCCATTTCCTCTTGTTCTAGCGCTAATAACCTGTGAGAAGAGACAAGCACCAACCTCTCTACAATGACCTTTCAGGTAGTTGTAGATACTGATGAGGTCTCCCCTCAGCCTCCTCAAACGAAACATTCCCAGCTCCTTCAAGCGTTCTTCATAAGATTGATTCTCTAGGCCCTTCACCAGCTTCATTGCCTTCCTCTCTACTTGCTCCAGCACCTCGATATCTCTCTTGAATTGAGGTGCCCAAAACTGGACATAATACTCCAGGTGTGGCCTCACCAGTGCTGAGTACAGGGGGACAATCACCCCTCTACTTCTGCTGGTCACACTATTTCTAATGAAGCCAGGATGCCATTGGCTTTCTTGGCCACCTGGGCACACTGCTAGCTCATATTCAGCCACTTGTCAATTAGAAACCCCAGGTCCTTTTCTGCCAGACACTTTCCAGCCACACTTCCCCAAGCCTGTAGCATCGCATAGGGTTGTTGTGGCCCAAGTGCAGGACCCAGCACTTGGCCTTGTTGAACCCCACACCATTAACATTAGCCCAATGATCTTATCTATCCAAGTCTCTCTGTAGAGCCTCCCTATCCTCATTCAGGTCAACACTCCTGCCTAGCTTGGTGTCATCTGCAAACTTACTGATAATACACTCTATGTCCTTATCAAGATCATAAATAAAGATGTTAAACAGAAATGGTCCCAACCCTGAGCACTTGTGACTGGCCTCCAGCTGGATTTGACTCCATTGACCACCACTTTTTGGGCCTGACTGTCCAACCAGTGCTTGATCCAACAGATCGTATGATCAACCAGGTCATGAGCAGCCAGCTTCTTTATGAGAGTTCTATGGGGAACAGTGTCAAGTGCTTTTTGGAGGTCCAGGTAGACAATATCCCCAGCCTTTCCCTTGTCCAATAGTTGGGTTATCAGGTCATAAAAGGAGATCAGGTTTGTCATGCAGGACCTGCCTTTCATAAACCCATGCTGACTGGGCCTGATCCCCTGGTTATCTTCTATATGTCTTCTAATAACACTCAAGATAATCTGCTCCATGACCTTCCCTTGTACCAAGGTCAGACTGACAGGTCTATAGTTTCTCAGATCCTCCTTTCTGCCTTTCTTATAGATGGATGTTACATTTGCTATCCTCCAGGCCATTGGGACTTCCCCAGTTAGCCAGGACTTCGGGTAAATAAAGGAAAGTGGCCTGGCGATCACATCTGCCAACTCTTTCAGCACCCTTGGATGTAGCCCATCTGGTCCCATAGACCTGTGTGTGTCTAAGTGTTGTAGTAGGTCTCTGACCACTTCCTATTTCATTGTGATGACCTCATTCTGCATCTCCTCCCTGTCCCTTAGCTCATGTGGCTGGGTATCCATGGAACAGCCAGTTCCACTGCTAAAGACTGAGGCAAAGTAGGTGTTGAGCACCTCAGCCTTTTCCTCATCCTTTGTTATTAAGATTCTCTCTGCATCCAACAAAGGATGGAGATTTTCCCTAATCCTCCTTTTGCTGTTAATTAACTTATATATTATTTTTTTTATTATCCCTAACAGCTGTAGCTAATTTGAGCTCTAGCTGTGCTTTGGCTCTCCTAATTTTCACCCTGCGTGGGTTCACTTCATCTTTATAGACTTCATGAGTGACCTGTCCCCTCTTCCAAAAGTCATAGACTCTCCTTTTGCTCCTAAGGTCCAGTCAAAGGTCCCTATTTAGCCAGGCTGGCCTCCTACCCCACTTACTGGTATCTCAGCACACAAGGACAGCCTGCTCCTGTGCCTTTAAAACTTCTTTCTTGAAGTATGTCCAGCCTTCCTGGACTCCTTATCCTTCAAGGGAGCCTCCCAAGGGACTTTGTCAATCAGTCTTCTGAGCAGGTCAAAGTTTGTGCTCCGGAAGTCTAAGGTGGCAGTTTTACTAACCTCCTGGTTTCTCCGAGGATCATAAACTTAATCATCTCATGATCACTGTGCCCTAGATGTCCTCCAACTTTTCCTTCCCCCACAAGATCTTCCCTGTTTAGGGAAGGTCCAGGAGGGCACCTTCCCTGGTCGGCTCACTTATCAGCTGTGTGAGGAAGTTAGCTTCCACACATTCCAGGAACCTCTTGGAATGTTCTCTCTCTGCTGTGTTGTATTCCCAGCAGATGTCTGCGAGGTTAAAGCTCCTCACGAGAACAACAGCAAGTGACTGGGAGATTTCTCCCAGCTGCTTATAGAAAGTTTCAACCACCTCATTGCTTTGGTTGGGAGGTCTCTAGCAGACTCCCACAGCAATATCAGCTTTATTGGCCCTTAACCTAATCCAAACACTCTCAACCTCATCATGACTATACTTAATTTCCAAGCCCTCATAGCATTCTCTACCATATAAGGCTACTCCACCCCCTCTTCTTCCCTTTCTATCCCTCCTGAAGAACTTGTAGCCATTGATTGTGGCACTCGTGTGATGCATCCCGCCACCTTTTTGTGATAGCCGCTATGTCAAAGTTTTCCTGGTGTATCATGGCTTCAAGCTCCCCCTGTTTGTTGCTCATACTGCTTGCATTGGTATAGATGCACTTCAGATGAGCTAATGATTCCAACACCTTTTTTCCACTGTGAGTTCCATTTCCTACCAGACCCTTCTCAGGTGCTTCCATGATTTATAAACATGTATCCTTTCTCTCAAATGAAACAAGAGTGAGAATCCTCCCTAGTCCACCATCCTTCAAGTCCTGGCATGTCTCTCTTGGGCTTGTCCCTAACAGGCCCAATTGTCTCCCGTTCCCCCTTCATATCTAGTTTAAAGCCCTGTCAATGAGCCCTGCTACCTCCTGCCCCAAAGCCTTTTGCCCCTCTGGGACAGGTGCATCCCACCTGCCACCAGCAGGCTGAGCCCCAGGGAAGCAGCAGACTTCCCTGTGGGATTGGTCTGGTCGACAAATGGGCCTTTCTGTTCCACCCACCACAGTTACACTCCTTTTCTTCTTAGTTGAAGAAGTCCTAAGGCATGAGGGTGAGTGACAAGACCTAGGTGATTCACTAGATGGATCTACCTCTCCATCTTCATTTGCCTGGCCCTGGAGTTCCAAAGCCTCACCTATTTTTCAAGGGCAACTGGGAAGGTGGGGGGGGCTGTGAGGGTTTTTCTTGCCCCTCAGAGGAGGGACCTCCCTCCATTCCTCCCCGTCCTGTGAGTTCCCTCCTTCTGTCTGATGACAGGAGGGAAGGGGATCCATCACTTGTTCAAGAACTTCTTCTGCCCTTGCCTCAGGGTGTGGCTCCACCAATCTATTTCACTTCTGCATTCTCTGATGCTTCTTAACCTTTCTACCTCCTCCCTCAGTTCAGCCACCTGCCCGAGCAGATCACTTCCTTGCTCACCCCGCACACACACGGTGTCACTGGCTCCCTCCGGTACCAGTGCCAGGCTCAGGCATTCGCTGCAGCCCCAGACCTGCACGGCCTCATGTCTGCATGAAAGCTCAGTCTGAGTTCCCACATTCTTTCTCACTGCGGCTTTTGCTCGTGTTGTGACCATGATCATCTGTCTAGCTAAAAGAAAGCAGCCGCTGTTTGCTGCTCCTCGTGTGCCCTTGCTCACACCCACACTAACTTGCTCGGGCCACTCCCTGCGATGGCCGCTGCCCTCAGGAGCTGCCGAGAGGCCGCTTTCACGTTTTGCTGTGGTTCTCAGACACCCCCCGGCACCTCAGCCTTCTGGTTCCTCACAGGATTCCCGCTCAGTCTTGGGTCTCCTCGCTCTGCCCTGGCCTCACAGTCTCGGGGAAGCCCGGTCCTCTCTCAAAACTCCCTCAGTAATTAAAAGGAGCAGCTCTCACCGCTGCCGCTGTCGCTTTCCTCTCCGTACTGCCACGTGGTCAAATATACACTCATGCAGTAGCTGTACCCTAATAATGTTCAGAATTTATAAATTACAGTAAGCTGCCTCCACTCCCAGTGGCAGTACTAACAAGGATATCTTTTTGTATAAATAGTGAATCCCAGTTGGTTACAGTATTCCATGCTCTTGAATAGGTACAGAAAGCTGCTAGGAGGTTAACCATCTTCCCGTCATGTATTCCCCCACTCTTTCTGTAATGTCCCTTCTGGATATACCTTACAAACCCTTTGCATTGCCTTTCAACTTCCCTGACTCGTATGAACATATTGTGTGTACTCATTTTCACTTCTCCTTTTTATGTTCTTATAAATGTCATGGTCTGTCCCTCAAGAGCTGAGCTAGCAGGGTTAAGTTCTTTGTCTCCTCCTGTGTGTTGGTCTACAACAACTGTTCATAGTAATTATTTTGTTTTGCTTCTTTATTTGTTGCTAATAACTATGCAAAAAAAATTTGTCACAGCAGTCTTCCCATCTGAAACTGTGGCATTAACACTGTGTGTTTGACATATATTACTCTCCAGTAACTTCTCTTTTCACCTCTCCACTTGTGGCAACATTTTTTATTTTATTTCACTGCAGTCATCTCAGCTGTGCCCACCATTTTGGAATTAATAAATGCACTTAATTTGCCTTATCTGTTTCTTACAGATCAAAGAATAATAAAATCATAAAATATCAGGTTGGAAGGCACCTAAAGGATCATCTAGTCCAACCTTATTTGGTAGAACCATGATTTAGACAAGATGGCCCAGAACCTGTCCAGATATTTATAAACACTTAAGTTCATTGATACTTCATATGTTTCCATGTAATTCCATCTTCCTCCATACTTCTGTGAGAGTCTTACACAGGGTGCAATGTGACTTCTTGCAAAAGTCAGATCTGATTTTAGGACAACCAACTCACTTTATTCTGATAATCAAAACAAGCAAAACCAAACCACACAAAATAAAAGAACATTCTTAGAGACCTCAGAATTGAACCAATTTATTTTTTTTATTGTTTGCTTAAATTGAAGCCTAAATAGAGCAAGCAAGTTTCTCATACATCCATAAATTTGTTGCCTACTTCTTATAGCTTTCAGTGTTGACCCCCCCTTTTCTTACTTGTTCCTAATATGGAAAGAAAACTTGCCATCATTAGCATTGGTTTATTTTCAGGTCTCTTCTAAAAGTCCTGAACTTATTCTGTTTATACTCCACAAAGCAGAGTTATTTGTGTCTGAGTTCTGAAAATTCCCTGCCATTGTTTAGGAAACCTTTCAATTTTTTTGTAAGTTATTAGCTGGGTATCCAGAGGTGGATGATACTACCCTTTCTTCCCAAGCTCCAAGTAATTTTTCATTTTTCTGAAGGGTCAGCAAAAGGATTACATGTGTCTTTCCTCTTTCCATATTTGTCTTCTAATTATTTGGGATTTTTTTGTTGTTTCACGGGGTTGTCTCAACGTGATTACCTTCTCAGTGACAAAATAAACATTGGAATGATTGAGTTTAAAATGTTCCATATGTGATCTCTTAATTTCCCTGTTTCACATGTCATCTCATTTCTTGACTCACTGCCTGTCTTAATGCCTTTTGGTCATCACCATGCCATTTGCCTGGTTAGGCGTCCTCTGCCTTTCCTACATTCTTCAACTGTGTTATGTCTCTGAACCACTCGTCTGCAAAGGAAACCAAATAACAGATACAGGTGGTTTGACATTCATGCCATTTAACTTTATCACATCAAAAAAAGTTAAATGTTTAGGCTAACTCAACTGTCTTAACTTCCTCTTTTGTTAATCCAGAGAGAATGGCACTTCCAGCCTGGGATAGAATCCATACAAGTTTCTAAACTAGGTGGAATAAATCAGCTTCTGAGGTTAGTTTTGCTCTGGATATCTCCAGATCTTTTTCATTACTCTTGAGAGACAATGGATACTGACTTTAACTAGATGCTTCCCATACAGACAGCTGAATTTAGAATCAGCAACTTTTATGCTTTCCGTTTTCCCTAAAATCTGACATTCAGCAAAACTCACACAATATAGCAAGACACAAATACGTTCTCTCATGCATTTGAAATCTGCTGTCTGTCATTTGACAAAGGTTTTTTAAAAAAGTGGACAGTTGTGATACTATCTGCTAGATGAACATCAGCATTCATTAATTCACCTTTGGAGTTCTCATTCTTTTCCTCACTCCCAACCTCCCCTGCCTGTCTCCTGGAAGCAGGGCATCTGGGAACAAGTGGAAATATTAAGTCTTGAAGATGTCACAAAATAACACACTGGATGACCCAAAGTATGAAATAGAAGTGTAGACATTACAATAAACATTTTGCTTTCTTTTGTTACAGATAAATCACAGTTAATGTGTTTTGTGTTCATTTGTCATTATGGTATGAAGTAGACTTGGCTAAATAATGGGTTTAGGCAGCATGTGGGTAGCTGTTAGGTGGCAGCTGTGTTGGATCTGATACGGGCACCAGTGGTGGAATTTACCTGAATGGAAGATGTGACTTCCAGCATCTTGGAAAAGTGAGGTCTTAAAACACTGATCCTCTACATCCTCAACAACTGCTTTACCAGTCTGATACATGGGTAGCACTATAACACTTGAAAAAATGAAAATAGTAATTTAGTTGTCCATAGGCTTTTTTAATGGTGACTAACTATTTAGGAGAGAGAGCCTACATGACTAGATTAGAATAGGTATGTTTTATAGTGATTAGAAAAAAACATCCAAAACAATTCGCTGCAGATGCCCCTCACGCAAAGTGAGATGAGTCATCCAGGAATACTCTCTTCACCAAACACGGAAAATCCAACTTTTAAATACTCAGAGGGAATAAACACCATTCTGTAAAAAAAAAAAAAGAACTGAGATGTCTCAGCAGGGAGGGTATTTTTGTGCCTAGTTTTTGTTTCACAAACATGCACTTTTCATGACTGAAGAGGTCCCCTAAACTAGAAAAAGGATAAAACTTTTGTATTTTTCCCATGTTGTCCATAGGCTGCCCTGTAAATCCTCCTTCATAGTGGTTTTACTGTGGAACTGTTGCAGCACCATCTCCATCAAGCCTCCATTCCTGACTAGAAGCAGACACTGAAGCTTGGGCCTTGCAAAGCTCAAGAGAAAAAACAAACAATGCAGTTGGTGCTCCAAATGAGCAAACAAAAAGGTTAAGCAGCTGTTAGATAGAGAGGTAAGCCTGTTACAAGGCTTGTGAATATTTCAACAGTACCACTACACCTAAATGAATCCTTTATTACAGTTCAGGTCACTTGCCAGCAACCACAAACCACATGAAGGCAAGAATCCACAAGGACCAGGTGTCGCAGAAGAACAGCCATTGGGAAAGAAAGTCCTCACTTGTCATGATCCACAAGCCTTACCAAGGTTAGAGGCAGAGCAGCACCAGCAATCGACACAAATTCTTCTCTGCTTCTCTTCTGTAGTGTATCTCCTCTGGATTGACAGCTGCTCCAAACACTGTGATGCTGGTAGAGAATCGCAGGTGCTCAAGAAAGGAGTGAGCAGTAAGGCAGACATCTGTTTGGTTGGGTCTTGTGGAAGATCTATATAAGCCACTTGGAACATACAAACAAGCCTTGAGCAAACACTTCACTGATGCAGCCAAGTGACATCTAGAGATTCAGAACATTGGACTGAGAAATATCCTTACCTCAGCAGCATTTGTTTATAACTTAGGCATAATGTATGATGCAGCTTCTGAGCTGTGTGATTTATCCAAACATCTAAAAGAAAGACGTAACATTGCCAGAAGCTTATTCTGGGGTGTCAAAGCAGATTCAGGTTTTTGCATCAATGGCTGACAATCCTGGCTCTTTCGTTGAAGAGGCTGTCAGTGCTTTTCAGAACATGTTCTTACAAAAAAAATAAATCTCTGCACCAGGGGAAATGTCTTACAAGCAGTTGAAGAGAATTTTCTGAGGGTCTTGAAGATACACTGTTCATAAGAGCATTGAAAATTAGCGCTGCTCTGTATAGTGTTTTTTTGGAGAAAATAATGAAATGTGACTACACACCGCTTGATAGGAGGTGTCAACTCCTGTGTTGCAGCCAAATTCTAACCTGGATAATCACCCTCTGCTTATCTAAATTCCCCTCACAATTTCAGCTGCATAAGATCTATTGTTTTACTTCACATCTTAAAACACTGAGGACTGCAGTGGGAGTGTACTTCTAACCAGACATAGCTGTGTTTTGGTTATTATTTTTGTGATAATTTTCACTTTCAGACAACAGTGGGCAAATTATCATTGTATAGAAACTTGATGTAGATTTTTTTATAATGTCAGAACTGGGAAAACTTGTAGCTGAAGGAAGTCACCATTAAGTAGAAGCCTAAAAGGCTTCACTTCTTACAAGGAAATGAGAATTGTGAAAATGCGTCCATTTCTGGACCCCCTGACACAAGAAGGACATGGAACTGTTGGAGCGAGTTCAGAGGAGGGCCACGAAGATGATCCGAGAGCTGGAGCGCCTCTCCTATGAAGACAGCCTGAGAGAGCTGGGGTTGTTCGGCCTGGAGAAAGGAAGGCTCTGGGAAGACCTTACAGCAGCCTTCCAGTACCGGAAAGGGCTACAGGAAGCTGGGGAGGAACTTTTCACAAGGGCATGTGGCAACAGTACAGGGGATAATGGCTTTAAACTGGAAGAAGAGAGATTTAGGTTAGATATTAGGAAGAAATTCTTCACTATGAGGGTGGTGAGACACTGGAACAGGCTGCTCAGGGAAGTTGTAGATGCCTCAGAATGGAAAGTGTTCAAGGCCGGCCTGGATGGGTCTTCAAACAGCCTAGTCTAGTGGGAGGTGTCCCTGCCCATGCAGGGGGTTGAAACTAGATGATCTTTAAGGTCCCTTCCAACTCAAACCATCATATGATTTTATGAATTATATATAGACACAAAAAGATACATAATTGAAAAATAATGAGATTATATCTATAAACATACATGTGTTCAGAACAAAATAGAACTTAATAAATCTTGTCTGAAGAAGAATAAAAATAATGGAAGTAACTTCCATTACTTTTTTCTCTCTCAGAATTTACAGTTTGCTTGCATAATTTACAAAGAGTTTTTGCTGCTGCTATACAATAACAATATACAATATATACAAATTACAATATATACGATATACAAAAGTTACAGAGCCAAAAACATGAAACAGGTAAGACCTGTGCTTTATCAGCAGTCATGTCAATTAAACCTTATATACTGCTGGGCTTAATCTAGAATTTTCTGAACTCAGCAGACATTTATGTTTATTAACTTGAATGCCAAGACTACTGATAGCCTTTTGTTGCCCTCTACCTTTTGTTAAAGAGCAAATATATCTCATAGAAGCTTCATCTGTGGTAGTGACTTGTAAGTACATGGAAGCACAAACCCATCAGAAAAGGAGAGAAGCATTTTCTGAGCACAACTATTTTATGCTCCTACAAAACGAAATAAAAAACATACAACCAAATATGAACTTTCATCCTCTTATAAGTTGTGGACACCACTGTTCTGGGGCAGAATTTATGATATGTGAACTTCATTCAACTTAACTACATTACTCGAATCAGATTAAGTCAAGTCTCCAAAGTAAAATTTAAAACTTTATACGTATTCCTCATTTGACTTTGTTGCACAGTTGACTTTATTAGTAATTAAATGCTAACAGGAACATCCAATTTAAATGCAAAGAACCAGAGTGTAAGTAGCTAGTGAATATGCAAAAAGAGGTAAGCAAAGGTAAGTTTAAAAAAAAAAAAAAAAAAAGAAAAAAAAAAAGAAGGAAAATATTTAGGTACATTTTTAGATATTCATTTAGGAACAGATGAGCTAATCCATGAAGACCATTGCCCTTCAACTCTTGCATAAATTAATAAATCTGTAAGATTGTAATCTTGTGCTACAGCACAAGGCCTCCCGTTTCTACCCAGAAAAGCCAATTGTAAGTGTTAGGTTTGGTTTCCTGGATGCACCTTCATGAGACAACAAAGCAATGCAGCCATGGAGGGTAACCCATGGAGATAAAGCCAAAGGCCTTTCCAAAATATATGCCTGCTGAGACTGTTGGTAATCTGAATCAGAACTTATTTGGATTTTCCAGTAGTTAAGCTCTTTCTCTGCCTCACACTCTCATTTTTTTACAATGGAGTGGTCTTCCTCAAGTCCTTTAAAAAGAAAAAAAAGGACCCTGCTTGCTAGTCCCCATGTTTCTGACTGGTCTTGGTTAGGTTCCAGACCCAGACTTTTCTTTCACACACCTGAGCATGTAAAGAGAGTTGCTACTGCTATTAGGCCAAGTCAAATGAATAATTTTACCTACATTCTGTTTGTCAGCTGTAACATATTTCTTTACCTTATTGGGAATATTGTAAGGAAAAATTAATTAAAAATCCCACAGTTCAAGAAGGACAGGGAACTGCTTGAAAGAGTCCAGTGCAGAGCCACGAAGATGATGGAGTGGAACATCTCCCTTATGAAGAAAGGCTGAGGGAGCTGGGACTCTCTAGCTTGAAGGAGAGGAGACTGAGGGGCAACCTCATCAATGTTTACAAATGTGGGTGAGTGTCAGGAGGACAGAGCCAGGCCATTTTAAGTGATGTCTAGTGATAGGACAAGGGGCAATGGGTGCAAACTGGAACATAGGAAGTTCCACGTAAACATCAGAAAAAACTTCTTTCCTGTGAGAGTGACAGAGCACTGGAACAGGCTGCCCAGAGAGGTTGTGGAGTCTCCTTCTCTGGAGACATTCAAAACCCAGCTGGACGCGTTCCTGTGTGATGTGCTGTAGGTGACCCTGCTCTGGCAGGGGGGTTGGACTAGATGATCTTTCAAGGTCCCTTCCAACCCCTAAGATTCTGTGATTCTGTGATTTGCTGAGAATGCACAGCTATGAGTTCCAAAAAAACCCCAGTTAAATAAAGAAGCTGAGTGTACGAACCACTGCTGATCAGTGTTTCTTATACCACTCCACTATCATCCAGCACAGAAAATAAAACTGGACAAGAGGTAAAGAATTATATGTGCTAGATACCCTTTGCTGAGACTTACAGCAAAATTCTTAGGCTCCATTAAGTATTCTCATTCCCATAGTCTCTCTAAGGTCAAAGTGGTTTTACACAATTCTTTCTGACAGTTTCCTAACCAAAGTAACCTACTTACATATCTCAGAATGATAGGTGGGTTGTAATTTAGTAGTTATGGGTTTCAGCAGCACCTAAGTAATAGACTGTTTGTTGTTTACAGTTACTTTTCTGTTAAATGGAAAATTATACTCTCCCAAAAAGACTAAGTTATTGGCTTTATTCCAGCACTGTACTGACTGACATATGCCAATTTACTTGTCATCATACTCAACATGCCAGTATTAACATTTTCCTAACTGATTTAGAAATTTTCTCACAAACCCAAGTTTTAATAGCACCTCCTTAGGGCTATGAACATGTATTTGCTACATGACAGGATGAAAAAATAAAAGAAAATCCATATTTATTCATTACCATGTATATATAATTTACTTTGGGTAAACTGGAAAATGCTTTCATGAATCAACTAACATGAAAAGCATATTTGATAAACACAAATCCTTTTTATAATTTATGTTCTGTTTTTCTAGGTTTCTGCAATATGTTCTGACTTGTATAAGACTACGTTATCATTTAAGTATAAAGATTTTTTTTTTAATTAATCGTACAATTTAATTAAACATACCAAATTATATCCTCCAAAAAAACAAGAAGACATTTTATATACATCACTGAAAATGTTCAGAATTTTGACTGTAAGCATAGAGATTTTCTGTATATTTCTATATTTCTGGGCTTCGACAGTGGAAAAACAGGAATTTTGTGTGTACTCATTTATTAAGCTTTCTAATCTGTCAGCCACATGCTCAGTGCATCAGATCCAGCAGGCCTAATTTCCATCTTCTTTCAGTTTGACAACAGAAATTTAAAAGCCTCATTTAAATATTTTTTTTGCTATGGAAAAGTACACAAAAATTTTTAAAACTGCGGAAACCATAAAAGCAAAAGAAGAAGAAAAGAACTTGCAAAAAGTGTATACACTTGCATATTACCATTCTTGTAACTGCTTCATGATTTGCAGCAGCTGAAATATTGATATTCAGTTAATACCTGGGATGGGAATGAACAGTTTCTTGTGTTTAGCTGACTTTGGAGCAGCAGTAACACACTCAGGTCCCTTGACTTCAGGATAGTGGAACACTTTGAATCAGCCACTGTCATAGAATCATGGAATGGTTTGGGTTGGAAGGGACCTTAAAGATCATCTAGGTTCAACCCCCCTGTCAAAACCACTTGATTGGCTGCTCAGTGTAACCTCACATGCAGCAGTGTGCAGCCAGCCAATCACCATGCAAAATATTAACAAGGTCATAGTAGTGTAACACACTACTATAACTCAGAGATTACAAAAGACATTAAAATTCTGATGCCCCATTCATAAGGAAAAGATTGTGATGAGAAGAGAGAATGGCACAACATTAATTCATTGTGTGACAAAGAATATAATGAGAATGGGAAATAGTACAAACATAACTCATTCTTGTTACAGCTTTAAGATTGTAATGTCATGGTTCATATCACATACTTAGGCAGAAAGGTATGGTAGAAGGAGAGTTGCAATACTAAACACAGTTAATCTGAATACAGTACACATTATTACATATGCAATATAATAAAAAAAAGGAAACATATTACTTAGAAATGGTTTGTTAAAAGTGTTTTAATTTCTCCATACAATTTTGTCAACATTTTACTAATACAGTTGATATGAATAGTTGTAGTATGTGTGTATACTTATTAATAGAGCTGTCCTCAAAATCTTTTTACTCATGTATATCTTTAGAAATCAATTACAATTAAAAATATTGAGGACAGTATCTGTGTCTCTCATGACACACATTACAAATCTGCCAAGACAGAAGCAGTCATGTCTAGCCATTTTGTCTGATATGGTGAAATTAAATAAAATCATAAAACAAGTGATGTATTTACCTCCTGAAATTGTTGAATAATTTTAGTTATTGCTCATCTACCAGTGTCAAGACCCACGTAGGGCAACCCAGAGAGATTCAGATCGGACCCCTTTGCTTTCTAAACTCCTTCTCAGAGAGGAGCCCAGGTGTGGCTGGATCCAACCTTTGTCTCAGACCTAGCCCTTCTAGGGAGAATGATTAAAATGTCATGGTCCAAGGAAATGCTCGACCATCCAATACCCCTTGATCAGATTAAGGTGAAACGACACTCAAGGTCTGTATTTGAATATTAGATTTACTTAAAACTATAGAAGGAATACGGATACTTCAATTATTATCTTAGGCTGCACAATCAATCATAAAGGCTGACAATTAGATCACAAGAGTACAATACATACATGTTTAAGCTGTACAACCTGAGAAAAAAAATTGTGATTAGGTCTTGTGTTACTTAATGATGTTAGAGATGTTAGGGAGAGAGAGAGAGAGAGAGAGCACGAGAAGATAATTTTATAGAGATAGATAACAGAAAATCACCAGTCCTGGCTCCAGCACTGGGCCAACCAACGGGGGAGAGTTGTCAGTGAGACTCCCAAAGCCCACCATTGCAGCCGCGTTTTATAGGCCTAGTTACCTTGTTTTGCAAGGATGAGCAAGTGTGTTTGAGTCATAAGCCTGAGCAGCTGGAGTGGACCTCCATCCTTATCTCAATCCCTGTACATGCAGCCTCAGGCCATCAGCAGGCCATCAGTACAGTCCCCATTCTTTCAGGCAGGCCTTTTGGGATGCAAACGAGACTTTGTTTAGGGGTTATAATGGGGTTTCACACCAATTCCAGCAAGTATAAGTCCTGAGGGCTGGTCCCTCACAACCACTCACTCAGTAATGTGCAATATCCTACCTAATGTAGTAGACTTTATTGAAGCATTTAACTGGTAAGACATTAAAAATCTGTAACTATTCATCTGAGAGTTTGTCAAAACCCAAAGCAGCTTGTTTCATTCATTAGTGTCTTTGTAAGATGACACAATTGATACATTTTATTTTGGTTTGTAAGGTAAATAATTACTTTTGTGGTAATTTCTGTTAAAGAAAAAAGGAAATGTTCTCAAAGTCATGCCACTAAAGTAAAATTCAGTGTCAATAGGAAGTTTCAATACAGCAATGGTACTACTAGATGTTATCTTGCTTTGAAACTTTGTTCTCTGCTTCTGTGTGCTGTCTCTGAATGTGCATGTCCAACACCAGCAGCTAGGACCTCAGCACAACTTTTGCAAGGTTGATTTGCTCCAAATTCAGCTCTAAATGTTTGTAGGGTGAAGACTTACAAAGCTTCCACGCCCAGTTTAGGGAATGAAGACCATCTTGTCACAGCTGTAGCTTTTGCAATGCATGAGTCATACTGAGCAAAAAAAACCAAAAAACAACAAAACAAGCAAAACCAAAACTTTTTTTTTTTTTTTTTAGTATTTTGATCAGCATTATATAAAGTTTCCTTAAAGAAGAAGTAGGTTGTAGATACTGCACTTTTGGTATCACTGAGTAATCACTGCCATCTGAAGGATCTTGTGACCAGAACGTGTATGTATACATGTCAAATGTCAGACAGGCAGCATTTTTAAGTGGTTCTAGAGGTGTTCTAAGAACAGCTTCACCGTTTTCCCCTAACAGAGAATCTGCATTTCCCTACTGTTCCTATATATGCAAATGGAACTTTCTAACACAATATCACAGATTGTTTGAGGTTAGAATGGACTTCTGGAAGTCATCTTGTCCAAATCCCCAGCTCAAGTAGGGCCACCTAGAGCTGGTTGACAAGGATCATGTCCAGATGACTTTTGAATATCTCCAAAGAGGGAGTTCTCTGGGCAGCCTGTTCCAGTCCTCAGTCACTTTCACAGCATAACATTTTTTCCTGATGTTCAGAGAGAAGCTCCTGTGTTTTAGTTTGTTCCCATTGCCTCTGGTCCTGTCACTGGGCACCACTGAAAAGAGTATGATTCTGTCCTCTCTGCACCCTCCCTTCAAGTATTCAGATACGTCGATGATTTCCTCCCTGAGCCTTCTCTTCTCCAGGTTGAACAGTCCCAGGTCTCTAAACCTTTTCTCATGGGACAGATGCTCCAGTTCTCATCTTTGTGGCCCTTTGCTGGACTCTCTCCAGTAGGGCAGTATCTCTAAACACAGTACTCCATGTGAGGCCTTGCCAGGGCTTTACATATGTTACCAGTACCAAGTAGAGGAAATTATTTGCTTTTGAATTAGAAAGAGTATTCAAAAGGATTAAGTCTTAAATTGGAAGAAAATCTACCAGATTTCAGCTAAGAAGGTTTAGACTTTGAAATAGATCAATTTCTGCATATGACCCCTTACAATATTATTGGTAAACTTAGGGTGATATATTGTGATAAATATAAAAACTCAGTTCTTTCTCTCTAAAATGAAAGCTAAGGTATTAACAAAACTGTAGCATTGTACCACATGGATTAGACTTAAACTATTCATTTCTCCAGAAGACAATTATTTCTCGAGAATCATACTTCTGCTTTCAGAAAATTGGTTAAAAAGTAAAAGAAATCGCTTTTATGTGGTTGCTGCTTTTTCTTATCTAGGCAAATTTATTTGATTCTATATTTGTATAAATGAACACATTCCAAAAAGTGGCAAATGTGTTTTTGTAGTGTTAGTTTCGTTTTAGTATCCACATTATATCCAGGTGCAAGGTCAAAATGAGATAGGTCTAAAGACCGTGAGCAGAGGAAAAGATGTGATTGTGTGAGGAATGTTATGACAGTTCTGTATGCATAATACATGCATCCCAGGAGGCTATTCTGCATCTGTTACATATATTTATGTATTTTTACTTGTACTTTTGGAGATATTTAAGATTTATGGTGATAGATTCTTTCCCTTAAAGACAATAAATGGAAAACATGCAACAAGGGTACAATATTGTTAGAGAATGAAGTGAGCTGGGTGCGAAAGTTGTGCATGTGGTAGACTCTGTGAAGGTTAAGAAATTTCTGTTCTTAACACTTAGTAGCCTTTCTGCAGTGGCTCTCAAAATATTTTCAAAACAAACCTCTAATAGATTTGATCTATGTGCAGCTAGAGTATGTTTCTGTTCATTATAATGACTCAAAGAGTACAAGAAAACAATTGCTAGATGTTAAAGACTAACACAGAAATGATGAAGACATTTTATAAGTGAAAAGAAAAATCCTGAAGTCTCAGGGAATGAAGAAAGTGATGATAAATGAAGACAACACCACAAGGGTAAAGAGACAGAAAAGATAAAATGGCTAAAGAGACAGACAGTTTTATACAACTAACTGTTTGAAGAAGAAACACACTGTATTGTACTGTAATAACATCTCCTGACCACTGAATTATCTATGAAGAGACAGATGAGCCTTCTAGTAACCTCCATTACACAGCAGGTATTTTTTAGTCTCTGTTATATAGGAGATCTGAAAAACCACCTTCTTTAGAAAACTCAGATACACTTGGAGGGCAAGGCATAATATTTCTGCTGTTTAATTTCATCTCTTTGAAACAGTGACTTCTCTACAGCCTTCTTTTAACATTAGAAGATCATCTACAGAAAGAAACAAACAGAAAGGTGTGCCTCAGGGCACTAAGCAGGAAGAAGCTCCAACTTTCAGATGTATGCAATTCTGTAATTTTCTCTTATTCTTATTTTTTTTAAGTTTCTTTGAAGACATCTTCCATCAGTCACTGTCACAGACTATTACACCAGATGAATGGCTCATCTTATCTGGTATGTCAATTATTATATATAAAGTTCATTAAAACCCCCAAAACTTTAAAAATAGGGAAATGGACCAAACCCTGAAAGTGAAAATATAAATTTTATAGACAATGTATTTTTTCTTCCATCCTTAGTATTTTGAAATAAATTTCATTTAACTGCAGAGCAGAAGAAATGGTAATTCTTTGATGAATTAAAGATATTCCACAAAAGTTTGTTAAAGCATTATTACTATTAACTTAGTGATAAGAGTGTATTTTCACATTCTATCAATAAAAAAACCTCTAACAACACTTAGGAGGGAGGTAGGGGAGAGAGAGAAAAACACATTTTTACATGTGCTGACTAAAAAAATGTTTGCCTCCCTGTTAAAATCAGTTATACTAGGATGCTCAGATATTTTCTAACACAAGCCCTTGGAAGCCAAGTATTCTTATATAAAGTATTTTCAGCTTGTTTCTTTTTTCATTGCAATAGGAGCTTAGGTCACCTTAACTGAACAATAGGAATAATAGAGCCTTGTGAATTTACAGCTTCTCTGAAAAATTGCACAGGTGTTGTTTGGTTTTTTTTGCTTTGAGCATTCTACAGAAGAACCGTATTATTTGAGGGTCCAGGATATTTCACAGTAGGTGAGAGGGAGCACATCAAAGTGGCTCCATAACCAAATTAAATTTATTTTCATTAATTTTCAAACTTTGCTTTTTCCAGCATTTTTGCAAAACAGTTTCATTCACCAGTAGAAGATAAATTACTGGGTTGCAGTGGAAGACAGCTATTGAAGATGTTTAAACCATACACTTGATTGAAATGTTAAAAGTTGAGAAGTTGGAGTCAGCTCCACTACAGAAAAATGTATAAGCACATAAACTATAGCACCCTTTCATAGCGCAAGGGACATCACACTATCCTCTTCATTAATGAAGAGTATGCCCCAAGTTTCAACACTTAATGATTTACAGTCATTCTTTGTACATACTCAACTATAAGAAGATAGAAGCTTCTGAACGATTAACTTAAGACAAAGATATACAATCTGGAACACAAATTTTAATAAGCCACCTTGTTTATTTTGTCGTTCCCTGGTTTCTTATTATCCTCATCAAGAACGAAGTTGCTACTCCTAACAGTATTCAAGCCACAGATGAGAAAGATAATTCTAGTACTTTGAGTAATTTTATCTTTATTACAGCCAACAGTGTCAATTATGAAGGCTCTTTATGAAGGAAGACATCTACTCTTTAGAAAATGGATTAACGCTACACCTGATTAGTAATCACTGCAGTGTCCAGGAGACAGCAAACAGAAATAAATTACTGTGGATTCTTGGGATGAAATCTAGTAGTGCCTCAGTAGTAAAAGGCTGTCTGAAGGAGAAGCTGAATACCAATGGAGAGTTCTAGAAAGGAGAAAGAGAGCAGGAAAGAAGAGAAGAAGAAGGAAGAAGAGAGGGAAGGAGATAAGGGAAGAAGAGAGGGAAGGAGAAAATGGAAATTTTTTTTCCAGCTGTTCCTTTAATTTTTTTTTCCCAGGATATAGAATCTTGTTCCACAAATGCTACTTTTTAATTAAAGGGCCGAGCATCGCTTCCAAACTCTCACATTCATGTTTGTATCATCAAGTGTTCAGAACTCTAGAGAGGCAAAGTAAAGAAATATTCCCCACCCTCAATGTCCACACCAGGGTGAGAACTGTAGCATACTATAGTTTGGAGTAAGGCACCAAGACATTGTGGTATGCCATAGGTAGGCAATGGATGATCCATGGGATCTCAGGTTCAGTTTCCTTGTGCATAAAATCCTGCTGTGGACTAACTAATTCAGAAGAGTAACCCAATTCATCCATGAGATAAGAATATGCTTTATTTATCACTATCCTGTTGATACTCTCTGTCCACTTGCAGAAGCTGTACTGATTCCACTGTTGAGAGAGAAAATTGACCCAAAGGGATAGAGGTGTCTCCTTTGGTACAAGGAGAACAAGGCTGGTATCTTCTGTCTGGTCAGAAAATGGCCTATCTACTGGATAAATCTGTCCAAATCTTCTTTAGTGGAAGCTGAGTTACCATCAGTAGTAGGTGTTCATGATGTCTGAAAGAGATAGCAGCAGTCTAATACTCAGGCTCTCAAACACTTCTTAGACTATGTAAGGATCTTATCTAATAACTATTTCATACAGAAATAGTCCTTAGGGCTTTAACCACTAATTTTGATTCCCTGCTCTAGTTCAATGAAACATTTTCTTAGGAGCTCAGTGAAATCCTCCTTGTGAGTCTAGTTTTAAGATGCCTCATATTTTACCTGCATTTTGAGGGAAGACTAAATGTTGAATGGCTGGTCCCAGGGATCTGAAGTGAGCTGCTTCCATGCTAAGTAATGCACTACTCAGATCCCTATTTCTATCTGAGCCTCAGGTAAAATGGACAGGGTTTCAGAAGCAAACTGCCACAACAGCAAAGGAAACTCTAGTTGTCTGGCACTTGTAGTTCCAGATCATAGAATCATAGAATCATTAAGGTTGGAAGGGACCTTAAAGATCACCAAGTTCCAACCCCCCTGCCTTGAGCAGGGAACCCTACCACTAGATCAGGTTGCATAAAACCTCATCCAACCTGGCCTTAAAAACCTCCAGGGATGGGCCATTAGATATGACCTAATGCTTTACATCTGATTGACAAATATTGGCCAGAGTTTGTCGACTACGAAGACTGCACCGAAAATAGTTAGCACTATTGTAGCCAAGAAAATACAAAGCACTGCAGTAATCTTCAAGCAGATACTGAATGAATAGACAGTCTGGCTAATATAATCCTGAGAATCAGATGTCTTCTTAAAATCCATTACCGCAGTATTCCCCTTAGAACAGCAGTTAGTTTCATCAATTCACAGCTTTATGACCTAGCCAATTAATATGAGTGATATCCTGACTTCCGCTCATAAAAACAATCTCTCTCTAATGCTAGTATAATTTGGAGATATAATACTCTAAGAACTAACTTTCTGAACAGTGAGGATGATATTCTATGAGAGCTCATATACCATTACACAAAACCTGGATCACCAAGGCGATGAATTTCTTTTTGAAGACATACTGAATAGTACACACCAAAATATGTAATAAAAGAAAGCACATGCAAGAATCAGCATCTGGTAAAACATTTTGTGTGTGATTATCCTCAGACTCCCTAAAAAGGTAATACTGAGTCCTGTTTCTGTAGATGTTGCTGCAATTTTTCTATCCACAGTCTGTCACAGAGCACCAAGTTTTTCTTAAGACAGATATTTCACTTCAGTGAGAGTCACATTTATTTACTCCAGAACTGAATAAAACATTTAATGAATCAAATCAACTGTAGTTATTTCAAATAAGGCCAGAGTCACAGATCTTTTAGAAGACACATTAATTCTATTAAATTGTTGTTTTTCCTGGTACCCAATTATTTTGTAAGGGATGTCACAGTGGGGCAAAGATCAAAGCTATCAAAATAACACCACCAATCAATGGTACCGATTCCTTTTGCTCACTTGACATTTAAAATAAGTAAGATTTCCTGTGAAAATCTGAAATACTCTTGTCATTATGCAGATTCAGTGTTTTCTTTCTTTTTGCTTAATTTCCTCTGTTTAACACAAGACTGTAGTATCTATATTTGATATAGCTTATAAATAAGGACCATCACTGTCCAATTTCTATTTCTATTTAGTTTTATGTTTGGCTTGTTGGGTGTTTTGGTTTTTTTTAAGTTTCCATCCAATTAAAAGTCAGTGTATTTCATTGAGACAACAGGTTGGGTGCTTGGGTTTTTTATGTTTGATTGTTTGTGGTTTTTGTTTGTTTGGGGTTTTTTGTTTGTTTGTTTTAATTTGTGAGATGCAAACACACCTTGCAAAACAGACAGAAATACAGTTGAAGAAGAAAAGACCATCAGCTTATTTAAAATATAATGTATGCTATTCTGCCATGGACAGTCATTTTAAGAAAAATGAAAAATGTTGGATGTTTTTCTCAACTTGATCATTTTGCATTTGTCATATATACATAGATTTGTATGATACCTTCACCAAAATCAGTGTTGTGTCATTTGCCCAAAGACAGTACTTGGAATATCTTTTCTCATTGCTTTTAATAGGAATTTTGACAATGATTCTCACCTTTAATTCTTTAACGGAATTTCTGCCTCTCAGTCAGCCTTCCAGTTGACAACAGGCAGCATTCAGGATTACCACATTCTTAGCCTTAGTACCTAGCTTAAAAATCTGAAGTTTGGGAACATAGTTAACACCCTTAGCTGTGTGATTTCACACAATACCAGACAGTTGCATTAATCTTATCATAAAGCGAAATATCTACTTTGATAGATATTACAGCCTAGATAGAGAGCCATTACACTACTGATTGTTCATGAGGTCAGCCACTGAGATGTAAAGAAACATATTTTAATGATTGCTTCCACCAGACTTGCGATCAGATGAGGAAGTTCCTGCATCCTACATGTAGGCATCCAGCTATTTTCAAAATACATTGTTCACTTAGAGACACTTTTTGAGACAAATTAATCCTGGACAATATACGTCAAAGCCTTCTGAAATTCAATTACTATGTGTTATATGTTCTGTAAAGCAGTATTCCCATCTGTGCCATGACTAGAGAAACAATTTTTTCATTACTATTACACAACAAACGTGTTTGGAAAGGCAGTTTGGATATGCTTCACCGTGGTGACATGATTTCATGTTCAGTCTTTAGTTATCTGTGGGTTGTAATTTTAAATGATGGAAGTCTACTTCAGTTAAAACTCACAATTAAGGAACTGGTTTGGTTTGGGTGGAATTCCATCCCCCCCCCCCCCCTTTTTTTTTTTTCTCTCTTTGGAAAGACATGTGAAAAGATACCTGGATGAAAAAAATCCCAAGCTTACCCATTAGACATTAAAGTACGAGAATACATGCAAGATAATTTAAATTACTTAACATTGTTTTAACAGCTTCCCAGGAAATTCTGCCACTTTTTAACTTTAGATTGGTGTTTATTATTCTGTCTTATCTTCTCTAGGTACTACACTGACGTACAGTTATTCTCAGTTCTGTGGGATTATTTACATTGCAGAAATAAAGAATAAGGATATTAGAAATAAGTTTTCAGCAAGTTTCCATTTTCATAACTATCTGGAGAACATTTACTTGAGCTTACGCAGCATAAACAGGTAACACAAGGATCAGTCTGTTCAAAAAGTATCTGTAGGCATTAGAGATCAAAACACAGGAGAGAAAATCTATTTAAAAAATGAGGCTATGCAAGTATGAGCTTCAGCATAACAAAAAACATATAATAAACATCCTGCAGAAGAAAGAGCTATGGAGCTCTCAGCAAATGAGCTCATGTACACTTCATTTTCTATCTCTACCTTTCCATATTAAGTTCCATTCTCACTGTATCAGGGAACAGCACACTCGAAGGAGGTATCCAAACATGTTTGGAATTTTACCAGGGCAGAGACAGGGTTCTGATTCATAATTTCTGAAACAGAGATAACAGAAATCAAAATACAAAATCTCTAGCAAGATTTTTTGTTTGTTTGTTTTGTGTTTTCATTTTGAGAAATGAAAAACTGTGAGCAAGGAAGATTAGCAAAGGCTGAGCAGTTCCTGTACTCAGTCACACCATTTTACAGTTTCTCACACAGCCATGTATTGTTTACAGGCACACAAATGTGTTGTCTTATTCTTTCATTTTGCAATATGTATGTAGTGTGCACTGAGAGCAGAAAACTCAATGTATGCACAGAAAGAATTTGAATAGGCAGACTGATATTCCTTCCTTAGCACTTTGGGCCTATTTAATTTTTCTCATATTCACAAGAAGCTACATCTTCCTGCTCGCCTCTGCCCTGCCAATTCATTTCATTCTCAGACCTATCTGATCTGGTCCATGTGGGAACCACCAGAGGCATCACAGCAGCTTCCCAACCTCTTGGGAATCTGATTACTTCTTTTTCTTATGCTAGTTCACTTTGTCCTCCAAATAAGAATCCAAATGTCAGTCATTTTTTGTTCAATTTCATGGAGTAGAATCACAAAAATGGCAACCAATCCAATTCCAAATTACTTGATGAATCTTCTTTGAAGAGTTGCCAATAATGCTAATCATCAAATGGTTGAATTCAGCTCTGTAGAAATGCATTTGTGAAGAACAGCAATCTCTGTGACTTTGACAAAGGAACTGCTGACTTGCCTCACTGTTTGTCTTTTGATGTGAAAGAGCAAATCGATTTATAGAGCTTTTGCTTGCAGATGTAGGGTATGATTAGTATGCAGAAAGACCTTTCTACAGTGTCATTTGTTTATTTAGCTGTCTCTGCACTCAGCCCTGATTGTGTATACTTAATTAATGTATACAAAGCTAAAAGAAATAAAATCCTAGAACCATGATCATAGAATACTGTGCTACATGTCATTCGTCACCGTGAAAATGCTATTTATATTTTATTGGCTACAAGGAAGGGAAATGCATACATTTAAAAAACTGTTTCAAAAAGTCCTTATGTTTGCCAAAAGCAGTCAGTTATAGTTACACCAGAAAAGTGTCAATGAAAGCTGTTCGATTTAAGTAGGAGGTTCTTTTTTCCAGTGTTTAAATTTTTATTCCAAACAGTTGTTGAGTCTTTATAAAAAGTACCTCTGATGTCTTCCTGAGGTCAAAGTACTCTGTAAAACATCCTAGGAGACCTGAATCATCCCGTTCTTCAAGGCCTTCTGATTCTGTTGCTTGGAAATTTTAGCTGAGAAAGAGTTTAAAGAGGAAAGCAGAGACACTAGAGACCTTCATGTCAATAATGAATGATCAATAGAAGTCACACACTAGAAAATTGACATTCAGTCAGCAATTCTGTGTTATTCGTGCACATTTTACATTGTCTATTCAGGTTTATTGTGGGGAAAGCAGACACAGAAAGGCAGAAAAAGGTAGAAATCATCACAATATCGAATAATGGAATCCAGAGTGACATCTAGTGACATGCTGTATTAGAAGCATGAACATTTAATTACTGAAACATACTGATTTCACTAGTCATATTAATAACAGCTTTCCAGAAATGTTACAGCAATTTCCTAAAAAGTGCATTCCATAAGCAGAGGAGACCATTCACAATTCAGCTTACCAAAATGTTTGCTTCTGTCTGTTATAAACAGCAATTCAAGCAAAACCAATTTTTTTCAAAAGCACTTTACAAGTTTAATACCACTAATGTTATAATTAAATTGCCAGTACAGATTCACCTTAAAACTTCCTAAACTCCCCTGCAAGACCTTAAACTTTTATATTCTTCAGCCATGGGTACTGACTCAAAATCTTGAGCTGACTAATCTATTCAGGGCCAGGTACCATATTTTTCAAGATGGCAGAGCACTGTCTTCATGAGCAAATTGCATTCCATCTTCTGTTCTAAATTCTTTATTGGGTTAGCTGCAGGGTTCTGGTCACAGAAAGTTCTGTACCAAAGTAAATCCTTTGTAAATAATGCAAAGTTGAAATCCAGAACACTGTGTTTGCAATCTCATCTCCATCAAATACTCACACAGACAGTAATGCAACAATTTCTATGATAGGAATAAGTGAAAGCAATGCATGTTATTAAAAGAATGAGATTGATCTGCAAAGACTGCAGATTACTAAAATGCTATAAGGAATCACACAGAGTTATCCAAATATTATTTTTAAGTGGTATAAAAATATGTAGAAAAGTCGCTTGCAAATTATGTTACTGATCTTATGCTTCAGGAAACAGGAGAGCACAAAAATCAGTCTATGTGATAAAATATTTTTGTGGGTTGTAAGGCTAATTGATTAATCTAGAAGTTACTTTAGTCAAATTTGCTAATTTAAATAATGTATTTGCTCATTTTTCAACTTCAATATGTAAGAAATGTTTATAATTTTTGTCTTTTCACCCAAATGCTGCAGCACAGAGAGGAGGCGAGAGAAAAGATATCACATATTAGACTGACTGAGCTTCCACGTCAGTGACTTTAATCAACAAATCAATTAATAGGAGAGAAGGAAAGAAGAACACTTAAGACATTTGGACAAAATAAGTCTGTATTTGGTTTTGGGGTTATCTTCTTTTCTAGATAAAAAACTAGGGTGAATTATGTTACAAAGTATATTGTAATCACCACATAACAGTCATATAATGAAGACATCTTAGATTTTAAAAGTGGTATATTGTATAAAGACTACCATCACTATAAGCATTAGATGTCTTTCTATGTTTTGTTATGGGTTTCCTCCTTCTTCTTTCCCTATATCCTAGAACTTTTAAAACTTAACTGCCTTTTGGAGACAAACACAATTTTCTTCAGGTGTATCTCAAAATCACTCATGCGTACTTGCAAATATTGAAGAAAAAGGAAATACTAAGTGATAGTTGTAATTTTACTGTACAGAGTACCAGTCTCTCCTTTTTTTCTTTCTCCTTTTTAAAAATTAAGGTTAACTTAGAAAGCCAGAGTCTTTGGTGTTCTCTCACTTCCTTATGCTCTTCTAGAGCAACATAGAATGTAGTGTATTGGCCAGGTGAGCTGAATTCAGCTGGTTTATTTCATTAACATAGCAGAGAGCATATATATATACAATTAATTTTTACTTTTTGTCTTCATTCTATGGAGTCTTCCAATCTGTACATATATCTAGTAATTTTCTTTCTTCCATCCCTTGAAGATCCTTGTTCCCATATTCTACATGTTTCTCTTAATTTCTTCTCCCTAACTTCTCTTGTGTTTCTCCTCTCCTCCCACTCCAAATCCCTTCCAAATCCCTCTTTCATAACCACACTACTGATTACAGTATATCTTTACCATTAGGCATAAACAAGCCAGATAGCAAACCAGACAATCATGTCAACAGAAACTCAAATAATAGCCTTCAGAAGAGGGCAACATTTTTAACAACCTCTAGATACTTTTAGTGGGATAAGATAGATCATAATTATTATACTCCTTTTTCAAAATTACTACCCTTTAACTTGTTTTCCCGACAAGCTCAGGAAAAAGATGTCTCCCTTCACAGTCAAGAAGGTGAGAAGAACACAGCTCTATCAAGAGGCAAGGCAAAAAATAATGTTATTATCAGAAGTAAATTTATTAAATTATTAAAAAAAAACCGAAACCAAAACCCATGGGTTTTAGCCAGAATATTTGCCATGTAAACAAAAACATGGTAATTTTATCTACACAAACTAAAACAACTGCAGCTTTATTCTTACTATACATCAACTTAGTTGTGACCTTCCTAACACATAAAATCTTTCTCTTCCAGGCTGAGGTGGGAAAATTGTGAAACATATGGAAACACAGCAACAGGAGTTACTACTTTCCTTTTGAAAGCCCTGAATTTTTGTTATAATTGGATGTTACACTTCACTTGCATCCTTTTTTCTTTTCTGTCTTAAGTTTGTCTTCTGCCCCTACACTTCTCAGAACTCTCTTCTGCCCTTTTTGCTTCTTTTCCATTTCCATCCTCTCCACTGCATTTCATTATTAATGACCAGTTTTGCTAGTTTAGTCCCACCTAAGTCTCTTCCTCTTTCTTTGATCAGTGCCCCTGATTTCCAACACAAACCAAAATTGACAAGTGAAGCACAAAGTCTGAGTTGTAGCCTGCATGTAGGAGCGGTCACATTGACAACTGGGTTGTCCCATGAAATTTGAGACCTTCAGAAGGTGTTACTTTAATTAAATAAAGTTAATTCAAATATGTCATGCCTTGCACTTTCTCTGAAGCTGCTGGTGCATTATTTTCCTAAGAATAATGATCTAATTACATAGATTTTTGGCAAAGACTCACAAAATCTACACTTATTTCACTCAGTCAGGAAAGACCTTTATAATTCTTTCATAACTGCAGAAGAAAAACTATTTCTCAATACCTCTTCAATGCATAATGAACATTAAACAGGAAATACCAGCTCAATTTGGCTTTATTATTTTTTTGGATGTTGAAAAGGTGCAGACCAAGACAAGGATTTATTAGGATTTGGGTGCCTAATGGCCCTAGGCTTCTTTGAAAAACTCAAGCCAGAAGAGGGATGCTCAGCATGTTTGCACAACAAGCTGATGGCATCACTTCTTCTATTTTAATCATAGTTTTCAGATTAATGACTGGCATAAGAGTCTCTAGATTTTCCTGGACTGGTTTCTTAGTTCTCATTTTGGTATCATTACTATTAATGATCTCTTAATTTTCCTTATTCTCATTAACTTTGATAATCTTTCTCTGATCTTGAGAGTTTTGATGTCTTCATTAATTCTTCACCCACAATGTTATAAAACTTTCAGGAAAAGCTTGAGTAACTAATTGTATGAAAGAAAAGGGAACCACAACCTCTTTCTCTAACCACAGTTTTAACCAAAGTAGTTGCTACTACATTCCATGGGATGTGCCTTTTTCAAGAGTGTACGGGTGTGTGCACAAATTACCTTCATTCAGAGGATGCCTACAAAACTGGTCTACATGACTGATGTGGAAAAATGCCATGTCTTAGATTGGTGAAAATAATGGGGTAAGATAAAAAAAAGATAAAGAGGAGGAAAGAAGAAATTTATTAAAAAAAAAAAAAAAAAAAAAGAGGAGAAAAAAATTAAAAGCAAGAAAAAGTAAGTGGGGCACTGTCCTGTCATGGTTGTAGTATTCATAACCTCAAGTGGAGGGAGATGTGCTGAGAAATGACGTGTTCCAAAGTGCAGTGGCAGTTTGAACATGTCTATGGCTTTCTATAAAACCTTTGCTAAAGGTTTCCTAGAACTCATAGAGCACCCAAACAAATCACTTATAAGCATCTAATGCTTTCAAAAGGCTGGAGCTTTGGTGCTGTGATTCAGTCAGATGGGGCCAGGTACCTATAGCTAAAGCACAGCAGTATGCCTGTTGGGAATCATACAGCATATGCCCAAGTCTCTCCTTTACCGTAGTTTAAACTAGCCTTTATCATTTTTTGTTCCAGCAATCTAGTCTTTCAGGAGCCATAAGTCTCCATTAATTAAGAACAAAATGAGCTGTGAATACTAAGCAATCTACGAAACATGCTCAGATATTTGTTTACCTCCATACAGGTTAAAGAACCCATTTTGAAACATTATCCAAATTATCAAACACATGATACAGGCAGATGATACAACTCTGCAAGTATCTTCCTTTTACACCCACACGGGAAAAATAATTTAAAAAAAATCAACATGCAAACACAAACCTTAGGAGAGTAATACAGGTGCTAAACTACAGGTTCCTTAATGCCACGTATATCTACATTAGAGATGGGACAGTGATGGAAACTTGACGATTCCAGTGAAAAAGATAATATCATGCAAGTCACAAAGCACTTATATTGATGCTCTTCCAGACCTGGAAAGGCAGAAGTTGATCCATAAGCAGACATTTGCAGGACTTCTTCTGTCTATTACCTTGCTTTTTGAGATAATAATTTGAAAAATCAAATCAGAAATCTTGCCTAAACCTGCTGCTGAAACTTCATAACACTTGACTTAAACAACAGCAAAAACACATACTGAAAATAAATTGTAAATACAGCAATGTTGTGAGTCATGCCAAAGTAAAAATAATAGTTTGTGTTCATAAATCCCTTGCTGCAGAAAGAGTGCATGTGATTTTAAGGCTGGACTCACCTCCTGCTGGTTCAAGTGCTCTATGAGCACCCTCTGCATGGTGATTTGGAAGCTACCTTTGGGAGCCATAATAATAACTATACTACAGGAGAGAAATGTGGCAGCATTTACAGCCCCTTTGTACTCTCCCTGACGGAGATATAAAAGAACCATTCTGATAAAGCATCTTTGGGAGATCTTCAGTACAGATGATATTTTGTGTAATGAAGGGGAGATTTCTAGATTTTAAATAGAAGAGGAAATAAATGAGAAAGAAGCTGGATTAGATAGGAAGAAAAACTACACTGCGTGTAATCTTACTTCTCCCATCAGTGCCACACACCTCCAGCAGTCTGCATCCAAGAGTTTGGGTGGGTTTTTTTCTCCCAGAGGCACTTATATCTTGGCACCTAACTTCCCTTTAGCACAGGTTTGGCTTAGCCTCCTCACCCCTGGCTGAGAAGGAATTGCTATATTCTCTGCATATCCAGTGCACATTTTTTAAAAAGCAAGACCAAGGAAAAATACAGTAGCTATGGTCAACAGAATAAAGTGTCAGAACACATTTTGAGAAAGGAAAAATTTTACAACAGACAGAGTTTTTCTGCCAGCTGGAGAAGTGCTACCTTGGCATTACCTGACTTCTGAAAAGAAAGGCTAAATGAAAAAAGGAGTTATTTACCTTCTTGCATGTCAGTGAGAATAACTTTTGTTATTGCTAGTGGTCCATTTCCGTATGATTGTTTAATTGCCCAAATGACAAAATATCATTGCTTGGTACTGTATTTAAGAGCAAAATAAGCTGTGTGGTTTTTAAACCCAGATATTTTTAATGAGGAAAGAATGACAGAAGAGGTAAATCTTATGGGATAGTTTTGAAGGAACAGAATTCCCAGTAAAGAAAATATTCTTTTCCTTCAAAGATATTAAATTAAATACAAGCAAATTTAAACAGAGAAAACACTTATATTAATCAGTTCAAGGCATGCTATTAAATAAATAAATTTAAAAAAACCAACAACTCTGTCCTACAAAAGTTATTCCAAGTTTGGGTTTTTAAGAGGAGATCTTACCAAAATGTTTCTGAAAATATCTCAAGTACTCTCACAGACTCCAGAGAATATTCCAGGCCCCAAAAGAGAGACAAGGATGATAATTTTAGAAAATGCATTGTGTAGTGTAATGGTGCCCTCACTCCTTAGCCTATATTATCATTAATTTCTTCTTCTAAATGTATATAATTACATTTTAAGATGTTCCTTAGAAGAAGCTTCGTGTAATTGCTATGATCCTGCTTAATAATGCCTTGAGAAACAAAACAACAGATCCAAATAAAATATCCCTCCCTAAAGTATAAGTCAAAGGCTATCCACATGGAAGACTGAAAAATAATCAGATTTTGCATTCCATCCTTTCAACAATACAACTGCACTTTCAAATATGCTTTGTTGTTTTCTTTTAATTCATGAAAATTAATCTTAAAGATGTAGATGCCAGATTTGCATTAATTAAAACTCCACTGTAGAAGCCAGGCTTAATTGCAATCAAATTTGCTTAATTATGCATGGCGAGAGATTCCCAAATGAGAAAGGTTTTAGTAAGGATTTTTGTTTTTTATACTGACAAAATAAATTGAAATTGTCATTTTTTGTGTTTTATGTAACACTTGTAAATAATTTGTGGAGCACCTTAAGTCTTCTATGTAAAGCAATGTTATTGCTTAAGTAATTATAACAATCTGCATTTTTCATTGTTAATTGTGGGTGTCAGCCTCATTAATTTTAATTTACAGCCTGTAATGAAATTAAGAAAATTTTGTGCTGATCTGCTGAAACTTGTCTTACAGAAAGTTACTTAATAAAACTGAAGTTCAGAAAAGTAAGGAATTTATTTGTGCATTGTCAAGGCAAGTAAGAAATTTTCATTTTTCTCAAAAGTTTTGCTTCTAATTTTAAATTGGTATCTAGTAAAGCAATTTGTGTCAGAAAGTTTGAGAAAGTTCAATCTGTGAGTTTTTCACTTCAAGGAGTAATTACATAGAATGTAGACATAATATGTAGTTTTACTGGCAACAGATAATATGTCACTGCACTAAAAAAAATGTTGTTACTCTATTCTATTGTTCATACACTTTTATTCTGTCTGTACGTTGCTTGATTATCCAGCTGACTTAACTCACTGTACTGAACATTTTAAAAGGCAAATATTAAGAACTTTGGAAATCACAAAATAGCACATCATGGACTGTATCTGAAATGTGTACACACAGTTATGCCAATGGCACTAAGCAGCTGGATCTGTTTCCATAAAGCCACAAGAAAACAAAAGAAAACAAAACAATAAGCTGCTGCTGTCAGATCCAGAGAAGGGTGTGTTGTGCCCATCTCTGATCTTTCCGGTGCTTGTGGACATGACTGCTGCTGTGGCCCTACTCTGACAAGACCCTTACACCAAACCTCTGCTCTAAGCTTCAGATGTCTTACCAAATTCAATGGGACTATAAATCATGTACTACTTCTTGTACTGAGGTGGATTATATTTTTCAAAAACCTAAAAATGTTATTTTTAGATTTGTTTATTATTACATTTGATGATGGCAGCTAAGCTTCGGTCTTCATCCCTGAGTTAAGCAGAGACATTAAGGTTTAAACCTAAGAAGTCTAAAGATTTAAACTGTTAAACTGTCCAGAAGGAGGTAAGAAACTTTATCATTGTTCAAATCTTCTTGCTATTTATTTTCAGGGAAAGCTCCACATTCAAGATATATGAAAAATAATTTTAGGTCTGCAATTCCCGTAATTTTCCTCTGATTGGGAATTACTTTAAAAAACAAGTTCCATTTGCCTATTTAAACAAATACTCTTCTGTCTCATAAGGATAGTATTAAAGAGAATAAAAAATCCTCAAGTTTAAAGTGTCAAAATAGAAATTACTTTTTGTGACAAATATGACAGTTTAGCTAAGTAATACAAGATTATAATGTAGTATTAATAATTACTTTTTCTCTGAATAATCTAAATTTTCTATCTAAATTAAGCAGTCTTAAATATTGAAATACTATAACTTTTTCAAGTTTACTTTTTGAAGATGTGAAAATATATTATAATTAAGCGGTCACACAAAACACAACATATTTACTTTTTATACTTATATATTAATATATATATTAATTATAACTGAAAAAGTCTGTAGAAAACTCAAACAGAAAGAAAATTCCAGTGTGATAAGTTTCCACTCAACTCTGTCTGGAAGCTTCCAGTAAAACAATCAAACAAAACCTCAAAGTCAGTTCTTT
Source organism: Apus apus (assembly GCF_020740795.1). NCBI lineage: Eukaryota > Metazoa > Chordata > Aves > Apodiformes > Apodidae > Apus > Apus apus. Next base: position 41,595,990 of record NC_067282.1, read on the forward strand.
AATTCTAAATTTTGTAAGACTACATGCTTAATTTCTGTATTATTTCACCTTTTTATTATAATTGAAAGATAAACTCTAAACATATTACAGATTTATCTTCTTGAAGTTCAGGTACAATGAAAAAAAATAAATTGTTTCATTATTTTTTCTGTAGCACCTGAAAACACTGTCCTCCAAAATGCATTCACCTGTTTCACTCTATAAAAAAGTGTCTCACAGGAACAATTCCTTTTCATTGCCCCAACTTTTTTGTCTGTGCAGTTATGAAATTTTCATAATCTGTTTATGTTCTTAAAATTTGGCATAATAGCATAGGCAAAAACCTCTGCTAAGCTTGTCTATGGCCCCTTTATTTAGAATTTCTTTTTAATATATTCAGTCTTCTGCTTTTCAGACCTCAGCCCTTCAAACTCTATCTTCCTTTCCTCTGTTCTGCTGAGTTTGCATCATTGCCCCAGCCATGCAAGAAAACAGAAAGATACAGCTTAATCAGGCAACTTTATGAATTTAATTTATCTGGGGACTATCCAGCAGCAATTTCTACAACACAGGTCATAAATTTTTCATTAATTATTTTCACTTGTGGGAGGGCTGCCATTAGCTTTCATTCCCTCTGGTAACAGGTGCTTGGCCCTCAGTGGGTGATCCAACACCATCTTTAAGTGATGGTTAGGAAGGACAAGTCATCTTCTTGTCACAATAGACAGAGATTTCTGCTTTCTCTACTTATCTCCTTTTGAGAGGCTTTTAATTTTGTTCTCTTCTGATGCTGGTTTACCAAGGAAGCATATCCTCTATGGTATTTTAAGTATCTGTGATAGGTTTTACTCTCTTGGAGAGGCAAAGGAGAGGACAACTAGGCCGCACAGTCTAAATTATATCCTCTCCACAGATTAACAATGTCAAAGGCACTGGAATCAAGGCACTGGAATAGGTTGTCCAGGGAGGTTGTGGAAGCCCCCTCCTTGGAGGTGTGTAAGGTCAGGCTGGATGAGGCTTTGTGCATCCTGGTCTAGTGCGAGGTGTCCCTGCTCATAGCAGAGGGCTGGAACCTGATGATCTTTAAGGTCCCTTCCAACCTTAACCATTCTAGGATTCTATGATTCTATGAAATAGTTGACCTGAACTCCACTGACCTGCCAAGCTATTCACAGATCTTTCCTCTACCTGGATGACTGACTCCCAAAACCTGTGAAGGAAGGCGATACTTAGAAGAGTTAGAACTCTGTTTGTCAGGTAGTCTACTAAAACAAACAAGGATCCAATTTTTGCATTGTAGATCTCACCTCAGAACCTCCCTTTGCCCATCTTAATATTCCCAGTGCTCTTCTCTTTTTTCATTTTTACTAGAAACTATCCATCGTGGATTTCCTTATCTTGTTTTTTGGTGTTGAGAGACATTTATTGTTAAGGTCCTGCACACACTTGCACAATGCTTTGGATGAAAAAGCACTATATGATACCATAAAACTTAATGCAAAAATATGAAAGAACATCAATGGCAATGGGCAAGCTGTGGGGAGAGGCTGTTATTACTCTAGTATACAAAGACATTTCTCAAATATATAACAGATAATACATAACTAAAAGTATAAACTAAATTATAATTCATATAACATTATGTATCATATTTTATAAAGTATATAAAATAAAAACGTTTTTTCTAGATACCTGTTTTTAAGAATTTGCAATGTGAACATGTGGAAGCTAGCAGGGGAAGGGACAAAATAGTAAATCTATGACTGGGAACATGTGAGAAGAGTCTCAGAGCCTGTGTTCTGCTCTCTGCTGTTACTTTCTCTGTATATAACTTGCAACTTCAACTGAACATGAAAATTGAAAGCATAATCTTTTAAAACACGAGTCCCAGTACATACTGCATGATCCAGCCTATGCATGACCCATCACAACTGTACAGGTAAGAGATAAAAACACTGAAGCACAGAACTACTTTAATATATCAGAGAGAAAATGTTTCAAAATTTGACGGGCATACTTACTTTACTACTGCAAATTGGGTTTTGTTTTACGGTTTTTTTTTCGTTTTTCCTGTTGGCCTGTAGTGAAACCATTTTCATTGTCCTTTTCCATATGAGGTAAGAGATTTCCTAGGATTTGCCTGAGATCACAGATGATGTCCAAAGCAGATTTCCAGTCTTGTGTTTGAACTAAGTGTTGGCAGATATAATGGTGATGGTGTTCTCAGTATGCATTAAAACTAAGAATGGAATAAATCTGATGTGTTATAAAAATGTGCAGAATTAAACCCAGGAAATAATAATCTAGGCTTCTAATATTCAGCACCTAAGCAGATTTTCCTTTTTAAACGGGTGGCAACTGGTACCTACGTACTTCAGTGGTCTACTGATTTTTGACATTGCTTCTGAGGGATATTAACAGAACAACATCAATAGGAAGAAAAGCACCCTTAGGAAGTCAGTTCCAATGTACATGTAGCATTTAAGATATTTTTGCAGTGCTACTTATGTTGTCTTCTGGTAGTAAATGTCACTTTTTAGAACAGGAAAAACAGTGAAGTACAAAATAAGAAGGCTGGAAACTTATATGTTCGAAGGATATCTGCAGATCTAAGTCTTCTGATCATGAATGTTGCCTGCTGCTCTCCAGTGAGCTGCCAAATGTGGAGAGGTTTTTCCTGTAGGAAGGGTATAGAAACGACAGCAAAAAGAAAGCACATGTTGTAATTTTTAAGCGGTGAGGCATTTAGAATGACTTTGACTATAACTATATATTTTAAAGCCAGGGAGATGCCAGGGTGGCCACCGGTGGCTGCTGGGCTGGTGAGGTTGGGTCTTCTCACAGGTACCACCTCAGCCTTCTTCTTCTGCAACCCTCCAAGTGACAGCAATTTTTCTTCCAAGCTCCATCTCTCACACTTTTCCTTCTTTATGGCTTTCCACCCTATCACTGTGCTTTCTTAATTTTCCTCCATCCCTCTCTGTTTCCCTGAGCAAGACCAGGACAAGCTCAGTCCCTCTTTTCTGACAAGCCAAACTCCATTTTACCTGCCTTGCTAAGACAAATCACATCAGCTCTGCATTGAGAGGCTGTATTTAATCTCTTACAAATCGGATAATATTTAATCTTTTCAAGTACACCCGGATGCTTACCTAATAATGTTAATGTTCTGCTGAGGCACACATGTCAGTAATATACATAACAAATTACAAAGCAGCCCTGGGTATAAGGTTCTCCTTACTTTTGGGCAGGTGTCAATATGGGAAAAAAAAAGCATTATTTGGTTATAATTGTGACATTTTCATATAGCCTGTCTGAACCAGCATAGCAGAGTACCAGTTTGTCCTTGGACGTGTAAATAAAGGTGTTGACAACCTTCTTAACAGTTTAGCTAGCATTTAAATATAATCTACTGTTATTTTTCTTTCTGTTATCAGGGCAGGAAGACATTAATTATGGTGAAAAATTAATTAATAACAGAAAAAAAGAATAAAAAAGAGGAAAAGAAAATGAAAGAACAAAAACTGAAATAAAAGAAAACATTAAGACAGAGAAGAAGAAAAATAGTCTTGTTTGGAAAGGGAGGATTTTGGCATTCATACTTACTTATCAGTACATACACAGGATAGAGTAAAGAGATCTATTTCAAAACTGTGACTTAATGACAAGTTGATGTGTAATACTTTGCCCGAAGACCCAGACAACATCGTTAAGAGAGAGACAAGTAAATTGTAGGTAAGAAATAAAAATAAATGTCTCCACACCTCTGACATAACTGTAAAAGTTAAAAGGCTACTGATAAATTGGAGACAAATGACTATTGTTCTGGCAAAATAAGGATTCTTAATTAATTTTTATAACAATATTGCCAGCTCTCACAATTTTATTATTAGCCTCATGATATTAAATGTTTTTCTTAAAGACCTAGGTCCTATATTTATACTAATTAGGAGACTATTAACTTTCATATGAAGTATCATGTGTCCAGTCCTGATATCTTAGCAGAAAAAAATCCGAGCATTTCCTAAATGTTTGAAAGATAGAAGTTGAACAGGAAGAACCCCAAACAGGTTCTTAAAAAAACCCAACCCAAACCTATGAATTCTGGAATTCTACTCATGATATCTGAATATTTGGCAACACTATATTAAGTATAATTAAGTTAGAGATTTATTGGGTAATAAAAGCAGCAAAGCTGGTAAGAAGCTTCTGCACCGAAAAAGCAGAACAAGCTGAAAATCAGCCAAGAAAAGGTGAAATTCCAAAATATTTCAGTTTGCAATGGAAACTTTAATTTTTTGTTGCTTTCAACAAATGATTTTGCATAGTTTTCCATTTTAAAAAATGTGAAGGATTTTAAAAATTAGTTTTCAGAACCTAACTTGTTCCACTGGCAACAAACCCAAACAATATAATAACTTTCACCTCTTAGGAATCTATGAATATTATTGAATTCCTGTCTATCACCATTTTAATTTTCTCAGACTTCAGTGATTTGATATTACTCAGGTGGCATAAGACCATGTTGCTAGTAAGATGACTTGAGTAGACAACTCTAGTTATTTTTTCTGTTAGTATCACAGTTTTTAGGAAAACTGTGCCCTTTAAGAATCTCACTCAGACAAAACCCAGTCAGTTACATTTATCTCAAACCATCTCTGATAAGAAACAATGTGCCATATGAACCAATTCTACTTCCTGCAACACAGTCCATCCCAGCAAGGGGATGGATATGTGGATGATTAATCAAATGCCGTGCAAGTTATGAGGAAGTTCATCCACATTGTTTTGACAGATGAATACAAGCCATGGAAGCAGATTATATGAAGTCCAATGATAAATTAAATAAACAATATTACCTCAATAGTGTGTGCATCTGTATCATTTCCAAGAAATAAAAATTACCAGCTAAATTTAAAACTGAAAAAAATCCAAGGAGATTCATAGATTCCTACCTGTCCAATAGGTTTTTTAATTCTGTTGCTACTTGACCTACAAGTTTTTGAGGGAAAATAATTTCTGTTTTTGATAAAATTCTCAATTTATACTGATTGTATACTACTACACCATCATTTGATTGTCCAGGTCTTAATCACCAAGGCAGTAGTCCAAAGTCTGGATTCACTGGCCACATCCACTTTTGCTTTAGTGACATAATAGCTGTTCCTTAACGCCTGACTTGTTGGATACAACGGCCACAGGGTAGAGGCCCTCAGGTCTACTCATCTGCCAGTGCCTGAAAGCCCTATCATATTTGAACCTGGAAAATATTGTAATTCCAGGACAAGAAACTCCAGCCTGACCAAAAATGTCATCATTGTTAAATTTGGGCAGCTTAGTTAAAATTCCAATCCCATAATATGTTGCAGTAGTGTTATCAAACAGAATTGCTGAGAAGAAGCCCAAAACCGGTGTTATTCAATATTTCCATCAACAACTTGGATGAAGGAGCAGAGTGTGCCCTCAGCAAGTTTGCTGATGACACTAAACTGGGAGGAGTGGCTGACACACCAGAAGGCTGTGCTGCCATTCAGCGAGACCTGGACAGGCTGGAGAGTTGGGTGGGGAGAAACTTGATGAAGTTCAACAAGGGCAAGTGTAGAGTCTTGCATCTGGGGAAGAACAACCCCATGTACCAGCACAGGTTGGGGCTGACCTGCTGGAGAGCAGTGTAGGAGAAAGGGACCTGGGGGTCCTGGTGGACAGGAGGATGACCATGAGCCAGCAATGTGCCCTTGTGGCCAAGAAGGCCAACGGCATCCTGTGGTGCATTAGATAGGGTGTGGTTAGTAGGTCAAGGGAGGTTCTCCTCCCCCTCTATTCTGCCTTGGTGAGGCCACATCTGGAATCTTGTGTCCAGTTCTGGGCCCCTCAGTTCAAGAAGGACAGGGAACTGCTTGAAAGAGTCCAGCACAGAGCCACAAAGATGATGAAGGGAGTGGAACATCTCCCTTATGAGGAAAGGCTAAGAGAGCTGGGTCTCTTTAGCTTGGAGAAGAGGAGACTGAGGGGTGACCTCATCAATGTTTACAAACACGTTAAGGACAAGCGTCAGGAGGATGGATCCAGGCTTTTTTCAGTGACATCCAGTTATAGGACAAGGGGCAATGGGTGTAAACTGGAGAATAGGAGGTTCTATGTAAACATCAGGAAAAACTTCTTTCCTGTGAGAGTGACAGAGCACTGGAACAGGCTGCTCAGAGAGGTTGTGGAGTCTCCTTTGCTGGAGACATTCAAAACCTGGCTGGACATGTTCCTGTGTGATGTGCTCTAGGTGACCCTGCTCTGTCAGGGGGGTTGGACTAGATGATCTTTTGAGGTCCCTTCCAAACCCTAAGATTTTGTGATTCTGTGAAAAATTCCAAGTATTAGTCATATATAGAGCAATCTGCATATTCTAGCTGCGTCTGTATAATAATGGCTGGAGAAGCTGAACCAATTGTTGGATGAATTTTGGCTTCTAGCCTCTTGCATCCTGTTGACACTGTCCCGTATGACATCCTGGTCTCAAAACTGGAATTATATAGGTTTGATGGATCAGCCACTTGATGAACAAGGAATTGGCTGGATGGTCTGACTCAGAGAGTAATGATCAATGGCTTGATGTCCAGATGGGGACCAGTGATGAGTGATGTTACTTGGAAGCTGGTACTCGCACCAGTGCTGTTTAACATCTTTGTCAGCAACATGGACTATGGCATTGACTGCACCATCAGATGATAACAACAAAGTGTGTGGTGTGGTCAACACACTGGAGGGAAGAGATTCCATCTAGAGGCACCTTGGCAGGGTTGAGAGTTGGGCCCATGGCAACCTCATGAATTTCAATACGGCTAACTTCAGGGCCCTGTACCTGAGTCAAGGCAATCCCAAGCACAAATACAGGTTGGGCGGAGAATGGATTGAGAACAGCTTTGAGGAGAAGAACCTGAGGCTGTTGGTCAATCAAAAGCTCAGCATGAGCCAGCAGTGTGTGCTTGCAGCCCAGAAAACAAGCCCCATCCTGGGCTACATCAAAAGAAGCATGGCCAGCAGGTCAAGGGAGGTGATTCTGCCCCTCTATTCTGCAATCATGAGATTCCACTTGGAGTACTGTGTCCAGTTTTGTAGCCCTCAACACAGGAAGCAGATAGAGCTCTTGGAGCAAGTCCAGAGGAGAGTCATAAAGATGATCCAAGGGCTGGAGCAACTCTCCTACGAACACAGGCTGAGAGAGTTGGGTTTATTCAGCCTGGAGACCTTCTAGAGGCCTTCCAGTACCTAAAGGGTCCTACAGGAATGCTGGGGAGGGATTTTTTGCAAGGGTTAGGATTCTATTCCTTCCCTTCTTCCAAGACAATATTTGGTACTTCTGCTTGCTATACATTGTCCTTAGTTCTGTGCCATTCTGTCTCAGACTCTCTCCCTGATTCCTACATTCAAGAATAAAGAGAGAGGAAGGACTCCGCATTTCGCATGTTCATTCTCTGGAGAGATAGATCTTCTTTTCAGAAGAGCGACATCCCTACCCATCATTTATCATTTGATCTACCGGTAAATGTACAGTTTAGATATTGCTGCTCATCCTCAATTGCTGCTCTGGAGCCAGTCTTCTCTGAGGTGAACAAAGCTTCATAAGCTGTACTGTTTCTTTCTCCCTCTGATCAGTGTTTTCTTACCCAAGGTCCCACAGGGGGAAAGGTGAAGGTAGCTGACGTAGAACAATTTTGCACTGGCTCTCACAAAGGAGACAGAGCCTCAGCACACAATGGTAGCTTCGGAAGGGATCGAGTACTAAAACTATGCCAGGTGGAGGTTTCTTGAGTTCTCCGAAAATTATTTTTAAAAAGTAAGATTTTCAGAATAATCCTTTTCATATATTCTCATCTATTAGAAACACAAAATATATATGAAAACTAAATTTCTTGGTGTCATGATCCGGTATTCGGATACGTGGCACTTTTTTATTAAAGGTGATCCCAAATGGTGAAATTAAGACGCAAACGAGGTCAGATGTCACACGCACAACAAACTTTTATTAGAGTAACACAGCAAAGTCCCTAGAGCGGATAGGACAGGGAGGAAAACAGAGACAGAAAAGAAAGGAGAAAGCAGAAATACAGAGGACAGCAAGCAAGAGCATAGTTACCACCACGGTCCAGCGATGTCGTCGGTGGGGAAGTGGTTCCTGGTGGGGAAGTGCTTTTAATGCACCCATAATGTCACAGATTTTTATACAGTTCTTGCCCACTGCACCCCCACTTTTCTCCCTGAATAAGGGAGAAAATCCTGCTATCTTCTCTGTGCTCCTCCGAGATAGCAGGGGGGTAGGTATGGCTCCAGGGCTATGTCCTGCAGATAGTCTTTGTTTGGCTAAGTGTTAAGACCAGCCATTTCAAAGAGGAGGTTGAGACAACTGGCACCACAGGATTAGTTTATTGCAGTGGAGTTTTGGTCCTAGGAAGTGGCTTGAGACCAGCACTCTTTGTCTTGTCCTGCTAAGTTGGTGGTTTTCATGAGATATCATATCAAGGCCTGGTTATCACTGAATACTCTGTTCCCAGCACCAGCTGTAGATATCCTTTTTCTTTTTCCAAGCTCAGCATGTCCCACATTAAACTCCCCAGTTCTCAGGTACACATTGCAGGAGGGGAAACAAAACAGTTGAGTGGGTTGCTGAAACATCTCTTTAGTCCATCAACAAATGTTGTTCAACTCTCAGATGCCACAAGACAGACAACAGATATCCTCAGTGCCAAAGTCCATCACTTATCTCTTGGATTGTTCGAGACAAGCACTGTACATTCTGAATGCCACACTTGGTATTTGTTACTAAGTAAATGAGAATAGTAAGTGCAAAGATTGGCTACCTTATCTAAGAAGTTATATAAATTTCAGCAGAACTGAAGAAATAAGATGATAAATTCCTCTTCTGAGCTATTTTTTGAAAAAAATACATTGGTTGTTTTGAAACTGAATTATCTTCACAGAAAGTTTTGAAGCTATCTTTCAAATTATTAGTCTGAGTGGATAGCTTACTATCAAATCATGCTATTTTCTTTCCAGTCACAACACTTATGGAGAACTGGGAAGTCATTAGCATGGTTATTATTTTTTTAAAAGGATTTGGGGATGTCTTAAGAATTACAGTTTGTTACAAACATTGACAATCAAATAGACAAAAAATAGTGCAACATTTGGGGAATCATACATGGCAAGGGAAAAAACAAGCTTTCTGTAAAAGAAAACTGTTCCTCTCTAATGTGTTGGACATTTCTGAAAATATTAATAAGACAGTAGATGAACATGACCCAGTGGACATAATTTACTTGGATTTCAAAAAGCTTTAGAAAAGGTCCCTCATAAAAGAATATTAAAGACAATAAATAACAATGAAGTAAGTGGCAAAGGCTTGTCATGGATTAAAAAGTGATTAAATGATAGGAAATAAATAGTTATAACCTCAAAGAAGATATATATTAATAATGGAGTGTCTCAGGGGTCAGTAATACGAGCAAGTTGTTTAATATATTTTTTTAATAATTTGGAGTAAGTGAATTGTAGGGTGGCAGAGTTTGCTGATGACACAGTACTATTGAACAAGTAATCACTTCCATAACCTCCAACTCATTATAGTAGTCTGAAATCCAGCCTGTACTGCTCTGAAAATCACTGTCAACAGGAATCCCAGTGAATACCAGTAAAGAACTTCAGCAATATACAAGGAGGAAGGGAAGAGTTACAAGTTTGTCTGTATGTCAACTGTTGAACTTTATCTCAGGATTCACACAGTGAATGGTTACGTTCTGGTAAATCTAAGGTAGGAACTGGGACAAAAAAAGTGTTCACCTGGCCTCCATCATGAGATGTTTGAAAGACATGCCTTCGGCGTGTTATCTTCAGCAAAATCTGAAGTTTTCCTACATAGGTGATGAAAGCTGAAATCATACCTGCAGCACTCAACAACCACATGTTAATCCTAACAACAGAAATGGTGTATCATTCTTTTCTCAAGCTATGGATAGCTTTGAATGGTTATTAACCATAGCATCATGGGCAATCTTATACAATAGCTTTTCCTTGCAATATACAAATAAATCCGAAGCATTTGCTCCAGAATTAAATATTCTGGTACAGATTTTCACTGTTCACAATCTTCTGCTCATTCTCATCAGTACAGATCAAGCATCGCAAGTCTTAGACCCCAGGTTTACATATCCTCAGAGAACTGTACTTCTCAACCAATCACAGACCTGACTAGAAAAGAAAACTGAAAACTGTTGCTGTAGGGGGATCTTCAAAAAAGGCAGTCCTGCTTTCAGCCCCAGGAGCAAATTACCTGTTGATTATTAACTGTATTTTCCTATAAAAAATCAGAATAACATAGGACTTTTCAGTGCTAAGGACTAAAAATATTACCTTCCTGTAACTGTATTTTTTTCTAATTCTAATCCTTCTTCCTCAAATATAAGGAGTTAGACCTTTTATGTCTAACTGTATCTTGTGTGTCACTGTCCCTGGACTTGATCATCTTCTAGAGGACACCATCTCTGAAAAAGAAAGGTTGGGATTCACCACTAGAAAATGTGAAATGCATTGCAGTCATTCTAGACACATCCTATCCAGAGTGGAATTAAAATTTCCTGACACAGAGACCAGGAAAACTTATTTTTCACAGTCTCTCCCTAAAATAGGAAAAAAACCTTGAGCCAAAGGACAGTCCTTCATACAACTGGTATGTCTAGACAGCCCATTGTGCTTCACTCCCAGGCACAGATATGAAGCTCCATACAAAACTTTACTTCTTATTGTCACCTTTGCAGAAAAAAATGGAGGGACCAAAGAACTTAATGATGTTGATGTGGAGTGTTAATCAGCCAACTTTTTCTTTAGAGGCAAATGCAAGCATTTGGTTTAATGCAGTTTTAATCTTATACAATACAAGATACTGATAAGTAAGCCTCATAATCTAGGACACTAAATTACTATTACCAAAGTTGAAAAATAGTTGTTTTATTAAAGTTAAAACTGAAGAATTATCTGATTGTTTGGGGGAATATTCTGAAGTATATGGCAGTGACTTCATTTGTAAGAGGACTGTTAACTGTGAAAGGCCAGCCAGTTAATTTATTATATTGTTCTCTATTATCCTAAATATCATGGGAGAAATTCTGTCCATGCATAGGTTGATACAGCTTGCAGCAACTTACCTGGCAGTTATAGCCACTGAGCAAGGAGCCTGGTTTTGGCTTATGTGTTTTACACATCTGATGAAATGTATAGTTTTAAATGCATTAAGTTTAATCAAGCAATTGATTTCTGAATTTTTAAAGAATAAATTTAGAGATCTTAATGTTAGACTTTATTTTTATTTTTAATAAGGCATTAGATATAAATTCAAGTTCATTGTCATCTGGCTGAGAATTACAGTATGTTGCAGTATAATCACAAACAAATATTGTAATTACAAATATCAAGGGAAATTTAGGCTATAAGGCAAAATGAGAAAAGAATTTGACTGTGGAAGATTAAATTAATAAAACATTAAAGCACTAAAAAAGAAACTTACTGCCTATTATAATAAAATTGTTTGCACAGTTAAAATAAAGAAACAATCTCAGTGTTTGCATTTATGAATGTTACATGGCAATTGGAGCAGGTGAAGGAGAGAAACTGTGCAGTTCAGGTTACAGTCTCCTATCCACTTCTCCTACATATTTGCACACTGAAATTAATTTAATCCTTAGCATATTTATTTAAAGCAATGGAATTAGGGATTTATCTGCCTTATCTTTAGTTTCTAAGAGACAACACAGTGATAGGTTACCGATACAGCCATGATATGTCATGTCATGGCATATGCTGGGAACTCTTTTTATGTAGAAGTCAATGGGAGCAGAATTAGGCCAAAGCTAAAAGCTTGTGAAAAATCTTTCCCAGGATGACTTCTTCAACATCAAATAGTAAGTCTGTAGCAGAACTGGGATTAGAATTGTACTCAGATCATCTAAATCCCAGTTAAGTGCCTTAATCACATGACTTACTGGAGCTCTCCTAAATGAATTTTTACATGTTCCCATCAGTTCTTCACCCTAAGACCCAGGAATTGTGGTCAAAAGCAATCTGAGGTAGCTGCAGATATGAGTCATCTCCCTATCAGACATCTTCTGCCAAAAACACGCATGGTCTGACCCACATCAGCCCTAAAGGAGGGAAACAAATTCAAGTGGAATCCAGCAGAACACAGTAATCAGGTTCCTCAAAAGCTCACTAGTCCACCTAGCTTTACTTTTTTTCCTATTAGTGTCTCATAATTGAAATGCACAACTCACTTATGTGACTATTTGCTTTCTTGCAAAAATGGAGTACAAAAAATTACAGAAGTGCTAAGTTCAATGCAAAATAATCTTTATTAGAAGAAAAAGGCTCACAAAAAGACAAAACTTCAAGGACATTTTTTGTGAAAGTTTGAGAGCCACCTAGACCATCTGTGACATCTGTACTAATTGAAAAAGCAAACGAGGCCACAAAGGACTGTTCTTTGACCATTTAATCAATTTTCCACTCAATGCATTGTTCATTCTTTAATGCTTTAATGCTAGAATTGATTTTAACAGCCATTACTGAAATACGTAAGTCAAAGGTCTCTCAACCTTTTTTAAGTTTGACCAGTGGGAAAAAAAGATTATAGATATGGGAATAAATCAGTGGCTATGATTCAAATGCCTTACTAAAAAATACCGTGTGAATCACAGTCTGTCCATGTACTAGTGGTCATGTGGGCTGACAGGAGCACAATGTGAGGAACAGCAAGATAGCAGTCTCTGGTGAAGTCTGGTGTGGACTCTAAAATTACCTCTTCAACTGTCAATGCATAGTTCATGTAGCTCATATCAATAAAGAAGAAGTCAGTAGTTGAATGCTTATAAATACAGTTGGAAATTGCATATTTGACTCCAGCAAGCAAAGGAGTCCAGAAAGAAGAAGAACACCAAGATCACCTAATAAGAGGCTTTCAGGCATGGTTAATAGATATATGCCCTGAAAAATAAAGGAAAAAGAGATATGAACATTTGTGCTCTATTTTGCATTTCTATATTTATCTGTAGAGAGGAAAAACTTGTCAAAATTAATGCTTAAATATTTTTTCTCATGTTTAGCAACTGAAAAACATCCCTAGCCTACCATTTGCATGGTACTGGCCAGAGCTAGTATGGATATAGGAAAAGGAGGTCAGTTGCAGTGAAAACAATACACTAAAATGGATAGAGGTTAAAAAAACCCGTCTGGTCATATTGTCCTACTTCTACATTTTAGGAGATTTTTGTTTTCAATGACAAAGACCTGTGATCCATAGAACTCCTGTTTCACAGAACAAAAGCTTCTGTGGAGATGAAAGAGGTCACAAGAAAATGATTTTTTCATGGTACAAATATAAAGAGGCAGAATTGTCTGTGGGACATTATATGTTAGCAGTGACTTCTTTACCACCACTGTAACATCAGCGATTCCCTCATGGACTGCCTTCTCCTTCTTCTGTGTTCTGGGGCAATAAGAATTTGGCCCTAATGAAACAGATTTACAGTCTGACCTTTGCATACATGCATGATATATTGTGATGACAGCCACTCCACTGTGATATATGATGCTATGATCTTTCAGTTGTTTCCCTTTGGAAGATGAGCCTTACACGATTAGATTGATAAGCACCAATGTATCAGAAACTGTGCCACAGCAGCAACCACTGGCATCTTGTACTGTAGAAACTTTAAGGATATTGACATAGTTCTAGAAAAACAAGCTTAAGGACAAGCTGAGCCACAAAAATCAAATAACGTAATTGACAGATTATTTGTTACAGTTCCTGATTAAAACTTTCCTGCTTTTCTGAGATACACTGACTTACAAAAGACCTTTGACACTCCACTGTGAAGCATATGAATGCTTTAAGATTTTTTATCATTATCATGCATGCCTGAAATTTGTTTAGGCTGTCAGGTGTTTGTCATGGAGTTCTCAATACATAAAGGGCATCTATCAGACACATTAAACACCATATCTGTTCCTTAAGGAGATTACCTGTATCTGGGATATGTTGCACTATTGACACACACATAGCATCCAATTTATCTGGAGATTTGCATGCACCATGAAGCAGAGCTTTAATTTTGTTTTTCTTTTCAAGTGGGAAACAAAGGAGGTGGAAAAAAGGTGCTGCTTTTTGCCATCCATATTCAGTGACACTGCTGAACGTTATTCATTCATCTGAATGTTCATGGTTGGTTTTAATCTTCTTTTCATTTATAAAGGTCAAAGCCAGATTGGACTCCATTGGTATAGCTGCTAGGCAGAAATGGGTAAAATATCATTTCCTCAAAAACTTTAAGTAGACAAAACATAACTGGTGGGTGAGACAAGGAGGTAGGTTAAAGTAGGTTGAGAAAGATGAGTCAAGAGATAGAACAGAACATACACTTATAGAGTACTCTAAGTTCTTCTCACATACCTTAACACTTAGAAAATTTACCTTTCAGCTCCATCCTGATAACAATCTAAGTTAAAACTCCTGCATTACTTAGAAATTTTGGGTGTATGCCAGGTCTTTATGTGGCCTGGATATTGTTAACATCTATACTAATTCTGAATGCCAAAGACAGTATAACACAAATGAGCTTTGTCTTATTTTGCACATAACATAGTTCTATGCATTCTTAAGACATCTGCTGGAATGCAGTCTATAAATAAAGCACGGTGCTGATTTTGTGCTTGAACTTCTTGGTGACATGTATAGCAGTAAACCAAAAAAGCCAGGGTGCCGGCCAGGGCACAGACACAAGATGATGTATCTTGTTAACTTGTTAGCTAAGTGCACATCAGGATTTCAGACTGTGGCAAATAGCAGTTTTTCAGACCATGCCAGTGCCTATCTTTGAGATTATTATGTGCCATGGGATATTTTGATAGGTTCTTTGGAGGTGATCAGTCTGTTCTGAAAGGCAAAAAGAGTTTTGTTCTACAGATACAAGTTGTGCTATGCAAGGTTTGTTTTATTGGTATAGGTACCTCGGTAATGCGCTGCAGTAATGTTCGTCCAGTCTCAAATCCATTTTTGTAGAACAGATGATTCAGAAAACAGTGGTCAAACAAGTGGAAAATATCTCTAAGAATATTGAAAATGTTTGCATTGATTGGCTTCAAGTGGGGGCCTAACTCATTATTTGGCAAAGCTGCCAAGTATTGACATGAAAATACACCTAAATATGCAGACACTGAGACATCTAAAAAGCCCTTCTGTTTTCCCATATGTAGTGTATGTCTTGAGGTCTTGTTTAATGTCTCCAGCAAGCAATTGCTCCATGTTTAAATTTAAATACTCAGAAGATAATGCAGCAAGCATAGTTCTTAAATTCCCCGTTGAAACCTAAGTATACTTTTGGAATAAACTTCATCTTAGTTTGAAAGACTTCACCACCAAATGAAGTGTGCTAAGTTAGAACACGGGAGTGCGAACAACCCTTCCTACACACAACGCCAACACCCACTTCCATGGCTGCTACTTAGAGTGTTAATTCCTTCCAATGTTAGTTAATGTTATTAAGTGCAAGATACATTCACACTTTGAGAGGGGAAAAAACATAAACAGCCAAAAAAGAAAGTTAAAATCATTAGTTACAGGAAAGCATTTTTTTTAGAAGATATTGGGAAAGAACTTGACCTTTCAGGCTGGGTTCTTATAATGACAATGACAGTTTCTGAACCAGTTTAATCAGTATTTAATTTTCTCAAGTATCTTGTTAACTTGTGAAATTTTCAGCAACTCCAGATATCTAAAGCTGCAACGATTTATGGAGCTCTGACACAGTTCTGGGAGCTAGGCTATCATTAAATAGGGTTCTCTAGTTATCAATTTTGGTCATTTTAAGACTTTCAAATACCAGTCATCTAAACGGAATCAGTTAAGTCTGGTGTACATCTTATATATTTTAGATTTCGTAATGCTTTCTTTACTCATTTTCCCATTACTCACTTTCTTGAGAGAAAAAGAATTTAAACAGTTTCTCTTGGGCTAATATTGCAACTAGGGTCTTGTTCCAGACTCTAGGCAAATTAATTAGCTCTGAAAAGCTGCCATTCGTCAGAAAAATGAGGAATAATATGTAAATAAAGGTAAGTCTGTTGAAAATGCATCACTCCTGCCTGTCGCTGAAATGCCTCATCAGAAGACAACTGTTCCCCTCCACTTGAGGAAGCATATTGTATTCTAGCACTAATGTAGAATAGTGTCGACATAAT
This sequence comes from Apus apus, assembly GCF_020740795.1. Classification (NCBI taxonomy): domain Eukaryota; kingdom Metazoa; phylum Chordata; class Aves; order Apodiformes; family Apodidae; genus Apus; species Apus apus. The sequence continues at coordinate 41,612,241 of NC_067282.1, forward strand.
GGACCAAAAGGAAAAAAACCCAAAATATTTCACTGTTCTCTTCCCTTTGTAAGATAAAAATCAAGACTTTTTAGAAAGAGCCAGTATAGTCAGTGGTACACTGCTGTATAAATCAGCTGCTTGTATTCCCCCAAATGCAGTTCTTCAGATTCAGTAGAACTCTCAACCAAATTCTGAGTACTCAGGCCCTAGTAGAAGGGACATAGAAAACAAAATGTTCTTCTTGCTTTTACTTACTTGCTTCATATTTTTTACACTCTATTTAATTGTGTGTTTAACACTGGAAGTGTTTCAGGATGTATAAAATGCATCAATACTGTGTCATTCAAGTTTGGAATTAATTGTATGCTAATGCTCCATTTTGGTTGGAGGTATTGCACATGACATTTATACAAAAGCCCAACTCCTTTTCCACACAGCTTTCATGCTGAAGTGTTTGAACTGATGATCATGGAGTCATTCCTTATTTAAAAGGTGCTTGGATATAGAAACAAACCCTTATGTAAACCAAAGTGATACAGACACATGACAGCTGACAAGAACTTGGTGAAAATGCTAGGCAGCTTTTTAAAATATCATTTTTCTCCCTTTCATTTTTCTTCTTTAAAATATTTCTTAAAAAAAAAATAAAAGAAGAGATTAAAGAAATGTTTCCATCTACTCTTACAGGGATGTACGAGGAAGGACACTGAGGCAAGGATAATGGAAAGATAAAAAAAGTGAAAAAGAAAGTGCGTAGGGAGACTTGGGTTAGCACAGTCAGAAGAAAAGAGGAGGAAATGACCATAATGAGGCAGAGATATGCAGAGTCTTGAAAGGACAAGTCAGATGCTGTGCAGCGAATCCAAGACTTCCACATTAGAGCAAACAATCAGAATAGGGTTGGTAATGTGCATTTTATCTTAATGTCAGAGATAATTTTTTCCATCCTTTGAACTTGTCTCAAGCTTTTTTAATGAGCTTTGCAAATTTATTTGAAAAAAGGCTATTTGGATAATAAACATGAATATTAAAACAAAAAGAAGTATGGTTTATGGAAGTTCATTAATGTCTTAAATGTCTAAGCCTTCTATTGTAAAGCCAAAGTATTCATTTGCTCTTTCAATTGCTTGGTTAAAATGCCAAATTATTCCTGGTGCTTTGTAGCAGAACAGTTAACACTACTTTTAGTTTTATTCAGACAGCATGTTCTAGTCCTTCTTTGTATATGAAGCACTGGCAGCTTGACCTTCCTGTTTATTCCTTTATAAGACCATTATCATCAAAGTTCTGTGGCAGACAATTCACAATTTTCAAATGTTAATGTTAAAAGACATAGATTTCTGACTGATGTCAAGCTTTATTTACACTTTTGGAAAAGCAAAAAAGGAACTTACAGTTGATAAGCTCTAGATGAATTGTGAAATATAGCTTGAAATGTTACTTATCGTATTTCTGAGGAAAACAAGATCACAACAGATGCTCTGGGGAATATAATCTTGCTAAAATTGTAGTTGGGAATCCATTCTCTGAGAGCCAAATGCCCTTACATTTTAATTTTTTTCTTAATGCAGAGCTATTTGAAGGCAGGATTAGAAAAGGAGTTCCATTGAAAGGCTCCTCAAAAGCAGTTCCTCTTTGTAAGAGAGTTCAGATCCCAGCTTCACATGCAGCACTTGTGCTGCTAACCAGACCCAGCAAATAATTAGTGAAAAGTAATTCAGCTGATGAATTCAGCCTTTTATGCACCTTTTATATACATGAGCAGGCAATGATTATTTCAAACACACACCAAATCACTAAATAAATAGCTTCCATCTGTAATTTTTTTAACCACAAACAGTGTCCTCTGAGTTTTCATTGTTCATATCTCTATAGTTGCAATGGGCCTGACAAACCACATAGCAGTTTCTGTCTCATCATTGATCAGTGTGAGAGATAGCTAAAATAATAGTCCAGGGCAGGCAAAGTGGGGTTTCCATGCATCTTCTGTACACATGGGTTTGGCATCAACCTCTGATGGCAATGCCCTCATGCCAGCACCCAGCCACTGCTCCTGCTGACAGTGGTAGAGGAGCTACCTTCAGTTCTGAGCAAGCAGAAAGAACTGCAGCAAAGTCTCATTATCAATGTGGAATTTACCCTTCCTGGTGCTCTGTCAAAGAAACAGCTATATCAATTTGCACCCTATTAAAACCTATGCAGTTGGTGTATGTTATTCTGTTTTCATGTTTAATGCAAGTAATTTGGCGGTGGAATGCTCCATAAATATAAGAACCTTGTTGGCATATCTAGGGACCAAAATTATATTGATTTATTTGTGGTTCAAACTAAAAGCTAAAGAGGTAGATGCTGACTATTAAAAATTATATTCAGTGCAGAGCTGATAACATGACCCTTATTTACCACACTATATATTCAGCTTTAATTTTTTTGTTGTTTATCCTTTTTTGCTGCAAGGTGCAGCCCTTGCACAGAATATAACAGTGAAATAGTGGGTAGACAGGCAGTGTTATTCAGTTTTGCTGGCTGTTCTAAGTGATGAAACTATAATTCACTGGGTGATAGATAACAGAAGGTAATTTTATGGTTACTAAGAATGAGTTTGCATTTGTTGGGATAGTTACTATATAAATTTATAGGTCTATTTTGTATGTACTGCATTTTAAATTTTAGTGGCAGCACAAGGAACGGTAAGAGAGTAACACGAGTAGTACTGTCATGAACTCCTAGTTCAGCAGCCACTTGTAAAGGTATACTGTAATTCAACATGAAATAGCTTCAGAATGTTCTCACAATCTTCTTATAAATCATGGTCTTTGGAAGGGAAGGTGTTATTAAGTTTGTTTTTTTATTTTCTCTTGCCCTTCCTCCATCATCTTATCTAGGGAAAGTGTTGAAAGGTAGGAAAGGCAATTCTGTACAGGAGGTCCTTTTAAGTGCTGGATTTAAGTGCTCTTTCAGGATTTAGCACTTTTCTAAGCTTAACTGACAGGTCACTTTGCCCCTTGTTATCTGGGCAGATAGACCCTGGGACCCTGCAAAGAAAATAAGATTAATTGTGGGGCAGGCAGTAGGATACTACAGCTTCAGATCACAAAATTCAGACAAGCCTCAACACCTGTCAAGCTATTATGACATTTGCATTCAATAAATATAATGCCTCCAGAGAACCAGAACTGTTTTTGTTTAAAGATGGAGATTGGTCCCCAGGGAAGCCATTTTGTTGAACATGCCATTCTGTGGTGAAGAAATACCAGCTTTTGTCAAAGATTTAATTGTTGGAAGAGCCATTAAGATTTCAGTTCAGGTTACAAATCTAAAGGAAGCCTAGACTGACAGAGGGGTGCTTGATTTGATGATCATGGGAGCAGAAGAGGAATGGAGATGGTAGATGTGCTAAATTTGCATTTAAAAAGCTCACCTAGGAACTTAGCAATTAGACTTTTAAATATAAAAATGTAACTTCAGAGCATCCCAGAAGTATTCAGAAGTACTGAATTATGTAATGGCCGAACCAAGGACATTTCTTGAAAGTTAGGTTGTCTGCAAAGTACTTTTACAGAAAGTGGCAGAATTCTGAGGAACTGCAGCTATAATCTTCAGGAGTTCAAGCAGGAGTTTTTAGTCCACATATAAAATTAAAATGGACATTTTTAAGATTTTTTTTTTCCTAAATGATAATTGAGATTATTTCTTCCACCATATTCTGAAAGAAAAAGGCTTCTACTCTCTAAGAATGTACCCACAAACAAGAATAAATCTGGAGAAAGTTATGAAATTTGGGGAAAAAAATGAGTTGTTTCCAATAGCAAAGTTAGTCCAAATCCTCCTTTACCAAAACAAATTGGAATGAAGCATTTGTTTCACATGATTTACCTTATCACAGAATCACAGAATCACAGAATCACAGAATGTCAGGGGTTGGAAGGGACCTCAAAAGATCATCTAGTCCCACCCCACTGCAAAAGCAGAATCCCCTAGAGTAGTTGACACAGGATGGGGATATAATTTGTGTATTTCATAGAGGAAAAATAAGATAATTCAAGATAGTCTTGCATAGCTATTAATAATAGTGGTCATCAAAATTATCGATAAGCACCTATAGGCCAGATAATAATGTGGAAAGTGTACAGTAAGATATGTTTTAATGCCTCAGAAACAGCATGAAAAAGGACCTGGGTGCAGCACTGCTTTCAATTTCTAAAAAAAAAAAAAACATAAAAAAAATAAGAATCTGTCGTATATCTCATGCTGAGAGAAATGGTAAGTTATTGTGCATTTATATTCTAATTGCAAAAGTGAAGGAAGCAAAGCTACCAAATTATTTGCCCAGACGATTTGAAATGTAAAGGGCAGAACACGTTGCTGAGCACGTGTTCTTTGGGGTGCCTGTATCTCCCAGGTTTTGCTTCTATAGTTTTACTGCATTTTATAGGAAAGCAGAGGGTAAGTAACCAGTGGGTAAAAGTCTCTTTGGGAACTGCCGACAGGAGCACACAGTGATGCAAAAAAATTAGCAGAACCAAAGTCAGTGCTGATCCCCTGATCACCACAAAGGCTACACTCCCAACAGCCACAGCTGGAGTCACAAGAGGAGTGTTTGTGAGACCTGCTGCCTCATTGAAGTGGGGAAATCCACAAGTAACTGGAAGATTCAGAGGCAGCTCCCTCCTCTGAGAAAGATTTCATGCTCTGCTTCACTTCAGCATTTAATCAACCACAAAAACAGTTTATTGCTGCGTATACTCCAGTGCCAGAAACATTATCTCCTAATTAAATTGTTTCATTGTTTTGCTATATCAAGCAACATGTCTCTTTAACTCCCTGTTTTATTTAGCAGTGAGTTTGCTTTAACATCATCAGAATGGGGTATTAAATTGAAGAGGCGGCTGTTTAAACTTGAGTTCAAATCAATAATACAGGTAGCCTTTCAGTGCCAAATTCTAACAGTGCTTTTCACTTTGTTGCAGTCCTGCATTCAGGCACCACTGATAGCCTTTTCTTCTGCATTCACCTGTGATTTATGACTATTCCTGTTGGTGGGACATAGATTTCAAGGCTTTTCACTATTTAAGCTTTCTACAATCAGTGGAATTTCCCTCTTCTGCAGTTCTTTTGGTTACACTGCCTAGCCCAGTTTCATTATGTCATCAAGAGAAAAAACCCGTATTTTTAGTTTCATTATGTAATCAAGACAAAACCGCAGTATTTTTATAATGAATTAATTTCAGGTGTCAAAAAAGGCAAATATTTAGATAAACCTGGCCCTTACAAAAACTTACCTTCTAAATACACATCCTGAAACCCCTCTTAATAGAGAATTTATTACAAATACCCCAGATTATCATTTGTGCTCATCCTTTATTAGTTGTAAGAAATTTAAATGGATGATACTCAAGTGTTGAAATGCCCTCAAGGTTATTCCAAATATTCGGAGATGGTTCAAGCCGTAAGGTTCTCATTCATGTAACAATAAATCATTAGCTATGTTAAATCACTGCTATTTTATTATTTAATTTGCATAATGAAAATTACTCTATAAATAATATTATCAAAAAAACTTCATATCACACTATAAATAATTGCTAGCTATTTAAAGGGAAGAGAAATGAGACTTTGTCACCCAATGGTTCCTAAAATTTGCTGTAATTCCATTGTTCATAGTAGATGTCTGCTAAAATTCGGAGGTATATAGATGAAAGGAGGAAGTACATGAAAGTTGTGGGTTTTTTGGTCTAGGATTTTTTTTAGGAGACTATGTAGGGAAACAAAGTATGTTAAGAGTAGACTGATGCAAACTCTGGCCTTGGGCTGAAGTGTGGTGTATTACCAGAAAAGACAACTTCTTTAACATTTGTCAGTAAAACCAGAACCCAAGGAATTCAGGATCCCTGTGTCTCTGAGTGCCAAGAATGCAGATGAGCAGCCCTGAGGTTGGTGGATATGCCATGTGTCCCACCGGTCACCCCTTCCCTACCACACAGACATCTACAGCAATGGTGCTTGTCCACAATTAATGGGCAAAAATGTTTTTTGCTTAATGGAGGGCACCTTCAGTAAGCAAAAGCAGAGGGGCCTTTTCAGTGCACAGAGACCTGTATTATATCCATATTTAAATCTACTTATTGTATCTTCATATTAGTTGAAGAAAGATAACGGGTAAAATTTTTCTTTCTGCTCATAAGCCTTGGAAAAATAATTGCTTCCCATGACCTCATCACTGAGTGTTGACTGCTCCACCATTAAGGAAATAAAAAAAAATGCTTTACTGTCATTTCTTTCAAACACTCTGTTTAATTTGTTCTCCATTTATTCCATAATGATAATCCACCTACATTATTTTTTAGAATATAAGAGCTCCTGCTTGGAGATAGTCCATTTACTTTCCAAATGCACAGAAGTTACAAAAATTAACCTCACATCTAAATTCTCTATCTTCTTTTTAAAAGTGGTTTTTGTCCTTGTTCTCCCAAAAATAGGAAAAAGATGTAAAATTCTTATTAAAATCTCAGTCCAGTATAGCTGCTGTAAAATTCTCTACAAATCTTAGGCAAATGTTAAAAAGGGGAATGCAAAGTCAACAGAAAATAAAGTAGTTTCAATCACAGGTAATATTGTTTCCTGTTTGCTTTTTTAATATTATTGTTTATGCCAAACAGTGGTTATAGCACAGTTTTTATAGCTGTTGATCAGTCTAAATAATCTGATACTTAGATTTGCTAATCAAATTATGAACACATTAATCACCATTTTTTTATAAAGCAAAAATTGTGTATTCAAATGGATGTTGACACTACAGAGAGAAAATAATCAAAGGAATAGCAAGTAGTGAAAGGTTCAAACTCTTTCTGCTTACCGAAGTCAGCATTAAGAGAGGATGACAGCCTAAAATAACTTACTTCTGGAACAAGAATTGCTTAGCAGAGACTCTTCAATCTGGTAGTCAAACAGTTAATGGTTAGAAGTTAAAACCAGAATACTGACATGAAATTTCTATCTCCAGATAAGAATTTGTGAATTTCCATGGCAAGGGTAGTTAATAGCTCACAAATCATTTGAATGGATTTTTCTTTAACAGATATTGTTGAATCTTCGGTCAGAGTCAGAAAGGAGAGGAGAGGAGAGGAGAGGAGAGGAGAGGAGAGGAGAGGAGAGGAGAGGAGAGGAGAGGAGAAGAGAGGAGAGGAGAGGAGAGGAGAAAATTCCATGGTCTTTATCAGACATCAGAGAAGGTTATCACAATGGTCTCACTGGATTTTCAAGCTAGGAGGAAGCAATAGTTTGATATGTTGTGATAAAGTAATAAAAATGTGCTAAATATGCATAATTAATTGTTGTGCTTTTTTGATCGGTTTTGACAAAGAACTTAACCTTTATAGAAAATCTAACCTCTAAAAATCATAATCACAGAGGTTAGCTGTGTACTGGATGGGCTAAGCCACACCTACTTCAATTGACAAATAAAGGAAAAATGTTTAAAAATCACACTGAATGAAAAATGTAGAATCACTGCCTCATGACTGAAAAAGACTCACAAGTCTCTATTTCTTGTATTTCAGAAATTGTATTTGTAAGGAAAGGAAATAACCTTTACTGCATTGTTGGAATAAAAGGAACTAGATGATTCATCTCTGTGAATCTGCTTGTTGAATTTGATGGATCATTCTTAAAAGCGACGTTGCTAATCTTCAGGTTTTCTTTTTTAGGTTATTCACAGATCAGTGGGTTTTCCGGCTAATACAGGTCCTGATGCTCTTCTGTCTTCACACATGGTATTCATCATATCTTGACAAGAAAAGACCTTCAGTCTACAAATAACCTTCACTGAAGTAAGACATGTAAGTGGGTTTCTATATGAAAGATAGATTTTATGGCTGAATAAAAAACAACTGTAGTTAAAAAGTGTCGTTGCATAGCCTTATTTGAAGATTTTTTTCTCAAAAATGCATTTAGTGTTTGTTGTTAAAATCACTAATAGGCAAAAAAAAAAGGTCAAATTATTTTATCATTAACAACAAATTCAACAGGAAAGGAAGCTCAGTGGAGTATTTTATCATTTTGAAATGTGCAGCCTTTAAAATATTTAAGTATCCACATTAGTTCTTGTCAAACTAGCACAAAGCAGTGCATAATATGACCTATGTGTAAGTGCAGAACAAGATAAGAGGCTTTGGTAAGGCTGAGATATTCACAATATTCTTATTTTTTTGCAACAGTTAACAATGTTGCTTCATATCACATTATTATTATTATTATTAGTAGTAGTAGTAGTAGTAGTAGTATTCCTGAACAAACTGACAAAAATTTAAAGAATCTTCCTTAATTAGGCAATTTAGCATAAATACTACTAGAAAATAATAAACCCTTATCACTGAAAACAAACTTTAGCTTAGCAGAAACTGATTAAATATTATTGTCCCATACTACAGAATCAATTCATCTTCATATCAGAGGGATTGGTTAAATTTTACTGTGTGGCACACCACCATAACCCTAACGAAATCAACAGCTGTCTCTTACCCCAGGCTAGAATTAACACTTCCTGAAGTGATTTACTGATTTCACAGGGCATATGAAGAAAGACTTTGTCTCTCATCTAGACAACATTGGAAAAAAAACACATCCACTAGAAATAGAACAAATGACATTTAATTTCTAGCATCTCTCACATACGAATCCTGTGAGGTGTCCTAAAGGATGTTTTGTATTTTTTTTCCTCATTAGGAAAGTTTTCCTCGTTTCCTGATGGAGAATGCTAATAAGGTCTCCCTTATTTGAGAACCACTCATTTTATGGAACATGCAGAAGCTTACTGTCTTCGTAACATTCATTCCTAACAAGTCATCTGGAAAGTGGTCAGTGGTTTCCAAGAAGGTGTCATTGGATGGGAGGAAAGGCATTGATCATTGATCAATAGGGAGACTTGCTGAGGCCTAGTGATCTGTTTGAAGCCCTCTGCTACAGACAAATCACTAGGAACTCTGCTGTAAACAGCACACCTAAGCTGCAGTCACACCAGAGCATAACGTTTTCATTTTCATGCTGAATTACAATAAAAATTATACTAATAACAATAAAAATGGCAGGACATGTACCTTCAAGAGTTAAACACAACGTTAACATTTGATTGACTAAATTGCAGTGCAGAGAGGCAAAGCACAACAAAATAAAACATGACAACACTAGGATCATATAGTTGGATCATTCTCACAAGTGATTCCATATTATTATTTTTGTTGTAAATATCTGAAAAAGAGTAATAAAAGGAAAACAACTCTGTTACAGCCCAGAAAGTGCTCTGAAAAAATGTTGTGCTATAGCAAGACAGTTATTAAGAATGAACAGCAAATATCTATCTCTAAATGCCCCAAGTTACAACTACAGTTCTAACCAGGATATAAACAGTGTAGATGAACTTATAAACATTCAGGTATAACTATGCAGTCCAACAGATCTGACTCTTTTGATTTTGTTTGTTTATTTTTTTAATGTTTAAATCATTTTACTTAAATATTGTCATATATACCTGTGGCTGTTTGATTTAAAAATTCCATTTTCTGTGACTCCAAATATAAAATCCTGTCAGAGGATTGGTAAATACAAAACATCACAACTTCTCTAGCCAAAGCAGAAAGTTGTTTAAAAACATTTCAAGATCTTGTTGTGCAATCAACTGAAAATGTTTAATAAATACATATGCAGGTATATTCTTCAGCAAAAACATCATATAGCATTTTACTCTGCTTGACAAGAGAAGAAATTCATGGACTTCAAAAGTTTCTTTACAAAATTAAACTTTTCTCAAGAAACATTTATCTTTATTTTCAATGCAAATTTAATTTCTTACTGATTACTCTTTGAAATGTCTGAAGAGCCAAATACTACACTCTCTAGCTTTAGTAAAGTTGAGTGGAACCTATTAGTATTAGTAGTATCAGAGACATAGAATATTATCAATATCACAACATTCTTATAATTTAATTTGAATTTACAGCAAATTAGAAGAGTAACAAGACCACAAATGAAGTTCCATAGTAGTGTGCTGCAAATTCAGGTCAAAATTATTTTCTCCTCAAAAAACCAACAAAAACATGATCATTTATTGCACTGGAGCACAAGCCCACCACATGCTATTACAGTAAAAGCTAGGCATTATTTCCATCTGGCTTTGCACACACAGGATGTTGAATAAACTACCAGAAGAGCTCTATTTCATTGTAATTAAAATTTAGTGTTACACTTAAGCAATAAGGCAACTCCAGGAGATGTGATTATCATGAGATAATGACCTTGGGGTGTTACAAGGCAAGGAAGCAACCAAATGCCTCTAATCCTCCAGGGGGTATGATTATTTCAGAATAACCACACCCCCTGAGGTTGTGTGATTAGTATCAGAGACAAAGTCTGTACCGAGAATACAAATATGATTTTGTAGGGAAATGTTGGGGGGCTGGTCTAGGTAAAGCTAGTAATGAGGAGTGCTGAAACAGCAGTTTTGGATGAGTTGTGTTGTTCACATGCTAATTCTGAAATGTCTTTAAGAACTCTCTGGGCACATATAGAGCTGACAGTGATGTCATACTTGTATAAGTAATCCTCCATAAATGCACAGATCTAATCTTTTCCTCCTATTTTGGTTTCATAATTTCCATTTCATAATAGCAATAAACCATGGTAAGCAAGGCATTTCTGGGGGATTATTCCACTTCTCAGGTGACTGAAGTCACTCAACCTTTAGCCTCGTATCTTTCAAGACATCTGAGAAGGGCAATAATTCCCCAGAAATGCACTGCCTGTCATGTCTTATTGCTTAATTACTTTGTACTTACCAAGTAGTTGCTCTTTAAATGAATGCAGAAGCACAGTATGTTTTACAATTATGCTGTGTATAGGAGCAGCATAAAAATATTATGGAGAAACATAGGTAATTTTTACAGCAGAAGTACAAACTAAAGCTGCAGTACAAACTACAGTACAAACCATGTTGGGTGTAGAATACTTTATTACTCTGATAAGCATCTTGAATACGGTTAAGTAATGGGGCATGTTCAGCTTTAATAAGGATGCAAAACAAGGAAAAGATACAACAGATAATGCAAAACTAAACTCTAATTACAGAGTTTATATTCCTCTTGTGATTGATAGTTTTGGGAATATGATGACAATTCTGAAACTAGTGAAACCATATTAGTAGTGAATCCGCTAATGAAAAAATGAGCCTAATAATGAGGTGTATTAGCAACAATGGGGAGAGGCCACATATTTCTATTGCTCTTCCAGAAAAGAAAGTGCCCAACAATAGGGCAGGGAGAATAAAAAGCATCTTTTACTTGCAGTAAAAGGAAATCCTGTTGGATTTTTTATGAAATCCTTAAAACTAAGATGTTATTCACGGTAGTGAACAACAGGAAAGGATGTGGAACTGAAAAACTCCATTTGCATTATTCCTATGAGAACTATTGTTGAAACCATCACAGCTAGTCATTGGAAGATCTGACTTCAGTTTCTTACTGAAGTGGTTTCCATCCTTCCTTTCCTGTGGCTAAAAAGGCCTTCTTGAAACAAGCATTCATCTTAGAGGGTGAAAAACATAAGCCAAGAGAGAGCTGCTCAGACTTCAAAGACTTGATTTTATGTGTCTGACTATCTACCTAAGTTCATAATCTACTTATGAGCTACAGAAACTCTAAAATGAAAAAGTACCAAAAATATTGGTAGCATGTATGTGGATATAATGAGTACAATATATGTTGAAAAACATCTATTTGTGACAGAAAACACCTTCCTCTCCTGGTGCTGCCAAAAAGAAGGTCCATATTTTTAAAGCAGGAAATGTATGAACCCACATAACAAAATCTTCACAGTTTTGTTCACTGAGTTTGGAGCTCTAGCTGCCTAGGAGGAGCCCCACGTCAAGGTTCAGCCAGACCAGAAATTCTGTTGCAGTATACAGTACAGTAATTTAAAAGGAAACCACTTGACTGGCAGATGAAGCAACTTATAAAGGTTTCATTCAAGAATACTAAGCTCAAAGACAGCCTTAATAGTCTGGAAATACAAAAAAAGATAAATTTAGCCGTGTAACAAAACTATATTTATTCACAACTGCTTTTGTCTGTGTTGTCTACACCATATAAATAAACTATTATGGAGAAAAGTTATGATTACAAATACTGATTTTCTCGTTTAAGAGTGTTTCTTTATGCTAATGTAATATATTTCAATAACAGAACTGTAATGCTTCATTAAAGGAAAAATGTCTGAAATTAAACTTTCCTTTACATTTACCAAATATCTGACTTACATTCCCTCATTTTGGCTTGGACCCAGTCCGAGATAAGTCCTTGCCCTCCAGAGAAGGAATGCCACCCAAGGCAGCATTGCAATAGCAAACCAATTGACAGATGTATGACAGACATGCAGATATAAGAACAACACCTCAAAATTTCAGAGTAATTCTTGCTTCATATAATATGCAAAAAAGTAAATCCCTTTTGGATAAATAAGGACTGAATTTGACAAAAATTAAATCAAACCTCCTTTGTTATGCTGATAATACATGAGTCAACTAAATCATAATATAAAATACACATCATCTGTAAACATATAGTATGCAACTGTGAATCTGAAAGCAAATCACCTAGAAAATTTCCAGCCAAATTCATAATATAACACTATTTTTGTCCATTGCAGCATAAAGATTAATTCATGTTTTAGCAAGCTGCTTCACTTTCTGCATCCACTTTGATGGTAAGAACTTACCTATTAATGCTGAACACTTGTAGTGAGAAATTTTAATACTCTATCACAGTAGACTTCCCATCCTAATTTTCTCAATAGTTACTGTCACTGCAACCCTTAATTTAGAGAACAAAATTGGCACAATGGTAAATTACAGTGCTCCTCAAAAGTTCACCTTCCAACCCCAGCTTTGTGACTGTGTCAGAATTTGAAAGAAGAAGAAGAGTTTATTTCTCAGTGAGTGTGATGTCACATTGAGCAAGAAGGAACACACAAAGTGAAGAGATTTGCAATTCCAGTGTGCTAGTTCAGAGCTCGTCACTCACATCTGAATTTCTGGAGCATTGTTCTTGGCAATTTTTTAAACTTGTCACTTGAAACCTCCTTGAAAACAGCTAATAGGAGCAGTGCATTGAGTTGGCATAATGTTGAATGTCATTTAGGTGTAGATAATATTTGCTCCATCTATTTAGACATAATCTGTTATTATTAAAAATAAAAAAATAAAAAAATAAAAAAGAGAGACTGCAGAGAGAGAATATTGCATACAGGAAAGCACTAAGAAGGGATATTTTTCTTAACTACTAGAAATTTGTTCTGAACCTATCTTCCTTGGGTGACAATAGCTTTTCATGCTTTGGGTAAAGATGTGGGGAGTAGGTCACAGATGAAGTTATGTAAAAGCTACAAAGTGTTTTTCAAGGCTGAGACAAAAAGTGTCAAAGTATCTCATGAACATTATTTGATTATCAAGAACCTCCAGAAATATTAAAATACAGACTGGGGCCATGCATAAAGATAATCACAGAGGCAAAAAAAGCATGATGTATTATCCCAGAAGATGGTACTATTTGTATGTTCTCTGTGGACCTGAAAGGTGTTGTAACCCCCAGTATGAAAATGTTAAATTAATTAACCTACTTGGATTCCTCTCAGCTAGAGCCAAGACTTCAATATACAGCCCGTGAGTGACACAGACTATATTAAAGCAAGGAAATTCAGAAGCAAGTACCTTAGGCTGTATTCTGACTGAAACACACCAGCACCTTTCTGCTTCTTGGTCTCCAGGAACATAGAAAGGGGATCCATTGCTCTCTCAGAGAAAAAAAAAAGCCAGGATGTGGAGGGGGGATCAAAACTCTGGCAGGCACAGCAGCACATGTCCACAGACAGACTGAGATATTGCCAAGCAGCACTGGCCTTTTTTTCTGGCTTGCCAAGGGGCAGATTTGTTTTTTGTTCACCTGGTAAATAGGAGCCAAGAGAGAGGCAGAGGAAAAGATAGGCTGCCCTGTCAATCAGTATTTGCATACCTGATGCCATCTGGTAAAAGAGCACATTCCTGCCCGGTTTGCTGACCAGAGAAGGAACTAGAGGAAGTAGGAGAATAGCGTAGAGGTTTAGAGGGAATCAGAGGATATAAGGGCCAAGGAAAGCACCAGATTCAGCAGCAGGTGTATGTGGAATGGACCAACTGAACCCTTTAATAGCTCAGTTCAAGCACGTGCTGCTGCTAGGATTGATATAATTTTAACACTTCTGATGTGCATTTTGGAGCAAACAATTATTTTTTGCAGAAAAAAAAAAAGTATTCTTTTCTGGGACAGTTGCTGTACTATCTTTCCAAGTAAAGGAAGTAATTTTTTAATATTTTTTCTATCTGAATGCTGAATGGAACTACCTCCGATCAAAGACATGATTTGGATGAGTAAAGGTGCAGTCAAATTAAAAAAACCTGAGCCAACTAAGGCAACATATAAATACAAGGAAAAGCTGAGTCAAATCAAATGCTGATATATTCACACAAATTAAATAATTGAAGAAAATTGTACCTTGAGAAATTTGTTGCAATATGATCATTTGAACATCCAAAAATTCCTTACTGCAATCTGGAGTATCCTTCACCTAATTCCTGAGACTTCTTACAGTAATTTTATTTAACTGCTCCCTGATAAATCTAGGTCTGTATTTGTAAGCAGTACACTATAGAAAACTATCTTGTTGCATTGTAAAAGAAGTATAATACTCAAAAAATCACAAACAATAGTGTTTGTTGCTTTGTTAATGGTAGATAGCAAAAAACAATTGCTACAATAATCTGTATATAAGAGTAAAAACTTATTAATCCTGATGCCTCTAACCCAGTGGAATTCAGGTTTTATAAATGAAACCTTAGATCTTATTTCTTTATTGACTGGCAAAAGCCAGGTAAAATCCCAGAAGAATACCTGCATTACATCTTCTCTGACACGGGGCAATTGGCTGTTTCAGTAGAGGAAAATCAAACCA
The DNA here is from genome assembly GCF_020740795.1 of Apus apus. Classification (NCBI taxonomy): domain Eukaryota; kingdom Metazoa; phylum Chordata; class Aves; order Apodiformes; family Apodidae; genus Apus; species Apus apus. The sequence continues at coordinate 41,627,253 of NC_067282.1, forward strand.
GATGTAACTTGATCCTTTATTAACTTCTTGTAGGGCAGAAATGGGTCAATCTATTAAAACTGGTATGGATTATAATTTAGATGGTAACTTAAGAGAGAGTATTTTAGTGTATTAGGCTAAACAAAATCATGACATTTTGCTTTAAAGGATATAAAACGTAGTGAAAGACACTGCTGCATAATTCCAAGCCCTTCAGACTTCATCAAAACTTGTAAAGTATTTTTTTATCGTTTTTTTTTCACTGTTCCTTTTAAAACACTTTATGGTGTGAGGGTTTGAAATATTTCGTGTTGTTTACAGAGTTGTTATGTGATGCGTAAAGTCACATGCTTGTCATCTGTGTTAGGTAAGAATGACAACATATCCCTGGATCCCCTTATTTAGGGTGACTGCTTCTCATCTATCTCTAGTTGACAAATCTGAACTGCTCACACAGGTTCCATCTGTAGTCAGTCAAGACCAATATGATTTCTGAATCAGCACATGTGGTTTAGATGTATTTCTAAGGATGGAATGAAATGTGCTTTGGAGATCTTCCTTTCACCTAATCTTTCCTCAGGTAGAATTAAGTTTATAATTAAGCTTGAAAATTGGACGGTATACCTACCTCGAAACAGTTAAATCAAATCAGAAGTATCCAAGCTTTACTGATCTGTTTTTAATTATCTAACTATACAAATAAAAAGAATGACAAAAATTTATTTACTATATGCTGACTGATAATAACACCCGACAGTGCACAAGTAAAATGTGACCTATCAGCAGTTGGATTAGTAACTGTTGCTAACAGAAATCTCAACAAGTTCAACAAAGGAAAAGGCAAAGTCTTGCACTGGAAAGGAATAATAACACTGTGCATCGGTATCAACTGGCTACCATCTAGAAAGCAGCTTGACAGAGAAGGATCTGGAGGTTACAAGTTGACTATTAACCAGCAATATGTCCTTAGAGCAAGGACCAAGAACACTAGGCTACATTAGGAAGAGTGGTGCCAACAGGTTAAGGCAGGTGATTGTTTCCTTCATTTCAGCCCTAATAAGAAACATTTGGATTGCCAGGTCCAGTTCTAGACTCTCCAGTATGAGATAGATATGGACTTACGGGAACAAGTTCAACAAAGGGTCACAAAGGGGATTAAGGGGTTGAAAAATCTCACATACATGGAGAGGCTGAGAGAGCCGGGACTGTTCAGCCTGGAGAAGCGAAGGGTCAGGAAGGGTCTTATCAGTATGTGTAACAATTACTTTATGAGGGTGAGTAAAGAAGATGGAGGTAGCCTCTTCCCAGTGGTATCCACTGAAAGGATACTTTTAGTTGTTTAAAGCTAAAAGAGAGGAGATTTAGATTAGGCATTAGGAGGAAATTACTCACTCTGAGGGCAGTAAGACGCTGCAACAGGTTGACCAGAGAAGCTGTGGAGGCCCCTTCCCTGAAAGTTTGTCAGGGGCAAGTTGGATGGGATTTGAGCAACCTGGTCTAGTGAGAAGTGTCCCTGCCTATGCAGGGGGATTGTAACTAGATGATCTTAAAAGTCTCTTCCAACCCAAACCATTCTATGATTCTATGGCAGGAGGTGATAGGCAAAAACTGAAATTCCACTCAAACATAAGAAAAAGAACAGTTTTACTGTGGAGTGGTCAAACATTGGAAGAAGTTGCCCAGAGAGGCTGTGGAGTTTCCGTCTTTGGAGATCTTTGAAACCTGTCTATATATTATCCTGGACACCCTGGTCTAATTGACTCTACTTGACCATGAGGGTTGGAGTAGATGGTCTCCAGAGATGTTTTTCAACCTCAGCCATTCTGTGATTCTGTGTTAGAAAACCTGAGGGTACTCATTCTCTTCACTGACACCCAAAGATGTGAAACAGCGCCAAGTCATAGCAAAAATGAGGGCAGAACACTTTGTCTCATGGAGTGGCCTGTGTGTAAGATATATATTTAATAACTCAGGTGTTCACAGTCAAGTGTGTTCAAGTCTACAGTCAGTGAACTTAAATAAGACTGTTATTAAATATATATCTTACACACTATTTTCAAAGATCTTAGTATGCCCCAAACAGTATGGAAATAAAGATGAGCTCCTTTAGATGAGCCTCTTCTGCAAGGGATTTTTCTATATCTCACTATAATGTTATTAACAAATGTAAATTTCTACAAAGGATAGGTTTTGTAATTCATTCATGCTAATGAAAGAAACTCAGAATCATAGAATATTTTGGTTAGAAAAAGCCTTTCAGATCATAAAGTCCAAATATTAACTTAGGCTGAACTGGAAAATGTTATTAAATACAGGACAGGAAAGGAGTCAAGAATTCCTGTAGTCCTTTATTTTCCTCTGAGACAGGGTCACAACTACATTTACCAGAAGTCTGTTTAATTTATTTTGGAAAATATGCAGGTAAGAAGATTCCACAGCATCTGTATGCTGTGTGGAATCTGTTCCATATAGTTTCACTATCCTTACATCGGGAAATTTTTTTCCTGATACCCATCTTCTGGCATTCTGGGCTGCATTAGAAAGGGTGTGGTTGGTAGGTCAAGAGAGGTTCTCCTCCCCCTCTATTCTGCCTTGGTGAGGCCATATCTGGAATACTGTGTCTAGTTCTGGGCCCCTCAGTTCAAGAAGGACAGGGAACTGCTTGAAAGAGTCCAGCACAGAGCTACAAAGATGATGAAGGGAGTGGAACATCTCCCTGATGAGGAAAGGCTGAGGGAGCTGGGTCTCTTTAGCTTGGAGAAGAGGAGACTGAGGGGTGACCTCATCAATGTTTACAAACACGTTAAGGACAAGTGTCAGGAGGATGGATCCAGGCTTTTTTCAGTGACATCCAGTTATAGGACAAGGGGCAATGGGTGTAAACTGGAGCATAGTAGGTTCTATGTAAACATCAGGAAAAACTTCTTTCCTGTGAGAGTGACAGAGCACTGGAACAGGCTGCTCAGAGAGGTTGTGGAGTCTCCTTTGCTGGAGACATTCAAAACCTGGCTGGATATGTTCCTGTGTGATGTACTCTAGGTGACCCTGCCCTGGCAGGGGGATTGGACTAGATGATCTTTCGAGGTCCCTTCCAACCCCTAAGATTCTGTGATCTTCAGCAGGTCAATGAATGAAGAGAGCTGATGCTCTTTACAGCAATGTAATGTATTGGCAAACTATTATGATAGAGGTAGCAACTCAGTAGTCTTCTTTCTCTGTCTTAAACAAAAACCCCCAAATGCCCAACCTTTTCCCTTGTGCAATATTTTCTCTTGAGTTGTCATTAGGCTATTTTCTGTCTGTCTGTCTGTGATATCCCAGACATCATGCATGTATGACGTACATGCAGTAACAAGAAAGGGAGACAACGAAAAAATTACTGCTATGCCCCAGAAAGGGTTGTAGATCCATTGAGATGAAATCTTAAGGACAGAATCAGCACAAGGTAATTGAAGAATGGGGGAAGAGCAAATTTTGCTGAAAGTCGTGGCAATTTTCAGGTAGGTATTTATGTGCATCTTGGCTTGGTAACAGCAAACGCAAGATGTAAAAACTGTCACAGTAATAAACCTTTCCTAGCTGTGGTGGGTGAAGGTCTTTACTACACCTTTTCTAATCGCTAACGGTCATCTAAGATTTATGCTTGCATAAATATGAAGTTTTCTTATCCTAGGCTATTAAAACTAGTAGTAGCTAATATAGCCAGGTCATATACATCTGGTCATTTTCAGTTCATTTAACACAAACACTGAATTCCATCTAAAATTAACAAAACCTAAAAAAAAAAAAAAAAAAGGAAAAAAAGGGTTTTTTTAACACAATATAACACTAGAAGCAGCAGTGGGCTTCAATATTTGAAAGCTGAATTTTGCAGTAAAGTTCTTAAAAGGTAGATTCTTCAGTCTTTTATATATTGAAAATTTTCTCTGAAAAAAGTAAGCATGACTTCTACATCTAAATGAGTACACATCTGAATACTTTCCTTCAAAAAAACTCAGGCATTTCTGCTATCTTTTTTTTTTTTTTTACAAATCATAATACAAATGAAGTCAGCGTTTTGATAATTGCTGCAAAGAACACTCAGAGCAAAGTTATTTCTCTATGACATTTTTCTAGGACCAGCAATGTCATATTCTCTCTGTCAGTATGAAAAACCTTGACACGATATTGAAGTAAGAAGTATCTTTTGACAGCCACCTTCATGTAATATTCAAACCCCTTTTTGCCGTCACAGGTACAGTACAAGTCTGAGATCTTCACTTGAAGAAGATGGAGAAGTTGATTCATGCCTTTGTCATGTTTAGGTTGGGCTACTGCAATTTATTATTTTAGCTAAGTCTAGCTAAAACGCCTGCTTCAGCATCTCCAATTTTGTCAAAACATCAATTGCTACAAATCTACCTCAACTCAATACTGTTTATCAATCCACTTCTTTAAGTGTTTCCATCTACTTCTAGTAAAACATCACATTTATTTTAAAGGAAAGCTTTCAGCTGGAGAATTGTACTCATCTTGCTAATTTGCACCTTCATTTAATAGACTAAATTTTGAGAGGGGCTTTCAAGTATGTAGGCATAAGCATTCACACATGTAAGTAATAGAGTTTATGCTTGCAAAGCCCATTTTGACAAAAGGGATTTGCTTCAGAAAATTCTATCATGTGTGTAGGTAAGTGCTAGATCCATCACATGCATGCAGAGATGACAGTGTTTTTAAAATACATGAACAAATTTTTCCATTAAGAAAAAGTTTTGTGCACACTCATGGAGTCAGGGTCTTTCAGGCCTTTGGACAAGATTCAAAGAAGATTTTCTGCTGCAATTGTACTTGTTAAAGTAGGGCTTTCAGGATAATGCTGTCACAGTACACTTCCTGTTCTAGTAGTTTTGAGGGAAGCAATATCACAGAATCACAGGATCTAAGGGGTTGGAAGGGACCTTGAAAGCTCATTCAGTGCAACCCCCCTGCCAGAGCAGGATCACCTAGAGCACATCACACAGGAACTTGTCCAGGCGGGTTTTGAATGTCTCCAGTGAAGGAGACTCCACAACCTCTCTGGGCAGCCTGTTCCAGTGCTCTGTCACTCTCACAGGAAAGAAGGTTTTTCTGATGTTTATGTGGAACCTCCTATATTCCAATTTGCACCTATTGCCGGTTGTCCTATCACTGGACACCACTGAAAAAAGCCTGGCTCCATCTTCCTGAGACTCGCCCTTAACATATTTGTAAACGTTCATGAGGTAGCCTCTTCAGTCTCCTCTTCTGCAAGATAAAGAGATCCAGCTCCCTCATAAGGGAGGCTCCCTTAATCATCTTTGTGGCTCTGTGCTGGACTCTTTCAAGCAGTTCCTTGTCCTTCTTAAACTGAGGGGCCCAGAACTGGACACAATATTCTAGATGCTGCCTCACCAAGGCAGAACAGAGGAGGAGAACCTCTCTTGACCTACTAACCACACCCTATCTAATGCACCACAGGATGCCATTGGCCTTCATGGCCACAAGGGTACATTGCTGGCTCATGGTCATCCTCCTGTCCACCAGGTCCCCCAGGTCCCTTTCACCTACACTGCTCTCCAGCAGGTCAGCCCCCAACCTGTACAGGTACATGGGGTTGTTCTTCCCCAGATGCAAGACTCTACACTTGCCCTTGTTGAACTTCATCAAGTTTCTCCCCACCCAACTCTCCAGCCTGTCCAAGTCTCTCTGAATGGCAGCACAGCCTTCTGGTGCGTCAGCCACTCCTCCCAGTTTAGTGTCATCAGCAGACTTGTTGAGGGGACACTCTGTTCCCTCATCCATATGGTAGTTTTTACCACTGTCTCATTATTGCTATTCCTCATAACCTTACTTAGCATAAACAGCTAAAAAAAAATTGGAAACAACGCTAATCTAAACCAATTCTCATGATCAAAACTTCTCCTTATTTGCACATATAACCTAATGAAGTTTTATTGAAATAGGTGGTTTATTTTAGAAAGACATCTGACATTGATAAAGACTCCAAGTGATGGGGAATTTAATATATTCCTCACTAATCCATTGCAAACCTGATTGCTCTTACTGTTATAATTGTGTATCTTGCATCTGCTCTTTCAACTGAAATCCCCTTGTGGCATTCAGAATGTACAGTGCTTGTCTCGAACAATCCAAGAGATAAGTGATGGACTTTGGCACTCAGGATATCAGTTGTCTGTCTTGTGGCATCTGAGAGTTGAACAACATTTGCTGATGGACTAAAGAGATGTCTCAGCAACCCACCCAACCGTTTTGCTTCCTCTTCTGTGACGAGTACCTGAGAACTGGGGAGTTCAGTGTGGGACATGCTGAGATTGGAGACAAAGGAGTTCTACAGCTGGCACTGGGAGCAGAATACCCAGTGATAACCAGGCCTTGATATGAAAACCACCGACTTAGCAGGACAAGACAAAGAATGCTGGTCTCAAGCCACTTCCTAGGACCAAAACTCCACTGCAACAAACTAATCCTGTGGTGCCAGTTGTCTCAACCTCCTCTTTTGCTTTGGCTGATCTCATCCATTAGCCAAACAAAGACTACATAGCCCCTGGCACCATAGCTGCCCCCTGCTATCTCTGACAAGCATGGAGAAGACAGAAGGATTTTCTCCCTTATTCAGGGAGAAAAGTGGGGGTGCAGTGGGCAAGAACTGCATAAAAATCTAAGACTCTATGGGTGCATTTGAAGCACTTCCCCACCAGGAACCACTTCCCCACCGACGACATCGCTGGACCGTGGTGGTAACTGTGCTCTCGCTTGCTGTCCTCTGTATCTCTGCTTTCTGCTTTCTTTTCTGTCTCTGTTTTCCTCCCTGTCCTATCCGCTCTAGGGACTTTGCTGTGTTACTCTAATAAAAGCTTGTTGTGTGTGTGACATCTGACCTCGTTTGCATCTTAATTTCACCATTTGGGATCACCTTTAAACTTCTCAGGTCCTGCTGGGCAACAAAAGGTGCAGCTGCCGTGCAGCTTATCCCAGGAGAGTTAAGGCAGAATCCAGCCTCACCAGCCTCCCACTGTGGTGAGGAGTGTTGGAAAGCAAGGGGGTTCTGCCCCATCTCTCGTAAGACCGCACGCCAGCCCCGGTGCCTCTTTGTGCACCCGATGTTGTATTATCTTTGTTTTGTCCTGGCAAGATTGTAAAAAATTGCCATGTATCCGAATACCAGATCGTGACACCTCTGCAACTGCATGTTGGTTCGAGTAAGATGCCATGGCTTGTGTAAGAGCTTAATACATCAATGACTGCTCCAAGTGCTGACAATACAAAATGAGTGAGCTTTCCCCAACCATCAGATCAGATACAATAATCTTGTTACAGAACATTTATGCTTAAATTTAAATTTATAAAGCATTGCACAGGATTTTAACCATCCTATTTCACTGACCATAATGGAAATTGTCTGACTGCATGCCCTACAAGCTGCTGATAAAATGCATGTGTTAGATACTAAGGGCAAGATATATGAAATTAATTGGGTGCTGCTGTGCTGGGATTTGTAATGCCTAAACTTTTAAGCTGCTTGACTTCCTTTCTGCTATCATGGTCCTGGATTAGATGGCCAAGACTTAGTGGGAATAGCAGTATAAATCAGTGGGAGCACATAGCTGCTTCACAGCAGCCAGCAAGTTCTGTCGGAAGCCTCTTTATTCTAGCCACTATGAAGCTTTAGCTATTGCTATGTACTGAATTACTTTTCTGACCACGGTTTAGCAGCTTACTCTGCAATTAGAAGGCACTGAAGACGCCTTCTGTATTTCCAAATGACGTATCCAGAAGGTAGAGATACTTATCCCCTTCTGTGTGAGGGGATGAGGCAGAAGAAACACTTCAAGAGAAGGCATTAAGGGTGATGGCTCTCTTACACAAGGGCTCCCAAGTTAAACCTCCTTTCCAGCATGTGTGAAATCAGCAATCAGTTGCTTCCTCTGCCTGAACTAATTGTATTTCCTACCACCCAAAAGATCAATCTAAGATGAGCAGATATTATCAAACTCTTTTCTGAAATGCACTGCAAATTTGTGATGGCCATAACCCTCCAAATTCATTCCCTAAGCCAGGTCCCCAGAAAAATGTTCCTGGCATCACCATTCTCTAACCCTCAGTCCTCAAACAGATATTTTAATCCTAATGGTCACATGCTTCCCAGCCTTTCATAGAATCACTAAATGTTTGTGGTTGGAAGGAACTTCTGGAAGTTATCTGGTCTAACTCACCTGTCCAAGCAGGGCAACCTAGAGCTGATTGCCGAGGACTACGTCCAGATGGCTTTTGGATATTTTCAAGGAGAGAGACTCCACAGCCTATCTGGGCAACCTATTCCAGTGCTCGGTTGGTTACCCTCACAGCAAAAAAGTTTCTTGATTTTCAAACAGAACCTCCTGTCTTTCAGTTCATGCCTATTGCCTATGGTCCTGTCACTGGGCACCACTAAAAAAAACCTGTCTCTGTCCTCTGTATCCTTCCTTCAAGTATTCATACACATGGATCAGGTCCTCCTGAGCCTTCCCTTCTCCAGGCTGAACAGCTTTTCCTCGTATAGAAGAGATGCCCCAGCCTTTTCATTCTCTTCATGAACCTTTGATGGACTCTCTCCAGTTTGTCTTGTACTGACGAGCCCAGAACTGGGTACATTACTTCAGAAGTGGCCTCACCACTGCCAAGCAGAGTAGAAATATTACCTTCCCAGACCTGGTGGCAACCCCTTAATGTAATCCAGGATACACTACTTGTCTTCTTTGTGGCAAGGGCCCACTGTTACTTCATGTTCAGCTTCTTGTCTAGCAGGACACCCAGCTTTTCTGCAAAGCTGCTTTCCAGATGGGCAGTCCCCATAATATATTGGTGCATTTCCACTCTGCTGTTTCCGTTTTTCCTATTTCTCAAGCTCCTGCATCATGAACAAGTAAAATGTGTCGGGTTCTTTGATATTGGCTGCCTGAAGCCTTGCTTCTGAACAGTTTGAGTTACTGTTTCCAGGAAGCAGCAGCAGTACCACCACACCCCTGTTCTGATGAGATGGGGAAGAGAACCTGGACAGGGCTAAGGAGAGAAATACAAGGATAATAACACTGCACATACTGCTGGATTTTTGAACAGGGAGACCAAATTTATGCACTTGACATAATATGTCACCAGAACTAGACCAAGGTTCAAGGCCAGGTTGGATGGGGCCCTGAGCAACCTGCTCTAGAGAGAGGTGTCCCTGCCCATGCAGGGGAGTTGGAACTAAATGATCTTTAAGATCCCTTCTGAATCAAACCATTCTATGATTCTATGAACTACAAGTCTTTCATGCTCATATGTAAAAGATCTCACCACATATGTAAGGTTCTCACCAAAAGAACAATAGTTCTTTTCAGTTCTCTCCTTCATTTGCTGCTCAATGCCAGATTATTCTATATAAATGAATTTTCAATATATACTTCAGGTGTTATTTATGCATTTCATAGTAAATGGAGTTTGTCTTTAAAATTCAAACATCCCTGAAGTATTAATCACTGTAGGAATCAAAAATTATGTTTACTCATTTCACCATAGTTGTCACTCACAAAGAGAACGACCTCTTCAAGAAAAGCAAATGATCTGTACCCAAATGCATAACATAAACACAGGGGTGAAACAGGATATTTCAAGGTTTAAATCACACAGAGGTAAACAATAACAGTCCTGAGACATAGACAGAGTTTCAAGTCCTTTGTCCCATATCCCTAGTGCCTTGTTTAGTATTGCAGACACAACATTAGTCACACAGTTAAATTATAATTCAAAAGTAGTTAGAAGGAGTCTGAGCAGAAGTTAGGAGACCTATGCATTATTTCAAATTCCTTAATTTCTTTCCAAGTGAGCAAATCCCCAAACATATTTGTATCAGAATTAGAATTACGCATATCTATTTTTATTAATAAAAAAGATTTTACATAGACAAACATTTACTAATTATAATTATTGCTGGGATTAGCAGGAAAGCAAGACATATTCTAACTGCACACTTTATATTTTGTGATAATCCTTTGAATTATTTAATTGTATTGGGTGTATAACAAAGAAACAGTGCACTACAACTTATATTGCTATAGTTCATGACCTGCTGGCATTAACTGAATTGTACATCTTATATAACTTTGCTCTAAAATATAATAGATGTGCTCTTGAAACATGATTTTGCAGGCTGTTCTGTCAGACCCTTGGCTGGAGCCCTTAAAATTCATACAAAAATCTCATCATCACTATAGACCTGTTTACTGTTATATGCAGAAACTTGTCCTTTCTTGTTTATGCCTAAGAAGAAAGGTTGAAACACAGTAAATTTTCTTGTTCTTATTATGTCTGGAACTTCATACTAGCCCTTGCAAATTGGCAAGAAGATTCAGTTTATACTTAGCTCTAGGTAACATTACCAATTCTCTTACCCTGCTTAACATGGAAAAACCATTCTTGTTGTTCACTCAAAATGCTGATATGTGCTGGTGACAGAAAGATACCTTCTGAGGTATGGGGGTTTCAGAATGGCTGCATTTCATTTTGCAGAGTCTTGAGATTCTAAGAAGTCCTCATGGAATATGGCAAAGACAAAATTAAGGATTCCTAAAGTAACTCTGTAAAAGTATACATAAAACTTAATAAATCATGTAGACTTTACTTTGGAGTAACAATCTCTAACATATCAGAGGGATGAGGGACCTCAAAAAACACTTCCAAAACCTATCACTAAGTGTAGCTTTATATTACTACATTATACACCAGCTGAGGAAACTTCTTATTCCCGTTTTTTAGTAATTTAACAAAGCATTATTGTGTCTCTCAGCATTTGACATTCAATTTGTTAAGCGTCACTGAAGAAAAATAAAATGAAAAAGACATCAGTTAATACTGTACTCTTTAATGTTTCATCATCCCATGATTCGCGTGTTTTGCCATGTTGACCTAATTTGCCATGACAGGAACATGGTCCTTGTTTCAGAATATTCCAAGTGTTGAAATGACTAAATCTTAGTCAGAATTGTATGCTAACTTAGCAAACAGAGCCAGCTTTACTGACATTATTGTAACAGTTCAAAATAAAGGTATATCTTTAAGAAGACACAGCTATATTTAGTGCTATTTCATAAAGACAGGCAAGGGAGGAGAGGTGGAAGAGTCACACTCTATGTCAAGGAAAACCATGAGTGTATAGAAGTCAACTATGGTAATTGTGGTAGCTCTATTGAATGCCTCTGGGTCAGAGGGGTTGTCTCCAGAGGTGACCTTACAGTAGGCATCTGTTACCAACCCCCAAACCAAGACAACGTGATCAATGAAGTGATACTCAGGTCACTCAGGCAAGTTTCAGGTCAACAAAACCTCATCCTTGTGGAAGACCAACTAGCCGGACATTTGCTGGGACAGCACCGCAGTTCACCTGACATCCATCAAGTTCCTGGAATGTGTAGACGACTGTTTCCTCGTACAAATATTGGATGTGCCAACCAGGAATGGGGCACAGTTGAACTCACTAACCAAGAAAACCTGCTCTGTAGCATTTCAGTTAGTGACAGATTTGGCTGCAGTGACCACAGTACTGTGGAGTTTGGGATACTGCTGAGCACAATGAAGGTTAATTCCAGGACAAAGGTTTTAGATTTTAGAAGAGCAAACTTCAGCTCGCTCAGGGCTCAGTTGGAGAGAGTCCCATGGGAAGCTTCCATGGAGGATAAAGGAGATTGTGAGTGCTGGGAGTTTTTCAAGAACACTCTCCTAGATAAGCAAGACCAGTTCATCCCCTTTAAAGGCAAGGGAAGCAGCCTGAGCAAGAGACCCCCTTGGCTTAACTGTCAGCTTCTGAGTTTTCTCAGAACCAAAAGGGAAACATACCAGAGGTGGAAAAACATAACATTTATGACTGGAAATCACAAGGGCATTGCCAGGATATGCAGAGATCTATTTAAGAAAGCAAAAGTTCAGCCTGAGCTAACATTGGCCAAAGGTGTCAAAAACTTCAAGAAAGAGTTCTTCAAAGACATTAACAACAAGCAGTAACAGAGTAATAATATTGGCCCACTATTAAACAGGAGAGGTAAAGTAGTCACTAACAATGCTAAAAAGGCAGAGGTCCTCGATGTATTTTTCACCTCTGTCTTTACCAGTGATGTTGGGTTCCAAGTCATAAGAGCAAAAGTCCAGGTTGATGCAGACACCAACCCACTCTCAGTGAAAGAAGAATTGCAGGAGCCTGACCCATACAAATCAATGGGCGCGGATGCCATCCACCCTAGGGTGTTGAGAGAGTTGGCTGATGCCGTGGAGTTCAGGAGATGTCCCTGAGGACTGGAGGAATGCTAATGTTGCTCTCATCTATAAGAAGGGTTCAAAGAAGGACCCAGGTAACTGTAGACCCATTAGTCTCACTTCAGTACCTGGAAAGTCATGGAGCAAATAATCCTGGGGACTGTCACAAGTCAATTGAAGCACGTGATTGGGAAAAGCCAACATGGATTTACCAGGGGCAAATTGTGTTTGACAAACCTGATCACCTTCTGCAACAAAACTACCTGCTCAGTTGATGCAGGGCAAGTGGGGGCCACCGTCTACCTGGACTTCTCCAAGGCTTTTGTTATGGTCCCCCACAGCCTCCTTCTGGAGAAACTGACTCGTTATAGACTTGACAAGTGGTCTGTGCAGTGGGTGGGGATCTGGCTGACAGATCATACCCAGAGGGTGATAGTAAATAGTTCCTCCTCAAACTGGCAACAAGTCACAAGTGGGGTCCCCCAGGGATCAATATTGGGTCCAATGCTGTTTAACATCTTCGTAAGTGACCTGGATTTTAGGACCAAGATCACCCTGATGAAGTTTGCTGTTGACACCAAGATGAGTGGAGAGGCTGACACTCCAGAAAGGGAGGGCCGCCCTCCAGGATGACCTAGGCAGACATAGAGGAGTGGGCTAGGAGGAACCTTATGAAGTTCAACAGGGGGAAGTGTAAGGTTTTGCATCTTGCCCAGGAGTGCATTTCAGACTGAGATACACCTGGCAGGAGAGCAGCCCTGTGGAAAGGGACGTGGGGGTTTTGCTGGATAACAAGCTCAACGTGAGCGAAGAGTATGCTTCAGCAGCAAAGAAAGCCAACAGGATGCTGGGCTGCATCAACAAGGGCATCACCAGCAGAGATAAAGAAGTCATCATCCCGCTCTACTCAGTGTTTGTTGGACCACACCTGAAGTATTGCATTTATTTTTGGTCCCTGCTCTACAAAAAGGATGCTAACAGGCTGGAGAGGGTCCAGAGAAGGGCCACAAGGATGATCAGAGTACTGGAGGACCTGCCATATTAGGAGAGGCTGAGAAAACTGGGTTTGTTCAGACTTGCAAAGAGAAGGCTTTGGGAAGACTTCATTGCTACCTTCCAGTACATAAAAGGTGGCTACAAAGAAGATGGAGACTCCATTTTTACAAGAAGTCACATTGAATGGACAAGGGGTAATGGGCACAAGCTGCTCCTGGTGAGATTCTGATTGGACACAAGAGGTAAACTTTTCACAGTCAAACATGGGAATAGTCTCCCAAGGGAAGTGGTAGATTCTGCCGCATTGGAAGTTCTAAGTCTCAGCTTGACAGGATGCTGAGCCATCTCATTTAAATTATAGTAGTACCTAGAAAGGTTGGACCAGATGGTCCGTTCCAACCTGGCATTCTACAGTTCTATGATTCTGTGATTAATGAGACATGATTTATTTAGGTACCTAATATTTTAATTGCACCGTTTAGGGGCTGCTCCTTCCTCATACAGAGCATTGACATTCTCCTTATATCAGATGTAAATGTACTTATTTAGTGTCTTGCCGGATTAGGCAAAATTGAGCTGTAAATCCAAATTTTTTAGGGCTGTCTGACACACTAAACCAATCTCACAATATAAGACCTTCAACAAGAATAAGACATGTAGGCTAGGAAGTTAAAGCAATAGCACACCTTCCATCCATTGGTCACATATTTAAAACCATCCATATCTGTTATCAATTAAAATCCTTATGCATTGACAGCAGTGGCTACTGCAGGAATTTCAGCTATAGTGGACAGAAGTCCACATCACAAAACTGTAAGTACAGGTGGTCTAATACTGTAGCATTTAAAGATCTAAAGTGAGAAGATAAGAACTGGGACCCTGATAAAATTAGTTTTTCATCTTAAATAAAACCATCCCACAAAAAGATTGAGGCATTCTGACATTATTGTAAGTGAGATTCTATTTCCACATTTAATTATCCTGTGAATACAAAAGGACCTACAGTGATCATTACCATTAGGCACTAATGCACAAATGCAAAAATTCAGAAAACCAGAGAAGAAGGTTGAGAAAAGTGGTGAAGATTTAGGTTAGATGTCAGACTGGAACATTCTGCTGAAATTATTGCAAAATACTTGCTGGCAGACAGAATAGTAAATCTGGCCAACTCCTTTTATTAAAAGTATTCTCTATGCATTATTTATTTACAAATAATCACCTTCCAGATATTTAAGTATTAGAGAGACTCTGTTTTTCCCAGAAACTTAAGCAATTTACCTATCCCAATGTAACCCATTTATCCAATTTATCTTCTTTTTTATTCTACAAGCTACCCGTAATTTGAGCTGTCACATTAATATATAGTGATTCCAGTGCACTTAATCAGGACAACTCTAAAATGAAAAAATGGAAAGAAGTGCATAAACATTTACAAGGTCATCTGCCAGCATGTCATTTCATGAGTGAAAGTATCTTATGAGGCACACTTTAACCTTAAAAGAGAAGGTCAACACGAGGATACTTTTTTTTTTTTTTTTAATCCCTAGATGCATATGTTTCATATGTACTACTTAGTATCTACCATTCCCATGAGATAATTACTTTGAAAATTATTAACTCCAAATGTAGCGCCACAAAAAGTAAGATAAGCATTTGAACTATTGCACTTACAACCAATTTCACATATTTTTCCCCTATGATCCCAAATTAGTTTTGGCAACTTCCACTGATTACCAGGTACTCACACTTTTGAGTATTTTATATTGGTTCAGTAGAATGGATTAGTTCCCGTTAGTTGTGTTCTCAGAAGTTTGGAAATTACTTTGGATACACTTTCTACAACATTCCTTTTTCTTCTGGTGCACACCTATGATGGAATTTAAGACTTTTAACCCTGATTTGCAAATGTTCCAGTAACCTTTCACAGTAAAGAACATTTCCTGAGGGGGCATAAAAAAATCTGACCTAGCAGTGGAAATACAAGCTTTATGAGAATCAAAGCCACTTCGCAAAAACCTGAAAATATTATTTAATATATTTTTTAACTTTCCACATGCATATAGGAGTACATTTCTGAGTGTAAGGAAAGCAAATCCATTTCTTCCAGCAAATGAGACAACAGATAGGCAAAATGGAGGAAAAATTTGTTAATTATTTTCATCTACATGGGTTCCTGCCTGTCACATTGTTATCCAAAACTTAACATTAAGATGTAGCCTGTAGTCCAGTTAAATGTGGGGCTATGAAGTACGGCAATTTTTGTCAATGTGCTCTTAGTGTCCAAAAAGCTGATATCACTCCAGTCAAAGAAGCTTTAGACTAGATTCCAATAACAGAATATGGAGAGGACCACTTCTGGGATGTAATCATTTAGTTTAGATGTCTAATTTGGATGCACACAATCACACCCTGAAAATACATAGCACTCAACAGTGCATAGAGGCACCTAGACAATTCATATGTGGACAATATAGATGTACATTCTGGGCCAAAGCCCATGCAAGGTTATTACTTTGGCATATTTCTGTTGTTTGGGAAAGTCAATGAGGAGCCTTTTGAGTGACTAACTCCACTGATATCTCTATTCTACCAGTCACTCAATCAGTTTGATGATTTATAATGCCAGATACTATGTTATCCAAACATTTGTTCCATATTAGATAAGCCCCAGGCAATCCTGTGTCCTTCTGGTCAGTTGCCTTTTGTGCTGAAACACGAGATCAGATTTATATCTCTGCAAAGCTTTTTTCCAGGTCTCTGTTTTCTGCGGGGTATATAAGGACAGCACTGATGCTCCTGTGCTCTGAGCATTTATTCAGGCCGTCACTAACACCAATTTCCTTCATCCAATGCCAACATAGAGAACCACCATGCTGTGACATAACCAGAAATTAACAACATGTAGCTCCCTATTTTCATTTTTTTAATTTACAGGTCCAGTTAAACAACTAGCAGAGCAATGGGTGCGTTGATGGCTGCATTGAAAAGAGGTGACAAAAATTAAGAGCAATATTTAAAGACATAAAAGTAAGATAAAAAAGGATTAATGACCTATTGCCACTTAGTTTATCAACACAAGTCTTGTCATTAGATTCCCAGCTAGCTAAAGGATCACTTTCAGTCCAAAGAGTTCTTCTTTCACTCCATGTTTTCACTCAAGTTATTCACATTTTATTTTTTCAGGAATAATTCCTTCCTGTAGTAACCCAGGGCTTTGTCACTTCCAGATTAAATCATGGTATATGGCACCACTCAGAACTACCCAAAAAGGCAGAATTTGGTGGCACTGCTTATTAAGTAACACAATGAGACAATACTTGGCTGCACTAGCTATAACGCACAGAACGAATTTTGCAGTGGTCACTTGGAGCCATAAAACTGCTCATAGCAGGGGAGCATGAACCTGATGAACTTTAAGGTCCCTTCCAACCTTAACCATTCTAAGATTCTATGAAAACTGCAAATAGACACATTTCTGACTGTGCAATACTCCTTGTCCCTCACTCTCTCATATCACCATAGCAAATCTAACCTCAAGTTTTTGCACCAACACTGCTGTGCCATTAACAACAGCATCAGTTTTGCATAGAAGTTCATCTGTATTTGATTTTTTAAAAACTGTTACTATGTTAGCTGATAACACTTCTCATTAACAGAATACTCAAAACACAGACAGTTTTTCCACATCTTACTCAATGCTAAGCTACAGACCAGACTTTAGCATGGCAAGGAACAAAGTTCTGTTCTAGGCTAAGTTTAGAATTGCTTTAATTAAAAATACAAATGCAGATATACCTCGAGATCTACTTTTCACTGGGACCTTCTATGTCTTGTGATTAGACCAGGTCTTGTTCCTTGTGTTCTTTCAGGCTTTTTTAAGCAGACTGATCATGGAGCTGTAGGGGTTGTGCAGGGATTAACTAAAAGACATTCTTTTGACTTTAAAAGGTTCATGGGAGTTCTCAATTTAAAATTTAAGGTCGTATTTGGAGAATAAGTGTTTCTATGGAAAACTCTTTAATATAAACATAAACAAACAAGTGTATTTCCTGGAAGATAAATAAATCCATATCTTGATATGTTAGTTTCATCCTGTGGATGCAGTCCAGCTACTGAACCAGTTGTAGTGTAATACTGTAATTACCATAATTCACAATTACCATTTTTAACTAAGGTAGTTTAAAAAATCTCTTTACAGCTACAACCCAAACATAGATATTTACCATTAAGTCTATTCGTGTTACATTTCATCCCATCTTTACCTGTCAATCAATGCCTAAGACAGTGTCAGTCTAATTCTATACATACAATGTAATTATGTTGTAAGTAGAAATCCTCCTATTAAATATAACAATGCTTTAGACATGGGTAGACTAAAGAAACAATGCTCTACAGAGTTGTGTACAATGATTCTTACCTAAACAAGGAGCTGAAATGTCATGTGAAGATGAAGCGTAAGTGATTGATACATCATTTTTTGTACTAGTTAAGATACTGTATGCAGTCTGACTACTTCACAATGCACTCTGAATACAAAAGCTTTGTGTCATAATGCTGGTTGAAGATATATATTTCTGTTACTGATTTAACCTGTTTAAATTACACTATTGTTTTCAAGGAAACCTTATAATGCTTCTTAGACAAGTGACATGTTTTCCTTTTAGCTTTAGCACTTTATGGAAGAAAAGATGAAGCTGAGAGATCATCAGATCTAGGAAGCACGTGCATCAGCTATTATCAGTCACCTAGCTTATACTTGTCTCATTAATGTGGTTTCAGAAGAAGGTCAGACCTGTAGCAGATGTATTACTCAGGTGACAACAGGAACATCAGCAATGATGCGTATCACTCACAGAAGTAAAACCTCTCTGCTTGGGCTGTTGCTGCCCACTCAGGACATCATTACAATGAATAAATAGTCTCACAAGTGTATATAAAAAAGAACTGTCATCAGTGTACTTCCTTTAAATCTACAGATCTACTCAGATGCAGATAAAGGAGGAATTTTTTGAGAGAGAGAAGGAAAAGTGAGTTTTATCATCTGAAAAGAAACATACAAGGCTGGTGCATTTCCAAAGCATGGAGTAGAAAAAAAGGAATACTGTGGATTAACAACCTCAAAACTTCATGTGTTGGGGCAACAAATGACCTGTACACTAACCATGACCATGAGCAAGAGGGCTGCTGTGACTCGCTCCTGTGTGCCGTAGCAACTAACTCCTCCCAGACTTGTTCTCCTGTACCTTTTAAGGAAACTGAGTCTACGCTAGGTCTAGTGCTGTTGTGTTAGGATGCAGGTCAGACCACAAAGACTAAGAGGACAAAAAAAGGAGATTGTAGAAATAGGAATATGTAGTACCAAGTTCAGTTGAGAAGGCTGAAACAGAAGTAAAGTTGGTTTTTAATTTTTCATTTTATATATATATATATATTTTTTAATTATTTAGGACCACCCCTCTGAATCCTTTTTGGGACCAGCCTAGCCATCTCTGGCAGAGGCCAAAGTAAAATTATTTCTGAGTTTTGAAAAGGCTAAATTTGACTCAGACTATTATCAGTCTTAGAACACTTCTTTCTATCACATACTTTGCTCAAAATCTTTAAAATGGCCTTCAGATTTTCTTTTTTTATTTAAAATTAGGACTATTTGAGGTTCTGTTTTCAGATATTTTCATATCCATGCAGTATTTGACATACAAGGAGAGGCTGAAAGAGCTGGGACTGTTCGGCTTGGAGAAGAGAAGTCTCAAGGGGAGATCTAATTAATGTCTGTAATAAATACCTGATACAGCTGAGTAAAGAAGATGGAGTCAGACTCTTTCCAGTGGTATCCAGTGAAAGGACAAGAGGCAAAAGACACAAATTGAAAAGCAGGAAATTCCACTCAAACAAGAAAATATTTTTTACTTGTGAGGGAGGTCAAACACTGGAACAACTTGCCCAGACAGGCTGTGGAGTCTCCATCTTTGGAGATACTGGAAACCTGACTGAGCACAGGCCAGAGAAACCTTCTCCAGCTGACCCTGCCATGCACAGGGAGTTTGACTAGAGGATTTCCAGAGGTGTCTTCCAACCTCAGTCATTCTGTTATCTTGTGATTTCTCAGTCATCAGCCTGGTCATCAGAAAATTACGAAGGAAAAAAATATTTTCACAACTCTTTCAACCTTTGGAAAATTTTGGAATCATTAGAGTTTCCATATATTGCACAAGACTATTTAGAGATTAGCATAGCATTGGAAGTTTAGCACAAGCACAACAACGTTTAATCTTGATAAAAAGCACTGGTAGCTTTCATATGAATTCTCCAAGTTCATTTATCTGTTACATTTTTAATCTGTTAGGGTTTTTTATATATTTTTTTGTCACTCAATTTCAAATAATATCTTTGAGATTAGAAACTGAATCCCTCTACATGCATCACAGCTGCCAGCTGATAGACAATCAGTTACTGCTGAATGAAGATAGTTCTTTAGCAAAGTAACCTTCATCTACAAGTTTAATGGACCTCACTCCCCTACAAAGTACATTCAAGAAGCTCTGATCCCTTATAACCCAGTTATGCACAGCTCTGAACATCAGCTGGAGTGCACTTCCTGCCCTCTGCTCTCATTTATATCCCCATTTATATCCTCTAGAGGCATGCAGGATTTCCTCGAGGTGCTTCTTGGTGCACCTTGAGGCAAGTCCCCACGCAGTAGTTTTACCCTATTTACCATAACTGTTTGTCGTCTTGACAGCTACACAAAGTGCGGCTTACGTTGAAGTCACTCACTGAATATATTGAGGCACTGCTTTGAAAATATATGCCTGTAGTTTCAAAGTCAGGCGAATTTCCATGTACAGCTGAATCAAGATTTAGGGGAGATTAATGAAGCCTCTCTCAGCTGATAAAAAAAAAAAAAAAAATTGTGTAGACTTTAGAATAATCAAAGAGTTAATCTAGTTTCATTCCTACATGACTAAAACTCACTGGTAGGCTTTTATTATATTAATTTTCTGAACTTACAAAGCAAAAACTCAGTAACCGAAAGTAACCAAAGGGGCTGTGTGGTAGAAGCAGAAATGAACTGTGTCTTTTGAAGTGTTCCAGAGAAAATGTGTTCTGAATATTTAAGTCTCAAGTGAGTTACCAAAGGTTATTCATTCACAAGTGAGATAAATTCATACCTGTCAAATTGTCTGGATCCTCTGTGTGATCACTAGGGCCTCAAATCATTTATTTTTTTCCCCAGCGAAAGTTCAATATTTTCAAGTATCCAAATTTAGTAGCATTTCCTGTGTCTGAAAGTAAATTAATTCATTTTCCTTTCATCTCACTTTCTGCTTCTACTAGACTAGTGTGGAAAAAAAGATAAATTCAGGTTGTCTGACATAAATCGTTTTAAATACGATTTCACAGTGCAAACAGTCTGCAACTTCCTTACAATAGATACTCTATTTGTAAACAGAGTCTTTTTAGTAAAAGACTGTGAGTGATTTTAAATGGATGTGTAAAATTGTATTTCAAACTAATTCAACACCTGCTTAGCTCTTGAGCACTTTTCCATGGCTCTCTCATGTGCAAAAGAAAGGTGTATGAACTCAAAATATTTCCTTCTTCACTTTGATACTTGATCCAAAAGGAATTACTACATGCAGCCTAAACTTGTCTTGTTCTAATAGCACGAATGACTGTTACCATCATGTAAAGTGTGGGCTGAATTTTGTATCAGACCTGTGGATTGCAGAAAATTCAAAGGAGCAGGGTTAAAAGAGAGGTGAGGAGTCAGCAAAAATAGTAAAAACCTTACATTTTCAAAGAAAAAAAAGATGGACAGGGCAGGCAGCAGAGAAATAGTTTGTTCATGAAGCTAGAACAGCAAAAATGGTTGACATAAGCACTTCCCAGGAGTCATGTAATTGAGAGACACAAAAAGAGACAGAAACACATACTGTGGACTTTTCCTCTATTTCGCTAACTGTTCTTTCTGCTAACTTCACGTATTAGCAAGATCAGAGTCACTGCACCACCAAGTTTTTGTAAAAGAATATTTTTACATTTCTGACTGCATGGTAAAGAGCTTGATTTTATCTATCTCAAATAATAATTCTGATTTATATATTTGTATTCTATACTTTTTACTTTTTCTGGTTTTGTTGGTGAAGTGCTGTATTTCGCAGCATTTGTGTCCTAACTTTTGCTGCATTTGGCATCTCAGTGTGATGAGGTAAGATGGAATTTCAAATAAGGAAACAGGGCAAAATTTGGAAAACCTCTGTATATTTTCTGATGCCTAGATAAGCAATTTCAGAATTCTTAATTCTCTGTGTTAACTACTATGTTACATGTCACAGATAGCAAAATGCTTTCAAGAATATATCTTTCTTTCTTTTCAGTTTTCATATTTCAGGGTAAAACTGTAAATTCTCCCTTTAAGTAACACTGATGGAGTTGACTTTTTTTTTTTTTCCCCTGAAAATCCATTCTTAATTTTTATTTTGAAATCTATGTACTACTCCTCAAACCTCACTTTGGATACACTGGTTCTGAAAAACGCAGCTAACTTGGTATCTGCTTTTTTGATTATGTCTGTTTCACGACAGGGAATCACTAGAAGAGGAGAGTTAAAAAACCGAAATACTCAATCAAAGCAAAATTGAAATATTTATTCTCAAGAAGTAAAAACGGAATTATTCCATGCTTGTACCTATAATAAGACTATAGTCTTCCTTCGGATGACATTTTTTATATTTACATACACAGGTTAGAGTGTGTGTACAAGAATATTATTACTGCTATTACATAGTAACTACTTTATCTGACCTTTAAGTATAATAGAAAGTTTGTGCAACAACAACAAATATTTAATTTCTAGGGTTCTGATAATACTAATAGTGTACTATTTACACTGTTGTAATCTCCAACTGCAGAATTTACTGAACTGACATACTCTGATCCCATTTAGGGGAGAATCTGGCCCAATGGGGTCAGAGAAAAATGTAGCAGCATATGTATATTGTATAAATACAAATAAAATAGATCACAAGGTATTCAGAAAATGACAGCTACTTTAATTCTTAAAGGGCTTAGTCTTTCAGCCCCTTTAGAAATTATGAAATGAAGAATAACAAAAAAACAACCCCCCATTATTATCCAAGCACAAGTGGTATAAGATCATTTATCTTGATGGATGTCACCTTAGAGCACATATTATCCCTATCTCTCAAAGTGTTTTTTCCCCCTTATTTCATCTCTGACATTCATTGTAAATTTAATGATCCACATACGATTTGCTGGTGTCTCAGTCTGGTGTTTTGAATCATGAAACTAGTGCTAAATTTATGGCACTGCAGTAGCACTTAGTGAATCATTAAGCAGTACAGTGATTTTAATGATTTGGATCATACTGGACCTCATCACTGTATAATGAGGTTCCATTTAGTGTAAATTTTATGTAAAAATTCAATTTGCAAACCAACAACATGAAACTACAACATTTTTTCTAACATGACATTGTATTTATTTATCGTGATTTCCACCAGTGCTTCACACGGGGAAAGAAAATGTTATCTCATTACAAAAATAATTTTTTACAGTCCTTGCATCACTGAAAAATACATACTTTCAGACTGGTATATTTGTAGAAATATCTTCTTAAACAGAAATCTCTTGAGGACTCAGATGTGGTTATTAAAGTGCGCTGAATTAGATTGCAATATTACTGATCTGGCTAAGCATTCGGAGAAGTTCTGGTGTCTAAGGGGATCCACCAATGCACAGGGGAACATTAATTGCTGCCCATCTCAAGAGCAGTGGGTCACCTCTTTGGTATTTCCATTACAAACTGTTTCTCAAGCTGAAGTATTCCACACCAAAAAAAAACCATCAAAAATACTTACAGATAATACTTGGATCATTTTCTAATTATGTTTCATCTAACCTCATGTTAGTATGAACTACTATGGTTGGGCCAGAGTCCTAAACCAGAACAACCTTAATGGGACAAAGCACAGTTCTTGAACAGTTTTGCGTTTCTTCTAGTCCATATGACATGCGTTTGAAGAACTTGAGCCATCTCATATAAACTATAGTAGTACCTAGAAAGGTTGGATTAGACTTTCCTCGAGGTCCCTTCCAACCTAGCATTCTGATTCTATGATTTATTTAGTTAAGTTATCGAAGCACTACATTACTTTTGAGGTGCTGTAAAAATGGGCATATCCTAAAAATCCTTAAATGAGTTAATCTCCTTGTTCAATAGCACATGGCAGCTCCAACTAAATATTTTACAGATGTCAAAGGTAAAAAAGAGGTGAATAGGGTGACAGACCTATTTTTTTCTCTCCAAAGGAAAAATCAAAGCAATGAGTAATAGTCACCATGCAGTAAATCAAATGCACATAAGTGACAAATAAGCAAAGTATCACAATGACCCTAACGAAGTCTCCAAGAAATGGCCACATTACAAAACATCCTACAATTGCACAGCCACTTTCCTGCATGATTACCCAAATCAGATTCCCATTGCCAGACACATAATGGAGAAACTTTCTGTTAAACAGCATCAATGGGTAAGAATTATGTAATATTACTTACCTGTGCATTTTTTAAATGGAGAGGAATATAACAGACATAAAAGCTCCTCTCAACCTTTTGGCTTTCTTTTCTACTGTGCAGCTGGTGGCACAATATTTTATGGAACCAGGAACATTCAGTAATCTGACATGCGAGATAGTAAATCTTGCTATATAAAGTTGAGTAGTTGCTGTGGAGTTGGAAAGAACAGTAGAGCAACTGTCATATAAGATCTCTAGCAAACAATTTGAGATACAACTTTTTAAAAATATTTGCAATTGAATCTACGTTTTTCACAGTGTTGTAATCCAAGGACTGCTAGCTCTGCAAAGCAAAACCTGTCTTTAGCCATGTATGCAGTGCTCAATGCATGTTTGCTTCTATGGGTTTAGAAAATAAGGCTTGCTTTCATTTTGCTGAAGGGATATACACATGCATGCTCTCACATATGACAGGTTCAATAATTCTCCTGTACCTAGGTTTGCAAGTACCAGTGCTAAACAAGCCCGGTTGCCTATGGATTTGTGTGTCACAGCTGATACCCTCTTCTGTTGTAGATGCTACGTTTCCAGGGAACCTGTCCTGCTCATGGGAAGCATGTCTGTTTTGTTGGACTCTCTGATGTGTAAGGACAGTTGAGAAGCAGTTGCAATATTTTCTTCAACTAGGACACTAACAGAGTCTCTCTCTTCAACCTTGCAATCTACACTACATATTTCCACAGATTTGTGATTTATAAAACCTACACTCTTCTGCTAAATTCTGTCAAAATTAACGAAAAGGTTATTAAAAAAGGGGGGGTTGAGGGAAAGAGCCAAACAGTCCTAGACCAAGGTAGTAGATCTTTTTCCTTTGTAATCAAATAAATAGAGAAAGTTGTGTTAGCAGTCTCCTCACAGATTGTATTTTGTTTAAATTAGGTAAAACATTTTAATTTGCTCTTGCCATGATCTCAAAATTTCATAACAATAGGATTTTTTAACATGCTATATCAACCCAGTTGAACCAGAGCATTCAGATCTGTCGATCTGCAATTTTTCTTTATAGCTGGTCCATCAAAACCACAAAAAGCCTTTGGAATCTCTAAAGGATGCTCTTATTATATCACAAGCCAGAACAAAAAACTTTTTAAAGTGAAAAAAAATCTGTTTCAGGTGAGACAAAGTAAACTACAAGGGTTGGCAAAGATACCCCAACATGCACCATTGTCTGAAACACTCTACGATTCCCATCTGCTTGTGCTGGTTTTGTAGTGAACAAAAATGTTTTTGTGGATAAATAAAGGTCTACTCATCGATCAGGCATGGTCAGCTCCTGACTATTGGCAAAATTCTGGTCAATTTTAGCCAAATTTGATAGAGCAATAGAAGACCCAAAGATAATGAATTGAAACAAGTCTTTCAGGAGTTAGCTGGTGGGCTAAAAATAGTCTCTGTAGGTAACCGTAAGCCTGCTGTCCTAAGTGGTGCATGCAGGTGGCCTGCTGGCACAAGTGCAGTCTGGAGTTAGTGACTCTTCAGTGTCCAGTTACCCAGTCAGAAGTTCAGGGGGGTAACTGTGGGCACCGTAGAGAAGAGAAACTTGCAGAAGGTGTGAAAGAGAATGGAAGGTGGTGCAGTAGGAAATGAAATAATTTAGTGCATTTATAAGATGTAGGATTCACATCCACAAGTGACTAAAAATCTCCACAACTTAATGAAAACATTTTTCCTCTTATTCTGGTGTCTTCTCAAACTAGCTTTACATAGTTAGTGAATAAATGATAGCCTGTCCTTTGGAAAACAGGACCTGCAGGATAGAAGCACTGTCCTGCATGGAATGGATGATAGACAAGACGTACATGCAGTAATCAAGATTTATTACATATAACATTGGGGTCTTAACTGTTCTGGACAAGAGGCACAAGTACAGCAAAAGTGTAGGGAAACTGGGAGATCTGAAAAGACATGCAGTTTGAATACAAAGGGTATATTAGCAGTGAATTTTACAACTTATAGTTAAATCAAACAACAAGGGTTAACCATTAAAATGCTGGCAGCTTATTTATCATCAAATTCTATACTAGGCCTAGAATATTATCACCTTTAAAGGATTCTACAGTCTTAAACTTAATAATGAAGATTACTTAACATTAAGTTTATTAGTAAACACAGTGAAAGAGTTCTTATTTCTCACCCTTGCCAGGCCACGGCTGGGTGTCCTTGGGGAGATTGTAATTCTCGATAATCAATCTCTCTGGGAGGCATCCCAGCTAGAGGAGAGAAGGTCCAGCAACCTTATGGGAAAGTGTACGGAAATCCCTCCAGTCGAAAATGGGACCAGGCTTTTATAGAATAAAGTGGATTGACTGCTGTCATTTAACCATTAGCCATAACTCTGACATCTCTCATTGGACAATAAAACAGTAGAAAAAACCACGAAGGCCTTATTATCACTAAGCAAACTCTGTTGTTTATCTGTTCATTCTTACTTTATCTGTTTCAGGCCTATCTGTAGCCAGGCTGGGCGTCACATTCTTCAACACCAGAGAGCAGTTGGTATTATGAATATCAGCTTGGCCTCTGTTTGTACCTTTTAAGGTTGTTACCAGCTAGGCCTTTTTCTTTCTCATGGGAACTTTTCCACTTCAGGCCTGAGGCCTGTAAAACTGAGAGATAAAAAGCAGTTGAATCATAGAGGGAAACTGAGGCAGGCATATTGAAAGATGGAGCGTCCTGCTACAAGCACCACCAGTTATAGTTCAAGTTATTGCAAGGACTTTTTGAAGTCATTCTGATTACCCAAGGCACCTGAACCTTACAAGAATTGTGATCCAGACAAGCAGTGTTCATACCAAATGATTCTTTGAGAGGTTCCTCAGCAAAGGCTAGCTAACTGACAGGCTAGCATGACAGCTTTTTGTTGGTTTCCTGAGCAGCTTTGTTCCACTTCATACAGAGCACACAGTTCACCCAACACAGAGATTAGATACCAACTAAAACTTCAACGCAGGTAACATGACATTATTCAGAAAAAAAAGTATTGTTCTAGTGTTTGGGCTGTGAGAAGGTAACAGTGTTCAGAAAAAAAAATATGCTATTGTCGAAGGTGACTTGTGATTCTGGCCAACAGTCTAAAACATCTCAAAGGTTAATGTACTTTTCAGAATATTTTATGTAAAACAGACACTTTAAAGGCAATTTGAATTATCCACCTCATAAATCAGCGCTATTTTAAATTTTGGCTGGAATCTGTCTGGAGCTTGAGTTACTTCTCTTAAAAAGTATAGATCAGTCATGTATAGTCTTTACTTTAAGGGTAAGACCACAGCTAAAAATTTTTAAAATATCATGTCTAAATGTGAAAATATATTTTTTTGGCTGTGAACAGAAATAAATAAATATATAAATAAACAAACGAGTGAACAAATAAATAAATAAATGAAAGGACCCAAGCAAAGCCTGAAAACAAAAAAATACTTCCTCACACACACGCAAATTCAAGGTTTGTGACAGATGACTGGAGGATGAACAGCATTTCAAGACTTGAAAGTCTATGTACTCTTTGATTTCAGACAGCTTTGTTTTGCCAACTGCAATTTCAAGCAGCCAGGGACAAAAATAATAGACACAGTAAACTTGGTTTTGGTATCTTTCTCAAAATATGACTACATAAAGTTGCATTTTTCTAAGTTCTTATTCAGTTATTTGTTGTAATAACAAGTAACTCTTCTGCTTAAAATTTAAGTGGTATGCTGCTGATTTTTTAAAACACTGTGTAATGTTTTGCAACTTAGTTATCTGGAACTATCTCTGTATCAGGGCACTGTCATCTGCAGCATCAGCTTAGTATGTTTTATTCAAGATCAGAATGTACTTGGCATGATGTTGGTTTTTGGTTTTTGTTGGTTTGTTGTTTTGTTGTTGTTTTGGGTTTTTTTTAATTTGTTGTTTAATTGCTGTGGAATAAAAATCTATATCATAAAAACAAATAAAATTTTCCTATAGGAAGAATTTCTGACTCTGGTCACTTGAATTTTTTCAGGCTGCTTCTCTCTTCTACACACAACAGCACTAGCCACTTTACCTACAGTGCTACTTCTTCTATGATCTTAATTTTATGGTTTAGTAGCTACTAACCATATAAAAACAAATAAGAAGCAAAAAATTGTTTGAAAATGACATGACTAATATCACAAGAAAGCATGAATGAAAATGACAGTGAAAAGCAGGATTTTGTTAAAGGGTATCCTCATCAGCTTAGAAACCCAGAGAGGTATTTGGATAAATTAAGATAATTGAAGGCTTTATTTATAAGAACAAATGGACTGCAAAAGAAATGGAAACTTTATTAATTCTGAGTCTGCAAATTAATTTCTTGTGCTTAAAAGCCTCATATTTTTCCATTTACAGACATTTGTTTTTCCCAATACTTTCAGTGCAGGCACTTTTGCTCCCTTCATTCTCTGGATCCTCCTTGAAATTAATAAAATGTGGGAACATAGATATTTACAATGTAAGTGCTAGTACACATGTACATGTGCATGCATTTAGCATATGGTGTTGAAACAATGGCAATGGTCTAGTTTTTTTATTAAAATCTAGAAGAACTTCATGAACTCAAAAATGTAGTTAGGTAAATTGTTTCCTGTACCATTGCTAGTTATTTACTTTGCTACTGAGTTCTGAAATATTCTTTGTAACATTAAGAAAGCTGGGATACAACATTATTCGTTCCAAACCTCTGAAATCTGTTGCTAGCCTATTGTTGATCTGATAACTCAGATTTTAAAATATCTGATCAGGGATTTTTTTCTGCTCCAACAGTTTTAATTTTGCAAGCCACTGGACCTTCATGTGAGCTAATCTTTTTACCTATTTTGTATGTGCATGGGGGAAATCTAATAAGGCTTTTTATTTAAAATAATGAATTTATGAGCACACACAGCAATTACTGACATTTCATAAAGTTTATATTGCTGTTTTGTATATCTCAAATGCTTATACCAGGGCACCAAAGAACTAAAAAAAATACTATGAAAACAGAGACTGAATGAGATGGTAGGTTAATACAGGAGTGAGTCCATTTTAAGAGCACAACTTTTGCTTTAATGCATTGTATTTCAAAGAGAATTGAACATAAGAGGTTCCATTTTCCACCTCTTTTACACTAATAAAATCTGTGTTAAGGATTTCTGCCATGGAAAGTAAATATATCCTTTCCTGTACCACGTACAGCAACTATAAGAAGAGTTGCATTAGGAGAAATGAGTGAGGTATGGCCAGGGAATCCTTAAAATAAGAGGAAGATGAGTGGATTCATTCATACAAAGCTGCTTAAAAACAGATAAAAGTAAAAACAGTGAGCGTAGGAATATCACAAAGTGTATGGTGATGTTAATATGTAGTTATGAGGCATCAGACTATATCTGGAATTTCTACTTAGTTCTGACTTCTGCCTAGCTGTCCAGTAAGTTCTGAGTGCTGTGCTTGAGCTTTGTCCAGTGTCCACTGTAGCATTACCTAGATTAATTCACATTTTGATGATTTGGACTTAATGAAGAACCAAAATATACCTAGTGGGCAACAAGCGAGAATTTTTCAGGTGAGAAAGAGGAAACATTTGAAAAATAAAGAAAGGACTGTAAAAAATAACAATAGTAGTAGCAATAGTAATAATGGGAAATTCCACAAGCCTGGAATTTAAGCTGCCATCCTCTTTCAAGGAATCTGTTTGAAGACACACGTTGTAATACTTCTTATATATATGTATTCTAATTAAGAGACTATCTGAATGGACAACATTCAACTACGTATAAACTTAACTAACCAACCTGCGCTTTATCCACCTTCATGACTTTATGAATCCCAGCTGTGTCATGCTCAGTCTTCCCCTCTGCAAATGGAAGAATTCAAATCTCTCCTCATAAATAGCTCCTACCATCACTAGAGGTATTTAAGAGTTGTACAGAAATAGTACTTAGGGATATGGTTCAATTAAGAACTTATCAGTATTAGGTAAACTGTTGAAGGTGGTTTTCAACCCAAGTAAGCCTGTGATTCTGTGATACTATGCCTTCTTATTTTCTATACTCTTCTAAAATCTGTTCTTCTCTTCTATGAAGAGGCCAGAACTATACACAGTACTCAAGATATTGAGCCAACAGTGTATTACACAGTAGGAAAATTACATGTTTGCTATGTTTGCTGTTCCTCCCATTCTTTGAGATGACCAACATTTTGAAGAGGTTTTTTTGGAGTTGCTCTGCCCACCAAGATGAGGATTTCAAGGGCTATCAACTTTTCCAATAGCTTTGACTTTCGGAACACTGTTCAGCATCTTAAAGACATAGATCAGATTTTATTTTCCTACATGTTTTACATTTATCTGCACTGAACATGATTTGCAATGTTTTTGCCCACTGACTCGTACTTTTTATGTTACTCTGGAGTTCACTGTCATTGTTGTAACATTTTACTCTAAAAGGTATTATCTGCAAACTTCCAAGATTGCTTGGTCTGATCCCTTCTCTGGGTCATTGATGAAGACTTTCCATAAAACTGGTTCAAACCACTGTTCATGTAGTGTCTCAGTATGGGATTATCTCTATTCTGAAGAGGGGCTAGTAAACCCTGTCCTTTCTTTGCTATCCTTTAAGCAACTTCCATAAAGGAACCTTTCTTCCCATCCTGTATCAAGTCAGTTTCTTTACATGGTGAAAAACCTTGTCAGAAATGTTTAAATCTAGAAAAGTTTCCATTCTTTTTAGGAAAGTTGATGCATATTTATTATAAATAGCTATTGCAAATTCCCTAGGTTTGAGGGCAGGTAGCTTATAATTTTTATCAAAAGCTATAATCTTGGCACTTTTCCTAGAAGACCAAAATAGCAAAAGATTCCTGTGTTAAAAACAGTTGATACAAATAAAATAAATGCATGGAATTTCATACTTTTATTTGAAATGCACCATATGTCCTCTAATACCTATGCACAATAGGGTGCAAGTTTAATGACTTGCTTTTTGTGCCCCTGTTGTAATTAGGTATTAAGAGGACATATGGCATGGTGCAGCCCTTGCAGTGAATTTTCTTATTTTTATGGTTTTCTGCTACAAGCATAACATTACCTCAGTGAAAGAATTCATTCACATGTTGCTTTCAACTCTGAAAATCCTTTCTAATTATGCATATTTATGGAAACTCAAAAGCAAATATGTAAAGACTATCAACAGGTGAATTATCAATAACTGAATAGCATAATCAGTTCAATGAGTATAATTTTAGGCAACATAGTAAATGTTGCATTTATTATGCTATGAATTGCAATGAGAGATCAGAATTCTTTATTGAAGGAGTGGCTACCTCCTTCCCATTCAAAATCACAGAATTACAGAATCACAGAATCCTAGGGGTTGGAAGGGACCTCAAAAGATCATCTAGTCCAACCCCCCTGCCAGAGCAGGATCACCTAGAGCACATCACACAGGAAGGCGTCCAGGTGGGTTTTGAATGTCTCCAGAGAAGGAGACTCCACAGCCTCTCTGGGCAGCCTGTTCCAGTGCTCTGTCACTCCCACAGTAAAGAAGGTTTTTCTGATGTTTATGTGGAACCTCCTATATTCCAATTTGCACCTATTGCTGCTTGTCCTATCACTGGACACCACTGAAAACAGCCTGGCTCCGTCCTCCTGACACTTGCCCTTAGCATATTTGTAAACATTGATGAGGTTGCCCCTCAGTCTCCTCTTCTGCAAGATAAAGAGATCCAGCTCCCTCAGCCTTTCCTCATAAGGGAGGCTCCCTTCATCATTTTGTGGCTCTGTGCTGGACTCTTTCAAGCAGTTCCCCGTCCTTCTTGAACTGAGGGGCCCAGAACTGAACACAGTATTCCAGATGAGGCCTCACCAGGCAGAAGAGAGGGGGAGGAGAGCCTCCCTTGACCACACCCTTTCTAATGCACCCCAGGATGCCATTGGCCTTCTTGGCCACAAGGGCACACTGCTTGCTCGTGGTCATCCTCCTGTCCACCAGGTGCCCCAGGTCCCTTTCTCCTACACTGCTCTCCAGCAGGTCAGCCCCCAACCTGTACTGGTACATGGGGTTGTTCTTGCCCAGATGCAAGACTCTACACTTGTCCTTGTTGAATTTCATCAAGTTTCTCCCCACCCAACTCTCCAGCCTGTCCAGGTCTCGCTGAATGGCAGCACAGCCTTCTGGCGTGTCAGCCACACCTTCCAGTGTGTAAAAGAAAAAATCTCCTTTTACATATACACTCCCCAAGTGAGTAACTGGCCTCACAGCTTTCTTTCCCTGATGTAGAATCCTCAGTTCTCCCTCAACTTCTCAAATCCCTGACTTACAACGCCTTTGGTATCTTCTTTCTTTATTCAATGAGTCTGACTCAGCTTAGACATTTTTCATTTTATCTGTCTGGTACAGAGCTCATAGAATCATTTAAAAAATGTATATTTTACAGGTAGAAACAAACTATGTTTAAGTAAAGGATTCAAAAATCGGGGAAGAAAAGAAAGCTTACGATTATATAAATATACAAAAAGGATTTCAATGAGCTAAGTCAGACTGTCTTTACTGTTGTAATGTCATTTTTAACTGGTCTATGGAATTTACTGCTAAAGAGGATACATAACAGTTTTTTGTTTTTTGGTTTTTGGGGTTTTTTTAATGCTCAGTATCAGACCGCACAAACAGGAGTTTTTTACTTGCTGTTCTTCAGGAAAGATGAATTTGCAGTGAGTTTCAGAGGACATATGGCATCTCAGTAATTCATACTGCACCAGCCTCCTAAACAGATTAAAACATTTCCTCTTGCATGACAAAAGCTGACACTCTGTTTCCCCAGCTGATAATCTAGGGGACATTACTAACATGCAGCAGTAGAAAACTGTATCAACACATAATATTTCATGAGTACACACAACAGGCACCACTCTTGCCAAGAGTCATTATTTTATTGTGAATCTATAATAGTTGTGGGGTTTTTTTTACCTAAAGTACTCATTCTTGAACAGTGTAAATAAATTAGGATGTTCGTTTGTGTGTATTTTATGAGTATGTCGTTATCTTTTCCAGAGGTACTGAAAACAGGATCCTAGTGCCCCTGAAAAGCTCGACATGCAATGAGGAAAGAGGAACCACTAAATTTGTTTCTGTTGTATGTCATGGTATTTACAATAGTTTAATATCTGTGGAAGGAATTATTCAAAATATTTTAATTTGGAGATTGGCATAACTGTGATGAATCACAGTCCTACAAATCAATATCATCTGAAAATTAAAAATAAAGCATTAAATTACTTCAAAATTATCACAACCTACCAAAAACACAGTGGGAAAAGTCAAGTGAGAGCAAACAGTGAAATCCATTAAGTATAGTCTCTGTGTCCTTTGATTGAAGACACAGTTGAAAGGGTGGCATTAAGGTTATTACCCCCCTTTTCAATTTTTCTTTTACAATGAGATCTGCAAATAAGTATACTAAGGGGTATAGAAATGTAAGAAAATTTACATTTAAAACCCTATACAAGTGTCCTACATTTGACATCGAATTTGTCAGGTAGAAGCTGCAGAATTGTTAGGTCAGCACTACATTTTTTGACTAAGAAAATATTATCTTGTCACACAGAACTTCTTTGAGTCCCCATTCTTAGAAGTACTCGTGGTTGCTTGCCCCTGTCCCAGTGAGCACTGGGAGGAGATCACAGTGCAGCAAGCCTTCCAGATGAGCTGTGAAGATTGATAAAATACAATCTCAAGTAGCTGCTGGCACCTCCCTGTCAAGCTTACTAATGAGTGCTGTGCTACTGCTAGTCAACTGTCACGTTACCTCCAAGTTATTAAACGGACACAGTGACAAACAATGCACAAAAAAAAAGGAACTGATAGAGGATCTTTCCTTTTAATTCCATCTCTGTGTGTCCCTAGGACACAACCAATTTGCTGGCAGAGATTATTTTCATGTTGTAGAAGGAAGTTTTTCTCTGTTCACTGTTTTCTGCACTTATTTTCTATTAGTTAAGAGCACTAGAAGCCAGATCAGTAAAAATATAATGGTTTGCTTTTTAAAACTTAAATCCAGCAAATATGTAATACTTGAGAAATTCAAATATTTCCAAAACAAATTTTCATTCTTCTCACTGTTTCCCAGTTGTAGTCATGACTGGAAACAGAAAAGCCAAATCTCAGGATGAAAATCTTAGATGAAGTATTCCCTGCATTAGGAAAAAAAAAAAAAACAGAAAGGATAATTATCTACAAAAAGCAGGTTACAGAAAAAAAATAATTCCGGAAGATTAATCTAAAATTTAAGGAATGGAGGTACCTGTGTAGCTTTCATTCAGCACCCTTTTGGAGGGTCATTAAAATAGTTTGAAACTGGCAGTTCCCAAGGTTGTTCTCCTCCTGATGTGATCTACCAATCAATGGAATTGTGTAACATCAAATATTAGAAGAAAGTAAACTTCTAAGCAGCTGTTAATGTCACTTGCAAATTCTGCATCTCTGAAACTCAACAGTTTTTAATTTTGGTAGTCGTTATATCTGAGAAATATGTGTCATATGTTTCTTCATGCATAGATTGTACAATAAAGAAGCTTCAAATTTATCATTGTTTAAGCTTGCATTTTCCCAATTAAACAAAAAATAAAACAATAAGAAAGGGATATCAATTAAGAACTAATGAAAAAAGCTAGAAAACACATAATACAAAACTATAAAGAGTTAAAAGTCTTCTTCCTTGTGAACTAAACTCAAGTGGGATGCCTGTTTTGGCAATTGTGCAGCCATTTCCCGGACAGCTGAGGGATCTTTGAACTCAGCTGCTCTTTTTCAGAGTCTTGAGAGAAGCAGCCTTTAGTGCTTACAGGCTTTCCTTCCCCATCCTTGGTAATGTCCACCCACTCCTTGTCTCCTGTTTTGCCTGTGCCAGTCCTTTCTCTCTTTATTCCTATCAAACTCTCCTTCTGATGTCCACCTCTGCACATGTTCCCTCCAGCCTGCCCTTCTCTGGTTTTCATTCCCTCTAGTCTGTATTGATTCAAACCACTTTTGACATTTGAAAATGGTGGCATATTTGTTAAAGAACCAATATGACCTTCCATAAGGATAAATTTATTTGTTAAATACAAGTAAAAAAGACCAGCACTTTTTGCTACAGTCCCAGCAGTGGTCCCACATTTGCTGAAACACTAGATATAATGAGGCTTGGCAAACACTGGTTCCTTTACTATAAATGTATTTACAAATAATGCTTTTGGGTTCATATCACAGGCCATGCTGAATTGTCTGAAGGTATTTTCTAATTAATGCTGAGAGAGAAACAGATGAATGTTGGTTTCTTAAGGGTTATTTTTCCATTGTCATTTGAGACCTCCTGTAGTGATTATTTTAGGAATTTATGTTCCTTCATTTAGTTGCAATTCTCACAAATTATTTTCAGGTATAGTTTTATCTTTTTTCATTTCATTTGAACATTTCATGGGAAAACAAAACAAAGCAAAACAATAAAAAACAAAAGAATCCAGATTTTTTGTTACTGGCATCCCTTTCTATTTGTCACAGGAAGAAGAGGTTAACGTATAAGAATAAATAAAATTCTTATATCATAGAAAACATTAGCCCTTGAATTAATATCTTACTAATCTGGACAGAAATTAAAAATAAAATTTAAACTTACAACACAATATGTTGTGTAAGTGACAATTCATAAGCAACATTATTACCAGAGATGCTTTAACATATGCAAATAAGGTCATGAACACTGAAGTGTGCCTCCAAGTGACTCCATCCCAAATCCAGGCCCTGTTCCCTGTAAGAAGCCTAGTGAACTGTATTCTGAAATGGAACAATGAGTGTAATTATGTGATATTTGATTCATGTATGTAACAACTTTGCACATATTCCTATGTACTCAGTGCTTCAGGGGAAAACTCCTTTTACACAAGGGCAGAGCTTTACTCTTACAGTTTCTGCAGTTCTTAAGGCACACTATTCCTTTAATACTTTGATATACTTTGTGGTATAATTACAAAATTAGGGTAAAAAAAAAAAAACAAAACAACCCTGCATATATTGTATATACTGTCATGTACTCATTCACACAGATTACGGTAGAAACAAAATTCCTACAGCAGAGACAAGGGAATGTTATTCTACATAATAATTAATAAAATTTTATATTTATTATTTCATCCTTAGATGCTGGAAGTTCATTATATTTATATAGGTTACCTACAGATTTTTGTACTTTGATTAATTTATCTAAGTTTACTTGCATTTTGCCAGAGATATAAGTCAGTAGATGACTGTTATAAACCTCTGTCTGCAAGTGATCCCTACACATCTATTCCAAAAGAGTAATTCTTGAAAGTTAATTCTCCTCTTACAGCTCTCAGATGTCCATGTAAGCTACTAGACCTCAATCTAGTTCCTAACAGGCATGTAGAGAAAAGAGATCATTATTGTGGTTCCTTTTAGAATGCTTGCTGTAAGTTTCAGCATGCTACAACTTGGAAAGGAAAAAGTCACAATTTTCTTCCCCTGAAAAACATTGTCCAAAATTATAGTCAGGAACATTTTGCAACACAGTGGGAAGCAGTATCATTGTTCGAGAAACAACTCCAACACTTTGATTTTCAGCAATTTTATGTTTTTAAAAAATAATACATATTCTCCAGCAAACAAGTAGATATCTACATAGATATATGTGAACAGCAAATCAGGGCTTTCTACAATTCTGCCTGGAGAGCTTGCTTTTGCTTTATAAAAAACACACATGAAAGCCAGGCTGCTTCTGTAAGTATGATGCCACAACAAACAGTACTGCTGGCTATATCTGCTTCATTTTTATGTCCTGCAGAGAGTGACATCTGTGTGCAAATTAAGAACAGATTTGTGTAAGCTAGTTGTGAATTCAATATTGGGGGGGGGAGAAACATATGTATAAAATAATGAGTGTAATAATGAATTTAATTCAATTTCAAAACACTCTTATTACCTTCCAGGTGTATACATTGCTAACAAGTCAAAGTATTAATTCCCAACTTCAAGTTGCATACTTGGATTTTTAATGGTTAAAGACCCCCTTGTTCAGTCCTGCACACAATGTCTTTAGAGCAAAGCAAATGATACTAAGGACTCAACATACACAGAAATGTTTGGGGGAGATTTTACTTTGGACTTGTTCTAATTTGGTCCCCAAGATGAACATAAATTAACAGCTGAAGCTCATTAGGTGGCTTCTAGATCACAACCTTTGTGCTAGTTTCATTCAAAAGAGAATCCAGTTCATGCACTCTAATACTGCTCTGCAACATAGAAAGTGGGAACAATTTCGATACTGGCTTTAAAAGTGTGTTTCTGATCTGAATCAAAACATAAATGCAGTCACATCCACTGCAGTCAGCCAACTCAAAACATCATCTGTCCCCAGACCCAGAAAAAAAATTCTTCAAGAAACAAGATTCTGAATGTATTATTCAAAACAACACTAGTTATATTTGTATTTTTAAAACTCCTGGAAGGCAAGAAATACAGGTTATTTCCCTAAGGATGTTTAATCATACTTGATATCAACATGATATCAACTGATATTAAGTGCAGCAGTGGTCTGTGGAGCAGGAGCTGGGACATAGTCCCACGTTATTGCTCAACTAATGCCTGCATGAAGCAATCTGTTCCCTTTTCTGCTTAGAAAAAAAATGTCATTGTTTATGTAATGCTGATGTTCATCTAGAGAACCTGTATCATCTCTACAAAGCTCACCATCTTACCTAACCTGGAGCAACCATAAGCTGGGAATCAAGTGGGATTCAGCTGCCTAAACATGGGTGTTCATTACCATTTGAAGTGTCTCAGAGGACTCAATGCATACAAGACTAGCAGGAGTAGCACAGGCATCACTAGAGGCTTGACTATGAGGGGAAGTAGGGAGGAGCTCACTCTGAAGAGTTAACTCCTGGATAGCTGAAGTTTAGGGGGCAAATATTCTCC
The DNA here is from genome assembly GCF_020740795.1 of Apus apus. Taxonomy (NCBI): domain Eukaryota; kingdom Metazoa; phylum Chordata; class Aves; order Apodiformes; family Apodidae; genus Apus; species Apus apus. The sequence goes on from NC_067282.1 coordinate 41,665,051, forward strand.
ACAGCTGGTCAGAGAGGACACCATGCTTGGAGGTGGCATTTCTTGCGTTCTCTGTGGCAGACACACAACTTGAACTTTAATTTCCCATTGCCTAGTTGAGTGCTTTAACCTTTGGGCTATTAAAAGAATAACACCAAATCCACCGGATGGAACATGGAGCAGCAGCTATTGCTGTGGTTTTGGTAGAGACTGATCTTTGCCTGTTAAAAAAGTCCACTGACGTATATCCTTTGGAGAAGATAAAAGACAGAAAAATTCAATTTAGTGAACCCAAAAAACCCAGAAATATGAAACAGATAAAAAGCAGCTCATCCTGCCAAAAAATGAAGTAGCCAGAGGCAGAACTGGAAGCGCTATCAGGCCTCTCCTACCAAAGTCTGAGGCACTGAAGCACTTCTTCAAGACTCTTAGAGTTAGGCAGGTGTGAGCAGGACCCGGACACTCAGTGGTTCTGGCTAAGCTAAGTAGCTTTTTCATACTTCCCTTTTTAGGTTTCCAAGATTAAATCACCCCTCATTTATTGCTCATAACACCAGAGATTTAGGTAGGACTGTGCAAGATAACCATCCGGAAAAACACAGCTTCCAAATCCCATCTTTATGGAGGCTCCTACCCCCAGCATTTTAGCTTTTATACATCCACCTGAATTTTACTTACTGCCCTCTCCTTTTATGTTTCTTAGCTATCAGCTCGTGTTATTTTCCTCTTTCTGATTAGCTGCGAAGTAACGATTTAGATGGGAGTTCTTTTTTAACGTATACCTTCCATTTAAAACATCTGAGCCTTTGATAATTATTAATGCTCACACAGCAGCAGAGGGATGCTTTATTCACAATGTCATGGTACAGCTATTAATGATACTCAAAGGACTGAAAATTACCATTTTGGATGTGTCCAGAGCAGTAAACTAGTAAACAAGCTTGCAGTTAGTGCTATGGATGATTTGAATCAACAAGGGTGAAAAGATTTGGTTACTCTGTGTATTAGTGTTAATAGGAATAGATTATAGAGGAATATTTGTGATGTGACCTTCTGTGCACTAATTGAAATAGTATTCAGAGTCAGCAGTGGAGTAATCAAGTTAAACACTGAATCATAAATCATCATGAAAAGTGCTGTCACAACTTAGCCATTAATGCCCTGTATTGCTGGGCAGCCTTACGAAAATATCTGCTATGCCGATCTTTAGGTTAATAGGAACAGAAATGGCATTTAAAGACTATTTGGATCAAATCTGCTCTGAGGTTGAAAGTGTTACTCTGTTAATTTACTGGTAATTTGAAGTGATGTAGTTAGGGTTAGAAGCAACACAGCTGAGCCCCATATCTAAACAAAGGGTGGTAGGAAATAATCTAGTATTTATTTAATTGCTATGAAATGCAAAGCTGACAATTTTAATATTTATACTTGCACCTTCTCTTTGTCTATCAGTTAGCATTTGGCATGGAGGTCAAAATCAAAACACATAAAAATTTAGCTTCCCAACACTGTTAAGTTGCTGAAGTAGTTCAAAAAGAGACTTCTATGTATTTTACACATAGATGGCAAAATCTGATTTTAGTGTTATTATGAAAGCTGAGGGCCTTTTAGAAAAGGGTTTGTATGAAACAAAGTACTTTGAATTATTTTTTAAATGTAGAGCTCTTTTAATCTTGTATTTGTATGAAGGAGAAATAAAGCTTGCCCTCCAGAATCAGAGATAAATGGAGTTTCCAAAGGCAGTAAATTTCTTTAGAGCAATTTTGTGATTCAGATTTTATCAAAATAACAAGCATAAGAAATATCACAGCTGGAATGATGTATACTTTTTCTAATAAAGACCTATGTCTCAACATTGGCAAAGCTTGTGCTAATTTGATTCGCTACTCATCAGATTACTTAGACAACTAGATGCATAATGTTGGGGGGGGCATCTATTTATCATGATTTGCTTCAAATATTGTTAATTAACATTAACATAAATTGCACCAGGCATCTGGTACAGAGGAACTCATTTCAAACAATGAGCAAAGCCAATCCTTAAAAAAATTTCTTACATTTTTATTTCAAGAAAACATCAAAATGTATGTTCACGTAAGTGTGTGCCAAATGCAGCTATGACATTTTAAAATCTGGAAGCAACTATGTTTTATCCACAATATTTTTCATAAAAGATCAACAAGTGTGGTTTTCTGTAAAATTTATCTATTCATGAACAATGAAGCATGGGAGAAGAAGATTTAACTCTAATAATGGATTGTAAAACGAACTCAAGTTTTTGGCTAACTCCACTTTCCTACATTTATTTTTAATGGCATTTGCCCACAAAGCTCTCCACATTATTGAGATTAAATTCTGTTCTCTAGTTTACTGTTGTAAATTAAATTAATGTTATCCTAGAATTTCCCTAAGTAAACCAACAGCAATGTTTAATCATAAATTCCTAGAAGTTTGCCTTCTTAGTGATAAGTGATAAAGAAAAGAAACTAGTAAGAGAAATATGAATTAATAAAGACATACAATGCTTTTCTAAACACCAAATGACAGGAAACAGCTGCTAAATAGAACTGCCATAAAATCTATCTGAGTTTGCAAGGGTCTGACATTGCTTTGTGAGCAGCTCAGGGAGATTTCCATAACTAATTTATTCTGAAGTGTCAAATGGTATTGGAATTAGGGGGTTTTTCAACATTTGCTTTTGAATTTTCATTCTCTTCAAGTTCAGGTCCCAGGTACAGTAAAATAACAGACAGATATGGTGTGGGATTTACCTCATGTAGCTTTAGCTAACTGCCAAGGATCTAACCTAAGCTCTGAAGTCAATGATGTGAAGTAGTCACTTCAAGGAAGATCCATTCATTTACATTAGCATGGACTTAGTTGCCCTACCAAAGTGCCTAAATCTGCTATAAATGGTCACATAGGCTACAACCTGTCCATCTTAAGATGTTGAATCTGTCTCTGTTAAAGAGTGTTTGTGTTGCTTTAGCACAGAAACCTAATACCATTTGAGGGACAATACCCAAAATGTCTACATTTGCCTAGGCTGAGAGTTCTGGTACAGATGCAACAATCTGCAGGTATGGCACCTGGAGTTGGAGGAGATACCAGAGGGCATCTCACACAACATCAGACTACTCTGAATAACCAACTAAATTATGACCCTACTTGGGTGCCATGAACTCTGCCCATAAGTTTGAAACTCTTTTCATACAAACAAGTGTGACCGCATACTGTGTTGGAGAATACTAATATTAAATTTTGACCACAAAAAATAAACTAAAAGCTCACTAAAATCTATTCCCTAGTATAACCTTGCTGCAGAGAAGTACTATACTTGCTTTATGATAATAGATCTGGTGGAGAATGAAAAATCAATGTTTGGAACAGTTTTGCAGGTCCCAGCAACAGAAGCACACCTCTTCATCCTGAAAATTAGCTCAAGTAGCAAGTGAAACAAAACAGACTTACCACAGCATAAACTTCAAGGTAAACTATCATCCTTGGTCTTGGCTGATCTTAAGGTTATTCTGCAAGAATACTTTTGTTTCAGGACATGATCCCTTCCACCTAGGAAGTTTTTTCTGAGCCCTTTACCAGCTGAGTGATACTAACAAGCTATACCTGATGCAGTACAATATAATTTATTTAGAACTTTAAGTAATAGGAGAGTTCAAGCAATTTATTTTACAGAGTTTTAGGAGAAATTACAATTTATTACCTTTTCTGGTTATGTTCATTTTTAGCTGTTATTGCCAAATTCAGTCTCAGTATAAAAGAGAATAATTCTGTTGAAGTCAGTGGTGGTATATCAGTGTTGTATATTCCCTAGCTGGACAATGAAGCTGTAAATAACCAAATATATCAAAAAATGAAAATTGATTACTCTATTTTATAGTCTCTTAGAGTGAATAAGTTTATGATTTAAAGCTGTGTCATAATAAAACCATGCTGGGAGGAAATCAAAGAGACAATGCAACATAATGGGCCAAATCAAGTTTTCAGCTAGAACAGTTATAACTGCCACAGAAGTGTGCATGTTTGAAAGTTTATTTATTGAAATATACCAGTGTTTGATCTCTTCTTTACCTATGGAACGGCATTCTGTGTATTCAATGGTATTTTGTATATGCTTCAAATGTAAACTGCATTAATTTGTAATCAAAACTGATTAATAAAAAGAAAAAGTTAAAAGAATAAACAACATATTTCATACATTCTGAGGACTTGTAATAATCATTAAAATAATTATATCTATTGACCAGAGAGGAGTCACGGACAGAAAAAAGAAGCTGCATTTTCAGACTAACCAGGAGGTCTTCAGGGCCACAGAAGAATGGAGATGTGCCATGTACTAATGGCATTTGTGATCCCTAAGTGCCTGTGGTGGCTTTTTATTGGTTAATTGTGATATTTAACAGATATTATGTCTACTACTGTTCTCTTATTCTGATTTTGCAATAGTTTTTATTTATTCATTTCTGTCTTTATTGCAGATAACAAAATTCACATTCTTTGTGAATCTGCTACTCCTTTGCCAGTACGACCTGTACCATGAGATAGGTTTGGTAGAACAAGTGCCAATGACTGGCCTCAAAGACTTTGTAAATGGCTCTAAAATATTAGCACAGTTTTAAATGGAAATTATTCTTACATATTTATGCACACACACAACTGTGTGCTTCTATATATAAATAAAAACCAAATACATAAAAAGTCAATCCAACATAGATTACACAGTGTAGCTCTATGCTCTGCTTTGCTATAATCTTATATAAATCCAGCTTGTACAAATTTAGCAGATGCTTTTAAATGTATATATATAAATGTAAATCATGCATTATTATGCACACACAAATTACATTTTCACACAGCGTGCAGTTTGCCTCATTTCATGCTGAAAAATATGTAATTTCATTCTAAGTAATGATAAAGTAAAGGAAGGCAGAGACATATATGTTCATTTAAATTGTTAAAGATGATGTATTATTTTTTTTTAGGTCTGAATTAAAAATCTACTGTAGTGACCCTGTCTTGCACAGTATAATTCCCTAAAACTTCTAAGTCACTCAATGATAAGAGGCTGATCTAAATGCTTCCACTGCATTAATCAAATACCAGGTCTAATTAAAAGAGCCATGCAGAAAGCTTTTTCAAAATGTTGCTCAGGTATTGCAATAATTTCTGATCACCCAAGCCTGGAAGACAAATAATTAGAGCTGCCAGAGCATTCTGATGAGTGATGTCAGCATCTCCAAGTGACCTTCCCTCCACTAATTAATTTTCATCTTAAGAAAAGAGACCCTGTTGTTGCACATTATTAATTGAGTTCACTAAAAGATGCGCCTGATTAATTTTTGTTGATAATACTTGTCATTCTCTGCAGCGGCTGTAATCATTCTATTGGGTTTTATTTTTTTAAGTTGATCTAGGTCTTTTACAATGTGACTGATACAGTATTTTCTATACAGAATACTGTGCGTAAGGGCATTGTCTGTAATGTGACTACACAGCTTTCATTGTTGCTGATAGTTTAGGGCAAGTGTAACTTCAACGTCTAGTTTGCTAACTAGTTTTCACTTGAGTTGGTAGCAAGTTTTTCCTGCTTTCTCCTGACACTTACTTCTCTTTCCCAGTTTACGGGATTCTCACTTCTTTTCCACATACTCCCATCTCTTACATGTCTTTGATTGTCCTGCCATCCAAAGAGTACTGTGGGCCTGGCTCAGAAAAATTACCCAGGAACCCAAATACTTGTAGGTGGTCCAGGACAAAAGCCATGATCAGAGGGATAAAAGCTAACAGAACTGGAGAACATGGCTGAACCTTGTCCACAGTGAATCATTAAAATAATGAACTCAACCTATCCCAAAGTAAGTTCTTCCAAGACATGGTCATGTCTGTTTTGTGAGAGACCAGGACCACAGACTTCAGTGCAAACATAGTCACCGCAGGGTTTTTGGAAAGGGGTGGGAAGAGGGTAGAAGTGTTGCAGCATGGATGGGAATCATGATGCAAAATCAAGGGCTGTTTCAGCAATGGACACACTCTCCCAAAATGAGTGAATAAAAAAGCTACAGATGTGTAACCAGGTCTTCCACTTACTCATCTCAGTGGCATTGGCTAATCCAAAATTTGGGTCTCTCGAACTATCCTCTGACACTCAAGTTTGTATAGTTAAGTGGTTGCAGAACCAGGGAGAGATGAACATAAGGAAACCCTGCAATTAACAAGTTTGTTTCACTTGCTTAAGTCATACTTCATAGGTTCATACAATTTCTTACAGCTCAGGTCAGTACAGTTCTGCATGTGAATAGACCCATGCACTTGAACATGTTTGGGATCTTAAGTGCTCATGAATCCCATGCCTATAATGAATACAGCTGAGCACAATGATGTGTAATAATATGCAATACATTATCAAGGATTTTTCACGAGGTGAAACCGATTTCCTGTTAAATGATCTTAAAATGTATAGGCAACGTAAGCCATGAAAATATACCTTTTTTTTTTCCCCCACTTTGAAGACTTTTAATCATGTTTTAATCAAGATAGCAGTGATTACCAATTTATCAAATATCAATTTAACAACAAAGATTATGGAAATTTTCCCCAAGCCAGCGAACAAAATATGATTAAAAGAGTTCTTCAGAGCACTGTGATGAAAATATGCATAACTCTATTCTTCAGCTATGTTCTAGTACATGAAGGAATCAACATATTGTAAAAGCAGTAGGCTATTTAGATAGAAAGGAAAAAAAAAGAAAAAAAAGGAGAGTTATAAATTGCAGTAAAAATAATTATTTTACAGCAGATTTTAAGGTCTCTTTTCTTATACATTCCAGCCTGGACTCCTTTTTCTTCACCTCAGACTGCAATGACAGTGACACTGCACCTTTATTTATCTTTGCAAACATTCTTCAGTGAACAGTCTGGTTCTGAAGTTTGATTAATAGATAGATAATAAAATTATCTGAATGTGGAGAAATGTTTGTTAACTTGGAAATTTTCAAGTCCCTAAGTGTGCACTTAAATTCAGACAGTACTGAATTTAAAGTCTTTGATTGTTCTTCCTAAAATGTTCTCCAAAAAGAAATGTTGGTTTCTACATTTTCCTTTTGTCCCCAAAAGCACTACTCCTACAGCTGTAAGAGCAGCTTTGATTTTTCATTAAAGAAGATACTGATACATAAGAAAAGGCATTAGCAGAGAGCTATTGGCTTAATCTCATTTCCTTTGCTTTTTCTTTGTTTAGACACAGAAACACAAATCACAACCATTAGATCCTTTTTGCTACATCAAATCGGTTTTCATTTACTCAGGTTTCCTTTGATACTTTCTTCAAACAGATTCACAAAACACTTAAAACCCAAACAAGCATCTTAACATAACTAAGCTATTTGCCCCAAGACCAGGAAGGAAGATGAAGAAAAAAATCTTTTACTGTTTGTATTCTCAAATACTTTGGATACTACCAGACTGAGGATGGGATCATGTGCAGAAAAGACAGCCTTGCAGAAAAGATTAAAAAGACCCTTAAACTATTAAAAATTGTGTAATATATTTTAAAAATCACCAGTCTTTAAAAATTGTTAATGCAGAAAATAGCACTTATTTGAAACATTTGTCTTCATAATATACATATCTGATGGTATGATCACCAGGAGGAAGAAGTGGGTTCGAGCAAACCCAGATTCCTCCTGAAATGAATGTGTGCACACACACACGTGCAAGTGTGCACATACATACTCTAGCTTACTCAACAACATGTGGAAAACAGATGTTTTCCTGAGTACCTCTCAGTATGGGTAATTCTTCCCCAGTGATAAATACTGAGTGTGTATGAAACAATGAATCTGGTAAAATACAACAACTATACATATATAATAGATTGACCTAGTTGTTAGGAGCTGTTTTCCTTCTGTTCCAATGCATTTATGCCAATGCTCCAACCTGGCCATTTTTCTCCAAAAACTTAATTTCTCCACAAGCACTGTCTATGCCACCTTCTCTAATCAAAATGCCAGGTTAGCATCATGAAAGCAAGTCATCTAATGCTGCCACCATTTAGCTCAATTTTTACATTTTAGACCTACGGAACTGCCTGGTAGAAGCCTCTTACAAGTTACTGCTACTTCTGCTTTGCTGTTTCTCACTATCTTTAGCTACAATACTGCCTCTGGCTTCTGTCATCAAACCAGTTATTAGTTATTTTTCTCTTTTTCAACTGTTAGCCAGTTGAGAGAATTTCAGCAGATACTACTTAGAAGAGTCAAAGTGACCTACAAGATACTTACCTAATTTCCTCACAACCAGGGAGTCCAATATACTGATCTTCCCTCCCTGTTCCTCTGACTTAACTTTATTTTCCCAGAATTAAAACTGGAGGGTAAATACCAGCAAAGCTCAAAGAAACTATAACCTCATCAGCTTCCAGATATCATTTATCAGGGGTGATGTATACTTTCTTACTCCCATACAAAACAAAATGTGTTAGTTGAAGCCACTGCACCTCATCTTTACTTCCTGCTGAGAGGAACCCAGAGTCCCTCCATACAATTCCACTTGAATTAAATGACAGAAAAAAACATCTTCACAGATCATAGAAACACCTGACAAAATCAAGAGTAGTCCAATCTCTTCTACTGTGCTTCTCGTCTTGTACTCAGCTTCCACTCGTAAAACGGGCAATTTTCACTTCACTGTCTGGAAAAATGGTCTATCTGATCTATTTATCAGCATGGGTCCTCACTACCTGGTCCCCTAGGTGTTTGGAGCCACTGGCAATTTCAAAAGAAATATGATCTGATAAGGTCCCAGAGTTTACATTCAGGTGGGAAGCAACCAGCATTAGTGCCTGCATTCAGAGTAAGTTTATGAGGGGAACTTAATATGCATTAAACACTAGAGATCCCACATTGGAGACAGCTGCAAGGACTGCTCTAGCCACAGGAAAAGTAGCTCCCTAGTTGCTGGCTCCCAGAGTATCCACCTGGGAGCTATAGGTCTGTAGGAAGCCTGGCTTCCTAGGGTTTTTCATCGCTCCAACTGTGGAGACTTGTAATGCCACACCACAGCTACTTATTTGTGTGGTTCCTCTGACTGTGGTGGGATTGTTCACATCCTCAGATGGGTGAGGCCAGCAGGGTTCGGCTTAGTGTTCATGGGGTTTGGTTTAAGTGACTGAAAGAACAATGTCAGCTCATCACATATTGACTTTCACAGATATGCACCAAGTGACAACTTCTGCCTGTAGCTGACCTGAGCTGATTGAAACTATGAGTTATGGATGAGAGACTTTGCTGTCTATTACAGACCTCACGAGTCTTCTAGTCTTTCAAATAGTATCCAACATTAGCACGAGGCCAATGACACACAATGATAAAGTTTTATTGCTATTGTAGACTTTTCCAATTGAGGGTACTCTCAGAGTCATCTTCATGTGTAACTTTATGCCAGCTATGCATGTGCACCCAGTGTTTGTGTAATTGTTTTGGATGATATATGCTTCCATCATAAAGAAGATAAGCTGAAACTACCAGATGTTTTCATCAATGACCTCCTATTAGGCTCAAGAGTCACTGGGTCAAATGTCAATGTTCTGATATCTCCCCTGTAGCAAAGCAATTGCTTTATTCACAGAATATCTACTATTATCCCAAGTCCAAATCAGAGCAACTGTTTTCCCATTTATGAGATTTATGCAGCCATTTAAAGATATTTTTCTTGCGAAACCACTGATAATATCATCTCAATAGTAAAGTGAATGGTTTAAATCTAATCTCCTCAAACTAGGCACAAGTTCTGTGTGTCAGCAGGAACTTTCAGAATATGCTGGCTTATAGAAATAAAGATAGATATAGGCATTTTAAACCTGTCTTTTTCCAAAGCATCATTCAAATCTCCTGTCAAGGTTTTAGGTTACCTTGGAGGAGGGAGAAGGAAAAATAACACCAACACACCATCCCCCAACACACACACACACAAAAAATCAAACCCACAGAAAAACAAGCTAAACAGTCCCAGTAGAACTGAGGGAGGACTTTGTAGCCCTCTGCCCAGTTATCTTTTTTTCTGAACTATTCTTACAAGGTCCTGAAGATAAAAGAGGAGGCCAGACCTCTCAGCAGACTGTACAATAGTTTGACTGGCCAGATGATGATTCCCAGTCCATCTAGAGCTGGTTCCCTTCCTCCTGCTGATCACTGCTTCACAACTATGAGACTCCTGCTGCTCGTCACTTTTGCACTCCTATTTAGAAACTGAAAAATGTGTCCTGCCAGTGGCCTTTTGCACTTCTGCCTCTGGTTGCCTTCAAGCTGTGGTGTGTGCAGTGGTCTTTGTGACCCCCACTCTTTCTTTTTTTTTTTTTCCTTCACCTCTCTCTCAAAGATGTTATGAGAAACAGAGAGCACAACATGTGTCCAGCATCCTGAACTGCCTCTGCTCCTCTACCTTTAAGGATCACATTGTCAAGGCAACAATGGCTCTGCTGGCCTCTCTTTTGCTCCCTGGGATACAGGCCCATTTAAATTTCTTGCATTCATGAGCTTCCTGTTACTTGTTCTCCAAAGTTCATCATATACAAAACTCTTCCTATTCTCACTCTGGGAGATATTAATCTTGTTTCTCAGAGCAAAAGAGTTCACCCATTACCATATAATGCAGTCTCTCTCCTGGGTACAATAGAGAGATATTCCTCACATTTCTTTTAAAGCTAATAATGAAAATATGTAAGAGCAGCATCAACTAACACTCAACAGCAGTCTCATTACGTCCTTTGAGTGGAGGTAGAAGAGGAGTGTAGGGAGCAAGAATGTTAAAAAAACCCTGGATATTAATAATTAAAGGTTCCAGACAAGTCCCTGGTGCCATATAATGCTTTGTCACTCATTATGTTATAATCACAGACATGAGGAACAAGCTCATCTACACAAACTGGGACTACAGCCACGAGAAGACAAGTACTTTAATTAGCTGCAGTTCTAACTTTTAACTATTGCCCTTAAAATAATAGGTTTCTGTCTATCTAATATAAAAATGTATTTCCTCCTCCACCACTTCTGCTTCCTTGCAGCACTCTGGGTGTGCACTGTGTTGGGATTTTTTCCCCAGCTTCATTTTCCAATTGATTTCCATTTGTTTCATTTTCTCTTGACATATCAGAAATCATCAATCACATAATTAAAAAGGAGCTGTAAAATCATGATTAATTACTATCTAAAGCAAAGGAATGTGAAATCTCCACAACAATTGAGTTTGTTCTCTGAAGGGCTGAATACCTCTCCACAAAACCTGCATAACTGGTTACACCAGCTTTATCCATCTGGGAGGCAGTGTTTAGAAGGCTACTTTTCTTATGATAAATTTTACTTCAGAGTTGCAAAGAGAAATCACCAAAAGTCAGGAAATGAATCCTGAAAAAGTCTTTGTTTCTTTTGGCATCTTCTTAGTGAGTCTTGTAGTATAAAATGGCACAATATATTTCCATAGGAAAAATTGTCACATTTGGTCTCCCACAAATGAGACAGCTGTTCTGTGCTTTCTGCTTGCCTCACATTTCAGAATATACTCCCATGCCTCATTTACAGAGCAACAACAAAGCCCCACCTTGAAAATAAGTATTTTATTCCTTGGTGGGTTTTGGTTTCATGACACATCTAAAAAGTGACAGAAAATCTCAAAAACATGAATAGATGCATGTATGCTTACAATACATTAGGGGACAGGAAGGCACTCTGCATTTTCAATGGTTTGGTCCATCGGAAGAGTATCTGCTTTACTTCAGATGGCCCTCTTGATGGCAAATGCAAGAAGAAGCCTTCCTTCACAGCACTGTGGCTGCATTCTTCATGTCTGCACATTTGTCAGTGGTCAAAGATACAGCAGAATTTACAGACTTCCCCAGATACTTCACATGTTTACTATTACTAATATAACATTTGTGGTAAATGAGAGATTTGCTTTGAAAAATTCAATGCATAAACAAGAAATACATTTTGAAGATCCCAAAAACCTGACTTTTGACAAAGCATGACTTACTCCTTTCCAAATGTCAACTCCTGTTAATCACTTACTGATGTAAGACATCAGTCCACAGAAAGTGTAAGATTGTATCTTAGCTAAAATATTAATATATTATACTAAGGTATAAATAAAAAATTACTGTCTGGGTTTTTTTAAGATACTGATTTTTTTCTGCTCTGATATCGCAGACAAAATCACTTCTGGGCAAAGGTCAGCACAGCAAATTTAAGTGTGGTATAATCATCAACTGAAAACTATGCCCTAGAATTGGACAAAGATGAAATGTGGAAACAATAGGATTTGCTAGAGTGAAACATGGGTTTAATGATGCCCATAAGTAACAACTTTGTTCAGGGAAAATGAAAGGCTTCTGTAAGGCATTTAATCTCCAAAGAAGTATGTGAAAATATTCTCTGAGCAGACTAGTTAACAAAATCCATCCAGATACATAGGTTCAGTTACAGTAAAATACAAGATCTCCTGCACTGAACTAAAGTGGCAGAGTCAGAACATAATGAATCTTGCCTCATCCCACAGTCCATGACGTTACATTAATTAGCATTTTCAGTCCACTGCCTATGGCTATGTTCTTAATTTTACAGGCTTTTCAGTAACTCCTCTGCATCAGTTGTGGATGGTAATGTATCTTCTGCAGGGACACAGAGTGAAAAACGCTTCTGTAACCCAGAGTTTGCAGGAGAACCCAGTGCTCCCAGCTAAGAAGACGTTACCTTTCTTTTTTACAAATGCTAGATACCAAAAATCACAGAACAAAAAGTACAGCAACTGTGCCAAAGCTGACACTGATGTTTAGATCTGTGTTGAAGACACTTTTGTAGCTCAGAGAAGCAAAAGGAACACCTATGCCATACATATGAATGGTAGTAAATGCACTGAGTTTCCAAGAGGCTTAAAGAGATCGTGATGAGAAAGGGAAACAGGTGAAAGAGTGTTTGACCAGCACACTAAAAAGCTTTCTATGATTCCAGATATTCTACTCCATAATGCAGGTTTGATTTCTATATTGTCTTATTAGCAGACAAGTACAAAATATGTATTAACTTCCTCTGCACAGTCACTGGAATCACTCTTTTAAACCCAATGTACATTTAGTATATAATACATTGGTCTTAAATATTCCTTAAGTAACGCAACTTTAAATTTAATACTACTACCCGAGCAGCAGTGTTCAAACTCACAAAATTATCTGTATGTTAACTATTATATAATGAGTTATAGCTGATTGTTGTTCAGAGTAGTTTTATCAGATCTGAATTCACCAATCTGGAAATGTCATTTTACATAGTTACCATTTACCATTTTCTGCTCCAGACAATCTCATTGAGCTTCAAGGGTTTGCTGTATTGGATCCACCGTATATTTGGATTTTATCTATAGTACAAAAGCTATTTTGGTAGGTCTCTTGTTTGCAAACAGAAAATACGAACATTTCTCATTGTTTGAGTTTCTCTTTTTTTGAACAACTGAAAAATAAACCCCCAAAACCAAAAAAGCCATCAATCTTCAACACAAATAACCAAACTGCTTCCTGAAAATATGGTATATTAGTCTTCTTACAGCTGCACTATAGACATGAACAATACAGGAGGTCTGTATATCATTAAGTGATTATTTTTTCCAAATTTCATTTTCAATCTAAATTTTGTATTTGCATGGATATTTTTAAGGTAATACTGTAAAAAATAAAAGCCAAGTAGTTAATTTGAATATTTTGTAAGCTATCTTGAAAAACACTGTGAATTTTAATGTATTCTGTACATTTCTAATTGTGACATAAATGAATTATTGTATAATTCAAATTACAGAATTTGATTGAGTAATTGGAACAGGTTGCCCAGGTAAGCTGTGGAAGCCACATCCCTAGAAGTGTTCAAGGCCAGGCTGGATGGGGCTTTGAGCAACCTGATCTAGCGGGACGTGTCCCTGCCCATGCAGAGGGGTTGGAACTAGATGATCTTTAAGGTCCCTTCTAACCCAAACCATTCTATGATTCTGTGATTCTGTTATTTGTAGAATGACCTCTATCATTTGCTACTGTTATGTCTTTAGAGCAATACAGTAGGATATTGTATTAACTTTTTTTTTTTTTTTTTTTTTTTTTTTTTTACCTTTGTGGACTGCATGAAAATCCTCCTGTAAAGTCTACAGTGTGACTACATTTATAGTGTTGTAAATTTGGGGCAATCATTTGAGTGACAGTGAGTTTAACTGCTTAACTCAGTACCTAATATGGTTGTAAGAAAAAAAGCTCAATTACAATAATAAAGGAATATAAGTAAAACATAGCAAGAGTTGAGAAAAACCCAGCTGCTTAAAACTAATTTCTCTCTCCTCCTGCAAGTGGATCATTAGAAAAATCAGACAGTCAGTGCCATAATCTCATACATCAGCTCTCTGATTAAAACATATACATGAGCTTTAGCTGACTGAAATAAGGCTATTCTTGCACTGGCGCAGGGTGAACACAGGCACCATGGCGGTGAATATACAAGCTAGAATGGGAAATTACATGATCCATCAATACAGGGGAACAGGGCAAGGATGTATAGCCTAAAATGAAAGGGTCACAATAACTCCAAAAATTTTATGTGATCTATGCAATGAGACATCCTGTATCCCATTTATTAGGGCGGCATTTGAAAGAATAAACAGCACAGGGTTCCTCATTATTCATTAGTGCTGAATCCCCATTCATCCTCCTTTATATACCATCCTGAATCTGCCCTACAGAGTCTTTTACAGGGAAATAACAATAAACTCTCTTATCAACAGCTTGTTGTAGCAGATACAATACATAGGGTACCGAGATCAAAAAGAGCATGAAAAGCATTTCTGCCAACATCGTACAAAATATTGAACATCTGCTATATCTGGGATCCTGGGAGCTGTAATTATAATTTTTGAAATCTGCACACAAGAGTTATAAATATTAGAACTGTAGCCTGTGAAAGCCATGAAATATTTAAGTTGTTTGGCAGGCTTAAGAAAAACTCATAAACTTAATTTAAGCAGCCAAACACTGTATTTTTACAGATTTTACATATTTCATGTCAGTATTCATATAAATTAAAGCAAGCATGGAGCAGCACAGAAGTTGCAAAGGCAAGTCCTATGAGTAAGAAAAAAGGTCAGCTGGAGATTTAAGACTTTCACCAACACTTCACCTTTCCACTTACCCTGTATTTCAATTCTTACATTGAATTTGTCATAAGTATTTTTAATGCATCCATTATCTTATTGTCTGTTAAATCCCAGTAGTGTGCTTGATGCTGTACACTTGTATAAAGATACTGGGCCAGACTGACCAGTTGTTTGGTATGAGTGTAGCAATTGATAGTACTGAACCCACCCTACTTACCCTGCCCAGTGAGGTCAATGGTTCCTCTGAACTGTTGGTGAGACAGAGTCTTGCCCACCTTTCCTGCTCTCAAGAAGCAGGAGACAAGGTAAGTCTACTCCATCCAAATAGTGATTTACCCTCGAGGCAAGGCAGGTAGCTTACGCAGATCAATAATGAAAGGCATTGAGGAAGGAGCCTAGATACAGCGGCAGGAAACAAGAAAAAGATGCTGCCACATCTAAAGGTGTGTCACGAGCCAAAACAACATGATAAGAGAGAAGGAGGGGTAGTAAGAGGAGTGAGAAACATAAAGCTGTGCGTGGGGGATTTGCAGTTTGGTACCATCTTTTAAACTCATTCAGACTCGTCATAAATATGCTGGATGAAAATGAGTAAAAAATTCACCAAGTTTAGAATAGTAAATGCAACAGCCAAATTCACAGAAGCTAAAGTATGAAAAGACCCAAAGGCAAAGCCTCATTTGTACAGTGTCTGCTCCACCTGTTACATAGCCATATGCTACTAGAGAAAATGTAGCTCTACAAAAGGATTCAGAGATCGCCAACTGTGCCACCAAAAGTGAAGCAAGAAGTTAACTTGAAAAGAAGCAAAGAATATTAAGGATGAGGGTCCAAATGTTGCTTTCCATAAATCCAGTATTCAGCAGAGAATGCCACTCTCCTGGAAAGAAACTCAACTGACATCAGAAGTGTTACAGTGGGTTAGTGTAGGAAAAACAAAGGAGAATGTGCCTCAGGGTCACAAATATATACAACATAATCATAGAAATTCTCCTTTGAACTACTGAACTATGAGTAAACAGACAAACACATCCCCACCCTTGACTTACCTAATAAAACATGAATCTAAGTGCCAGATGCCACAGAACTATGAGATGTTAGTATAGCTATTATTTAATTTAATGAACCTAATTATGATCTCACTTATATATATTTTACACCATTAGATTCAGTAAGGCCATTCATGAACTGCACCTTTGTGCTGCACTGCCAGTGGTTTCTCTCTGCAAAGTTGCTGTAGCCAGACTGAGATAGATATACCATAATTAGAAAGGGATCACTAGGGTTTAGATGCTCTCAAGTAAACCCTTTTCACAGTTGCCATTTTAAGATTAGAAGAAAAAGGTGTGCCTCCAATGTTGCCCATGCTCCAAAGATGATGCTTCTTTCAGATAGACAATGTCTGAGAGGATTTCTCATACTGAAGCCAAAGAAGACAGTGATGCTGACGGAAGGGCTTGAAAGGCTCCCTGGAGTTCCTACCTTCTTTTATTGATTAATAGGGAATCTGGTCTCTGAATACAGTTTGGATTTTAATGCAATTACTCTGTATTAATTGCCATATTGTGTGGGTGGGTCTGTCAGGTGGGTTGAAAATTGGCTGTAGTGCCATATCTGGAGGGTAGAGATCAATGGTTCAACATATGGCTGGTATCCAGTAAGAAGCAATGTACCCCAGGGGTCAGTACTGGGGCCGTATTGTTCAACATCTTCATCAACAACATGAATAATGACACAGATTGCATCCTGAGCAAATCTGCAGATGACACTTCATTTTGAGAGGGTGGCTGACACCATGAATGGCTCAGCTTTGGTTCAGAGGCACTTTGAGAAACTTGCAGACTGTACCAACAAAAAGCTCGTGAAGCTCATCGAGGGAAGATGCAAGGTTCTGTGGCCAGGTGAATAATACCCCTCATCAGTGGAAGTCAGGATGTGCCTGCCCGATGGGCAGCTCTGCAGATATCTAGTGCTGAGTTACTTTACAGTAGGTACCACTAATACAAGTCAAGAGCATGACCTGCCACAACTGTGGCGGATGAGGAGTGTGTGCACTGCAGCAGGTGGGGCTGCACCCAGAATGCAGTAACCACTCTGTGTCCCACAGCTCAGGAGGGACATACAGAAACTGAAGAAGGATGCCAAGGTGATAGCATTGGGTTATTAAGATGGTCAGGGACCTACAGGTCACGGTTTATGATGAGAGACTGAGGGGGTATGCTTGTTTAATCTGGTGAACAGCAGACTAAGGGGTGATCAAACAGCAACCCACAATTGCCTGAAAAGTGCTACAAATATAAGGAAGACAAACTCTTCTGTCAGTGGACAACATTAAAAAAAGCCAAGGGCCATAGGTTGTGGCTTGTGAATTTCCAGATGAGCATTAAGGAAAAAAAACTTTGTTCAGAGGGAACAGGTTGCCCAGAGTGGTTGTGGCATCTCCATTTCCAGAGGTCTTCAATACCCAGTGAGACACAACCCTGTCTGATATGCTTCAGCATTGGTGACAGCCACACTGGGAGCAGGAGTTTGCATTAGATAACCACCAGATATCCCTTCCAACCAACATGTCTGTGACTCTCACAGTTGTTTCTGTGGCTGCTGAAAATGTGTGTTAGCTGAGTGGACTGCAAATACCCTTGTAAGACCTCAGTAAGAAAGCAATGTTTTAATCTGTGTTTAAATATGGCACGGTGGTGTTGGGTTGATGGTCGGACTTGATGATGTTAGAAATCTTTTCCAACTTTGACGATTCTATGATTCTATGATAAATATTACATATAGGGATGTCAGTTAAAATAGAGGGGGACAAGAATAAGAAGAGAAAGCTTTTGCTCCAACTGGCATATCCAGGTGGAGCAACATGTTCATATTCTGTGTACCAATAATCTGGGGTCTCTGAAGGGACCATGAGCACATTGTATGCATGCACAGCATGTATGAACATCTAAGGAGGTCTCATGCAATATTCTTTATCACAACAAAGCTGTAGGAGTTCAAAATTAATAACCCAGCTAGGACAGTGAGGACAGAGACAGCAAGCTCAAAAGGAGCAAAGGGAGAAAAACATTTAAGCATTCCAAGGCTTAAAACAGAGCCATTTGTAGCACATAGGAAGCAGGGAAACAAACACATGCACACACAAATCCCCTTCTGAGCATGTCAGATTGAACAAGTGTAATCATTTTAAGTGTCCAAATTGCCTCACTCCACATGGTGCCATCAAAACCATTTTCATTTTTATCCAAATCAATGTCACCATTTTTCTGTAAAAATCGATGTGGAAAATCAGGGCAAGGTCAGAGGAAGATGCAGTTACTGAGCCCTGTAGAAGCCATCACAAGGTAGAGGGCTGTAGGAGCTCAAGATTGTTGGCTTTAGCTGCTGAAACAACTTGCACATGAGGGGTACTAAAAACAGCTAGAGAGAAATTCTGGGTTTGCCCATAGATTAAAATAACCTGTTCTATATATATATATATATATGTATGTATATATATATATTATTTTATTTATTTTTTTTTTTTCCAATTTGTAATTTCTCTTTTCCCCAGTCTTATACCTAAAAGCATAATGGTCAGTCTTGTGGAATATATCTTTCCTTAATTTTCCCCGAACTTGTATTAGACAGCAAGTGACTCTAAGTGAAAATTCAGTGAGTCTCGGTCTTGTAACACATGCAAGGAACAGACAAACTAGGGTACACTTTTTGCCAGCCTGCAAAGAGATAATGTGAGAACATACATTGTGAAATTCTGCGGAGGAAGTACCCTTCAGCCTAGCACCCTGCCTGTTGAAAGCAGAAAACTGAAGTACACTCTGCAGACCCATGATGTGAGTGATAGAAACTCTGAAAATCCATTAAAAAATTACCTTTCAAAATACCTTTTCATTTGTTCTAAACCCAGCCTTCTAATACTTAAAGTAAAACACTTAGGTATTTGAATCTCCATGTTCTCCATATTGATTTTCTTACTAAATTATTTTAGTCATTCCTTTTTTGGAGAAGAAATGTGTATCAGCACACCTTTACTGAGGACTTCCTTTCTGATTTCCAGAAGGAGCTCTGAGTAGGACAAACACAGGTTTATCAGGAACAGTCTGGGATCCAGAGTCTTCTCCCAGAAACACCAGCCAAAGCAGCTTCCATCCCCAGCACACAGCACACAGTCCCAGCTACCCAGCTGCATGATAGTTATAGCTGAATGGGGGCTGTTATCAATCTTTTATTAATTGAAAGCCAGATTGTTCTTCTCCTGAGCGTTATATCCTCATGGTATTTTTTCTACATGTTTTAAAAAACCCCAACATTTAATATACAGCAAAATATCCAAATAATAAGAAATCTTCCTGTATGATTCTGAATTGCAATACCCACATAATTTTGGGTCAAAAAAGCTGGGAAAAACTGTAAACAACCCTTCACTGTCACTGGCTTGCAAGTAGTTCATAAAATCCTGCTGTAATTTACCTAATGTCAGGCTTCTCAGATGAACAATCTAAATTCTCCAGGTAACTTTCCCATTAGAGCTTTGGTGTTGCAAATCTATGTAACTGAATAAGGTTATTTGAGAAGCACCACTTTTTTGATAACAAAATCTTTTGTGATGATTACCTAATAGCTAGCATTTGTTAAAACACTTTTAATAGACCCTTTTTATCACATGCAAAAAGAATTTCAGTGCTAGTTCAGTCTCCTGCTTCATTCTGTCATGAATCACTTTGTAGAGACATTTAGAAGTCAATAATCCACTGTAGCTTTGATGACAGGTGATTAATTTCTACATTTTAGAGACATAATAAGATTTAGCAATAAAAAGGCCTTGAAGTAACCTACCAAACAGCTTTAATCTCAGCCTTGGGACTGTTGCTAAATATGAATGCTTGTACACAAATGTGGATGATTTAAGTTAGTAGGTTTTATTGCAGACTTCTTGCCTTTTCATATTAATCTTGCTTTACAATCAGGCTTTCTATACAATCAGTTTATGCTGAATATTGTTTCTAACACAGTACTTGGGGGAGGAGAGAAATTATTTACCCACAAGGGCTGTATTCTACTGAAAACTAGTTTTACATGCTTTCCATTATGTGGCTTACCAACACTCTCTGTGTGCCAAGGTTACATGAGTAAAAACAAGAAGATAAACTAGTAGGCACCCACAACTAGTCAGTACGTGACTGGGCAGCCAGGCAGAGCCCTCAGGGCTTAATCCATCACATGGTGAAAACAGTGGGAGCATTTTGTTAACTTCAGTTGGCAGATCATTGTAACAGACATACTTGAATAAAAGAAGAAATTCCAAGTTCTCTGACCATGTTCTTGTTGTAGATAGATATATACCTATATATAGATAGACTTACATTGTTCCTGATCCAACTTTTCTGAGGTCACTCAAACATTGCCTAGATTCTTTTCTTTCAAAAGTGGTTTTAGACTACAAACTGTATCTGGGAAAACTGAAAAATTATTCTTTTAAAATTTCAGTCTACTGTGTTTTCTTTGTACATACTCAGGAATGCTTCATTTTTCTCCTTGAAGTACTTCAGTCTGAAAACTTTGTGTCTATAAAACATTAAACCTTCACTGAAATTCCCTTAGCCAGGCACTCACAAAATGGTTGTGTGGGCTGTTTCCCTCAGGGAGAAGAAAAGACACTGCTGCAGCAACTGCTTTAGGAAATCCATTTGCTAATGTTGAATTGTGAAGGCTTTCCTGAAGGAAAGGGGAACCTGGGGTGCCTAGACTAAGTTACTATTTGCTGGTGATCATATGCTTTGTTGTGTAAAATAGACTAACCAAAAGCACAAACAGCCCTAGTGGCTGAGAAGACAAAACAATTTCAGAGAGCTCCCTTGTTTCTTGTTCTTGCAGTGCACTACCTTTGAAGAGATCAGTCCCAGGGAAAAAAAGGTGGTATAGGAACTGAGCTTCTCACATCTCAGGGTAGTATTAAAATGGTCAAGAATATTACAAGTGTTGTGCTTCTCTTAATCTGCATTTTGTGCAGGGAAAAATATTAGCAAAAAGAGGAATGAGTTCTACTTCTCAGTCTCTCAGCTCCTTCAGTGGTGGATAGAGGGGCAGAACTTCCACCCCTGAAGGAGTAAGTACCACCCTCAGAAATCATCTCAGCAAGCCCTAAAGGTGGGAAAATAATAATAATAAAAAAAACAACAACAACAAAACACACATGGCAGAAGCAAAGGCAGCAAAAACACCTCCTTCCTGTCAGCAGACTTTGGGGAGGAGTAACAGAGGCCTTAGCAATAATGACAAATGGTGTTTTATCAAAGACAAACGGTGGCAATATTGCATTTCACTAGCATCTATTAAGAAGCCATTTGAATTTTAAACTCATTTAAAGTGAAGGAGATTCCAATGTCAGGAGACATGGGTAAAGGTGTTTAGGACAAGTGCTAGTTGTGGGAATAATTGGAAGGTTGGAAGGGATGGGTTACTGGGACTGGTGGTGGTAAGGATAACAGCAAGAAATCTATGTGGGGACATAGGGAGTAATTTTTGGCTAAGTCTAAAGTGGGATCCAGGAGCAACTCCATGTCCTAGCCATGTTCCAAACCTTTATGAAGGCATGAGTGCATATCTTTTCCTCTTTTCTTTCCCAGTCGATCTTTGTTTCTGCTGGAAGAGATCCCAGGTGCCTTTGTTGGAAGGAATTTCAGTATGCTCTGAGTAGGCCCCCATTCTAAACAAACAGGAACAAGGACACCTTAATCTAAATATACCTCCTGACTTTCTTTATAGACTTCAGGTTTATACCTTCCTCAAATTGCAATTTTCAGTTTTACTCAGTATACATAAAGGGCTGAAAACTCACTCCTTTATTTCCTTCATTTTCTTGTCAAGTAACAAGCATGAAAATTAAGATCTGCTCATAAGAGTTTGAATTTAAGAACCTGATACTTAAGAAAAATCCTGATTACCACAAAAGCTCTGCTAAAAACAAAATTAACATTTGTCAGGCCTGTAAATGAGGCAATATTTGGAACAGCTAGAGAGAGTAATGAAGGAAACAGAAGGAAAGCAAGCAGATACAAGTTAAATCTGAAGGCAAGGAAAAGTCAATCCATGTCTGAAGCAATACTGAGCCATGATGTAATGGTGGAGGGAAAAATGAAAATTGTAGAGCTATTCAAACAGGATACAAGAAACAGAACCCCTCTACTCATTTATGATGTGTAAAACCCTAACAGTTCTCAACAAGTAAACTAGAGAATATGTCGATTAATGTCACTATTTCAGAATATAATTTTTACATTTCAGATTTTCCGGTATTTATATCTCAGCAGGGGAAGGAGCTGGTTCTTTATGTAAAGCAGCAAAATTGTGTGTGAGGCCAAACACATATTAAGGAAATTAATCATAGCAAGAGACTGGACAGTTGAGGCAGATTAGACATACCAGACAGCAAATGGCAGGGTGAGGTACCACAGTGGAGCTGCCTCTCCTACAGAGCGCAGGAAGAGTTACGACATTTATGCATTTTCATTTCTACAGGTGGGGACCTCAAATCATTCCATGAGTTAGGCTCTTAGTATCTCTAATCTGGTCCTCCTGAGGCACACAGCTGATATACTTCTGACTTGTCAAAAAAAGGCACAAGACACACTTAAATCTCTTTGTGGCCCTAGCACAAGACATTAAGTTTGAGCTACTTGTGAATCCAACAGTTATGTCAGGATTTTATGTCCTGAGCAACACACTACATTTTCACTTTCCAAAATTATTTTTCTCCTTATAAACTATGCTCTTTAATTCTTTTCTATATTTCTTATGTAGACCTCCAATACGAAATAGATTATTTGAACTACTGTGCAAGGGCATTTCTGAGTGATTACTCTGCTGAATCAGGTGATTCATGATACAAATTGCCAAAGCATTAATTTTTCTTAGATCTAAGGGATTAAATCCTGCTTCTGCTTAGGTACAAGAAGAAATAAATTGTTTGGGGGTTTATTAGCTGCTAAAAATTCAGCCATTTTAGGATGTCTCCTTTTCCTCAATGAGAACCACAGAAAATAACCCAACCATCTGGTGGCTAAGGAATTTTCCTGTGAATTGGAGCAGCTTCTTAAATTCTAACCCACATCTTAATCCAATGACTATCATTTGAAAGGAACATCCTACCTACTCTGCCCAGCGTCATGAGCTAGGAGTCCCTTTCACAAAAGTTTTGTGAATCTTCCACAGTCAGTTCTGCAGGTTCAGTTTCAAGGGGCAGAGTAAAACACTTAAAAAACTCAGCACTGGCTCAAACTCTTTTAGAAAAATAAGCAGTCAGAAAATACATTTGAGTGGGTTCTGTAGTTTTGTTAAATATCTGCCTTATTAAATAGTTATTTTCATGACACATGATGGCTACTAGCTGCTCCTGCCAGCTGAGCTCAACATAACTGCTCTAGACTGCTTCTGCTACTGGCTGCTAAACCACCTTAAAGCCTCAGTAGTTTGGGTATGAGGACTATGATATAAAACAACTGGAATAAAAATAATTAAAAAAAAAAAAAGTTTTAATCAGTTCTTCCTCAAATCAAGAATGGAAACAATGTAAGTTTATACTTGCTCTGGGTATAAGAGGCACCATGTTTTCTCCGACATGACTGTAAAGCTCACTGTGTTTCTATGATTACAGTCTATTTGTTTTTAAAAGAATACATCCTAAAATATTTTAAGACATATGTGGAAGTAAAGTTTATTTAGATCTCCCTGTTTCAACTTTCTAATTGTATCTTTGCCCAGCAAAAAGAAGATAATAGCACACTTCTCATTTTTCCAGGCTTTTGTCCCTGTTAAATTTTCAGGGAAAACCATTCTCAGGCTTTTCCATCCTCAGACTTGAAGTAATTTGGCTTGCATTTTAAAACGTCCTGCCTATCTAAGGGGAAGATAACATTTGCCCACTACATCTCAAAAAAGGTGTCTTTTCATTATCTTGTTTTCACCACAGATTTTACTGCTAGGATTTATTTTCCCAATAAAAAAACATTTGATTACGGTAAGAATTTCTGTCAATGAGACACTAAAACCTTTTCATTAAAAGAAAACTTAAAAATCAGAAAAATGTCCAGTCCTCTGTGTTCATAGATGCAATGTCTGCTTTGAGAATCTTACATGTAAGTACACCTTTGATGTTGTGCTTCTTCCATGGCACTATCCATGGGAGAACTGGATGTTGTACAGAAGGTACACATATCATGCAGAGTAATTCAATCTCCCGTGTGTTTATATAGTTGCTAAAAAACAGAGTGGAATGATAAACAATCCTGTAGTACTCTGTGAAACTATTTGGGAAACAAGACACAGCTGTGAAGGGATGGGCTTCAATGAAGGGGCTTCAAGGTCATCTTGAAGGCATGATGTACTAAACATGGCCTACCAACTTTTCGAGGATTCCACTACAAACGGCAAGCAGGAGAACAGCACATGAAGGAAACCACAGGCTTCTGTGAATAGAAACCACAGGTTCACCACCAGGAAAAGTACACAAGGTGAACAACATAGCAGGCTGGTGTCTACTTCAAAAGGCACTGGAAATGTTGTGATACAAGGCACTTACCACATAAAGGTCTACACAGTCCTCTTTCCACTGCTGTGCTCAGCATATCCAAACTAACTGCAGTGTCACCCTTGACTATGAATCACAAAAAACAGCACACAGATTAAGTGCATTGTTCAAAATGAATGATGTGGCTACAACAGGAGCTAAAGTGCAATGAGGTACCAATTACAGAATATGTTGCTTGGATTGGATTCTTCAACAGAGACTTTTACACATTCAACATATCAATGTGCCTACATAAGCAAACTTTTTCAAACAACTTCATACTTAGTTTATTGCCATCTACTGTCCCTTAATCTCTTTGAGTATTACTTGCCAGGGACTAAGTATTGGACGAGTTGATTAAATGGCAAAGCTCCCACAGAATTCAGCATTCTCAGGATTTTATCCAAATTGTCTTCTTATCCATGCATTTTATACTATTTCTTTTTATCCTTTAAACTAATTTTTATAAGATGAATGTAATTTTATTTCCTGCTGATATTTGAACCACTGTAAGGTTCTTCGGCTTTGTCTTCTCTACATGCCATCTCATTTGGTATTGTGTGTGAAATCTGTGTATTGTCTTACCTTCAGAAGGAACTGAAAGGTAAAACGTTATTGTAAGGGCTACAAACATTATATGTGCATATCACTAGTAAATTACAAAGAAGCAGCTACACTTGTTAAAAGATGGACTTCTAGAATAAAGTTTAAAATAATTCTAATTTTCAACTGGAGGTAATAGCAGGCTGAACCTATCATTGGATCAAACAGAACAGAACTTCAGTATGCTGAGAAATTGTATGAAGAAACTTAATATGTACATCTGCCGCTGAAGCAAATGACAGTAGCTTCATTGCAGGCCAAGTCTGGAAAAGCTAATGTTAGCAAGATGTGCAAAACTAAATAACAGGCATCAGGGTCACACATCTTATTAAAATCGGTATTTTAAAAACTGCTTGCTTTAAACATTTACCTTGACATTGTAGATTATCTTTAATATCAAGCCAGCTCTTACTCAGTTGACCTCTATTTGAAGCAGCTAAATCCCAAATATATGATTGATTTTTGGTCTTCTGTATTCAAAGAGAAATATGAAGCAAAAATAAAGCTGCAATATATTTAAAATTTATGCTTGCAGAGAAAGACTGTGGTGAAATTCAGCCAGCTTCATTTGGTGTGAAACTAGAAGAGAAGATTGGGCAAGATATATTTTGAAGGAACATTTACCAACAGATAACCTAGATGATTATAACTAGCAATTTGCCCCCATTTCAACAGTGTTTAGTACAGTCAAATTTTTCCTGACTTAGGGGGGGCTATTTAAATTGCTCTTTCCCTGTGCTATACCTACCTTTGATATAATGCTATCTTCTTTGCATTTGTTATCAAAGTTAACATGAAAATAAAAACTTAGGATTCTTTCTGAAATCTGTTGATTTAGTAATAAGAAATAATCATATAAAGATACTTTCACTTCAAATTATTAGATGTCAAGGACTGTAACATTATTCAGCAAGCGGAGTTTGGACACACTGGAAAGCTAGGAGACAAACACAAAAATTATATGCTCATTATAAAAGACTAGTTGTGCAAAATGTGAAGTTTCTCTAGGCGTCAGGTAATAGAACAACAAAATACTTACTCAACTAACCAACTCACAGCAACAACAATTGTCAGCCATGACTGGTAACTGAAAGGTCAATTTTCTTCCCCTTCTAGTCAGTTCAAATGATTCAGAGGAGGGGGGGGGGGGATGCCATTAGAACAAGAGAAAAGTGAGCAATCTAAAACTGTCAGAATAGTATTTTAATAAAGTTTGCTTTTGCTTTTTTTTTTTTCTCTCTTGGTTACTATTGAGCTCTTGATGCACACTAATAAAACTTCAGTAATATTGGCACTTAAGTTTTGTTTTACCTGTCAGCAGATAAGTAACAGTTTAGTAATGTCTCAAGATGATTGATGGCAAAGGAAAAAAATAGCTAGTACTATAAACCCTATTTACAACATCTAAGAAGAACCTTGAAAAGATAATACTATGGATTACCTTTGTGTTATTTTCTATACTCGTTATAAAATTTGTCATGGGGTCTTTAACTGTCTCATTTTCTCTTTTTTATGGTCTTTGTCATGACAATAAGTTTCCACATAACTCAACATCTGCTAGATTGCTTAAAACTATACAGCAGAAGTCTGAATGTGCTAGAGATGCTGTCAGATCATCATCCAGCTCTTCAACCCTTGTTCACCAAGTCATAAAATTTGTAGAAGAAGAGCAATAGAAACTTTATGCCTTCCAAATGAGCAGCCATTCCCTACCTGTTATTTTCATAACTTTCTTCCTCCTCTTTCCCTCGGCTGTCCATTCAAGGACTACCTAATTGGATTTCAGAGGGGTGAGAACCGTGTGGGCCCTTTCATGGTGCCAGTGAACCCCACATTTTCCACTTCAGCCTCCAGAACTCTGGGGTTTTCTCAAGAACTCAGACTATCATAAAATAATCCTACTCTTTGTATTCTTCTAATGAAATCCAAGTCCCTTAAAAAAAGCTAAAAGAAGGGAAATAATGAAACTACCCAGAAGCTTAGTCAGATGCATAAACCCTATTTTTTTCCCCATATATTATAATTTTTAAGTCAGTTCCAAGTTGTTTTGGGCCCTGATTCCTTATTTTGTTATGCCAATGGCTGGCAGTGGGGTTGATTACTGAAAAGGGTTGTTGTAAGATACTAAAAATCTTATCTTCCAGCAAAAACATTTATGGCTCCTGGTGCAGCCTTGGGGAAGCTTCCTTAGAGCCTATCTGGCAAAGCTCACAAAAAAAATCTTTCTTCTCTCTCCAGCTGGCTCAGTGACTCCATTTCATCCTAGAAAACTGTGGCTTGGCCTCAATTATTCATATTTGTCACATTTTACCTTCACTACAGCAATGAGATACTTGGGCATAAAGACTTCAGTGCCTAAGTTCAAAAGGTAACAACATATTAAATATTACTTACATTATACTGATCACTGCAAACACATTTTATGTTTCTTCTGCTCCCTATTTCATTGTTCAGACTTAGGCATACTACAATAACATGTAAAGACAAAAGGATTAAGACAGTTTTCTCTTTTTGGCATAATCAATTTCCATCAATGTAAATAAAACTTCACTTTTCAGAAGCCTTTAGGCAGTTCCAGAATTGTAAAAAAGCATTCAAGGAAAGAAGCACCACAGACTTCACCTTCTTCAGTCACCTGTGAGTTTAGCTCCACTGATGTACTTATTCTGACATAAATATAGACTAATATATTTATTAATATATTAATACTGTTAAAAAAAACCAAACAAACAAACAAAACAACACAACATTTTTAACATTTTTCCCTGTTTCATTGGCTTCTCCTTCCGAAAAATTATGACAAAAGCAATGTACAGCAGTTGTTAGTCAGTACCACTTAGTGTGCCTGAATGCACTAATGGTGAATCTAGAGTAAGAACTTACACAGGACAAATTCACTAATCACTGATATAAAAGCTTCCTAAAATAGTGACTGGAATGATGTGCAGGATTATTTCCCAGTAAATCCAGCTGCTAGGCAAGGATTTTCACTAGATGATAGCGTTTAGTATTCTGACAGGCAGACAACACAAAGAAGAGAATAAACTAAGGAAAGGTCTCTTTCCCTTACCACTCTGTGTGTCATCTCCTGTATCTTTGCAACCAAAATGATTGATGGAAATTGATGCAGCTATTGTGCAAACCCCACCTCTTTTATTATCACAGTCACAGAAGTACCAGAGGCTCTACATCAGCTAGAGAAATCTTACACAGAAGTCAACCTGTGCAGACATTGCATTAGTGCAATGCAGTTGTTCTTTCAAGAAAGGGAAGAGAAACTGAGCAAAAAATAAGGTTGCTCCATCAGGACAAAATTAGTGGCCAATTCACTTACTAACTCTTAAAAGAATTTCAGTTCCATAATTTCCACTTCTGAGGAAAACCTGCAAATATGGGATAGTAACAAAACGACATTTGTATCTCATTTGATCAGAGGGCTGGAGCACCTCTCCTAGGCAGACAGGCTTGAGAGAGTTGGGGCTGTTCAGTTTAGAGAAGACTCCAGGGAGATCTTATAGCAGCCTTTCAGTAACTGAAAAAGGAGAGCTGGGGAGAGGCTTTTTACAAGGGCTTGTAGTGAAAGAATAAGGGGGGATGGCTTTAAACTGGAACAAGGGAGATTTAGGTTAGACATGAGGAAAAAATCCTCTGATGTGAGGTTGGTGAGACACTAGAACAGGTTGCCCAGGGAAGCTGTGCATGTCTTATCCCTGGAAGTGTTCAAGGCCACATTGGATGGGTCTTTGAGCAACCTGATCTAGTGAGAGGTGTCTCTGCCTATGCAGGGGGCATGGAACTAGATTATCTTTAGGGTCTCTTCTAACACAAACCATCCTGTGAGTGTTTAATTCTATGACCTCTATAAACCAAGCTCCTTAGAGCTCAATGCACAAATTTCAGCTTCATTAGGTAGAATAATAATAAAAAAAATAGTAATAATGCTCCATGAAAAAGAACAGATTACTGATGAGTAGCTGACATCTGCTGTGTGTTTTCTCAGGAAGATAAAGAGACAAGAATCATCCGTTCTTCTATGCTGGCTAGTAGTACGATAAGTAGCGAGGCCAGTGACAAGGAGGGTAGGTATTGCAGAGGGAGTCTATGGAAATTAGACTTTTGACAGCAAATATTATGTCCTGTTCTCTTTCCCCATTATTTTTATCAATGTAAAGCCACCTTTTAAGGCAGTTGTAAAAGAGCAGAATGATATAAAAGCAAAGGAGTCTATGTTCTGAACTACAGTCAAAAGAGAGCTTTCATGAATCATGGATACTGAGCAAATAGGTCTTCATGGCATACACGTGTCAACTGAAACAGAATGTTCAGTCCTCTGAACATCCAAATACTCATAATAAATACTTTGGACTCTCTTTTTGGATGGTCTTTCTTGACTTCCTCTATTTAAGCAAATAGAGTGGCTGTAACATCTATAATAAAGGGATGAAGGAGATGGGAAAACATGTTGCAAACCTTGCTTGCTGATGCTGTTTGTTGTACTTCAGGAATATGTACTGCAGTACGAGATGTTCAGTCTGATGCACAAACCTGACAGCCTCTGGGAAAGCCTGCCTGGACCTCAATGGTTGGGTATATGTTTCGAGGAGGTATTACTATTATTATGTTAAAAAAGGAGAAAATCTCTGATTATAATTTATGGAATTTAAAATAACCCATGAGTCTGCATGCTGGCCATCTTCCTATTTATGCTGGTACAAAGAAACAGAAAAACAGATTGGCATTAATCCAATGTATAAGGCAAACACAAGAGATTTAAATCTGCGGATGTTGATTTACTGGGGTGGGACAGACAGGTACCCATGGCTATCACCCTGTGCCCAGTGCCCAACACCTGGAGTGTGCCTTGTGATCAGCGGGGCGATGGAGTTGCACGGGTTATGGATCTGGCCAGTGCTGGAGTCCAGATCTTTCTGGTGACAATGATGCAGGAAAAAATAGTGTAACAATTTTAAAGTGGTGAAGTAGCCTATCAGGGAACATCTGCAGCTGTGTTTCTTTTCTTGAATAAAGCAGAAATGTCATGGTCTTAAATGGCCCTCTGCTAACATGTAATTCTGCAATTTGTCACGTGTAATGGCAAGTGGAAAGAAAATGATCAATATTTTGGTGCCAAGAGAAGATCAGGGAATTCCTTCAAAAGGAAGAAGGAAGGGAAGGCTCCTCAGCTTTTATATTTACCCTGAGACTCCCAATATTTGCACGCTAAGCTCGGATGTTACCAAGGACACAGAAATCCTTACCAAGATGAGCATTAAAGTACATAAATTCAATCTCCCAAGAGCTGACTTTGAGGAAAAGTTGCCATGTCTATTTCTCATCTACTGTTGTTATAGAAACTGTACTGTGTTCCCAGATAAAAAGTAACAATCCGGGCCCATTAATTAAAAATAAAATAAAATAAAAAACATATCAATAATAATAACAATAATAACACTAATAATAATAAATCTGTAGATAATCAAGTATGTGCACCATTCTTGGGAATTTGAAAGCAAAGTGGTTAAAAAAATTATAGCTTTTGTTTTAATTCAAATTTAGCATTGTTAGGTTTTCTTTGGCAATGTGTATTTAGCAGTAGTTTATCAGGCTAGTTATTCAATAAGTAAATCCCTTATCTTGAACACTGCCTCAACTTCTTAGTTCATTATTCTGTTCCCAGAAATAAGGTGGGAGTTTCAGTTCATTGTACATTTCACATTAGCAGGCTTTTGCCATACAGTAAAAGGTCTGTTTAGCGCTGAATGTTTAAGGGGGGGGGGAGGAACAAGGAAAATGTATTTAAAATTATACAATGAAGCATTGTTCCCTCAGTGTCATTGAACACGGGCCAACTATACCATTCAGAGGTAAATGCAGAGCTCTGACATTTAGCTCTGATATTACAGAACGATGTTTTCAAAGAGTGGCATGTTCAGTAACTGCATCACATTTACAATTGTCTTTGAAGTTTTAATCTCAGTTCATGCTACTAAATCACCATGAAGGTTTATTTTTAACTTCTTATATAAAATGTTTTTTTAAAAAAATTCAAGGAAACATCTCCAAGTATGAAATATGTCAAACTGAAAGCTGTTAATTGTATAACTTCAGTACAGTGACTCTTTTAAAATTGGCTTTTTGAATTTCTATGCAAGTTTAAAAGTTTCTTGTTTTTTAGCAGTTTTCAGTTTTTATTTTTAAGTTTTTCTAAGGGAAGTAGGAATTTTAAGTGTATCTATTGTGAAATAGAAATAAGAATAGAACAGATGATTCCACTAAGCATAATTTTCTCAATAAAGCTCTGAAAAAATTATAGTGAAACTATAAAGAGAAAGGACAATGTACTATTACTGAATTGCTAGTACATTCCAATATTTCAGTATTTGGTTTCCTTAGTTGGCTAAGGAAATCTACTGTAACGTGTAGTTACCAGTACTGATACTTCTCAGGTCTTATGCCTTCCACTCATCTCTGCCTGGCATTGCTCTTCCCTTTCAGTTCTAACCTGCCCAAACAGTGTCTACAGTCACCATTGAGAATTTCCTTCAATATCTATGTTAGACATCTAAAATTCCACTTTCTTGAAACTTCTTTATCAACAGCCTCTTTTCTCACAAAATTCAGACTTAATCTTTGATTATTCCTCAATCATCTTCTTGAAATCATGTCTTTCCTTGGTCATGTGGGCACTTTGCTGTCATGGTTCTCTTACTTCTTTAGTTATCTCTCCAGACTGCTGTTTGGTGTTTTTTAGTCTCTCATTCATCCTTAACTTTGGGAATGAAGATGGTTTACAAGGGCACATGGGCCCCGCAATGTTAGCATTGAGAAAATCTCAATCACAAAGGCAAATTCGATGGGGAGGTATATGCAATTAAGTCACAGTCAGCATTTCTTGGTACCAAACTGATCTCCCTCTTCTCAACACCATTTTCTGAATGCCCTTCTGTCATCTTGGTTCAACAGGGTTAAAATAGTCACACCTTTTTCATGCCTATAAGAACAGGTTTGGGTTTTATTTCATACATTTTCTATGAGATTCTAAACATGCAATTTTCAGATGACAGAACATATACCCTACCGTCTCCAGGGATGGAAAACAGATTACAACCTCTGTCTCTCAATCCAACTTTGTACCTTGATAAACCACCCTGCTTGTTGAATTTATAGGACTGTTAATGAATTAAGTTGTGAGGTACCAAATGGTTCTGATTGAGATAAACAAGTACATTGGTCACTAAGGAATGGACTCAAAGCACTTCATCTCAGCAAAAAATTATTAAAAAGCATTGTGTGATACAATACACACTTTTGAGCAGCAGTTTCCATGGTGTGGTGGCAAAACAGACTCTACAGAAGCACATTTCTCTGAAAGAAGCTGTGTTCAAGAGCACCATCTAAAGTGGAATTATCAGATTTATTTCACAGTTGATTAGATCACATTCTCTCCATGGAAATTAGCATCTTCAGGTCATAATGAAAGTACAAGTTTTTAAATCTTGAAGATGATGATAGGAGCATTCCTTCTTAATCAGGATGTGTAACAGAGCATATATAGGCCCTTGAGGACCTCAGGAAGCAACTGGCCTCATGCGGGGGACAATATAAATGCTGGAAACCTGAACCCAGTTATCACATTAAAAAGTGACTCGGTTCAGGAGAAACCAATAGGTTTTGGTCCAAAAATTTGCTGAAGGTCTCCAAGTGAAAAAGCATGGGTCTTTATATAGGCAGGGTCTTTATATAGGTCCACAAAAAACAAACAACAAACAAAAAAACCCCAACCAACCAAGCAAAGAACTTATTTGTCCCTTCTCCCTCAGATTTAATGTTCATTTTAACCTAGATTGATCTGTTGCCCTTTTACCACTTTGAAACACAAAATCCCGTGACGACATGGGCAGCCCTAGGTATTATGAGAGGAGAGCAGCAGATACAGCTCAACTCTTATTTGTAACAAGTGCATCAGGCTACTATTTTGCTATTAAAAGATTCAACAAGATTAAAAGTAACTGCAGTTTTCTCAACACTTTGATTCAAGGTGCAGCATTAGCTTAAGAATTTCCTCATTTTTGCCCCCGAAATAACTGCAACTTGCTATTAAAGGATGCACATTAGCAAGAGTAATTGCATTCCTAAGTCTTATTAACATGCCAGTAACTCTGAAATTTGAGGATGTGAGCCCTTAGTTTTACTTTGTCTGAGAATATTGTGTATACGAAATGAAATGGCACTTTTGCAATGAAAGGCATTTTCCATTTGAATTTTTTATATAAAAAATAAGATAATGTCAGGAAAGGAAATAGTTAAAAAAGTACTCTTACCACAGTATTTTCATTCAGGAGTTTATATCCCTTAGAAAGGTAGACCTAAATAGCTGTAAATCTGACGAAGAAGTTAATTATGAGGGAAAAGGGCCAAAAAGTGAGGAGGAGAAGAAGAAATATCATTGGTTTGACAACGATGGCTGCCAGAAACAGCTTGCAAATCATGGAACTATGCAGGGACGAAAAGTTGACTCTAAATTATAGTGAGACTGGGTCTCTAAATCACTGGGGAGTAAAATCATTTCAGTAGACCTTTAATTTTCAGTTATTGAAAGTCAACATCATGGCAAGTAGCTGTAATGTTTTACAGCGGACCATCATGAAAGTATTTTATTTTTCATTTCCCAAAAATGTATGAAATTTTCAAACACAGGTGAAAATCAATCATCTCACCAATCATACGAAAAGCAGCTCCCTTCCCAGGTGAGGTATGGATTTGCAGGATAATGAAGGAGATGCACAAAGTCATCTGCTCAGAACATCTTGCACTTGCATTGTACTGCCTTTATAACCAGTCACCACAGCAGGTTATTTCAGCAAATTCATGAGCAGAACGATAAAAAAGAAGTATTAATTAAAACAAGCAACCCCTTTCATACATCAGGTCCACCTCCCATCCCCCATTGTAGTTTTCTGAACACAAGATTTCCCTCTTGATCAGGTAACTGGGGACTTTTGCACTAAAATAACCAATAGTCACCTAATAAAGATTTTGCAGGACTGTGTAGGACAAAATTCCTGCTGCTTTTCACTTTTCTATCTATCTGAACATATAGAATCCTACTTAGATCTCGGTCTCTAATCCCCTAGACAGCAATAAATTCCAAGCACAAAGGTTAGATTAAAGTTTCTCTTTTTTCCAAGAGCTTAGGCCAATATCTCAGGTCTGTGAGCATTTGCTGTTTGGAGCCCCAAATCCTTCCCTAAGAATAGGCCCTTACCTTTTGCAAGATTTCCCTTGCGTATCCAATGAGCAAAACCTGAAGGCAGCAATGCTATCCACCTTCAAGATTCAGCTTTGCCGTGGAGATATCCACTATCTTTCTGCTTGTGAATAAAACAGGGTCAAAGTGAAAGCTCAAATTTTTTCTTATAATTTTCTATACTGGCTCCCTTCCAGACTGTGACAAGAACTGATCTTAAGGGTAACACATAGGAATAGGAATTGCAAGGAAGGATTTCTACTATTATTTTGGATATAGTTATCGTTTCTTAGAGGCAGAGACAAAGGAAGATGCCAAATTACTTTAGCCTTTTGGGATGTTTTAAATGCTATTAGTACTAGAAGTTGGAATCAGGTGCTGAACCCTGCATGTCTCAGTCATATTAACCTGCCAAAACATCCCTGGCTTGCTCTAGAACCACCTCTCAAGCCAAGATGA
The DNA here is from genome assembly GCF_020740795.1 of Apus apus. Taxonomy (NCBI): domain Eukaryota; kingdom Metazoa; phylum Chordata; class Aves; order Apodiformes; family Apodidae; genus Apus; species Apus apus. The sequence goes on from NC_067282.1 coordinate 41,700,093, forward strand.
AAGTTAAGCCTTTGTATTTGCTTAATCCTCAACCAGATTGGTTGGCCAGATTGGCATGACAATGCCAACAGAGTACTTTGGAGTTGTGTATACTGTCCAGATTGGAAAAAAGTGACCTTCAGATTCCTTAGGTCAACTTTAATGTAAAAATAATTCCAAGTTACTATGAGATTGGAATTGCTTTTGACTTGCAACCAGAGCTGTGCAAATTAATTTGGCTCAGTTGGTTCAGGCTCCAATTGTTTATTCTCCTAATTCTCTCACTTCTAACTTATGTCTTAAAAAAAAAAAAAAAGATATAAACAAATTATTATTCCACAGATATGAAATTTAAAAATGAGAGAAATTATTTTTTCACTTTTTTTTGTTTTTGGTTCTAATTTCATTCACCAAAATCAGAAACAGTTTTTGGCTTTTCTTAGAAAATTTATTATTGCCAAAAATAATTTTGTTTGAATTTTTCATATTTCCAAAGATAACATTCCATTTTCCCCCTGCATTGTACATTATTTTCAGAAGAGGACATTTGTTGTATTACTGAACATGACACAGAAGAAAAAAAAAAAGGTCTGCTAGTAATTCTCAGGCACCATCAATACCATGAGCTTGACTTCTTCACATAACTACTTTCAGTTACATCATCTTTACATTTATACGTACTTACATATAACCCACAAAGAATCTGACAGTACAGATTTTTAGACAGTAAAGTAGAGAAGGAAAAGTTAAATATCTCGTTTTCAGAAGATTAAGCCTGTGTGCAAAAACTCAAGAGAGGCTGGCAAAAATCTGCTCCAAAACTTGGTATCTGAACACAGGAATGACTATTCTTCAAAATGTGTATAGGACACTCAAGTCAGGAGAACTAACTTTCATAATCTGTAGTATATGTTTTCCTAGTAACCAAATCAGGATAGTAAAGCACTATATTTTTTTTGTATGAACACCCAAGAGCATGCACAAAAAGAATTTAGTGAACAAAAAGAAGACAAAAAATGAGATATCCAAAAGCTAAATAAAGCTTGCAATCTACTAATTGCCTTCAATTAACTGAAAATTTAGAGTGTTTTAATTCCCTCCCCACTTTATGTAAAAATATTAAGAGAGGTGGCCTTAACTAGATCAGATTCTTCGAGGTTCTAAATCCCTCCAGCAGATGCAAGGACTCTTCAAAGAGGATAACCCTAATCGAAAATGAGGTTATTCTGGATCCAGTTCAAAGGACTGAGCCAAGCATGATTAGCACCATACGGCTGCATCTGCAGAATGTCTTGTACAAGCAATATTAGAAATATTAAGTCAGGAAGACACAATGTGTACAAGAAAATACAAGCACAGTGATTTTAGGAAGGCTGACAATGAAGGGAATTAAGTACTACAGAACATATTGATTCAAATTTCATAACAGTGTTACGGATATACAGAATAAAATTCCATTGGTTAAATCCACTTACCAGATTTGGAAATGCCTACAAAAGCAACATAAAACAGGAGAGGTGAATTAGTCACCAACAATGCTGAAAAGACAGAGGTTCTCAACACCTTCTTTGCCAGTACTATTGGACCCCAGGACATGGGATCACAAATCTAGGCTGAGGCAAACACTGACCCACCATCAGCGAAGGAAGAGTTGCTATGTGAATTGTTGCACGATCTTGACCCATACAAATCAATGGGCCCAGACACCATCCACTCAAGGGTGTTAAGAGAATTAGCTGATGTTGCGAGGCCACTCTCCATAATCTTCAAGAAGTCATGGAGATCAGGGGAAGTCCCAGAAAACTGAAAGAAGGCTAATGTCTCTCCCATCTTCAAGACAGGCTTAAATGAATATTCAGGAAATTATAGGCCCATGAGCCTTACTCCAGTCCCTCACAAAGTTATGGAATGTATCCTCCTGGGGACTATCACATGTCAAATTAAGCACATGACTGGGAAAAGCCAGCATGGATTCACCGAGGGCAAATCTTGCTTGACAAGCCTGATCACCTTCTACGACAAAGACTGCTCCACCGATGAGAGGTGAGCAGTGGATATTGTCTATTTGGGTTTCTCCAAGGTTTTCATCACAGTTTCCCACAGCCTCCTTCTAGAAAAACTGATTCCTTAGAATCTAGACAAGTGGTCTGTGCAGTGGGTGGGGAACTGGCTAACAGGCCACACCCAGAGGGTGGTGATAAATAGCTCCTTTTCCAGCTAGCAACCTCTCACAAGTGCAGTCCCCCAGGAGCTGACATTGGGCCCATTGCTGTTTAGTATCTTCATAAGTGATCTGGATGATGGGAGCAAGTGCACCCTAATGAAGTTTGCAGATTGTTCTAAACTGAGTGGGAAAGTGGACACTTCAGAAGGGAGAGCCACCTGGCAGGAAAACTGGGACAGGCTAAAACAGCAAGCTGACAAGAGCCTTATGAAGTTCAACAAGGACAAGATTAAGGCCTTGCACCTGGGAAAACATAACCCAGGAATGCAGCACAGGCAGAGATCTGCCTGGCTGGAGAGTAGCTCTGTGGAAGGCGACCTGGAGGCCCTGGTGGACAAGTTCATGTGTGAACACTGTGCTGCTGCAACAAAGAAATCCAACAGGATGCTGGGTTGCATCAACAAGGGAATCACCAGCAGAGATAAAGAAGTCATCATCCCACTCTACTCAGAGCTTGTCAGGCCATACCTGGGACATTGCATTCAGTTTTGGTCCCTGCTCTACAAAAAGATGTGGACAGGAGAGAGTTCAGAGAAGGACCATGAAGAACATCAAAGGACTGGGCAGCCTGCCATACAAGGGAAGGCTAAGAGAACTGGGTTTGTTCAGCCTGGAGAAAAGAAGGCTTAGGGGAGACCTCATCACAATGTTCCAGTACTTAAAGGGTAGCTACAAAGAAGATGGCGACTCCCTTTTTACAAGGAATCACATAGAAAAGATATGGGGTAGCAGTTACAAGTTACTCCTGGGGAGGTTCTGATTGGACACAAGAGAAAAAATTTTCAGAATTAGAGCAATCAGCCATTGGAATAATCTGCCCAGGGAAGTGGTGAATTTCCCGATATTGGACACTTTCAAGTTTCAGCTAGACAGAGTGCTGGGTCATCTCATCTAGACCGTGCTTTTGCCAAATCCAATTGGACCAGGTAATTCTTGAGGTACCTTAAGGTTGGAATACTTCGTATTCCATGATTCTATGAAAAAAAATAGCAAAAGCCAGAGAATATAAAACTTTTGCCATAACCCAATGCCAGATTTTCAGTTATTATTATTATTTAATCAATATGTCCACTTGGTGCCTGGATGCTGAAGTGATGGGTATGCTACAAATGTAAAATTGTAAAACTTTGCAAGGGCTCTTGCTTCAGATTCAGCATAAATATTTCAAATATTTCCATTTGCAAGAAGCTATCATTGAAGAGCTCGCCATTTGTACTAGCTTACTGTGACGTTGACTGAGTCAGAAATCAAACTTTATTTCTAAGTAGAGGCTAATTTATCTAGTAGGAAACTGATCTTTTAACTAAAATTACTTCTGAAATAAAAAAGTTATATGTCTGGCAATTAAAGCAACAACAGAGAGCTACTAAGACAAAAAGTTGCAAGGAAATTAAAAGTATTAAGTGCTTCATGTCTTTTGTAGAAAAACCTTGCTAAAAGGACATCTAACAGTGACTAGTTGATAGAGTTGACCTCCCAGGAATGGATGGCTGAACACACTCCTCAATAGCAACTGGGTAGGAATGGACTTCTGTGTCAGCAAGAACCACCAACTTATCTAACATGCCTTTGGGTAGGATACTTCTAACCCAGCTTTGGTAGTTGGACGTATAGGTTCAATCCATAGTCAGTGTACAGAAAGAAACAGCTTCATTAATCTTCTGCTCAGACACCTACAACATGTGGACTGACACTCCCTCAGCAAGTTTTGTCCATGGATTCTGGGGGTTATCAACTTTACTAGTTTAGGCTGAGCAAGTTAGCTTGGATAGTCTCATACTCTGCTAACTCTAATTTATGACAAATATGTCCTTTCCTCTATGCCTTATGCTGGCTAGAAATGTTACCCATATACAGCTTGTAGCCGTGCTTAACTTTCTTATGACCTACCACTTCTGGCCTTTACTAGTATTGCTGTAATGTATGCAACTGGATAACTTTATACAGAAACTACCAGAACCTGCACTTTTATGTTTCTTGCTCCATTTTTACAAAATTATGCTGTGTTGATATATATATAACCATGAAGCTAATCTATTAAAAATTCACATTGTTTCAGCTATTGAATGAAAATGATTCTTACATTAAATGTTTAAATAGCCAGTGAAATTAAGTTAAACATTTTTACTAAGATGTTTTTAAAGCTTCAAAGACAAACAATCATAATAACAAATGTTCTCATTTAATCTACAAAATAAGTACATTTGATTTTAATTATCCGGATAATGACCAAGCAAGTACATCAGGCACATCCCTTCCAAGAGATAATGAAAGGCACAGAGGAGCAAACAATATCTCTGAGAATAGACCAACACATTCTGACTCTAAAGATGACTCCAGTAATGAAAATCTGTCTTTTGCAAATGACTCATCTTCTGAGGACTGCACTGAAGATGTTGAAAATCAGGATGATGCATGTGAAAATAAAATTATCAATATGAAGATGAGGAACAGCAGTCTATCACTGAAGAGCTGTTTGATAATAATGAAATTGAGGAAACAGCTAGTGGTACAGAAACAAATGAAAGCAGAGGAAATGTCAGTGATTATAGTGAATCAGTAACTATTTCTTTAAATGCAAGAGGAAGAGATAGCAGACAGTGAGGAAACAACACTAGAAAAGGATGTTCCTGACTCAGTAATTAACTGAAAGGACTAAAAAGAATAGATTAGTGTCCTGGTTTGAGCCAGGATGAAGCCAGTTTTCCTTTTACTAATTTTATTTTTTCCTTCAGTAAGCTTTCTTTTAACTAGTCACAGTGCATTCTAACTAAGGCTAATAAGAATGGCATATTTTTCTAACTGCTGGGTCTTCAAAGTCACATCTTTACTCTGCCGGCTCAGACAATACGGGGAGATTTATGACCCCCTCCCATAGGAGGCTGAGTTAGACAGACAGCAAAATTGGCCAGAGATATTCCATTCCATTCCATTCCATTCCATTCCATTCCATTCCATTCCATTCATCTACATAAGCTCAGAGGAAGAGGAACTTCCTTCCTGCTTCTTCTTCCCTTCTCTTCCATCCATGGCTGGTGGCCGGGGAGGACTCCGTCCATCCATCACCGTCAGCCCTTAGGCTCGAGCTCTCCTGACCCTCATAACTCTCCACTTTCTCCAGCAGCAGCTCTGGGATTTCTCGGAACTGTTCCAGCTCAGGAGAGTGTGGTGGGAGTTGCTGGGGGTGGGGAGAGGTGAGAGGCTTTTGCACATATCTGAAAATATTTGTATATAATTGTATATATTTTCTTATATCATTAGTGTTTAATTAAAGCTGTGTAGTTTAGTTTTCAATCCAGCCAAGTCTCTCTCTTTTTCTTTCTCTCCTTCCTTACCTGGGTGGGAGGGGAGGGGATCAAGAGCATTGTGGTCAAACCTGAGTCAAACGGTGACAATTAGAAAGAAGAAGATAAAAAGAGATAAAGAAATAAACTTTGCTGATGAACTAAGACTGTTAACACACTGCATTCAGATCTAAATAGCAATTTAGTGGCATTATTATTATACCCAGGATGAATCAATAGGAGGTGTAGGTGCTTAGGCCCTCTTTGGATTTGGCTCTTCATCTTCTCTGAAATTAAGACTCATATTGACTACACAAATAAATAATCTTCTCTTTATCTAAGTCTTCACATTAGCTGATGATACTAACAGCAGTACTGATGAAAATGTACCTGATGCAACACCACCACAGGAAACTAATGATTGTAATGAGTCCAATCACTGCTGAGGTACAGGGATGCAAGCATGTATGTTTGTTTAAAAACAAAAAGCTAAGAAGCAAGACCTAAAAGTAGATTATTTTTTATCCCCAGAATATGATCTCATTATCAGTGTTTTCCTGCTTGATATATTTATTTGTGGTTCTCTTTTAAAATATTTTTTTATAAATAACCTTTAAAAAATTCAACTCTTTCTACCTCCACAAAGATTGTCTAATTGTAATTTTGTGATTGCTGATTGATATCTTTCTTTTCTTTTTGTCTAAAGATAATCAGTGGTTAACTGATACATAATATCAGTTCCTGAAGCAATTAATGCTCTGTCAGAGCAATTTTTGGAAGTTTGTAACTTGACCATAAATTACATCCTTCAACTGATTTTTAACTGGAATCATTATTTGCAATACTCTGTTAAAGGATTTTAAGAACCAAAATAACACAAAAATGTTACTGAACTTTTGACCAAATGTGCCCTTTGTAATTTCATAGCAAGTGTTGGACTTTCTGTGTAGGCTTAATCACAGTGTTGAAGTGTTGGGCCATATTTTAATTTTTAGAAAACAGCACAGAAAACCAACCAAAACCAAAGTATTCTTTCACACAACACACAACTAAATTGCTCCGCTCATGTTGGATGTTGCAGAATCCACATCAAAATAAAACCACATTAAAACAAAATTGTTTTAGAAGAAATTACAAAAAGTCAGTGAAGAAAAATTATGTAGAGCCTTTAGACAGTACAGATACAGCCACCAACTCAGGATGTAACACATGAGTAGTACACTGTTCCAAAGGTAATCTAATGACAAGAGCTGAAAATATTTCAATACCAAAGAGGCTTTGTTCTTGTTGTAAGGCAAGAATGTTCTATCTAGGTGGAAAGATGGACACCAGCATTATTTTTTGAGAGGAAAGAGAAGAGCTTTAGACCTTAATATGTTTTAGACATGAAAGCCAAGGATGTGTCTCAGTGCAAGCAGGTGTCCTGGTTCGAGCCAGGACAGAAACAATTTTCTTTTTAGTAATGTTACTTTTGGGTTATGTTTCTTCTCAGTAACTACACTTGATGAAATTAACAGCATGTTTTTCAGTCAGTGTCTACTTGTAGGACAGATAACGCTTGATGATTACAGTTATTGCAGAGGTAATGGTATGCATGGTATACAGAAAGGCTCTTCCTTATTTCTATAGAATCCAAGGTCACTGCTTGGTTCTGCTAAACGTTTTCAGTGCCAGAAATTAAAAGTAGGAAAAGGGGTCACACCTGTAGCCCAACTGCAGTGAGGGGCAGACCAGACAGGTGACCCAAAACTGACCAAAGTATGACATCCCATACATGTCATACTCAGGATAAAGCTGAGGCATAACAAGGGTCAAGCTCTCTGTTTCCATGGACCGCATCCAGGAAGGACTCTATCTGTTCTTCTGCCTTCAATCCCAATCTGTACATTCCTGAATCCTTGCATTCCTGAATCCAGTTCCTATTTGCTGATGAGTCCAGTCCAGGATTTTCCCAGCAGTGGTGACATAATGGTTATCAGGGAGAGGAGAGTGTGATATTGGTTTTCTATGTATATGTAGATATTTAATTATTTTTTCTATTATTATTTTTATACCTTTTTATAGTTATTGTTTCAATAAGTCCATGAAACCAAGACCAAAGACCCTGTACATCTGGAGTGAGAACAAATAATTTAAAAAGAAGAGATAAGAAACATTGATAGAAGAAAAAGAAAAATGAAAACGAAGAGAAATCCTGGAAGAAATCCTGAATATTTTTTGGTCAAAAAAGATCGTTGTGGCACCAAAAGTCCAAGGAAGAAATATCAAACCTACGCTGAAAGAAACTCACTGTTCTGGTTCATTTCCCTTCTCCAAATAATGAAACAATTTATAAAGTCACTGTCGACTTTACTCTGTTGTCTTCAGTTTTGAGGGAAGAAAAAATATTACTAATTACTTTTTCCCTTTGCCTTAAAAATATTCAGGAGCAAAAAGAGTCAAGAATAAACTCAGTTAACCTTTTCAAAACCTGTATGCATCACCTGAGAAGGCAAAAATAACAGACTCACCATCTCTGGAGAAGCAAAGAATTAGAGACCAAAAAAATGACAGAGACTTGTATGCTCATGTATAGCAAAAACAATGATGTAAATTAATGCTACCTGCTTACTCTGTTGTGAAACATATTGTATTTCAGAGTACTATCTGTATTGTAATTCAAGTCAAATAACATATTTCAGGTATCTTCTATGATTCTTGGGCAAACTTGGATTAATAAAGAATGAGCCTCAGCAGCTTTTGATACTACAGGTATATAAAAATCAAAGAAAAAGAGCCTCCATTCACTCCTCTTAGCTTTCAGAATGCCTCTAGGTCTTTTCACTAGAAGACAGAAGTCCCTCACAAGGGTCAGAAAACAATATTCTTTTGGGAGCAATTGTGTATCTGTATTAAAGTTGCTCTTTTGTAAAAAATAAAATTAAATTTAAAAAACACACCAAAAGAAACAACCCAAAACTTTACTGAACGCTCAAGATAAAAAGAGCATTTTAGGTCCCTTAGCTTTGTGAAGTCAAGGACACAAAAATTATATTTTATTTGAAATTATGCAAATTATGTTATCTAACCATCTTGGCTATGCAAACAAGCAGTCCAAAGGCTTGTCTGATTATTACCAGTGGTAAGAAAGAATGCAAGAATGCTACCAATGCTACTCCACAAAATGCTTCACAGAATACCAGCAGGCAAAAAATATTCAGGAAACTGTTGAAAACAGCTGTTACTAAGTCCTCTTTCACATACAGAAGACACATCCAGCACCGGCAAAGCGATCATCACTTAGCATGTGCTTAAGCAAAACCCATATACATATCAGAAAAAGGTCAGTAGTACTAATGCAGACAAACTGTTTTTAGGAGCACAGGCCTGGAAGGGACCAGGTATGTCACGAAGGCTAGGTGCCTACACTTGTGGGCAGCAGATGTTGGGTTCAAGCAGGTCTGCTGAGCATTTGCTCTGAAACCACCACACTCAGCAGGGAACAGAACAGTTCCCTTCCCCATGTCATAAATTATAAACCTGAAGTGCAATCAAAGCTATAACATGTCTGAGAAAGAAGAAGAGATCCATCAGAGTTCTAGACCTCTCCAAACAGCAGTAGCCAATTTAACTACCTACATGCTCCTAGAAAATAAAACTTGCTAGAGAGAGGTACAGAATCACCCATCTCCCCCTGAAAGATTGTTCTTGAGAGAAAAAAAAAAAAAGGTTCCCGTTGTCCTTAAATCCAGTGGTTGACTTGGCCCTGAATAGTGCAACATGGCACATAGTCCAAGTACAGAAGATATTTTAAAGAACTTGTAAGAAAGAATGCAGCCTGCTTTATAGCTAGAATTTTAGAATGCATTAAAAATGTAAATTTCAAAGTTTAAAATTTTAAAAAGTGTCTCTGCAGCAAGATACCATTATTGCTTAACACTTGCTTTGCAGGTACCCAAGAAGGTAAAAAAAAAGAAGGAAGACCCTGCTGAGGTTTCTCAGCAGACACATAACACTATTACCACTATCTCATTCTTGTCTTTTCTTTCTTTTCTCCAAAACACTGTGATAGTTTTTTCCTGTTCTGACATGTAGGAAGCAACCTTCTGAAGGCACTTTGCTGAAAACAGCTGATTCAACATTACATCTTTGCCTCTGCAGGCTTGATACTCTTAAAGGGATTTATCTCAGCTAACTTCAGCTATATAAAAATTAAATTTCTTGCCTGAGGTGGCTATCCAGCATCTTCTCATTAACTATAAGGAGGAAAAGCACATTCAGAGTGTAAGTCACCCTAAAATGAGTGCATAGGACAGGTAGGGGAGGGAACTTTTTGAAAACAATCTTTATGAGGAACTTGGTCATCTGCCAAGTAGTGCTGGATGCCAGATTTTTGCAGGTCATTTCCAAACTTGAAGGGGTGAGAGGGAGAAGGGAGTGATCCAGTGTCTTCCGCTGTCATATTGTCTTATTCACACACATACATACACATATGTAGATACAAACACAGAGGGTAGCTAGTTGCACTCAGCAAATAAAAGACTCTTATGACTTTGACTATAATTTTTCAGCAAATACATTATTGGGGGAAGATAAGGAGAATTGCTGTAACTGAATTTAAGTGAATTAACACCTGATTCTAAAACATCTATGAAACACTGTGCAGCCATCTGAATGTCAGTGAGACACCATTAACGACAAGAAGCCACCTTCCTCTTCCCCTGCCTAACACAGCTAAAGCTGCTCTGTCTTTCCTCTCACAGCCTGAGATGAGTAGCTGCTTTCAGTGTTAGAAAAAACAGTCTTGACAAGTACAGGTAACCTTGGCATTCCCAGCTCCAGTACAGAGTGTTGGATAGGTACATGGTGCAAGTGGGTGCTCTTCTGGAATGGCTGAGGGTAAAGAGACATTATAAACATCTGGCTCTTCCCTGCATGTATTTTTTTCTTTCCTTTTCTTTCCTTTTTTCTCTCCCCGCAGTTCCCATTTGCAGCTTGGCATCAAATGGCCGAGAAGCCAAGTCTGAAAGCCTTACTGTAGCTCCCTAATTTAACTGCTGCCATCAAGCTCACTGAAGTAGGATAGGAAGGGAAACAGGAATTTCCCCTTTGAAGCCTTGCTTTAGTGATCCTGCCACTACAGCACTTCAAAGCAAAGCAGTTCCTTCCCCTCCCAGACCAGCTTCCACCCTCAGCAACTCTTCAGAGCAGCTGGGCTCATTAAAGCCCTAACAGCACAGGAAATGGTGCAAAGAACTCAATGATTTGAAGCGCTTTGCTTATTTATTTTGATGTATGAATTAAACAACATTGTCGTAAATCTGGTAGCAAATCCTGGCCGCATCAGAAAAAAAATGCCAGCAAACACTTCCGAGGGAAAATTGAAAGTTCCTTTAGTTCTCCAGATAACAGCTCTTCTTTGTTGAACCTCATCCCAAACTCTGGTTTACAACAGGCTGATTTAGATCAAGGGAAAACTACAAAGAGGAAAATCCCCGTGGAGAAGAGCTCAGATCCTTTTTAAAACAATTGGGTTCCAAAGTTGGACAATAGGTTAAGAAAAGGATGCTACCTCTTTAAATGAGTTTTAACTCATCTCTCTCTAATTATTCATGTAAATGAAATTCTACAAGTGAAGAAAAATTCATAAAAGTCGTACTTATTCATCTTAGAGGGAGATCTGGCATATGAATAGTGCCCATAACCTCAGAAGGTGAAATGTAGAAAATATCACAGGCAACTCCCACCTCAAGTTAACTGAACCAAAAAAGGGAGAATCCTGATGTGAAGGAGACTTGAAGGAGATCCTCCCTAATCGCTTCTTAATAGACTTGCAGCCCTGACAGAGGAAACAAATCAGGAATTCTAAGGACATGTAATTGTTAATCACTTGCATTCACTATCAAATTCAGTAGGAATTTAAAAGCACAGACAATGAACTTTATCATGCTGAAAAATAAGGCTTATTGCTAAGGCTATTCACAGCCCTATATATACTAAAGCAAAAGCTCCAGTCATGACAATTCCATTGTACTTCCATAGTTATTTACTTACCTCTAGTGAAGAGAGGGGGGAAAATAATTATCAGTTGTAATCAATATATTTCATAAGCAATTTTTTTCTGCGGGATTTAGGAATATTAGATTTATAGTTCTAACCTCTTCAAAATACTTCTTAGACTTCCAAAAGATTAAAAAGACTGAGCTTCTCTGAGACAAGAAAAGAAGACCATGAAAAAGAAATTTAATTAATAGCTCTTACCACACTACTACACTGTATTAATGAACAATGTGTCAGAATGACATTGCCACTTGGAAAACTGAGATTTCCATATATATATATATATATTTTTTTTTTTTTCCCCCATATTTGCTCTCCTAGAAATCAGCTAGAAGGTCTGTAGAATAAACCACCTAATTTGACACAAAAATTGTCAAAAGAATGAGAAGAACTATATTGAGGATAATTAGGTAGGTTTTTCTTCCATGCCAAACCAACAGACCCATACAAACTTCCTTTTCATTAAGCATTTCTGTCCAGAGGCATGAAAGAACACCACATTGGGGTTTTCTCTGCCCTGAAAAGCTACACTAACAAAAGTGGTGCAACCCCTGGTGAGGTTTCCAAATCATATATGGTTTGTTGTTTTATTTCACTGAGCCTTTCCAGTATAAATAGAGCTTATGCTGACAAAAGAGTGCTTTAATTAGTAAAACTTCTTAAGCCAGCTTTTCAAACACGAGCTCCACTAGTGAATGTAAGTTTTTTTCCATTGGCATTGTCCTTGGCAATGGAAACACTGTGAAACAAAGTACAAGCCAAAGTTTCTAGTATAGCCCCCAGCCTACTGTGAATGCAATTGGAATATATCTTTCTGTGCGTGTGTATACCAGCACAGCTTCACTACTTACAGAAGAAGAGATTACCCCAGTATAGAATTTTATATGTGTGTGTATATATATCTGCATATTCTGTACACAAATGCACATAAACACACACATTTACTATGTGTGTATATGTAACTGTATCCATAGTTAAATTAAGTATACTAGCACAGAATAAAGACGACCTCTCCATCAGGTAACAGAGCAACACAGAGTCTCGTACAACAGCAGAATCACAATGTTAGTATGAGATGAAAGTTCCCAGAAACAGCTTTACTCTGTAATTGGGCCAGTTACTGGTTCCCCTTCAGTGAGTTTCTTGACAGGAACCCCTATCCTCAGAAGGTTTGCTGCTTACAATTGCCTGCCTCAGCCTCTCCCTTCATCTAATTTCTGGCTTTCTTGTGTTGCAGATGGAAAGGCTGATTGCCAGGTGTGAGAGATGGGAAGGATTTTTCCCATACCAACAAACTGCTCTGTGTAGTTTGGTGGGTTTTTCTGCCTTCTACCCAGTGTCCAGCAGGTCTGGTTTTGTTGGTATCTAAATGAGCCTTCCTGCAACCTGGGGCAGCTCTGCTGTGTGAGGAGGTTGGAAGAGCCCCAAGAGTGCTGCAACCCGATAGGACATCAGCAGGTGAATCCTCTGCACATATATACATGGCAGGACAGGGAATATGTTCCTGCACCTTAAGCAGTTTGTGTCTCACTGTGTCTTCTGTCCCAACAGGGTCCCTTGTGACCTATCAGAGGAACTATGGCTGTTACTATATACCACATTAGAAGTTATTATTCCTGGGTGAGACCAAACTTTGCCAGCAACATTAGCTGGTTTTACTCCAGGGAGATTAACAGCTGTTAAATACAGCTACAGCATCCTCATTGAACCAAGTGGCATGTCTCCTGCCAGGTACATAATCAGGGCTACCCCTCTTCACAAAACTACACCTTAATAACTCTTTTCTTTTGGAATTTTTTGAGATATTGAAGGTTTTTCTGTGACAGTGCTATTCTGCACTCATTTCTGGAAGGTTTATTCTGTTCCACAGAACTGTGAGTTGTAACTCCATACAAAGACAGGGAGGTTGTGCAGGAGAATAACCCACCCTGTGGATTCTGGGTGCTTGCTGTTCTTTGGAGTCTAGCAGAAACTTGCACAAAATCCTCAAAAGATTACTAGTGAAATGCTGACATTCCGCTCCCTATGATAGGTATAATTAATAGGTTCTCCCTAACTCCTTCTGAATCAGACCAAACATATCCAGTAGTATCAAAATTAAATTAACATACTTTCCTAGCAGAGAGATAAGCAATATTTCTAAGAGGTCAACAAGGTAGAAAAGAATTTACTAACAGCAAAATATGAAATGATGTCTGGTGAAACATACAGTTTTCACAAAATTTTGTCCAACTATACCATACATCCTAAGTTTCTACTGCATGGATTTATTCTATTATAGTTAGAGGTGAGATCAAAATGGCCTTACAGCTGAAAGCTAGTTACAAACTTAACTATGAAGACACTTGTGTCTCTCCATAATTAGCCCATCAAACAGGGAACGTACTTGTCAGCCAGTGAATGCATTTACAATTATTCAGCAATGTTTAAAGGAGTAAAGGAATAAACATGATCAAAGAGCATCCAAGAATTAGGGATATATCATTTTAATCTCTGAAAATTGCACTACACATCAAATGCATGACAAATAGAATAAATAACAGACAAATTTTATTTATAAAGTTTGATTACCACCTAGGGGCTATAGTGACATCATGCAACAAAGAAGAACCAGAATTTAAGATTAAATTTCACCTTCAAAATTCACAAATTTGTATTTTCTGCTAAAAAGTACAGTGAAATGGATCTCAAAACCATGTCTTTCACAGACCCAGAGCTCATGTCTATGTTTTTCATTAACTGTTCAACTCCCACAGGCGAGGTTTCTAAACAGTTGAAGGAAGCCATAACTTATCCTTACAATTACAATGACTTGGTTGTCTCCACATTCCTTCATGAATATTTTCAGTTGATCTTAAAACTATAGTTATGCTTCCTTACTGCTGAATCTTATCTACGGTTAACAGAGTTTCTTCCAGACCTTCAGGAGCATGTAAAACAGTAAAAGTGTGCGTGATTTTTGTTCTCAGTTTGATCACACAGAGTAAGCAGTTCTCAGACCTCCCAGTTCTCACCTGCTCCAAGTGCTCATACCTCTGCACAGGTGAGATAAGCTGGGGCAGTCTCCGTGGGCTTGTTTCCTTACAGCCACCCTGGTCCCTGGCTCAAACCACACAGTATCAGCCTCTAACATCGTCATAGACATGAAAGACTCCCACAGCAATTCTCCTTGCTATCAGGTGTTTGGATCTTGAGCTGTCTGGTTGCTTTAGATCAACTGTGTTGTATTTACAACAGCTGGATATTGAGGCACTTGGGTATTTTTTGAGTCACAGAAATCTACAAAGAACAAAGAGAGAAACCCTCAATGCCATCCAGTTCAGAAGCAAAAACACTGGCACACTCTTCGTGTTTGTTGTTATTTAAGTTAAAGCAAAACCACCAGCAGGCAAAAAGCAAGTCTAGACTGCCTCATTTCTCTATTTCATGCCAAGATTAAGATGTGGCTGTCACCTGTTGCTACTCATATTTTGTGTGGGATGTATGAGATTCAACATGTTGAATGAGGATGGGGGCAATAGGCAAGCTATACCAGAGCTGTCTATACAGTCAGACAGATCTACTGCCCTAATCACCACCACACACAAAAGGAAAAAAATAAGGGTTCTAGTTGTAGACGACTCTGTTCTGAGGTGGACAGAGGTCTACTATACCACATAGACCCTCCTCACAGGGAGGTCTGCTGTCCCCCTGGAGCCCAGGTTAAGGACATCACTAGAAAACTTCCTATCTTAGTGAGGTCCACAGACTACTACCCACTACTGATTTTCCATGTGGTTGGAGAGGAATCAGCAACTATTAGTCTATGAACAACCACGAGAGACTTCAGGGCATTAGGAAAGTTCGAGAGAGAATCTGGGGTGCAGGTTATTATTTCTTCCCTCCTTCCAGTTGAAAACAGTTACATTGGAGGGAACAGGAGGATCCAATTGATCAATATATGGCTTCATGACTGGTGTCACCTCCACAATTTTGAGTTTTTTCATAATGGGATGGTCTACACAGCACTAGGAATGTTGGCATCAAATAGGAGACACCTTTGTCAAAGGGGGAATAAGGTCTTTACCCAAGAGATTGTGGGGCTGATTGACAGAGCTTTAGACTAGATGCAAAGGGGGAGGGGCATAATCATATCAAGATCTTCTGTGACAAGCGGCAGGAAGACACACCAGGGTCGGAAGGATGGGATGATAGTAATGGCCTTCAACCTGTTGCCCTGAGGCATGCTGTGGACACCATGGCACAGGCAAAGTCTTACAGAGATGAGCCAGGTGCTCCTGAGGTAATAATAGACAGCAGGGTAGCATCCATTAAATGCCTTGGGGGAGTAAAGGGGTGTCCCTCTAGGAAGGTGACATGGCTGAAGTGCCTCTACACCAATACATGCAGCATGGGCAACAAACAGGAGGAGTTAGAAGCTACCAGGCTGCAGGAAAGCTATGACACAGTGGCAATTATGGAAACTTGGTAGGATGAATCCTGTGAGGGAGTATGGCTATCAACTGCGACAAGCTGTTTAGAAGGGACAGGAGAGGAAGACAGGGTGGAGATATTGCCCTCTATGTAAAGAAGTGGATAGAGTGTGAAGAGTGGTCCCTGAAGAACAGCCATGGGCAGGTTGAAAGCTTATGGGTGGGAATTAGGGATCGAGACAACAAAGGGAGTCTTGTGGTTGGAGTCTAATACAGGCCACCTGATCAAGTGTAGCCTATTGATGAAACCTTCTTACTCCAGCTCAAGGAGACACAGTGATCACAGGCTCTCATCCTGCTGAGGGATTTCAACCACCCCTACATCTGTTGGAAAAGTAGCACGGCAAGTAATGTCTTAAGACAAGAAATAGACAGCCCTATCCAAGGAGATCTTCCTAGAAGACATGCTAAGGCACATGGAGGATAGGGAGGTGATTCAGGACAGCCAGCATGGTTTTACTAGGGGCAAATCCTGCCTGACCAACCTAGTTGCTTTCTACAATGGAGTGACTGCATCAGTGGACAAGGGAAGACCTATGGATGTCATCTATCTGGACTTCTGCAAGGCCTTTGATATGGTCCCTCACAACATCCTTCTCTGTAGTTGAAGAGATATGGGCTTGACGGGTGAACTATTCAGTGGATAAGGAATTGGCTGGATGATCACATCCAGAGGTCAATGGCTTGATGTCCAGGTGGAAAACGGTGAAAAATGGTGTCCCTCAGGGGGCCATGCTGAGACCAGTGTTGTTTAATACGTTAATTAACAATATTGACAGTGGCACTGAGAGCACCCTCATCAAGTTTGCCAATGACACCAAGCTGGGTGGTGTGGTTGATATGCCAGAAGGACAGGATGACATCAAGAGGGTCTTGGACAAGCTGAAGAAGTGGGAGGTGAACCTCATGAAGTTCAACAAGGCCAAGTGCAGGGTCCTGCACCTGGGCCAGAGCAACCAGAGATATGGATACAGGCTGGGGGAAGACATGGTAGAGAACAGCCCGGTGGAAAAAGACCTGGGGGTACTAGTGGATCAAAAGCTGGACATGAGCCACTGATGTGCAATTGCAGCCCAGAAGGCCAACTCCATCCTGAACTGCATCAAAATAAGTGTGGCCAGCAGGTCGAGAGAGGTCATTCTGCCCTGGTCAGACCTCATCTGGAGTACTGCATCCAGCTCTAGAGCCCCCAATGCAAGAAGGATGAGGACCTGTTGGAACATGTCCAGAGGAGGGCAATGAAAGCAATCATAGGGCTGGAGCACCTCTCTTACGAAAACAGACTGAGGGAGTCTGGGTTGTTCAGAATGAAGAAGAGAAGACTCTGGGGGGGACACCATAAAGCAACCTTCTCATACCTGAAAGGAGCCTGTAAGAAGGCTGGGGAAGACCTGTTCACAAGGGCGTGTAGCACAACAGGCTTGGGGAAGAGTGGCTGGAAAGCTGCCCAGAGGGAAAGGACCTGTGGGTGTTGGTCGATAGACAACTGAATATGAGCCAGCAGTGTGCCCAGGTGGCTGAGAGGGCCAACAGCATCCTGGCCTGTATCAGAAATAGTGTGGCCAGCAGGAGTAGGGAAGTGATTACCTTCCTGTACTCAGCACTGGTGAGGCTGCACCTCGAGTACTGTGTTCAGTTCTGGGACCCTCACTATAAGAAGGACATCAAGGAGCTGGAGCATGTCCAAAGAAGGACAACAAAGATGGTGAAGGGTCTAGACCACAGGTCTTATAAGGAGTAGCTGAGGGATCTGGGGCTATTTAGCCTGAAGAAGAGGAAACTGAGGGGAGACCTTATCATTCTTTCCAACTAACTGAGCAGAGGTTGTAGCGAGGTGGGGGCTGATCTCTTATCCCTAGTAACAAGCAACAGGACAACAGGAAACGGTTTCAAGTTGTGTCAGGGAAGGTTTAAGATTAGATATGAGGAAAAATTTCTTCACTGAAAGGGTTGCCAGTCACCGTAACAGACTTCCCAGGGAAGTGGTCAAGTCCCATCTCTGAAGGTATTTAAATGATGTGTAGATGTTGTGCTTAGGGACATGGTTTAGTGGTGGACTTGTGATTGGACTTGATGATCTTGAAGGTCTTTTCCAACCAAAACAATGCTATGACTCTAAGAATCAACTCATAATCTGGTTTGTACTGCACCTCTCCAGGTTGCAGTGTGAATATGTTGCTGTCCTTGGGAAAGGATGTCCATGAAGCAAGAGAGGACAATGTATACAGCCAATAGGATGAGACAGTGCAGCTTCTACATGGTGACATTAACAGAATTTTACATATCAATGCTACTGATGGACCCAAATTCATGTCCTTGCACAGCCTGTGTAAAGCTACTGTGCAGCAAGAGTGCACATAAATATTCATATCAATAAAAGTCTGCCATTAAAAAAAAAGTTGCTGACAAATCATCATATAAAGGATGTCTGCCCCCCCCAAATAATGCAGCCCTGCAGCAGGAGTCCAGGTCAGCCAGAGTCTGCCTTTCAAGTGAATCTTCATAAACCCTTTTCTTCCATCTCAAAAAAACCACCAAAAAACCAAAACCAATGGTTTTTAAATTCCAGAACCAGGCTCTAATTGCTTTTTTGAACTAGGAACACTGAAAATGACAGAGAACAGAAATGAAAAGGTTGATAAACCACTATTCTCCTTGCCCACTGACAGGAAATGAGGTTTTTTTTCTGGCTTGCACTTTGTCCAACAGCCTTGCTATTGCTGCAAGCCCCATGTGTCTTCCCAGGTCCTTAGCAGAAGCTCTGGCTGCATCTCAGCCTACAGCTCTCCTCAGGCACTCACCATCCCCAGCATCCCACAGACTCCTTCCCCACAATGCCTCTCTCTCCCTGCCTGCCCACAGTGGCACCCAGGAAGGTTTTCTCACAACTGGCTCCCACAGAGTTCCCTTGTTCTTTACTGAATTTCCCATGACTTCTGTGCATCCACCAAAATAAAGAGATGCCTTCTTTTTGGCTGCCATTCTTGGATACCTCTTTAAAAGGAAGATGTCATACATTGATGAAAAACTAGCAAGCCAATGCACAAACCAGATGCCATCTATCACAGGTCTCCCAATCCTCAATTAACTGACAACTCAGCTTTATTCCCTCTGCTGTCCTGTAGCTCACCATGTGCCTCAAAGCTCCCTGAAAACAGGTATTGATCCAAGATGCTATAAGGATAGAGCCTTTTGAGCAGCTGTGTGTCATCATTTTTCCTGAGGATCTGAAAATATATAAAGGCTGGGTCAGCTCAGAGGGAGCCTGGACTTTACCTGGGCAGGCGTAGGAGTGGCAGCATCTGGCCCGGATGAATCTGCCCAGGACACATAGCCCCTGCAGACCCACTCACATGAAACATTTCATAGAAACATAGAATCACAGAATACACTGAGTTGAAAGGGACCCATCTGGATCATCAAGTCCAGCTCCTGTCCCTGTGTAGGGCACCCAAAGAATCACACCATGTGCCTGAGAGCATCATCCAAATGCTTCTTGAACTCGGGCAGGATTGGTGCTGTGACCACTTCCCTGGGGAGCTTGTTCCAGTGCCCAGCCACCCTCTGGGTGAAAAAACATTTCCTGATATCCAACCTAAACCTCCCCTGATTCAGCTTCCTGCCATTTCCCCGAGCCCTGTCATTGGTCACAGGAGTGAAGAGATCATCAGTACCTGCCCCATCTCTTTCCCTCGTAAGGAAGCCATGGACTGCAATGAGGTTTGCTCTCTGCAAAGGTGTATTTTTCACTACTCAGCCATTCTCAGCTACATTAAGGCTTTTTTATTACCTTCATCAACTTAGTATCTGTCACTTTCAATTATACTGACTCATATTTAAGAATAATGCTAATTATTTTAATGTGTTTGCTGTAAATCTAGCCTATGCTAACAGCCATAATGCAAATCATTTGTGACCTGAATATTGAATTGTAATTTAAAAAATGCTTTTAATTGTTAGTATTGCCATAGCTTTGAAAAACCAATGACAATTGTGTGTGACTGTAGGAGAAATACATCAGACACATAAGAAAACTGGCTTCCTGTCTCAAATACTTCCCAAAATAAAAATAAAAATTTAAAAAAAAAATTATAGAAATTATGACAGGTCCTGAATTATTATTTCAGGTATCTCTTCTATCAGACATGCAACAGTAAATAAGGAAAAGAAAAAACAAAACACCATTAACAATAAATAGCTAATATAGATAATTTTCAAAGTGTTATGTTTTTTTCTAATTAAATTTATATAATGTAGAACTAACAAATCTTAGCATTGACTCACTTTTGGGGTGCAGTGGCAAAGGCAGCAGACATTTCATAAACATTTCAGAAAATGCAAAGCCCTTGAATTTAGAAAAAATTAAAACAGAATGTCTATAAGTATTTTAATCTAGGCTTTCATTTTTCAGCTTTCCAGTTTTAAATATAAAATATCACTCCCTGGGTTAAAAAGGGATAAAAGGACTAAAATCTGCCTTTTAAAGAATAAGATATTGCAGCCAATTTTTAGGGAGATTAATACTCTGTGCAGTTGTACCGGTTTCTCAGAGTAAGGCAAACTGAGAACTAAACATATATCACTTACTTAGAAGCTGGAAGACACCACAGGTGAAAACAAGATACCAGTGACACCAAATCATAAAATGGCCATAATAGGACTAAGATCTTTCTATGATGTTTTAAGGGCTGGGTTACAGAAAATAACACTGAAAAATTCTATAAAATGGTAAACCAGCAAGAAAGAATAGTCAAGAATGAATACTTGGCTATGGATAGGATTTTGCCATATGCTGAGGAATTAAATACAAGGAACAGGTAGCACAGGATTGCTGCTTTTCCTGCTCATGTCCTCATCCAGCTGAGGATCTCACACATAAAGCATGGTCCAGAATTCTGGTTCTTGTTGTCACTTTTTTCAGACATTTTGATGTAAAGATTCATTGCAGTGATGCACAGGGAAACACAAACAGGCCTTTCCCTTCCAAAGCTGCTTATAGTGTGTCAATCTGTACCTCTCGGACTATGGACACCTGTTGCTTTCCTACAGGCCAGATGAATATTATAGTATTTGCTGCAAACTTCAAGTGGATGGCAGTAGATAATTCCTGCCCTGTCTTATTTATAGCATGAATGATGATGGTGTGCGGTTATATGTGGCCAAAAGCTAAACAAGGTGCTTAGTTCATCTTCTAAATCTTATGAAGGCACTGGACCTGAGATACCTAAGCAAATGTGTCAGGCAATAGCTGGTATTAACTGACAGAAAAGCAACGTGACTTGAGGTTTTGCAATAAGCTTACATAGTAAATTCAACAAAAAACAACACCCTGACCCTCAATCATTGTGTCAGAAAAATAAAAAATAAGTTGCACTTTGATATGTAAAGCAGTAGAACAGTGTTCCTCTGTCACAGTTACCAAGAGACATACTTTTGGGTAGGCTGCACTTCTGTATGGCTCTGTTATCATTCCGAAGCATGTCTGATCTGTTGTGACAGGATCAGTATTACAGGGAATGTCTTTTTTTTTGTTATTGCTCTTAGAAAAGTCTAAAAAATGTTTCTCTGTACAGAGACAGTCATCCAAGTGGAAGAAATGATACACCACATATAGATATGTATTTCAAGAAGTCCAAATCTCTAGATTTTTGTTGTCTGTGAAAGACCTCATCCACTAATCATTCTCAAATCACATTACTTTTGGAAATAAAAATATTGAAAACATTTAAATCTGCTTTCAAAATGACTGTATGGCTTAACTTTCCATCCTGCATTTACATCCCTAAATCTGGAAGACAATACCTACCTTGCTCATAGGTATCTTGGATAAAGAAATATCAAGCAAATGTCTGTGATGGGATCCCTAAACAGAGACATTCTGGGAGCAACTCTCTTGACCCAAAACTGCAGACACCAGGGCCTTAGGGCAAGTTCTCTGCCTGCAGAGTGAAGGGGAAGAATAGACACAATATCCTGTAGAAACAACATGGAAAAGCTTTTGGGTGTTTGGTGCCAGATTTATTAGATGGGTGTGGGTCAAGGTGTCTTTTCATGCCAGGCTGGCAGGGATACCAAGATTCGCTTTCACAAATATAAAAGAAGGGGCAGGTGAACAGTCACTAGGGGTTAGTGCTGATAACTCCTATTTGAACTCAGCGTGGATGTAAAATACTTTCTTGTCATCGTGATCAGGATGGCAGACACCTGAGATGCAGACCTGCATCTCCCCGTATGTGGGCTACCTAGCACATTAGCTTCCCCTATTAGTCCATAAGGAAGAAGTCTTTTTGAGAAGGTATCCCTTCTCAAAGTTTGCTATTTCTTGTGGCTAGAAACCGTAGTGGCCTCAACAAATTTGCTGTTTTCTCTAACTGATGTCACCCTGCAGAACAACTGAGGTCTGTCACTGTGTCCTCAATTTTGCCATAGAAGAGCTGAAGCAATAGCCTCCCTCCTAAGCCTCCTGAGGGTAGTTGTCCAGGTATCTGCAAAGCTTTATCCATGGCTTTATGGAAATGTATTCAGATTTTTTTGCTTACATTTTTTTATCATATTAAAATAAATTGGTTGTGTCATTTCAGATAGCTTTTTATTCACTGTTTGTGTTACTGTCGTCTTAATCATAACTTGTAAACACCAAGGTAGTGCTTTGCAACTGCTTTAATTAGCCAAAGAGTATTTTAAGTGTGGTGGATTGGAAAAAGGTCAGTTTAACAAAACAGTCAAGCTTTAAAATTGTATGGTTCAATAGCAAGACTAACATAATTTGTAAGTAACTAGAGATGGTAGGGACAAACTTTTTAACAGGGCCATGCAGATGGCAAAAACCAGGCAAGGTGCTTTTTACCTCCCTGTGGTCATAAATAATTTTCCATATTCAGATGAACATAAAATAGGAAAATCTGTTTTAAACACATAAATATGTAGAATTTCTACTTATTTCCATTCATTTTGCAAGCTAGTTTAAAGCAATTACCATGATTTTACACTCCAGGATAAAATTACTAAATTATTGTTAAAAATTCCTGGAAACTGCCCATCAGCACCTCTCTCTTACCTCATTCCTTCCTCTATTCTCTTTTCTGTTTTCACTAACTCATGAGTACTAGGGTGTATGTGATTTGTTACATGCACTGTACAGCAGAGCCTCCCTTTGTTCCTTCACCCCACAATCAACCAGCCTGTGAAACTAATTCTGCTCCTAGATCAACACAAAATAACTGGAGTAATTAATCTTGTTCCAAATTCTGGCCATCTGTACAGAATCTCAAAAGACAGGTGCTTAAAATTAACTTTGAGAATACCTGTGGAAAAACACTGATCATTCAGCTATTTGCATACCTACCATATTAAACACAGAGAGGGGGAGCTTTGAAAATTTTGGCATAGATTTCAAGGCTCTCTGCAGTAATCTTAGATAAAATACATTTTGTGTGTACTTCAAAACTCCATTCAAATTCTTGTGCCAGCAAAATGCTGCCATTTTAATTCTGAGCAAACAGTGAATTACCTGCTGAGTCCAATATTAGGTCTAAAGTTTTCTGTCATTTAAAAGCAGTCTTCTTACTTCCATATAAAATCAGTGAATAATTATAAATCTCTTGCAAGCTTTTAAATCAATCAGTCAAGCTGAGAGAGCTGTGATTTGGAGAAACATAACGATGAGACTTTGGGCCTTTTTTGTGCAAGGGTAACAAAAGTACATGATTTTGTAGCTTTTAGGAATAGTGGTTAGCTTGCTTTTTACCTGTCAAGGAGTACCCAGGTTTGACTAAGTAGGTTTACCAAAATATTTGAAAAAATTAGTTACTTAATATTATTTTAATACTCTAAAAGAGAGAATAACACAAAAGAAGAGCATTTAATCTGCTTAACCCTAAAACTCAGTCTACAATGATCCTTTACTCAGAATATAAGTTATTTTCTGGCAAATAATGAAGACTGAAAATTGTAAATGCTTTTCAGCACAAGGGTAGCAAGAGAATTGCTGCACTGGTGGCAAAAGTAGTGTAATCTAGAATTAAAGATGCTTAGCACCTTCCAAAAGTATAACACAGTTTTCAGCTGCTCATAACTTTGGCAGAGTTGAATAATGAAACTGTAATTTTCTGTGCCTCTGCCTGGTTGTAGCTTGTTTGCTGGAGAAGAAGCAGAAATTCAGCAAAGGACTTCGGAATTTTGTCAGAACAAGATTAGAGAAAATTTTTTAGTCATCAAAACTGTACTTGACTCCATACATCTTCCACAAATTTCTCCATTTGTGTAGGGAATGTTGGCTATCAATTGGTCTTTTTAGTTACCTTCACAACACCTAGAGTTGGATGAAAAGTACATCTTTGTGAGAACTTGTATTGTATTCAATTACTCTGTTTCTGCTTACTTTTGGGCATGTTTATATATATATATGTGTGTATGTGCATACATTATTTACATACGTGTGTATGTGTATGTGTATGTATATGTATATACAAAGAATACATAAGTATGTGTGTATATTTATATTTTTTTTCATATTTTTTTTGTGTTACCAAAGGTGTGCCTAAGCAACAGAAAGGAAGGCTGCCTGTTCATTTTTTTCTGGTATCTCCATTCTGGCAGAGGTAAAACTTCTAGAAAGAGAGGGCTGCATCTTTACTGAAAATGAGATTTCTTTCTCGGGGAAGCTTTTGAAGGAGATGAAGATGGGAAGACATAGGCACATACACACATGGAGCTGGGAGGCTCCTGAAGGAGCAAAAGTCCTGGTTGCAGTGAGGAGAGTGGGAAGGCACAGCCAAGCCTTCAGGGTGACAGAAATCAGGATATTTTTACTGTGACTAGAGGGGATGCATGGAGTTTGTGTAGTTTTATGAGGAAATTTTTCTTGCCACTCTGGAAAGCCAGGATGGAAAAAAACCAAGAATCAGCCCATAAAGACACAATATGGAGAGATATGTGTCTTTTCAGATCTGTAAGTAGTGCCACTGCATATACTCTCTAGGGACAGAATAATTTTTTTCTGGTTATTATTATATTTCTTCACCAAACCAGGCTTTATCAACCGGAAGCCCAGAGGTGCATCTTGGCACACTCTTTACACTGAAGCCTCACTTCAAGGACCTGGCTGAATCTGGGTCTTGCTGCCCTCCAGGTCCAAGGGCTTGAGTCTCTGCCCTAGTCTGAGATCTGCATCTGTCCCTCAGCTGCTGACTGAGGTCGTAGCTCAAGCTAGGTGCCCAGCTGGCTCTCTGTAACACAAAAGAAGGAAGAGAGAGACTTTGGGGATCCATGAGTCATTTTCCTCCTCTCAGCAACACAAAGTGCCTTTGGCTACAGACCTGGAGGACTATGCTCTGTGCCTAACTCCTTGTTCCTTTTAAAAAGTGAAAGAGGCACTGAGAACAAAAGATGATAAATAATTGCTTGATATTTGCTGTGATTTTTCCTGACACAGGGTTTGTGACTGTGTGAGGAAACCAGGGAGCAGTCCATCATTGCAGCACAGGAGAAGCCACATGCAGTCAGCACTATATTCCATCTGTTTGAGTCATCTGCCTCTGATAGCATTTACTGCTGGTTATATCAAGACAGAAACTCACTAATGGACAGTTACAAAATTTCCTCTGGAAAGCAAGTTTTTCTGCCATCTCTAGCGACTTGTACTTTAAGCTATAAAATTGATTGGGACAGACACTAAAATTGTTTTGTCAAATACCACAGTGCACACAGTCAGTTTGTGCAACTATGATTTTAAGTTATATTTCTGAAATGAAAAGTGGGCCCTTGGCCCTCATCTTCTCTTATGATAATGAATTTCACATATTAATTATGCATTGTGTAAAAGAACATTTCCTTTGATCTATTTTAAATGTTGCTCTGTGACTGCACAGAGAGATCCTTCGTCCTTCCGTGCTATGAGGGGTGTAGCAGCCCATCACCTGCCCTTCTCTTGGCTTCAGTGAGACAGGGAAGGGCTCAGCCCCTTTGAAAAAAAAAAAAAAAAAAAGAAGTTAATTTAATTGTGTGATTTTTTGTGGCTTTAACCAAAACTTTCATATTGACACAGTTTGACTCCGGATAGGCAATTAAACCAATTGCAACAATGCTCTCGATCCTTTCCCCCTCCCACCCAGGTAGGGAAACGAGAGAGAGAATAAGGAGAGAGGCTTCTGGGTTGAAAAATAAACTAGACAGCTTTAATCAAATACTAATTATAAAATAAAGTATGTACAATTATATACAATGTGTTTGGGAATGTGCAAAACCCTATTGCCTCCCCCCACTCCTAGTAACTCCCATTGGCAATCTCCTTAGCTGCGAGCAGTTCCAGAATGAAAGCTGAGCCATTCCAGAGATAGCAGCAGGGCAGACAGGAGCTGAAGGTAGTTACAAGGGTCAGGAATGCATGAGCCTGGGGATCAACAGGGATGGATAGACAGAGTCCTCCCCAGATGCTGGCCAAGAACGGAAGAGAAGGAAGAGAAAGAAGAAGAAGGGCTTGACTTCTGTGATCCCTGAATTTATACCAAGGATTACATAGATATATGGAATGGAATACTTTGGTTCAACAACTTTGCTGTTTGTCTAGTCCACTCCTCTCTGTGGAGGGTTGTAGATAAGACTGATCTGCTCCTCTAGCGTACGAAGTAGTAGATTCAACAAGCAGAGCAAAGTGTCCTTGGTCTCTTAGCAGTATCTATAAACACTGAGCGTTATCAGTCCACTAGCTGGAAAACTTGCTGTGCTACTTAAAAGATCATAGAATCATAGGGATCATAGGGGTTGGAAGGGACCTCTGAAGATCATTGAATCCAACCCCCAGCAGGAACACCTTGGGCAGATTGCACAGGAATGCGTCCAAATGGGTCTTTAAAGTCTCCAGAGAAGATAGTTCACAGAAAAAACCAAAAAAATCAGTAAAAAGAAAATTGGCTTCATCCTGGCTCAATCCAGGACACATACTCTATGTTAAAACCAGTCCACATAACCAATTACTTTCTTTCACAATGACCAGGGCACTCCTGCTTTCACATCAGAGTCAGAGGTTATTCTTACTATTATACTATGTTGCTTAAGTTATGCATTAATTTTATCAAGTAATATAAAAGCTAGTTTTTACACATTGGGCCTAAGATAAACCCTGTGTAGTTAATGGAAAGAATATCCCTATGTTTGATCATCTTCAGATCAGACCTAAGGTTCATTTTGTTCCTAACATACACTTTGCTCCAGCAACTTTAGCTTGTAATTTCCTGAGCTTTGTGCCTTTCTGCCTATGGAAGCACATTAACATACTTTTATTGAATTATATTTCTTATTCATGTTAAACTGAAAAAAAAAATTAAGAGCATGCAACAAACTAAATTCAGGTAGATATAACATCATAGGAGCAGTGTTTGAATAGAAACATGAATCAGGTAATAAATAGCTCTCTTTGATCATTGTTTTTAAAATCTCTTGAACCATACTTTGATTAGTTCTATTTAATATTTAACATCTGGTTAGTCAATTTCAATCTTCAACAAGCGGTGCTGGAAAAATTCTATGCTGACTAAATACATTTATAATACTACAAAGCTGACAAGTAATTGATTTCAGTTCCCATAAAAGGATTATGGTAACTTTTCTTAATCCATATTTTAGGGTTTTGTGAAGTCCAGTGAATTCACACCAGGGATACTAAGTGTTTATTCCTTATCAATATTTTATGCAAAAATGATAGGATTATATTTTAGCCTAAGTACTGCTTGCTAGTTTTTCCACTGGAAAACAGCTAAAATGCAGAAAATATCGCAGTGCATTGGCACAGTGAAGGATGATTTGGAGTTTTCTGGGTTTATATTAGCCAAATAAAATCATACTGCACTGAAATTTGGTATGGCTGTAAACTACCAAAGATTGTTTCTCCTTCTGCTAAAAGAGTATGATAGATGCACATATTTAATTTTCCTAATTAGACAAAAAGTATCAGACTATAACCTAGCTAAAGGTCTGATTTAGCAAACAGTATTTTGGACTAACATGAGCTTAGGAAGTAATTAAAATTACCAGTAGCCTTTGATGCTGGCAGTACCCAATTGCCCAAATTTAACTCAGGCAATTGGTGAACCTATTTATCTCCAGCCTACCAGAATAAGTATTGTATCTATAGTAAATATAATGCCCTTATGAGTCATAAACAAATGCAGAATTAATAAAAACAAAATTTAAAGTCTTCAACTGTCTGGGTGAGTTCATTTGATGAAAATTTCCCTGCCTAATTGATCAAGACCATGTGCAACACTGTATGCAGCTGTAAGTAGAGGTATGAAATCAGGCACTGCTAGTTGTCAAGGACTGTCTCCCCTTTTGCCACAGTAAACCCAACCCTAATCTAGAATAGTAAATCAAAAAGGGTTTGATCCAAACATTGGGCCTAAAGTGAGGAGTAAAACAGTATCCATCCCACTGTATAGTATTAGGTCAGGAACCAATGTTTTGTTCCAAGGCCAGGTGCCATGGACCACTTAGACAATACCCCGTCACAAGAAATTATCTTAGAAAGAGGTAGTTGTAGTGGTCTAACCTAAAGTGAGAGGCACCAATATGTTTATCACAGTAGTATGCATGTAATTTCAGGACTGATGCTAAGTTATCATTCTGTTATATCAAATTCACATTACTCCTGCTTCCATTGTAATACTAAATGAATCACAGCAGCTTAAATTTACTTAATCAAAAATTATAACCACTTCTGCCATTTCCAAGAACAAATGGGACTACATACACTGTTTTTTTTCTCTTACACTAGCTGTACTGAAACAAAGTTGGATTTCCATTACTCATAAATTATCCTATTATATTTTCCTACCTATTGCTTTAGATTAAGACTAGCTCAAAGATGTGTTTCATGCTGTGAGAGGTTTGCTGAAGACAGACCCGGTAATGTTAATTATGAACCCTTCAGTTATGAACCAGGCTCTCAGCTCCAGCAAGGTGGTGGTTCCTTTGGCCTTTGAAGGACGGGTGCCTAGATTGCTTTATTGGCATGTCCTTGGGTACACACAGACTTTAAAGCACTAGATAGTGGACTTATACCTCCTTTTCTTGGTTTTAGATACCTACTTTCCACTAGAGCCCTTCAAAAGGCAATCAACTGATTATTTTTTTATTATTTTATTTTTTACGCATCTTGCCCTATATGTTCCTCCCAGGGAAGAGCCAGGTCTCTACTTGCAATGAAGAAATGAATTTCTGAGGCAGAAAATGAATAAATAATAAGGACAATCCAAAAATTAGTGTCTCCAACAATCATATATCCTATTTTATGTTTCCATAAATCATTTCCCTCTGTTCTTTTATCTTCACTAGAATGCAGATTTACAGCAATATTTACATGAACTAGTAGGAAACTGCACTTCAAACAACTTGTTGCCATAAGTCTTCCCTCCCCTTCAAAGTACTCACACTAATAAAAAAGGGAAGTCTTTCACTTTGGTTTGTCCATAGCATCTGAAGGATCCCTTTGCTTAACACATAAGCAAGAATTTACATGTTTGGGCCCCACACAAATCAGTGTTTTACAGGGAAAAGACCCAGATGTCAATTCCATTATTCCAACTGTGATACGCAAATTTTTCATTATTTCCAGTAAAAAACACTTGAGAAACACTGAGGCATTTGGTTTTCAACCAGAAGCATGCAGCCCTGAAAACAGTGAATAATAATTGAAAAAGTTTATTCATTAGCAGCAATGCCACATTGCTAGCTCTGAACACTTTCAAAATTAGCATGTAGCACATAAGTGATACATTATTTTAGGGTATATTTCCATAAAAAATCTATTCCAGTCTCTGTTCTGCCTATGAAAGATCATCCCCATTATGTATTTATACAATTGAAATATAAATATATGTTTATATGTCTCTGACCATTGGTCACCTATGAATATTATCCTCCTCACAAGTCTGTAATATAAAGTATGGACAAATTTCTCTTGGTTTTACAAAATCACTTCAAATAGTCAGTCTGAACAGCCCCAATGCCGTTGCTGTCTAAAATAGCCAAAAAGTCCTCCACCCACCAGTGGGGAAAAAAATGTTCCAGAACTTAGAGAAAAAACCCTAGGAGGGACATTTAAATCTTAAGTAAGTGGTCAGCTAAGTGCCTGCAGAAGCAAAAGGAGAGATAGCATATTTGGTATGCTAATAGAAACCTATTTACTGGAGGAAGTGACAAAAACATCAATCAAATCAGAAAGGGCTATTAAGAACTGTTAACTCCCTTTCAGATGAGCAATGATTTCCATTGGGAAATAAATAAATATTCATGACAGGGAGCAGAGACAGAAATTTCACCAAAACTGCACTCTGGCAAGGCTTCCCCATAGGACAAATCTTTAGGAAAGGCAGTTGAGCTGCGTTTTTGAAAAGGAACAAGTATTTAGAGAACTCTATACGAGTCCCAGAAAAATCTATTTCTGTATTCTCTTTTCCTTCCTTGGAAATCAGTTGTAGAAGTTCTAATTCAATGTTGCCCATTAAGTCACCCAAAACTGAGATTTTAAGGATTTAAAGATCACTTTGATATCATTAGAAGCCCCTCATACTTGTTTTGGTATCTTCTCAAAAATATCTTTTTATTTTTCCCAATATGAAAAATCTTGCAAAAATTAATAGTAGATGCTGATATCCCACATCATTGGAAAACAAAGTTTGAGAACATATTTCTGCCTAAAGAGCTCAAGATTTCTAAATAATACAAAGGAAAAGGGTCATTATGCATTTACAATATTCCAGAACGAGATTGGAAAACAAACATTTGCTGCCTTTTGCTTTATTTCTGTATGAAATAAATAAATCTTTACCTCCTGTTTTCTCCCTTTAGGCTGAAACACAGGAAGACAATTTCTAGCTTCATACATCCCCTTTTCACCCGTTCAGGAAAAGAATTTTTTTGTCCTTTATTAAGGAAAAAAAAAAAATCAATGGAAGTTAATAAATATAACAGCTCACATTGCATTAGTGTATTAGTAATGTAACCTAAAATTAAATAACCTACTTACAAATATGGCAGCCTTCCATGCCAAGTTTCAGCCTGAAGCAAATTTTTATAGTTAAGTTATGAACCTCTAAAATACTGACATGTCCTTCATACGTGATCTTACGTATCTCCATCTGTACCACTCTTTTTGATACCAGTTAAGGGACATATTTCAGATGGCTTTGCAGACTACTTATTTGCATGGAGCTAGTTGATAAGAATTAATGTTTGTTCCGTATCTCAGTGTATGGTAGAAGAGATTTTTGCATAGAGGAGCAAAATATTTTGTCCAAGATGCTCAGTGGAAAGAGGAAAATGATACCCTGGCTCATTTCCTTAAAAGCCTTCTCCTTTATCAAGATTGCATATCAATATCACAGGAGGAAGAGATTTCTCCATTTCTCTCTGTTGAGCAGGTAAGCAATTTGAGGAATAAAGGAAATTTTATTTTATTTTATTTTATTTATTTCATTTTATTTTATTTTTCTGTGAGGATTCACTGATCTTGTAAAGGGTTTGAGGGATATTTAATTTTGTATTTTTCCATTCCTAAATGCATCATAGTGATCCAGTTGTAGATCACTAAGACTAGGACCTAAAAGGTGAAAATATCTCTAAAATTTACCTTTCATTTTGACTTGTTGCTGGTGTATTTCCAGCATCAAGGACTACAAAAGGAAAAACATAAGATAAAGGGAAAAGTTTATTATTTTTATAGATTGAAGGAATAAAAGGTTCAACACCAAGGGTTCAACACCATTCAGTCACTCAAATTAGGCATCAAGAGTCATATGAGATGTCTCAAGATATCTAAGAAAACTTAGAAGCCTGCTGGTTATGACAGACAATTATGGAAGCCCAGGCTGGATTGGCAGCTGGAGACTAAGCAGAAAGCCCAGGTTACCTCAAGTGATATCAATCTCACACTCAGGCAGCTAAATTTTGATTGCAGGGTAAGATTCAGTTCGAGACCAGATCTTCTATATGTCATTGTCTATGTGTAGGTATCTACACCTAAGCTGGAAGCTCAATTCAGCTCAGTCTCAATGTCAATGTCCCATGCCATTTGAATTGTTACTTGACTGGAAGAACCAACAGCTGTTCTAGAGGTGTTCAGGACTCCCATGCATCCTCTGTCACTTCTGCCCCACCTGTGTGCATGCCAAGGTTGTCTCAAAAGGCACAAGACACCTCTTTCCAGACAGTTGACTCCCGGTCTAAGGTGTTTGAGCTCTGTTTAGAGTCAATACAGGTGTAGCCTATATAAACTAGAAAGCTATTTGACTTATTCTAAAATAGACAGGCAAGAAGAAATTCAGTTGCCCAAAAAAAAAGGCACTTGTGTCCATTTCAGAGTCCCTCATGAATGAGAGACATCCTCACAGAGCCAGCAGCAGAACTTTTGGGAGAACTGTACTTTCCTGGAACAGCAACTGGAATTAGGTGGAATCCCTCAAAGTATCTAAAATGGCAGCATAAGCCCATTTTTTTAGGCATGAATTTCATAACAAACCTTCTTTAAGTACAGTGGTAGCCTAGACACCACACCCTGTGGACACCAGAAGCATGGCTCCATGGCTCACTCATAGGCACCCAGTCCCTTTTGAGATGTCCTAGGTATGTTGAACATCAACATGGGACTAATAGAAATTACACAGGACCTATGGGAAACAGATCCTTCTGGCATAGCTTGTAGAGTTCAAATTCTCAGATAATGCTGAGATATCTCAGGTAAGAGCACGCT
The DNA here is from genome assembly GCF_020740795.1 of Apus apus. NCBI lineage: Eukaryota > Metazoa > Chordata > Aves > Apodiformes > Apodidae > Apus > Apus apus. The sequence continues at coordinate 41,732,835 of NC_067282.1, forward strand.
TGTGTATTGGCAATTGAGTCTGGTCATTAATATCTGCAGACTGTTAAGTACTTCTGTCTTGTTTTCTTTTCTTCTTTTTCTTTTTCTTTTTTTCTTTTTTTTTTAAAGCTTGCAAGCATAAAGACAAGGTAAGAGAAAGGGAGCTGAACCTTAGAGACAAGAATGACCCTGAATACTGATTATATGGTAGGGAGGTTATGTAATGGGAGTTCAAGAAAATACCTGCCTCTCAGATGTGGGGGTGAAGAGGTATTAACTGCAGTGCTTTCAGTGAAGTCGAAAATTACTTTTAAGTGCATCTACCCATTTTAAAACTTCACCCTCAAGTGTGTGCTTTTTTTTGGTGTGTGTATCCTAGGCAGTAACTGGCATTCATATGGGATATATAGTCAAGTTCAGCTGCGGCAACTGCACAAAACACTGCAAATCTGATTGGGATGACAGCCTAACCCAAATTTTGCTATAGTACAGACAAAACATCATCATACCTCATTTGAAACCTGCATCATGCATACCAATCCTTGAAGGTATGAACCAAAGCACATACTTTTGCTTACAGTGGTGTGATCATCTCCACGCCTAAAACAGGCATCCTTTCCATATTTACCCTCAATTTTCTGGTCATTAGCAACATTACAGTCGCAGTATGGTTACCAAATATATTATGTATCTGCATGTAATTAAATTACTGCAGTTCATTGTATCATAATGGACAATCAGGCAGGTTCAAGTATTGCCATCTGATCTCCTTTGCATCCATTTCTGTTTTGTAAAAGTATGTTGTATCAAACACTGCATAATTGCTAAATCATTACTTGGTGGAAGGCACCGAGTCTCATGTCTGTTTATTGTCCTTATCAATGTGCCCTTTCAGGCAAGGAATAGAGTTACTCAGTGTCAGCTAAACATCAATACCATGCCACAAAACAGTGTTTCTAACTGCAGTGCTGTGTTAGACTAGTATAAAAAAGTTCCATGCATTTCTTTGAACAATATATCATGGAAACTCTCAAAAATAAAGTGATATTTTATGCGATCTCCAGTCATCTGCAATTTCTTCATTCTAAAAGCAGTAATATGTGAGCTTCAGGGAATGAGAGCCAAAGTTGCTGCATGACTCTGAAGATTATGTCTAATGATTGTGGTCGCTAAGTATCTCTGTTCTTTCCACACTGACAGTTTGCATCAAGAAAAGAGCAGACTCCCTGGTCAAAGTCTGTCACATTTGCCCTTTGACCACTGTACAGTTCATCAGCCTTTTTTGTTACAGAAGCTGTGAGATGCGATTAGAGTAGTCGCTTCTCATAACATAAATAAAAATGTACAGCTATCAAAACCCTTCATCTTCATTCAAAGGTCTGAAAAATATTATAGTTAGTGTCAGTTTTTAATAACATAGATTTCCAGACCTTTTCTTTGCAAATATCTACCTTTGAAAATATGAAGAAATGTAGACCAACCTATCAGGGTTGAAGTTTATCTCAATTTTTACAGACATGACAATAGACTTATGAATGATGGTAAACGTCTTTTCCAACAAAAACAATTATATGATTGCAGGTGATTTTAAGATCAGTATTTTCAGGACCTTTGGAGTTAAAGAAAAGAAGTGCTTGGAATAAAACTGTAGCAAGCAGCTGTCAGAGCTAGTCATAAAATTAAATCTGTGTTCTTGTAGCAAGATCAAAAGGGACCAACCTGGTCAGCAAATGTAACAACAAAAATTCTGTAATTCTTACCTATCTAATAAAATTCAAATACAGCTAAAAAAATAGTGTGGAGAGTTTCAGCTGCATAGGTGAGTCAGGCAAGATCTACTTCTTGCATCCCTGAGTGCTGCCTGACAATGTTATACATGTAAAGACCACTCAGGTACCCCACCAGGTGTAATTTGTGACCACATTACATTGGCTGGAATCTATTTGATTTTACAACCAGAGGGTTTATTCCCTATCTGGTTTTAGCCCCATCCAGGACAAAACTAACCTTTTTTATAATTTGGTTATCAGACATTGTATTCCAAATAAAACTTAGAATGCCCCTTCAAAACCTTTCTTGTTGTTGGCTTAGGGCAACAATTTTTATGCAAGTGTCTACTCACCAGTTTTAATAACAAAGAAATTATACATGTATTAGCAAAAAAAGAAGGTGAAGATAATTTCTGTAAATTCAGTGTATCTAGTTTTCCAGACTGTAGTGACTATAGAACCTTTATGAGCTTCTGTAGGAGCCTGGCACTATGTTGTGGTTGATTGGATCAGTGGGTGCAGCTGTAGTCACTCTTGTCCCCTCTGAACTGCAGAGCCAAGGCTCAGTCCCATGTCTTTGAGCAGGAATGTGTGGGCACAACTGGAGCTCAGCTTTTCTTCCTGGCTTAAGATCTTTGCCCTTGCCATAAGACAAAACCAGGCCAGAGAAGAACTGAAATATCCTATAGGAGGGACTGGGTGACCTTCAATGCTGAAACACAAGAAATGGGCTGAAATGGATTGTTGTGAAAAAATGGAAGGTCACAGAACTGAGAACTAGTAACAAGAATTTGGATTATGAGCTGGGAGCTTATAAATTGGAAATGACAGAGGAGAAAGAACAGGCTGTGTCAGTCAATCACAGAATGCTCATGTGTTCCTGTGTGTTTTAGCTGCCAAAATCCAGATCCTAAAACATACCAGGGAAGATATATCCAGTAGAGATAGGAAAAAATTCATGTAATCACATAAAATTTGTATTTCACCTGGAATACTGTGTCCAGCTCTGTTTATTCAGGAAAGAGAAATTTAGATAGAAAAAAGTCTAGAGAAAGGCTAATAATACAGTCAGTGGAATGAGGAGAAGAGAGCAGAAAGCAGAATAAAGCTACAGTCGCAAGTCCACATGTTGCCCTGTCAGCAGCAGCCCAGCCATGTGTTGTTCCTGACTGGCTATGCCTGCCCACCTCTGTCCGGGGACTCGGACACACCCAGGCCTGCCAGCTTCACTCTTTGGGAATTCACCCAGGGAAAAGAACAGGGTTAGGAAAACTAACATGGATGTAAACTGTACATGATTGAACTCAAGGAAGAAGTTGAAAGGTCCCTCTTCTGTGCTTCTGAGTCCTTACGTTTTGGACTTGTCTCCTTGAAGGAGTGAGACCAAAAATTTACTGGTTTCCAAGGGGAGTGTGGTAGGTTAACAACTAATATTACATGACATCGTGCCCTTAAAAACAAGGAGATGGACAGAGGAATGCCAGTATGCATCCTGTCCCATGTTCTTCTACCAATCCCATACTTGTTTCTATGTATATGAAAGACTTCAGAGATTTACGTCATTTTTTATCTTTACTGCATTTAAAAAAAAAAAAAAAAAGTAATAGCACAGATCTGGAAGAGAAATATTCCTCCAAAGGAAGAAGAATGGATTCATAAAGCTTGGCAAATTACAGTCATTGACAAATTAACTCTCTCTTTGAGAGATCAATATCAAGATTGTGCTGCAACTTGGGCTCTAATCCATGTGTCCCACAAAAGGGCAAAAATCCTGTTAAACCATTCCATTTTATTGTCATTTTAAATAAATGAATGACAATTTTATCATTCAGAGGACCTAGGAGTGGCTAATTGATATTTAGGACTCTCCTTTTGTATCTCACACTGAACACGTGTGCACACACACGTGTGTGTTTATGTGTGTGAATAGCCATGTATACATTTGAATTGGTACTTCTTATTTTAATAGGAATAATCCCCATGTTGCACAACTGTTAATCTACTGAAATGGCAACTGCTGTGTTACTTACTACTGTGCAACTAGTTGATTTAAGGTATTTCAGTGACCAAACTTAACAAGGCAATGTAGAAAAAAATTCAACATCTCAAGGAAAAAGTAGAGAGACAGTGAATAATGGTACATTGAACTCACTAGGGCTTGTACCAGTGTTCCTCCACTGGTTTTCAGGCCAATCCCAGGTTGCCAGAAGCAGCCACATTCTTGTTCATATCACAGCTTCAGGCTAGTTAACCATTAGAAGTTACCTGGCATGTATACATATATATATATACACACACATATATACATATCTACATATATATTTTTGCAACATTGTCATTCTGGTGTTTCATTTTGCCAGAATTGTCTACCACTGTTGGCATAATGTCCATCATTAAACAAGCAAAATTCCCCACATATCTTACACCCACATTTTAGCAAATGGATAGGAAAAGAAAAGCCTATTTGATGCTAGGTTTCAGATGCTTTGGAAGATTGGTATTTTAAGCCACCTTTAAACTCAGCCTCACTGGCCTGTGAAAGAGGGATATGGCTGCTTTGCAACACCAAAGCAGTGCAAAATGGATAGAGCACATCAGTGAAAATGGTCCCAGATGTCTTAAATAATAAAATAATATACTAAATGCTTTGCAGTGCTAATGTGCCTTGTGCACACAGATCTCAAGGCACCTTACAGACATTAATGAATTAAGCCCTGTAAAGTGGGTAAGTATTATCCATATTATGCCCAAGGGAAAACGGAGAAACAAAGATGTAAGATGATGGTCCAGGAAGTCTGTGACAGACATGGGAATAGAACCCAGGTGTCCTGGTCCCCACTCCAGGGCTGGAGCAACAAAACACTCTCTAAATTCATCTGTCAGTTATTTAAAAAAAAAAACAAAACTGACGTGCTCTATTAAACCACAGTACAGGTACATCACCAACACTGGCTGGGAATGTTTTTCCCACGCTGTCTCAATAAAAAAAATCAACAGCATTTGCCTGGAGACTGTGGGCTGCTCCTTTTCCATCCTGCCCATTCAGCCCTCAGATTTCTCAGTAGAGGTTATTTAATTACGTACGAGGTGGAGCTTGTTCTGATGTGACCAGGTAATAACAATTGGTGACAATTAATATTTGTTAGTCAAACTAAGGACTGAGACTGATCCATTGCCACTTTGGTACACTGTCCAACCAATATTTACCAGGGTAGATTTATTGCTCAGATCTACAAATGCCTCAAAACTCACTAATATTCTTAAGAAACTGGACCGTGAGGTTTACTTCTATCTTCAAAGCTTTGAACTCAATCACAACTGACAATTAAATTAATACCAGTTTTACTGGCACTGCCACAGAATTATTCAGGCATGAAGGGACCTCAGGATGTCTCTGGTATAAGTTCTTGTTCACAGCAGAGCCAGATCTGAGGTCAGATCAGGTTGTTCAGGGTTTTATCCAATCAAGTCTCAAAAATCTTCAAGGATGAAGACCACATGGCTTCTCAGGGCAACCTGCTCAAATGCTTTGCTCTCCTTGGAGTGCAATTTCTTTTCTGACACCTCACTGGAACTTCTGCTTCAATTTATGCCATCTTCCCACCATACCCCTGTGTGAAGGATCTAGCTCCACCCCCTCCAAAGGCACAGGTGTGCAGTTATGTGTCCCTGCAGCTGCCTCTTACCCAGGCTGAACAAGCTCTGGTCCATTAGGCTTTCCTTCACAAGGCCCAACAATCTTGGTGGCCCCCCACTGAACTCACCTCGGCTTATCGTGTCTTACCTGTACTGAGGGGGACAAACCTGGTTGCAGCACTCCAGGTGCAGGTTAACAATTGCTGAAAAATCAGAGAATAATATTTGCCCTTGATAAGCTGTCTACAATCCTGCTGCTACAGCCCAGGATGCCATTAGCTTCCATCACTGCCAGGGCACATCACTGACTCAAGTCTAGCCCTCTTGTTCAACAGGAAGCCCAGCACTGGGGTAGGTAGTGTTAGAAGCTCTACTTGTTGCTGCTGTTTGCTGGTGTCAAATCCGTAATGTTTCTACATGATGTTTCTGTGTTCTTAATTTCACCCTGTCCTCATGAACATCACCTGTTATACTACCTTTTACAGTGGAATTCAGTCATGAGTTCCAAATTCAGTCAAGCCAGTGTCCTGTTACATCCACCAGCTTACCTCAGAATCAGAGTGAATATTTCTTGAGGTTGAAGGTGGTTGCCCTTAAAGACCTAACAGCTTCCCTAAGCTCCTTGTCCCTTGACGCTACCTTCTACAAGATCACACCTATCCCTTTCCCGAGCAAGCCCAAGTCTGGTCACCTTAAGACCACCTTCTGTTCTCTGCGACTTGCCTTCCTCACTCCCCTTAGGATGTTGAAATGCATTGCTTCATGGTAAATACACCCAAGATTACCACTGATTGTCACATCCCCAACCAATTTTTCCAGAAGGCCATCACTTTACCTAGCATCTATGTTAAGTTGCTTTCAGCACTCTCCAGGAATTCTCTTGATTGCTTGTTTCCTACTTGTAAGTTTCCCCAGGTGAAGTGATTACGGTTCCTGATAGGGGGTTTTCCACTAGGTACTTAATAGACACATTGGAAGTGAGGCAACTAGTGTCTTGAGCTAACAGCATAGACCAAAGACAGGAGGTGAGTTTGTGATTTGGGACTTGAACTTATAACCCTCTTTCTCACAACTAATTCTAATTAGAAATAGGCTATTTTTAAAAAAGAGATTAATTAAGTAATGGCACCATTTCTTCAGAGATGTTGCTGACACATTATCACTTGAAAGCTTCACATTTACATTAGATACTTTCTTAAAAAAAAAGTCATTAGCTATCCAAAAATTATAGGTTTGAAGTAGAAATCACTTGGAAAAAATTTAAAGCATCTATTATGCAAGACAAGCATGCTTCAGATTAGAAGTTTATAAATATGTTTATAAGCATGTCTCACTATCCAGAAAACCCACTCAAGTTATACATACGCCACAAGACATTAATAAGAAAAATCGTTCTTTGCTGAGCTGGGCTGGATTAAAATCAGCAACCTATAGATAGAAGCTTTGTACATCATTAGTGACTCCCTAGGGCAGCCCAGTAGCACTAATGATATACCTTCTAGAATGAAGCTTGTTTTCTAGAAAGATAAGCTTATTAATTCAATTTTTGACCTTTACTGAGCATTCAGGCGAGGCTGTCCACCCCCTGGACACAAAGGTAGTGTCTCCTGTATATATTGCTCTCAATTCCAGACACACCATATGATAAAATGTTTCAATTTCTTCCTAAGGAATCCAGTCCCATTAAGCAGTAAACAATCAAAAATATTAGTCTAGATTGTTTCCTAAGTGCATATCACAACGTAAAAGTTCAGCTAATTTTGCAAAGGCTTTGTATTAACTTCTGTTTGTTTTGTTTGTTTTTTTGGTTTGGTTTGGGTTTTTTTGTTTGGTTGGGGTTTTTTGGGTTTTGTTTGTTTGTTTTCTGTGGGTTGTTTGTTTGGTTTTTTTTTGCATGCAGGAACTTCAAAGTATTTTTGTATTCATAGAAGATTTTACATTTTCAGTCTTGAGAGTCACTGTAACTGCATGGAGAGCTAGGAAGGAGAGCAGGAGTCTGCTGTGCTTTCTCAGGAACTATCACTGCCTAGAAATATTCCCAGGCTCTGGATCATGGTTCTTCACAATGCTGAACCATCAGAAGAGATTTTGCTTTGGCTTTTGCTCAGAACAAAAAAACTTTCTCCCAGACATTCCCAGGTGTAATTTAGGAGCTAGCAAGCATCAAGAACCATGACTAAGTGTTAGAAATTTATGTGTGGCTACCCTGTTTTGGAGGACAAGGGTTTTAGCAGCATAGATACCAGCCATTCTGTGTCATTTAGCCTCTGTGCCAGAAAGCAGTCCTAAAAATGTTTACAATTTACCATTTTACATCTGGTTCTGGATCACTTGGGTTTTTGCTAGGCACCATGATCCACTTTGTTAACAAAAAACTATGCAAACAGTATGTTCTACATAAGAACATAATTTAATTTAGTCCTTTTGATATTAATTGTACAGTACGGTAAATGGCATTTGGTTCTGCTATACTACAAGACACATTTCTGATTACAGATTTAATTCAATGACATTGTCAAGTTTTATTTCTCTTATTTGGCAAATGGGTGAGAGAAAGTTACCTAGAGAGATATTTAATAATAAAGATTATTGAGGACATAGAATTGAATAAAAAATCTCTTGGCTTGGAGCTCAGTGCAACTCTTAACCTTGCTTGCAAGTTAAGGGATGAGAAAGAGGCATTTTCACCCAGAATTAATTATCACAAATGCTCCCACAGTCATGGCCAAAATCACATTACTTGCAATAAATTAACAATACCTGGCAATTCTTTTAAAGTACCTATAGTTTTAGTTTCAGAAAAAAAGGAAGAGTTAAAGTTCAATAAAAGGAAGATTCCATCTTACTATGTCTTCTGCCATGCCCTACACTCTTTTGGTCAGAGCCTCAGTCTCCTGTGTCCATGCCCTATGTCCCATAGCACTTCTCGTGCCCTTTTCCATGCCTCTGCTCCTCACATGTTTCTTTCCTTCACTCTTCAGCAGCCTTCTGTCCAAGCCATCCTTTTGTTTCTAGGACATTAAAGTCAAAAGAGGGAATAACTTGGCCAGTCTATGCCATAAAACACAATTTGTTTTTAAAGTACAAACTCACAAATATAATTTCTTAATTGATTCACTAAGACCTTCCAAATCCCCAGGAATAATAAGCAAGAGAAAAAAGTATCTTTGAAAAAACTGCAATGTAAATACTCCACAAGAAGAAGACAAGGCAGTGTACACAAATAAAATGAGTTGCTGAAAATCTTTTGCTTTATTCTAATTAAGACTGTTTCTGTTAGTTCACAGCTATAACTGGATAGTGAAGGAGTGATACTGACACAGGCAGGATTCCTGTTTGCAGTAAGAAAGTATTTCTGTACCATTTTGTTTTATTCAGATACGATTATTTCTCTATCACAAGTATACTGGAATAAGAAAAGTTGCTTTTATCATAACACTGAGGCAAAAGGAACGGGAAAATATAAAGCAACTGTTCTCTGATCTTCATGTTCATCAATTACATGCAATAAATTCCCTGCTGTTTGAGCATAGACAGAATCTCAAATGCACATACACTTCACCTATTAGAAAATATAAACCAAATAGTGATAAACAGTGACTATTTGTTGTTTAGATTTATTTTCTGAGTAATATAACTGCGTTAAAAAAAACCCAACCTAGTATTGAAGGGTGTATCATTTTTAATCTCAGTGCTTTGGCTACTGCCAACATCAGATAGAATGTCATATTGCAATAATTCAAAGATCTCTCTATTAGTTTCTCTAAGCCTTTAAAGTAAATGAAGCTGTTACAACGGGAAATGTTAGGCACATTCTCTAACTCTCGTCAGGTCTGAGACCTAAATTTATTTTAAGGATAAATTAAAGGTAAACTGTATTTTACTTAAATGCATTAATCTTTATAACCATTATTGTTTGATACACTATCAAGGTGATTTTTTTTTTTTTTTTTTCTTTTCAGTGCTTGCAATAAAAATTGCTGGTTTTGCAGTTCAGACTTACTGGCAGCAGCATATTCAGGCTGCGAGCTCCTACCCAACATTACCAGCTTAGGGAAGTGATATTCTCTAATTGTTCACATCCAGCAGGTTAATATACACCTTGCTTGGAAGGGGTTAACCATCTGAATCCACTGGAGCAATGTTTCCTAAAGAACAATAGAAAAATCATTAGTGTGTTAACTGAAACAATACCATACTTTTCTCTCTATTGTTTAACCTTTTGTCCACATTACAAATATCTCAGTGTAGCTCTTATCTTTGACCTTGAGGGACTGTAGCTTTATCAGTGCTTCCTTTTAGATCACAGATGACCTTCAGCTGATATCATTGAGCCCTGACCTGCCTCAGTGATCTGCTTGCACAGAATACATATGCTGAACAGTGCTGGTGTGTGCAGTAGGGGTAAGTGAATTATTTACAAAAATTTGAGTTGACACCTTTTATCAAATGTGGAAAGATGAAGACAAAACAGCTGCTATTGCTGTCGTAAGCAATCTGCTGGTGATTGAATAAAAGTGTCAAGAAAATGGCTGCTTGATGGCCTTTTGTTCTCTCTCATCCAGCTTGATGTTAGTTTGAGCTGTCAGTTAGGAATCACGGCACAGTGATTTATCAATAGGCTGAGTGACCTTCTCGCTCAGCCAGCGCTAGCGTGAGAAGACAGCACCCTCTGCTGAGGGCAGGCTGCCCACCGCTCCCGGCAGCCAGCCACCACTTCACAGCAAGAACAGGAATCTAAAATAATATTCCCCTTTTCCCTTTTTTTTCCTTTCTTTTTTTTTCCTTATTATTTTTTTTCTGCCTTTGTTTTATTTTTATTGAGTCTCGAATGCCTAGCTGGGAGCGCCTGGGGGGGGGAAAAAAAGGCTACTAGCTGCAATACAAGTACACACACAGGCTTTCTAACAAAAGAGAAAATAAGAAGTGAATCAGTCACTGGTACTCAGTCAAAACAAACTTGCTGTAATTAGACAAAGGGTCGTGGAAACACAGTGGCTGGGAGACAAGGCTAATTGGTGACGCAAATTTGAAATGCGGTGGTTATCTCACACCAGATAGTTCCCACGTTATTCACATTTATTCTATAGCTCCCATTTTTACTGTATTTTATAGCTGTATTTTCTCTCAATTTTCTCCCCTAATAAAGTAATGGCTCCCACAAAGTCATACTGCTTTGTTTAACTTGTGGAACTAAGCGAAGTGCTCACCATGTTGTGTGCACTGCACTTGGCCTCTGGAAGAAGCTGGTCCTCTTTCCACCCAGCACACCCAGCTAGAAACATTACTCTCCTCTCTGCCCTCACTGACTTCCCAGTAGTAGCTGTTTCCAGCAGAGATTTTTAACTTATCCCAGGCCAGCCTATGCTGGCTCTTCCTCCACAGGTAATCTTCTTGCCCACCCCTCCACAAGACCACCCTGTGTCCCGTGAAGTGGACGACAGCCTGAGCAGCCGTGGGCATCCAGGCAAGGGCAGCCTGGGAGCAGCCAGACCCAACTCTGTCTTCCCTTGTCACTTCTGCAGTGCACTCTGCTAACACACCCCAAGATATCTAAAGCCAGAGGATGTTTTACAACTCATTAATAGTAGCTTTCAATAAAAAACTGCTTTCTGGAAGAATTTTCTCCCCTCTAGCTTCTTTTCACAGGTTTCTGTTGAATTTAAATTTTACTCTTTTTTTTTCCTCTCTAGTAGACTTCTTTTCTCACAGTTTGAAGGACCAATACTCCTGTATTGTGTAGGACAGTAAGTCCTTTCTTTCACTTCTGAGGGGGAGATCTTTACTACAATTATCAGCTGGAACAGTAATTGTTGATACTTTGAAACTTTTTTTTTTTTGCTAAGGCTAAAGTAATGACTGATTTTTTTTCCTTGAGGACTTCACTTTTCACATATGCATGCATGCACACACAACACACAAACTGCCTTTAGTGTTTCTTAGTAGTGGAGAAAAAAGGAACCGGTGACTCAGAAGGGCTAATATTACTTTCTCTGTACACACAGTTTAAAAGTAATTCTGTGAAAGCAGTTTTCCCTAAAAACTACTGTGATAAAACAGTGATTAAAAATCCCAGCAGCTGCTACTGCTGAGAGACAACTTTTTAATTTCTCTCTTTTTTGATCATTTTGCACAGCAGGGCCTTTTATTTGTATTTATTTAATAGTTTCCTTTTAGGACCCACAAATTAAACCTGTTCACAGCCAAGAAGTCTGGTTCAGAACCTAGCTTCAGTTTAGCAAAGTTTTGTGATTACTGTGCATACTTATCCAGGCCAGATCATGTGGTTAGACCCATGAGGAGACTTTCACTGACACAAAGACCCAGATTCTAGTGCCAGTTGCAAAGAAAAGTAATTTGGTCAAGGAGAGAGATCCTCTTGGTGGCATGCAGATGAGCAGGAGGGTGATTAAAAGAATCCTTGGAAATCTATGCAGTATCCCAAGCAGATGGGGTATTAGAATGACAAGAAATATTTTACTTACAAAAGGACACACATTTCTAATTCACTGTCGGAGGTAGATGTAGTCAGCAGCTGAATAAGTGTTTCATGTTCTTGTAATTTCATCAATGCTTTACTCAAAAAATAAACATTTTCCCATTAATTTTTCATAGCATTTTCCTGCGTTTTCTCTGCCTTGGTTTCACGAGCATGATTTTCCTTTACGTTTCTATCCCGGCAGAGCCCGTGCTCTGAAATAGTACAGTTATGCTGGTGCTAGTCTGACAGCAGTGAAATCAAAATAATGGCCAACATTTTCCAGGGAGACAAAGCATCTTGGCTGAAGCAATCTTTGTGCTCACAACACGGACACCAGCCCAGCACCGAGAAACACCTTGCTGGCTCGGATGAAGGTTACAGAATTGCAAGTTGTGCAGAGGACTTAAAAGCAAAGTTCTTTAGATCATGAGAGTCTGTAATAGGACATAAATGGACATTTCATCCATAAAATGCCTGCTCATACACTGTCCTCACACCACAGCTAATGCATCAAAACCTGAAATGGGTTCTATGTGACAATTTATTCCCCTGGTTACAGAAAATAATGTCTTGTAGTATCAGTAGATTTTTCTACAGTATTTACATGTTCTACTGTGATGTCTTGCAAACTTGTACTGTGACCTTTACTATTATTTTATACTGTTCAATAACAATTGTTATAATATTTTGTATTTTCTTGTGGTTTAGTAGTCATTAAATTAATTTTTATTGTTTAGCTGCTAACTTTTTTTCTCTCAAATTAAAAAAATATATAATAACTGGGAAAAAATATGCATGTTGAGTGCTCTAGTTGCAAAGACCAGTTAAAGTAGAGAGAGCACATGTCATTTTTGTTTGGGATAATTTTCACAGGGTTAGTGTTCATATTTTTAAACATAGGTATTGATTATTTGTATAAAACACAGCATCTTCAATTGAAGGATCTGAAATAATTTTTAAAGTATTGAATGAGTACAACTCCTTGAGGAAATGGGGACATTTTTAGGTGGTGTTGTAGTACTATCTGTTAAGAAGGCTACCCAGAATATTTCCGTTCAAGACCCTGTTTTGCTTGTAAGAACAATTTAAGAATTTTAGAGTAAAAAATATGGTGCCAAGCATCTTCTTCTCACCCTTGCTGCACTTTATCCCTACCCTTTCAGCTCACATCTTGACATGCAGAAGCACAACTCGGGGGAGCTGTAGGGAAACTCTCTCATCACCTTTGGTATATGACAAACTTCAGAATTCCATTCCTGCACTGAACAGGGGAAGTGTGTGGACTTTTTATTGTCTGTTGCAGACTGAGGCTGTTGTTTGGGACTGTAAGACACAGCCTGCAGCTACATGGTAGAGCAGTTTTGCAGTGGGTTAGAGGAAGGACTGTTTCAAGCACAATCCCAAGCACATATTTCTGGGGGCATTTACAGAGCTATCAAACTCCAGCTTACCACTGGAGCAGGGACTTTCGGTAAGCCTACCTCAAGTTTGAGTGAATTTCAGATCTCTGAAATTATGCCAAAAAGGCTTATAAGAGAGTAAGGTTTGTCAGATTAATTCCTGAGAGATTCTATCCGTGCCAGACACACCACAGCACAACTGAAAGGTGTCTACCTTGCAACTGGAATTGGAATTCAGATTATCTAAATGTAGGTGGCTATGCTGCAGCTGTACCTGTGTATGTCTGTTGGGAGGACACAAGCAGACAAATGGGATAAGGACTATGTGAAAACATACTGGGAGGGGGGCTGAATGGAGCTAGACATAGGGATGCTGGGCAGGCAGTTTGGGAGAAGACTTTGGACAAGAAGCTGGATGGTGGGAAAATGGGATCCACTCAATCTGTTGTTGAAAACCTGAGGAGAAGAGACTGAGCATGATTTGTTGGGAAAATTGGGAGCTGGATATGGAGTAGGTGTTGAATTATGTAGAAAAGTGCATATTGGAGGTAGAGGGTAACGTAAATCTTGTCTAGAGGCGAAGACATGCAGTTTGTACCCAGAAGTACATTCCTCCTAGAGAATGGAAGTAAACCTAGTACTTCTAGATCTGGTAAGAGCCAAGATCTATTAAATCCAACACATTGCCCCCACAAGACATCTGCATTGTGAAACTGTCTTTATTTGTACGCCTCCACATGCCTCTTGATGTATTCAGTGAAGAGGATGAACCTGCTGAGCTAACAATACAAACAGTAATCTAGTAATCTACCCATTAACTCAAGTGGCTAATATTTCTGTGATTGATGTCCACCATCTAGAAAGCACTACTACTGACTGTTCATACAAAATAAAATTACACTTCTGGGTGGATTATTTTTTTTTCAGTATCTTCTAAATAAACCAAAATCTGGTAAAAGAACTTGACGAAAGCCTGCCACTCCAAGATTGTGAGACATCAAAATTAAGCTTACCTCTGAGAACTTTAATTTGCTCCTGTGCTAGCATTTTAAGAATTGGCACCATCACAGTCTGTCTTTTCCACTTGCTTCATTCAATTCATATTAAGACTAATGCTCAGGTAACAAGCGGGTATTCGATATTGTTGCCTCCTCACTGCTCAGTGCATGGCCCAAAGTCTTGCTGCATACGATTCAAATCCTGCTCTGAATACAGAATTATTAATTTCCCCAAGGGCTTCTTTGTAAAACTTTCCTGAATATTTCCTAGACAGTAGTGAGTTCACTTTCCTAACACCTTTGGGAGATGAGTGTCGTTATTCCCATTTTACAGTTGGGAATAATGGCACAAATAATGTGGGTCCCAAAGTATTCACTAGATTTGGATGTTCAGTTAAAGAACAACAGGACCAAGTATTTATGAGCATGTAGCATTCTACAATAAAATTACAATTTACTTCAATTTCAGTTGTGAGTGCTTATTGCTTCTGTAAATCAGGCTCCAGACACCCATAACACAAGAAACACACAATTATTGGCCACCTGTTCAGTGACTTGCCAAGCATCCCACAGGAATTCTCTGACAGATGCACAGATAGACTAAAATTCCCTATGGTTGCATTTAGCTCCCTTAACCATGACACCTTCTTTTCTTTTTTTGCAATCTCTTATCTTGGCCACTGTGCATGGGATTATTTCATCAAACTTGAACCACCTAGAAGTTAGCCCTAAGCTGATCATCATGCCTCTCTGTTGACAATAGATTGGCTGAATCACTAAATCTCTGTGAGGATAAATGGGATAGGAGAGTAAGTGTGTTTTTCCACTGACTACAGAAAGATCCCAGACTAGTTTAGAAAAAACTCCCAGCATCTAGAAGGCTAATTTACAGTAAAATAAATCCTTCCAGTGTAACTTTCTTTTCTGTAAGAAAATATATAGACTGCAGTACCTTTCACAAAAATCTGATAAACGCTCAGTGTCCAGATTCACTATCTTAACTAAATCCAGTTAGAATTACATATGTGGAAGATATAAATAATCTTGTAGTGCATACGTCCAGTAGGGGTAAATTAAGCCTTCTATCAGTCTATATGGCTTCTGAAAGTGGTTTAGCCACACCTTTTCAACATGGGTCCTGCAAGTAAAACCCTGCTGAACTCAAGGCAAAGAATGTCCTTGTCTCAGCCCTCCTTGTCATCTCTTATGGACATTGCTGCCTGTATTGTCATGTTTTGTGACAATAATAAAAGAGCCCATGTTCAATATTGTAACAGAGGGTGAAATTTTCAATCCACAGAAAATAAATTCAAATTCAAAGCCCAGGTCAAACTCTTTGCTAAAGGTTATATGATCGGTAACCCTTAGATAAGACAGTCCACAACACAGCTGTATAACCAAACTTGAATTTAAATTCAGGAGGTCTAGTAATAAGTGTCTGTATTCTCTGTCTAACTGATGGAGAGAAATAGATGGTTTTAAAAAGCTCAAGAAAGCAATTCTAATCTAGGCATCTGGATCTTATGCCACACCTGGTATCTGACCCTTAGAATAACAAAAAGCAAAGTGCTTGAACCAGCCTTCTCCAAGTGAAAAATCACATTGAGTGACACAACACTGAAATCTGTCAATACATTCTGCAGCTTTGGAAAAGGCGGTCTCAAGATACCCTAAAAGCCAACAAAGTCACAAAAATCCACGGATAAGCCAGCACAGCCTTGAGAATAGATCACACCTGAATGTTTGGAATGAAAGAGCTACCCAAATTCCAACAAAGTAAATTAGTATTGTTTATTTGTCTTTATCAATCCTCTACATTAATTTAGCAGCTTGGACAATTTAGAGTTGCTGTATCAAGTGTCTTAGCCAACTCCACATGTTGCCTTTGTACTTTTACTGGTATATAAAGGATGGGGTGCTCTCCAACAGGAAGATCTTAGAGCACTGGCACAGATGTAATGTAAAAGCAAGTTCAGTTATGCTGGTCTCAATACCTGGTGCATCTCCAGATAGCCACAACTGACTGCATGCCAACCAGGTGCACAATATCAGCCACACACCTGAGGTGTATCAGCTATAAAAAGTGGTAGACTGCAGCTGCTGTTATCTTCTGTGGCAAAGAATGTGTGTTCATATAGTTGAAATCAGGATAATAGATGTGAGCACAAAGGGTGAGAATGCTGGTGCAGTGCTCAGAGTGGGTTCCAGCTGAGTATGTGCAAACACAAAGCACAGAAAAATTCATCAATTTCTCACTGATGAAATCCTCCAGGCTGACTCTTCATATATCAGATCAGTGGAAAACTTCATCAAGCACAGGAACAGAGACAGGTAGGTTTTGTCAGGATTTACAAAAGTCACAGGAATACAGCTCATATCCAATACAGCATTGCCTCTGTGGGCTCCATTTATTTTTCCTAAGACTTTGTACAAAAAGATGCAGCCGGAGTAATTCATTTCATGGGTTAAAAAGGTGAATCTTTTCCAACCTACAATATTTTTTATTTCACATTGTCTTCAATCTCTCTGTCTTCAATGTGCAGGGACAGTTGTCTGCCTTAAATCTCATATGCGTATGCATCATGACTTCTTCATAAAAGGACTGTAGAATGTTGAATAATATGTAAATTTTATGTTGTAATGAATTAGGTCCTAAGATCTCTAAAGGTCAGACACCTGATATAATACATCATGTTCTTTAATATCAACTACAAAATAACTGTAATAAATTTTGCCACTTCTATATCCTCACACGCTGTTACCCACAAAGAAGCACCAAAGGAAATGTGTCATTTGTCAAAACATGTAGGGAAGCTGACATGTGTACAAGTAATTTTTAAAGTATTGCTAAGGTTAGGCATAGCTATACAAGTTACAAGGTTGACTTTTGAGGGAAGTAACACATTGCCAACAAGCCTCTTGCTTAAATTCCCTAGAAGATTCATAAAGCCACAGGGCTATTTCTTGTAAAGTCAACATACATCTAATGAAATGCCTGTGAATTAAAACTAGCTAGAAGAAGCTAGACATGTGGCAAATTGAAATTATTGCTATTGATGTGGCATAAACAAAACTAGAAGCTGTAACTAGCAAAACAGTTCATTTTGACACAAATTCAGTAAAGCCTTTAAGAGCACTCTTTAGGCCTAAAAGTTAAACATGGTTAAATACCATGCTGAACAAGAAAGTCATAGACATATGTTTCAATTTAATCACATGCTTAAATGTTTACTATGAGAGAGTACTGAGCAGCTAGGTTCAACAGGTATTTCCTTAGCAGAAATAACTTCTAGCAATATTATTGCAAACGGGAGGAGAGAGGGACAAAAATGTGAAGCATACAGCAAAATTTGCAGGGTGTGATGACTGAACCTGAGACTTCTCAGGCATAAGCAGCATCAGAAAGGATAAGGTAAACAGAAAAAAAGCATGTGGCTCCCTGGCAAAGTTTACAAACGTGAGCTATTTTACTGCTCCTATTTTACTGGGGCAGAATCGTGTCAGCACAAGAAGAGATGTGTCCAACCATAGGTAACACCACTGATAAGGTTTTGACATTTAAGTGAGACCTTCTTACTGAGTCAATAAATGGATTCTTATTGTGCTATACCATCATGCAATACTAACAATATGGCACATGTTCCTGGTCATCTGGTATGGCTACTGCTTTTCCTGCTGCATTGGGATAGGCGTGAGTAGGGTCTTGCTTCAGATTCAATCACTTAAACTTAGCCACATCCAATATAGGTATCTACTTGAGTTAGATGTTCAAGTTTCAATTATGGTCAAGAGAAAGATCTAGGGCTCAATTCAGTAGCATATATGGCAGCTTCTAGTGTCACCTGAGTCATCCTTGAGCATTCCAGTGAACCTCATGGTGCTACTTTAGAAAGTCCCCCCTGAAATGGAGCTGGGCATATATGCATGGGGCACGAATGGAGTAACTGACTATACTCTGACCTTAGACATCTAGCTTACGCATGGAGTAGGTATATACATTCAGATAACAGTCTCAAGGTGATTCCCACACTTCTCATTTCTTTAGTAAGACCTAGTTAGCCAACACCAAACTGTTCATCACTTATAAATAATGGCCTCCAAATAGACTGTTTGCTGCTAGGAACATCTAGAACTCCACAGCCCAGGCAGGAATGGTGAATGAATAGGCTCAATTTCAGTCCCAATCAACAACAGCTTCCTCATTAACTACAAACAAAGCTGCAATCACTAGCTCTTGAACAGCTAAAGGTAGGAGAAATGACTGTGATGCTTAATGTTATACACTTCTTTGTTGTCATAGAATCATAAAATCATAGATTGTTAGAGGTTGGAAGAGACCTCTGGAGATCATCTAGTCTAACCCCTCTGCCAGACCAGGATCACCTAGAGTAGGTCACACAGAAACGCATCCAGATGGCTCTTGAAAGTCTCCAGAGCAGGAGACTCCACAACCTCCATGGGGAGCCTGTCCTAGTGCTCTGCAACTCTCACAGTATAGTTCTTCCTCATGTTGAGGTGGGAACTTCCTGTGTTCTAGTTTAATCCATTGCCTCTCGTCCTATCACAGGACACAAGTGAAAAGAGATTGGTCCTTCCTTCTTGACACCCACCTTTCAGATACTTATATACATTAATAATGTATAATTAATAATAATTTATAATTAATAATTAATAGTTTTTTCAGGAGCTCCTTGCTCATCCATGCAGGTCTCCTTCTTCCTCTACCTGATTTTTTACTCAAAGAATGCATCTATCTTGAGCTTGGAGGAAGTGACATTTGAATATTAGCCAGCTCTCTTGGGCCTTCCTACCTTCTAGACTCTTAGGATAGTCCATGGGATTCCTGCAAGTAGATCTTTGAGGAGTATGAATCTAGTCCTCTGGAAGTCCAGGGCTGCAAAACTACTTATTGCCTTGCATCTTCACTGTAAAATACTAAACTTTACCATGTCATGATCACTGCTTCCAAGGCTGTCCCCAGCCTTAACGTCCCCAGCCAGACCTTCTTTATTTTGTTAATACAAGGTCTAGCAGTACACCTCTCCTCACTGACTACCTGCATCAGGAAGTTGTCATCGATGCACTACAAGAGCCTTCTGGACTGAGTATGTCTAGCTGTGTGGGTTTTCCAACAAATACCAGGGTGACTGAAGTCACCCATGAGCTCTAAGGCATGTGATCTAGAGGCTACTGCTTCCAGCTGATTGTAGAAGGCCTCATAAACATCTTCTTCCTAGTTTGGTGGTCTATAGTAGACACGCACAACAGTTTCACCCACATTTGCATGACCCTTAATTTTTACCCACAAGCTTTCAACACATTCTCCCTCCTGGGTAGAACTCAGTACATTTCAGTTGCTTTCACACATAGAGAACAACTCCACTGCCTCTCCTTGTCGGTCTGTCTTCCTAAAGTATACATAGCCATCCGTGACAACATTTCAGTCATGGGAGCTGCCCCACCACGTCTCAGTATTGCAATTATATCATAGCCCTGTGACCTAGCTCAGATCTCCAGCTCCTCCTGCTTATTCCCCCTACTGCGTGCATTGGTGTATAAGCATTACAGAGAGGGTGTCAAGCACTTAGTTTTCAGTCTTGAGTGCGGTAGGCCTTCTGATTCTCAAAAATGCTAGCACACTGCCCCACAAATGCTGGGCTACTACACCTAGGGGCCTCACTAACATGTTCAGTTACACCTCACTCCTCCTTCAAATCCAGTTTAAAGCCCTGTCCATCAGACCCATAATCTTGTGTGCAAAGACCCTCTTCCTCCTTTGAGAAAGATGTTTCCCATGAGGTGCCAGCAAGCCTGGTGCTGTATAGGCCATTCTGCTGTCAAAAAAAAGCCAAAATTGTTGTAGTGACACCAGCTACAAAGCAACCTATTAACAGACTATATTAATCTGTTCATTCCTGTGTCATTGTCTGCAACTAGACAAAGAAATTAAAAGATAACCTGTGCTCATAATGTATTGTTATAGTTAATATTTCTGGTCTGGTTCTCTGGAGCTATAGTAACAGTCAATGGCAGGAAAATAGTTTCAGAAGATGAAGCCCTTCTGAACAGAAAACAGAAAGGAGGTCCCCTTTGGACCTCTTGCAGCAGAAACAGATAGGCCTGAACAGAAAACAGGAAAATCTGTGAGATTTCACAGTCTGTATATTGGGCAGATTATATTTACCTACCTTGCAAAAGTCTCTAGAAAATAACTGTTTAAGTCTGTGCAACATTTTACAGGGGATGAAATGTGCAAATTGGTACCTTTATGCATACTTGCTATGATACTTTCTTCCTTTTATACCAGCATATAACAATCATATTAGAGAAAGAAGAGATTCCCCGTTAGAGTAAAACAGATGTACAATATAGGGTTAGCACCTGAAGAATATAATTTTAATTTTCCCATTTCATAAAGAAGCCTTAATTCATAAATATTAATGACAATGGGGAGTAACAGTCTTTTCCATGGAGCAAAATTAGACCTTATATCATATTGTATATTCTTGGACACATTTTCAACCTGATTTTTATTAGCATTTATATTTTATTATTTTTTTTAGAGTTTATTCCATTCCACTTATGTAAAACATTTTCCTTTTCATGAAAATTTGTGGGTTTAATGTAATTAGACCTGATTTTTTAACCATTTAACTTTCTGTTATTTTAAGTCACTGATGTTTACTGTCATC